>NC_083424.1:17480195-18105195 GCF_020745735.1 Hemiscyllium ocellatum
TCAGCTTGCCAACCAGAAAATGATCCATTTATGCCTATTGTTTTCTGTTGACTAGCCAATTGTCTATCCATGTCAGTAGGTTACCCCAGCCAATGAGCTATTATCTCTCAATAATATTTGATGTGTCACTTTATCAAATCTCTTCTGGAAATCTAAGTACAGTACACATCCATCAGTTCCCATTTATCCAAGGCGCATGTTAAAGAAATGCAATGAATTGGCTTCATATGATTTTCTTTTCACAAAAACAAGTCAAACTATCTGATTACCTTGAACTTTAAGTGCTCTGCAATAACAACCTTAATAATAATTTTCCACATTGTTTCTATGACGGATGTTGAGCTAATTGGTCTGTAGTTTCCTGCAGTTGGTCTTCCTCCTTTTATTGAATATAATTCCTTTATTCCAATCTTCCAGTCTAAATGACCCTTACCAGAACCAGGAGATTTTGGAAAATCAAATCCAATACATTAACAATCTCATTGGCTACTTGATTTAAGGTCTTAGGATGAAGTTGATTAGGACTTGGGGGCTTGTCAGCCTATAGCAAAGCAAGTATTGGAGTACCATAAAACTGCACCTTCAAGTAAACAGATGGCAGAAAAGAACTGTACTACACCTACCTGAGTAATGGCTGAAGGACTTCATGGGATGACTGATCCTCACGTTTATGAATCAAGATCGACAGTTTACCATCTACTGCCTCGCTTTCCTCTCCACCATCTTTCTCTGATTTTATTGAGTTCTTTGGGCTGGATTTTGAAAAGGAAGAACCAGCTTCTGACGTGCTGGGAGACAGCACAGTTTGACACCCTAAAAATGGAGTGTTAAATGTTCAACTTCTCAAACAAACAGCCTCACCAATATTACTGTTAGAATGTCAGATTTCCTGCACACTTGACTGAAGCCACGCAAACACTTGTGGCAGAATTCAATTATGACAATGTCTCAATTTACATTTCACCAATAGTAATTCAGTATGAAACTTAATAATTACTGCAATAAATAAACTGGTATATGCTGTTAGTGGATCTCAGCTGGAGCAACAAGCTGTTATACCACATCTCAGCACATCTGGGAAAGAAAACACCATGTCTGCATTTGATCAACACTTCTGTTGCAAAGAATGCATGTGTGAATTGAACTCAAGGAGGATATGGTTCAGATATGAAGAAACTTTTAAGAATAGTCTAACATTAAACATTTAGGATCACAAAGAAATAGTCACTACTTTGAGTACTGGAGGAACCGATGCCAAAAAAACTCTATACCAAGGTGACAATGTCTTCAGGAGAGGAAAGACTTAAAGGGAAGCACATGAAAAGGAACAATATTTAGATCTTCGGTTTCAGTTAAACAGCATCAGTTGGATTCCCAATGGTTTCAGAATATATTTGTGCAACCATAAGGCTAAAACCAAAAGCTAATTTTGAAAAAAATACTAATCACTTCTGTGTCAGTTGTGGGAATAATAATACCATACTAGCACTGCTTACTATAACTCCTTTTATGATATAAAGGAGCCCTACTGTTTCAGAATCTCTCTTTCTCAACTGACACTGCAGAAATCCCCTGGAGCTCAGCATCTGACCTTGAAGTGCTACCCCAGAGCCAGAAATCTACAGTTGCCTGAAAACACTTGTATTCTTATGATGAAACATGTACAATACTCCACACTGCCTACAAACCAAAAACACACCAGAACCAGTGGCTTTCAGAATGATTTCTTACCTTAAAGGAATTGGAGTTTGCAACATCTTATAACTAAAGAAATGTGTCTAATGGTGAAAGATCAACAACTAAAACTGATAAGTGAAAAGACCATTTCTTATTCCAGGGCAAGACCACGAAGGTAAGTTTAAACAGGGAAAAGACAGATGCTTAATATGATGGGTAAAAAATTATTTTTCTGTTTTAGCAGTTAGCACTGCTGCCTCAGTGCCAGGGGCCCTGTTTCAATTCCACCTTCAGGCAACTGTCTGTATGAGGTTTGCACATTCTCCCAGTGACTGCGTGCATTTCCTCTGTGTGCTCCAGTTTCTTCCCAAAAAATGTGTGAATTAGATGAATAAGCCATGCGAAATTTACTCTAGCATTCCGGGAAGTGTGTGCTAGATGCATTAGTCAGGGGCAATATACAGTTACAGGGTAGGGGAATGGCTCTGGGTGGTATACTCTTCAGAGGGTTGGTGTGGCTTTCTTGGCCTAAATGACCTGTTTCTACACTATAGGGATTCTATGTTTCTATGATACCATGCTATTCAACGGCAATTAACTTACCTGGTACAACATAATCAGCAAGTTTAGCTAAAAGAAGTGATGCAATATTTGAAGCAGGATCAGCAGGATCATCCTGTTCATTGTCAAGGGAAGGTACAGAATAGCTCCATGGGGGCAATTCCACATTCCCACAGTCTTCCACACTCATGAGAGGCAAGGCAGCACGGCAAAGTTGAAGGATGATGAGTACCAGCTTGGGGGATGGTCGCTGGTCTAACAACAATGAAAGGAGCTTTGACACACAGGCAGGTTGGCTAAGGATTGCTTTACCAATTTGACTTCTGATAAGATCAGAAATAAAGTGTAGAGAAAAGCAGAGTTAAATTTTCTTCATTAGTTTCCAAAATTCATATATGCAAAATATATTCTAGGCAATACAGTTGCTGCTTGGAAAAATCAGGCTTGCAAAAATGTTTGATCTACTCACTTTTCATTCTTAACCACCTAAAATTGTTTAAAATTGTTGAATAGCATAACAGAGTACACATGTAACACTAAATTTATTTTAACACTAAAATCCAATGACATTGAATTTATGCACCAAGTATGCTAGTTACACATTACTTGCGCTAAAATATTATGGATATTTATTTGAAATTCTGCATATCTCTATTGTGCTATGCAATGAAACAAATGCAAATATCTGAACTTTAACTCATTCAAAACCTATTCAAATAGTGAATTGAAAGCACTCCTTTAAAGATGCAGTCTAGTTGTGGGTGATCACTGTCCACAATAATTAATTTTTAAAAAGACTAGGAATGGCATAAAGAACCCAAATGTCTTCAACTACTTATTTAACTGTTTACAGACTGCATACAGCAAAAAAGATTGTTCAGATAATATTAGTGTGACAGCAAAACAGGTTCGTCGGCATGGTCCTTTTAAAATATCGGAATCTTGTAAGAACTTTTCAGTTCACACTTTACCGAAGTACAAGATGGTTGGAAATTGACAAACATCCGAGATTCTCCAAAGTTTTAAATGGTACCTGCACTTTTAAAGAACTATGTTGTTGCTCTCCCTACCTGGAAAGGTCATTGAGGAGGCTGAGAACATCCTGCAGTGCGTCATTCCCTGCTGCTTGATTCCCACAGCACTCAGTAGCACGGGCTAGATGGTTGGTCAATAGGCTTGACACTTGACGAGCTAAGCCAGAATGGACTGCATTTGTTGATACACCTAAATGTGATAGGTTTTTATTTGGTGGAAGGGGGTGGAAAGGGAAAATGGTCAATCAAGACAGGGACAGCGAGAGAGCGTGATTAAGTACACATTAAAGTATACAGGAGGAGGATATAATTCTATCAAAGCATAGCACCATATGCCAAAAAGTTTAAGACCCAAAAGACTCCACTTTTAATCTGGGATAGGAGGAGTCCCAATTTTTAAAAAAAATCCACATATTAGCATTTATAAGGAAGTTATAGTAAAAAAATTTGATATTAAAGTAAGTTATCTTTAAAAAGTTTGGCTTGCAATGTATTTGGTAGTTACATCTTTACTGGTGTATCTTTTATATTTAACTATAGATACGTCTTTCACACGATTGGTTGACATCTCAGAAGAAGGTCATCATCTACAAGTAGTCACTTGTATTGTTTTCCTACTCCATGAAAACAACTCTTAGTTAACCAACCAACCAGATGGGGCACTTTGAGCAGCCCAGTATTCTAATGTCTGACCATGCAGCAGAATTTTGAACAATTTTCATTAGGCACACACTGTCTAGTTGCCCAACATAAGACCAATAAATTGATCCTCTAACCATTGAAAATATTGGAAATTACAAAATCTTCACCTTTAACAGAGGGAACAAGTAAACTACCCTAAGATTGCGGTCTGCAAATGTTTTATTTTGACAGTGGGGAAGCTGTCAAAATTAAAAAGTATGAGCAGGTCTATCAGAAAGATCACAGTCTTTTATCGATAGTATACTTTTTTCATTTAATTGCATACAATCTTTTCACAAAATTAGTGGAAATTGGCAGGTTTTGTATTAACTGATTTTAAGAAAGCCAGAGTCTATTGTGCAAGTCATGAACCAAATTAAAGACAAAGTCAAACATCAAATAATGAATAACGCTAACCTGAGTTTTAATACTTTGAAGGAAGAAAAAGATATATGATTGGAGCAGGGAGACATGATTTTATTTACATATAACACTCACCTTCTTCCTTCTCCCACTCCACACAGCGATTAGCCAGTACTTGGAAGGCAGCCCAGGCCATTGTAGCTACCTTCTGTTTTCTTGTCTGTTTCTCACTGGAGCTACTTTCTCGCTGGCTTGTTAGACTGCAAAGTCTATCCATGAGCTGCACCAAACCACTACGCACCAGGCATTTCTCCTCACTTCTAGACACGGGAGGGGTAGGGAGAGAAAAAATACTAGATAGGTGAGAACAATACTACTTGAAGAAAGACCGCAAAAAAAACACAATTTCCTAAAGATTATAGTTAATTGTTTCTAATAAATGAAGTTGCTTAACCTGCTAATGATGAAACCAGGTGCATAATATTGTTAGATTCCAAATTGAAGTCAGTCGAGAAAATTGATTTTCATGGTTTAATTAGATTCATACACATTTGTCATGGCTAGCAGAACTCTATTGGTGCACTTTTGTCATTTTTCACAAAGACTCTTAAATCACTTACATCCCCAATCAGAAGAATAGCCCACTGCGAAGACCACAAAAGCAACTATTCATTATGATATTGTCTGCATTGTCTGGAAATAATTTAAATATGTAGATTACGACAATGGATGTTTAACTTCCAATTCATTTAACAATAGTTCCTTACCTTGTGTATGGAATAGTACAAAGAAGGCCAATGCTATTGGCGCAGGCAATTGGATATCGTGCACAAAGTGAAACAACTGATGTCATGGTCTCGCCAAATGCCTCCTGAACCTGCTCCACCATTCCGCCACATGTCAGCTCTTCGATCCTTAGAGAACAGCAATACACATTTACCAATGAGAAAAGTCAGACAGTCGTAAGCGGTTATACAGTTGGATAAAATCAGAAAGCCAAATTAATTCTATTCAGTTAAATAAACTTCCTTAATTTAATTGGACCCAAATTGGAGTTAACTATTCTGTAAATTTAACAATATTTGTTTTTAACTCTGTGCATTCAACATCAAACTTGTTGGTGTCTAGGACATGATCTCTGGCATAAAGTGTTCTTCTTAAATCATCAGGACATTGCTAGACTAGCAGGAATCAGATTGATGGGATTGAATAAAACAAAATAAATTGAATAAAAAGGCAAAAATAATTTAAACATGTCAAAGCTTTGTCGTCTTGGGACTCATTAGGACAATTTGCAAGAATTACCAAGTAAGGAAAAATATGTATACTGTATGAGGGGATCAACTGGCTGGCAAATGGACTTATTGATAGAATATTTGGAATGGAGAATGCACCAGTTAGATGATGACTAACAGTTAACTGCTAAACCATATTTCAGTTTTAATCCACAGGTGTAAAAAGCAATTGTCTTGCACATCTCAAATGAATTTGATACTGTACTCAGGTTAATCACTGAAATTGAGCAGCAAAATGGGCCAAAGGATCTGTTTCCACACAGTAGAGAATCTAATCTAATCTTTCCTTGACGTCCTGGTTCAGAAATCAGTCAGACTCTGACTAAATGACATGATTCTACCTTCAATGGTCAATATGCATGTGTTGGGATTTCTATAGTTCCATGTGCTACAAGTTGGGCCTTAACAGCAACCACATAAATAGAAACCAAACTATTTGTTCAACTTGCATACTTCATACTGAAATAAGATGCCTCAAAGCCATCCAACCGCATAACAGCTCTGATAAGACCATTTCTCACAACATATCAACCAAACTCCTGAATAAGCCCAAGGCCATCATCTTTGGTGCTGGAAAGTACCCAGCCAACCACAGATTTAAGGCATCTCAAACAACAGCTACCATGGTGATCTCAGCCAGGATGGGAATTGTACCTGTCCTGATGGCGTCACTCTGCATTGCAAACCAGCCATCTAGCCAACTGAGCTAACACTCTCCTCTCTCACAAGTTTTGTTTTCCCTCTATTTGGTAATGTAGGACATATTGATGAATGCTAGATAAAACGTTTTTCTTAAAAACGTGCATTTTTTCAGCAAATCTCAAGCTTTGTATTACCAAGATATTTTACATTCTAATATGGATATTGGACAAAAACTAATGTTTTCTTTCCTACCAAAGAGAAATTACTCTTTAACCTTTCTAATACTGTTTGCAATCTTGCAGGTCACACATAATAGTAGCCCAGCATCATATTCGAAGACTGTGACTAAATTTGTGGTGGCATGGTGAATGGCTGTGCAAGAAAATGCAGTGAGAGGGGGACAAAACATGCAAATAATTAAGAATACATAAATATGACAATAAGGGAAGCAATCTCAATCCAGTTCCAAAAGTTATAATTCAGCATTCACAATCACTCAAAATCAAAAATGACTAATACGATAAAAATATATATTGTGTTGGGGATTGAAGAGTGAGGCTGAGGTGCATAACTGGAGTAGAACAAAGACATTCCTCATTCACCCAAAGTAACACCCCTCATCTTATTGAGCATGCAACAATTTTTTAAAAACAAGTGAGTTGCTCAGTACTTAGAATTTGTAACATTAGAAGAGTAAACAAAGCCTACTTGCTGCCACATCCCAAAAAGATAACTTTATCCTTTTAAAGAATAACCTTTTCTCCCCAACCACTTCCCCCACCCCCTACACCCCCTCCCCTCCCCCATCCACCCACACCCTCCCCCCCCAATTCTATTAGGCAGCATCTCACCTTGGTCCACCTTGAAGAACTGTGGTTACAGGTCCAACCAAATGAGTAACACCACCAACTCGGACTGCTGCTGTCAACAGCTCACGCATGTGTACCAGGGCTTGTTTTCTCGTATTACCACGCCTCCACCGAGTCTGGGCAGCTAAAAGGAAACTGCTGCTTGACACCTTAAGTTAAATAAGATCATAATTTTCAAATGTTGTTTATGTAATTCTCAATGGCAGCCTTTCCATTTTAATTTAGTAGGTAATGAGAAAAGTTTGCCACATTACTTCAGTAATTATTGTCAAATGCTGCCAATTATAGATCAACAGAAACATAGTAATATGTACAATTAACATTAAAGTATTCATGCCTCATGGACAGAAATGATAAATTAGTCCAAGTGTATTTAAGTCAGTGAGATGATATGTATAATTACAGACATGGTGAAACAAATGTCATAAGTTAGAGACGTTCAATTCAAGGAACAAAAAAATAGAATTGTACATCTTCTATGAAATCAGTTGGCCCTGGAAATTATTTCAAATTTTATTTACTGATAAAATACATGCCATCAGAATATTATGTACTTTTTTTTTCAAGACAAAAAATTGATCGCCTCAAATTTTTCCAATACTTTTGGAAATAAAGCTTAGTCGAAAAAAAATTTAAACACTTACAGCCTGGTCAGGATTTGTCCCAATGAAAGCAAAGAGCTGTCCAAGCAGCACACTATACGTTGGCTTGTCCCGACTATCTTCAATCGTCAGAGACTGAAGCAGAGTGAAGGAACTACTCCGATGACTATTCCCATGGCGTCTCCTTCAAACAAGAAACAAAAATTCCGTGACATCTGCAATGTTGAAATTACTTTGCTAAAAATGTTAAATATTTAAAGCATAACAAAACTTAATGGCTGAGAGTGCTCCCTAATAATAGCACCTTCACCAAAAATATGTAACTGTCCAACATATAACCTTGCCCAAATTTAGACCTTGTAAAGACCAACTTTCTCCACATGAATCCAAAAGGATCTGTTGAAAGCACTTAATAGGAATGAAGACAAGCCTCTGAAGTCGAGTACAAAGTGTTTTTTGCAGCATGTGGCATCCCATTTATTTTTAAAATGTGTTCTTATAGTTTTTTTTTCAAATTCTTTCTCTAGCTTGATTATTTCCTACCAATACTTCCAATCTTGCGGTTTGACCACCTGGAAGAAAAGAACAGCAGGCACACAACTATCTCGAAGTCACAAAGTATAATAATTTGGAAATATATTGAAATTCCCATGGCTACTGGTTAGCAACCTTGGAATTCTCTACCTAACCAAAAAGTGGGTGTACCAAGATTATGCAGATTATAGTGGTTCCAGAGAGACAGTTCATGACTAGCTTCTCAACAGCAACAAATACATCATGAATAAAGAACATGTCACATAATGAGTGGTCAATTCATATCTAGATACATCTGGCAGCCTTACACCCCTATGAAAATACTGTTGACCTACCCAGATGGTAGTGAATGGAAAAATGAAAGTATGTTCTTTTTACACAAAAAAAAGAGAGGAAACACTCTGTCCTAGAGAAGCTCCTTCCCCCATAGGATTTCAGGCTTGATGCCTGTTCAAGCTGAAATTTGGAAAGTCAGTACGATCCTTCAAATGCTAATCTGACTTTGTCACTTATGCAGAGGTATTAAAAATAAAGCCCATTTTGGTGGCTTGTGCAACATTAGAATTGGCAAGGAAGGCAAATGGAGAATGGGAGTACAGTGAGTAACTGATCAGTAAAGGTTGCTGCAAACTACAGAAAAATAAACAGAAGCAGTTGCACTAGGTCAAAGATTTGAAACATGTCAAATCACAGTTTCAGTCTGCAGACAACAAATCAGAGATATGTTATAACAGTGTACACTATCTAAAAGATGCATTGCAGTAACTTGTCTAAACGATTTGACGTCACCTTCCAAACCTCTAATTTCTACTAGAAGAATGGTAGTATTGTATGGAAACACTACCTGCAAGATTCCTCCAAATCTCACTCAGTCTAATATACTATCATACCTTCATGAAAACTCATGCAATTTCTCAAGAAAATACACCACATGGACCACAGCAGTTCGAGGCAGCAACTCACCTCATATTCTCAAGAATGAGATTTAAATGCTTGTCTTATCAGCAAATTGCAAATTCCATCAACAAACAAGACAGATATCTA
Source organism: Hemiscyllium ocellatum (assembly GCF_020745735.1). NCBI lineage: Eukaryota > Metazoa > Chordata > Chondrichthyes > Orectolobiformes > Hemiscylliidae > Hemiscyllium > Hemiscyllium ocellatum. The sequence continues at coordinate 17,489,498 of NC_083424.1, forward strand.
ACTATAAGCATTCTGTGATTAATATTCTGTGATTACACAGCAATGTTATTTCCAAGACAGGACATGTTTACGATAGAAACTTCCTGGAAATACCAAATTAACTTAGCCTTTTACCTTTGACTGGCTCGTGTGAATTCTAAATCCTCATTTGCAATCATTTCTAGGTCAGAGGGTGCAGACATGCTACGCAGGAACACAGGTTGGCGAACAGTGTGGGAAATCACCTTGGTTTCAGAAGATGATTTACAAGCTGGTAAAATAAGCAGGGAAGATCAGAAAGACAAACGCACACTGAACATTTCACAAATTACGTCAATTTGAGATTTCTGTGGCTGCACATGGTTGAGATAAAAGTCTTATCTATACTATTAAGGTTCCTTTAAACTGCGCAGCTACCCCTACTTCTTGTCAAACAGACTGTCAAAATGTGAACAGTAGTCAAGAGTACTCTTTAGCAGCTATTGGAAATTATCCTATTTGAGTATTTCCTTTTTCACAACATGAAGATATTTCATCACATTTATTGGCAACATTTGGCATCTAACACAACATTTTAACAAATTTAAGTTAAAGTTATTAAAAATAAAAGACATGAAAAGCTTGCTGAAACAGCAATGTTATTTATTTCACAAGGGACTAGACATCCCCCCCCCCCCCCACCAAGTTACATGAATTGTTTGTCATATTCTTCACATGTAAGATGTTGAGCTCAAACCACTTAGTACACTCTCAACCATCAAACAGGATCATGCAAATAAACTGAATTGACATTACACTGATGACAACTGTTAGCTGTATGGCTAGATTGCAACACAGTAATATAACAGCTTTGGTTTAAATCCCCATACTGCTGAGAATACCACAAAGACTCTCACCTTCTCAACCTCGCCCCTTGCTGGTGGCGTGGTGAGCTTCACATTGAACTCAACATCAGTCATCTCTCTTTTATGAGACAGGAGCCTATGGTCCTCTAGGAATATGACAACATTCACTTTTCACTTCACAAATAGGTGAATTGGAAGAGCAGGACACTCACCCCTTCAGCCTGCTGCATCATTCAATAAGGCGATCTAGTTACTCCACATTTCCACCTATTCCCAATGACCTTTCAATTCCATGCTTATCAAGAATCTACCTTTCTTTGCCGTAAAAATATTCAAGAACTTGGTTCCTTAACCTTTTAAGGAAGAGTTTCAAAGATTCTCAAACGTCAAAATGATTACTTCATTATTGCCTTAAATGGATGATCCCTTTATTTTTAAACAGTAATTCTTAGTTCTAGATTCTCCCAAAAACGAAACATCCCTTCCATTCCACCCTGAAAAGACACTCAAGATGTTTTAATCAAAGCTGTATACTCATGTAAACTCCAGTGAATACAAGCCTAGCCTGTTCAAGCATTTTTCATAAGACAATCTGCTCATTCCAGATATCATGCTTTACCTTCCCTGATATGTTTCCGATGCATTTAATTTCTTTCTTAAATAAGAAGATCATACTGTACACATCATTCGGGTTGTAATCTCACCATAACTGAAAATTAAACTCCCTACCTTTATATTTAATAACTCTCACAATAAAAAAATAACATTTTACTGTTAAGTTTTCTGAATAACCTGGTGCATCTGCATATTGATCTTTTGACATCTAGGCACTAGGATAGCCACAATCCTCTGCAGAATAGAACTTTGCAATCAGATGTGAATAGAAATGCACAAAAGGTGCCTATGAGCTTGCCCCTGAAGCTTATAAGTTAAAAATTAGTACTATAAGAAAAAAAAACACAATCAGGTAACACTAGAATTTACAAGGAAACCAATGTGTGGAGTCAGTGAATCTGATCACTGAAGGTTAATAAAAAAATTAAGAATGGGGGGGAAATCATGATTGAGGAAGAATACCAAAATAGTAGTCCAGCAACCCTCAAGATGTATTTCAATAAGCATCAGGTATCAAAGAACAGAGAAGTGGCAGTTCAGGCAGAAATTCATGAGATCTTTCACAAACAATCACATGTGGGGATAGAAATTCTGGGCATGGACAAGATATAAATTTTAGGGAACAAACAGAAGGATACTAAAAAAAATAAAGAAGAAAGGCTGAACCTAAAAGTAATATAAAGATAATAATATGCTTCCATTGCAAGAAGACTAGACATGCTAAATCTCAATGCTGGAAGTTAAATTGGAGGCCAATTACAATAATAGGAACATCCAAGGAATCTTCAGAAACGCGTGTATCAAGAAACAAAATGAATAGCAAAACTATAGCAGTTACATAGGTACAGCATGCATGTCCCCACAGAATCTTTTAGAGAGCGCGTGATCAAGAGACCATGGGCCCAAAATTGAACATTTTAAATTTGCCCAAATGGTCAAACTAAATAAAAAGGCAGTACTGGCTATAGAGAATAGAATAGACAATGGTCAAATAAGTCACAAAGGCTAGGAAAAGTATCAGACTTGCTGACACCTGGAATTCCAGCCATTGCCTGAGGAGGTGTATTCTACACCACCTTGACATAGCAACTGGGAAAGGTGTTGGCTTGACCCCAGTTGAATGCTTTGAACCCCACTCATGACCCCATTGGCCAAAAACCGCAGATCAGAAAGGTTTGGGGCGAGGGGAAATAAAGACACACACCTGGAAGCCACCCCTCAGTGGGGACCCACAGCAAGATTGATGGCAGAAGATTACGAAGCACTCCAAAATGATCCATGAGAAATTCCTGACTTTCATGAAAAAGAGCTAGCCCTATGCCAGAGAGAAGAAAGTGAGGACTGCAGATGCTGGAGATCAGAGTCAAGAGTGTGGTGCTAGAAAGACACAGCAGGTTAGGCAGCATCTGAGGCGCAAGAGAGTCGATGTTTGGACATAAGCCCTTCATCAGGAAGGGCTTATGCCCGAAACATTGATTCTCCTGCTCCTCAGATGCTGCCTGACATGCTGTGCTTTTCCAGCACCACACACTCGACTATCCCAGAGAGGAAGGAGATTCCAACAGCCCAGATCAAACATGTGGATTGATGTGGAAAATTACCTCTATCCCTCTGAAAAAGGGTAAGTAGAGAGTAAATATTATGGGAATTTGGGAAATGTTTACACGGTATTTATAATAAATATTTCGTTAATAAACTCAAGGTTGAAGTGTCCAAAGCATGAACAATATGGAAACGATGGCTGAGGACTGCCAAGAAATGTTCTTCGCCGATTATTGCAAAAAAGAATCAAGACTTATGGAGATTCTGAATTTTTGATTACAAATAGAGGTATTTCCTTATTTTTCTCAGGAACCAAGTAAACTAACAAAGATACCAACTTACATTGGAGCGGTCAGTTTCTAACGTTCGCTGACGATATCACTTAACTTCCAGAGAGATTAAATGAAGGAAAAATATTAACTTGAGGGTTACACAGGGTTCACAAACCAGTCCCAATATCTGAATCAGATAAAAGAGTAACTTAGCAAGTGGAGAAGTTGTAGCTGGAGTTCTGAAATAAATCCTGATAGAATATATTGATTTCATCGTGGAGAGTAACCTTCTTGATTCAAAATTATTGACCTCATCTCGGGTGTTGGGAAAAAAAAGATGCCCAGGAGGAAAACCCTGGGGCATTTCCTGACCATAATTTGCCTGGATCGTGGGTTCACAGAATTAGACAGAAAAACTAAAAGTCTACAGTAAAATGAGACAACATGGAAAATCAGTTATCTGACAAAAGGTTTTGAAAAGCTAAGTAAAAAAGACAAAGGTGAAGAAAATGAAGCTGACATGCTCAGCCCATCTTTAATAAAAATGCAATAGATGGATCTTGAGTTAAGGAGCTGTATCAAATAGCTTACACAGAAATTGAATCACAGCCAATGCCCAAACGCTATTATTTAAAAAAAACAAAGTGCTAATAAAGAAATAGAGAGCACCTAAAATATCAGCAAAGAGGAATGGATGACAGTGCATTGGGTGGTAGTGTTATCACAGCTTTGTGATAACATTCTACAGGTGATCCATGAAATTCCAAGGAAAACACAGGATAATATAGTAAATATTTCTATTGGTTAAGACCACATGAAGATCATGTGGGGGTCAAATTTTGCCAGATACATCAGGTACAGCAGAAAGCCAAACCATTGATTAAATCTACACACAATTTTGCTTCTACCTTTCTAATAACTTTTTTAGCAGGTCTAAATGGGTCAGGTAGGACCCCCACATGAAACTAGGATTTGCAATCAGTGTCCTTTAACATCATGGATTTTTCAAGCAGATTTATTGAAACAGAAAACTAATGCATAAATAGCGTGAAAGTGAACTTATCTTTTAAATCAAAATATGCATCACCAAGAAATAAATTTTGAACTCTGATCTTAGTGTATTTCACAAATACACAAAATCTAATAAATAGTTTGGGAATAAAACAATTCATGCCTTCCTCGTATCATCCATAACCCCAGGAAGCATTGGAAAGATGGTATTAGAGTCGAGAGTGTGGTGCTTGAAAAGCACAGCAGGTCAGGCAGCACCCAAGGAGGAGAATCGACATTTTGGGCATAAGACCTTCATCAGGAATGAGGCTTGTGGGACGGGGCTGAGAGATAAATGGGAGGAGGAGTGCAGACCATTTGATAACAACTCGTCGTGTGTTGAAGTTGGGCTAAGGACATGGGAGAAGGTGCCTCAAGCCCTAAAATTCTTGAGCTTGATATTGAGTTGAGAAGGCTGTAGCATTCCCAAATGAAAAATGAGTTTTTGACCTTCTAGCCTGTACTGAGCTGCGCAAGAAACAAGGAAAGCGAGAAGATGAAAGGACTGTTGCCCAGCAACAGGGTCTCTTATTACATAGAAACTATGATAACAACAGGCTTGGCAATCTTCAAAGCAATTTGGGTTGAAATATCAGCACGGTTGGTTTAATGTCAGCATGAGAAAGCTCCAGAAATGTGGAAGAGGAATTTAAGGAATCTACGCTTAGAAATAAGTGAGCTGTGCACACAGATTAAGGGTCTCATGAAGAGATATTACCTAAAGAAGAAAACATTGAGTGAATGCAGAACGTAGCTGAGTCAACTGAACAAGGATCTTTTAACACACTATCAGCCTAATGCTGTCATAATGTAATAGGTGTACCATTTACTGAGCCCATAAGGAGGCCCAAAAAGGGCCTCTTGTGACACAGTGGTAACATTCCTACCCCTGGACTGGGAGGCCTGGATTCACAGGTTGTAACAGCATTTCTGAATAGGATGATTAGCAAAATAGGTTAATTTTGTTTTATAAAAGCAAAAAACGGTGTTTAAACGTTCTTTTTAAAACGTAAGAGGCTCTTGTGGCACAATGGTAGTGCTCCTACCTCTGAGCAATGGAGGTCTAGTTTCAATTCCCACCTGCTCCAGGGGTAATAACACCTCTGAACAGGCTGATTTAAAAAACAACCAAAATGCAAACAGTGTGACCATTCACGGAGATTCGAGTATCTGTACATTTGCTGTTGAGGGTAGAAGTGCTGAATCTTAATACCTTTTATTTGCAACAAGACTGCATCAAATAATTCTATACATTAATAGTTTGCACTTTCATTCCCTTTGTGCACAATAAACTTGTTTGCTAAGAGTACATTGACAGACTTTTGCAAATACGTTCATCAAGTGACAACCTCAATAATCAAATTGCAAAAATGAAAATAAAAGTTTATCAAGCCATTCTGGAATCTGACTTATACAGCATTATCAACTGGAATCAATTTTTAGCATTAAATCCATCAGGACACTGGCATTGCCAGCCTGTAGCTTCAACAATTTGCTCAGTACCACTTCCTTGGTAATTGTTATTTTCTTGAGTTCTTCCCTTTCTTCCATTTCCTAATTTACACCTATTTCTAGGAGGTTACTGTAGAGGATGCAAATGAGAACTGATGCAAACAAAAAATCTGTTCAATTTATCTGCAATCTCCTTATTTTCCATTATTAATTCCCTAGGCTTACAATTTGACCAATTCTCACTTTTTAACTTTTCCTTTTTTAAAAACTATCTACAGAAACTGCCATTATCTGTTTTTATATTTCTAGCTAGCTTTCTTACTTGCTCTAATTTTGACTTCCTTGATAATCTTTTAGTCAATCTTTGTTCTGCCTTATATTCTGTTTAATTTCTGACATGCCATCCATCTTTGCACAATTATGTGCTTTATCTTTAATGCTTAACCACAGATAACGTATCCACTCCTTGGATGTTTCCCTTCATGTTGAAATGTATCTATTGTGTATTCTGAAATACTCCCTCAACTACGTCATTTCAACATGTAAAAACCATGTCTTTATATTTTCCTGTATTTTTGATTATGGGCCGATACAGGAAAAGAACAGTTTTAAAAATCAAGGACTGTTGAAGGATTACTGCAATTTTTGAAAGTAATATTTTAAGCACCGTTAACACAGTTGCTTTTTCTGGGAATAGGGGAAGTTTAGTGAAGACTTGGCCAATGACATCCAGTTTATTGATAATTGGTTTTAGTCCACAGATCGATGTCAAAGGCCTTCTGCCTGCCAACAACAGTACGATTGGCTTTCTGGTAGCTAACCCAGTTTACAGTGTGAACAAAAGAAAGACGACAACAGATTTCCAAAAATGCAAAGCCTAAAAAAAGGCCAATTTACTTTTTCCCTCAGTAGTTTCTCTCAGTTGTGGTTCATAAGCAGTAAGCCAGAGAGTTTCAGTAAGTATCAACCAGTCATCATGTAAAAAGATCTGGAGAAGGAGCAGCACCTATAACAAGCCAAAAGGACCACCTTAGTGAACCCTGCGAACAGGGACCAGTGATGCTTTCCCAATCTTTCCCTCTGTTCATCAAACACATTTTTCTTGTCTAGAGGGGATGTTTATGGGGTGGTGGGGGTCAAGAGAGTTTCAACTAGCAGATGTACATGCTGACAGTTCATAATTGTTTATCTGTAGCTAGAATCTATTTATTTAAGCACAGAAACCTGCATTTGCTTCCAGTCAATCTGGCTATAAAAGAGATAAATTGGGGAATTGCAGATACTTTCATAAAATCAGGAGTTGTAGGGCTTGTCTTCAGCATGCTACTTCAATGGGGCACAACAATTTCTACTAACTTAATCTTAATCTAATTTGTTAGCTAATTACTCTAACTCTGCTTTATTGCCTTTACCTAGAGGCACTTTCATGATGAGATCATTAATCAACTTTATGCACACATTGTTATTGTAGTCAACCCTCCCGTTGGCCCCTGAACATGTAGTTCTAAGACTCTCCTGAAAATATTCTTTGAAAATATCTAGGCTACATTTGCCCATCTGACTTATCCAGTATATACTTGGGTTAAAAAGCCTCATTATGTTCTGGTCTCCTGGTTGTTGACAGGAGACCAGAACACCACTCCCACGGGTGACTATTGCTTGTAGCATTCCTACCTAAACCACTTCTACACCTTGGTTTCTTCAACTTGGGACATGTACGAATGCCATTAATTAGGAGAACCACCCTCCATCTTTTCCTATCTTCCTGTTCTTCCTAAATTTCTTGTACCCTACAATATTTAGATCCCAATCTATGTCATCCTCTAGCCATGTTTCTAATTTTTATTTGTGCTATGAAATTTTATTTATTTGCTCTGAAAACTATGTGCATTCAAATGCTGAACCATTAGTTTGGCTCTTTTACTATTTTTGCAGTTTCTACTTTATCTGTTGACTCATTCTTAAATTTGTATACACTATCCCTGCTATTCCTGTTTATTATTTCTCATATTATACCCTTCTTTCTTGTCATGTTTCTAATTTGTTATTTATTACAACCGTGCAAAACTGATCAATTGCGCCAACTATAGGCGGCACATGTCTCAGTGATTCGCACCGCTGCCTCACAGTGCTAGGGACCCAGGTTTGCTTCCACCCTCAGGCGAGCGCCTGAATGGAACTTGCACATTCTCCCCAAATCTGGGTCACAGTCCAAAGATGTGCAGGTTAGGTGGACTGCCTGCTAAATTGCCTGTTAGGTGCAGGTTAGGTGGACTGCCTGTTCATGGATGTGCAGGCTGGTTAATTAGCCATGAAATGCAGGGTTACAGAGACAGGATGGGCCGAATGGTCTGCTTCTATACTGTAGAGATTCTTTGATACTTATTTTATCCACTTTGCTAGTTATGTGGTTCTCTAGAACATGGCCCAGTCATGGGTTCAGCTGTAGATAATCCCAATAGCATAGATCTTACAATTCCCCATTAACTGGAGCATACCTCTCCCTTACCAGTCTCAACATAAAATTTTGAATTCTAAAGTTAAACACAAATTAAATATTTTTCTTCTTTCCAACTTCGCTCATTTGCGTCAGGGCCAATACCTGGCGTGTCAGCTGGGGTTCCTGAAATACTCCTGGTCAGACCAGCCTGTGCCGCTATGGTAACATGCAACAACAGCTCAGCTCGATTCATCAAACTTTTCACCAAAGTTTTTGTTTTTGCTAAAGAATGCGAAGATTTTGGCATCAAGGAGTTCACCTCTTGACCAAATTTCTCCCTGGTAATAAAAAAGGAAAAATGGTGAAAAGATAGACAAGAATAAACAGCAAAATAAGTATATTCTACTTGAAATTCAATATCCTGGATATCAAAACACTGGTACAAAGAGAGTGAAATACATTGTCTCCAGCATCACAACAGAACATTTGTAAAGGGGAGCAATATGTTTTCAAAGCGGAGTTCTGCACCAAACTTTCCCCACTGTGGAGTTTATGCACAAACATCAGCAAGGAACGTGCTCCAATTGTGGCTAACAAAAGAAATTAAGGATTAAATTAGCAATAAATGAAAAAGGATTAAGGGAGAAACCTATTAAATTGTCAAAACAAGTGGTAAATAAGAGGACTGGGAACATCTTAGAATTCAGCAAAAGACTACTAATAAAAAGACTAAGAAAGGGGAAATGGAATGAGAGCAAACTAACAGAAAAAGACCAGTAAAGCTTCAATGGGTCTGTAAAAAGAAAAAAAAATCTAAACAAATGTGAGTACAACACAAGTGAAGTCAGGAAAAGTTATAATGGGAAATAAGGAAATGGCAGAGAAACTAAACATTTGCCACAGAGACTTCCAATTAAGGGCCTCAAATTAATTCTGGGGATGGAGCGGTTATCTTGTAAGGAACAGTTAAATTGACTAAATTGACACTAAAAGAATGAGAGATGATCTCAGTCAACCCTAACAAAATTCTTGACAGTGTAGAAGCAGGAAAGGGTGTGAATCTTTGGAAATCTCTGCCCCAAAGAGATATGGAAGCTCAATCATGGATCATGTTCAACACAGATTAAAAGATGTATACATATTCAAAATGTCAAGGGATAAGGGAATAGTGCAAGAAAATAGTTTTGAAGTAGATGATCTCATTGAATGGAGGAGTGGGTTTGATGGGCTGAATGGTCTATTGTAACTTCTATTTATGTTTTTCCAACAATTACAGTTGACTTGTTACAGCAACAAATCAGCTGAATTATACACCAATTGATTTTCACTTCGTAAGAGTCATAAGGTCATACAGCATGGAAACAGACATGTTTATTTTACTACTTTCGGCACTCACTTGTGAAGTGATTCAAGACGAGGGATGGGGAAATAAGGACAGACATCTACAAAAGTCTTAACTTCAGTCACTGTTTTGCGATTATTTGTAAGACATATCTGATTGAAAGCTGAACCAGCACAAAAATACTAGAAAGACTACACACATCAGAAGTTGCAGGAACCATAAACTCTCTATTTTGCATTCAAGTGAACTTTTCCTTTATAGTTATCACACCTCACCTTTTGACAGTACCATGCTCTGGCAGCCATTCAGTACTTTGTACAAATAAACAGTTCACATTAAGAGCCCAAACAATGAGTGTTGCCAAAACATCCAACTGTGAAGTACAGCATACAGCCTATGTGCACCTGCAATTCACATGCATGCACTTTCTAGCAGGTGGTACTGGGAATAAAATCAGGAATGGAACTCTACCTTATTTTTGCCTATACATTTCCAGAAGAATAGAACTGTTCAACTTACACTTTCTCTGTGCCCAGGATCGGCTAAACAAATAATCTATCAATTAAGTATCAGACCCGTAGTTTATAAATGTCATCATACCTTAATAAAAGGACCATGTTTTCCAAGTCATTAGAGTCAAATGGCATCTCCTTCAGGGAGCACAGCAGTTCTAACTCCTTGGTTTTACTCTGGAGAAAAACAACATTAGATTGAATTTTGGAATCAAAGCATCAGTTTTCACCAGTGTGATTTGTTTGATGGGTTAGAAATTAGTTGCTTCCCAAGTTCAGGAGTAAGAATATCCATTTATTAAAGTTTCACTGTCGCCTCATGCTGGACAGTTTACAGAACTGGAGTTAATATTTCAGGGGAATAGTTAAGGAGTGATGCATCTGTCACATAAGGTGGTGGACACAAATTTCAGAGTACTCTTTAAAGAGCAAAAAACTCTTGATGTCTGGTCAACATTACTTTCTCAACCAATACTAGCAATCTTGGTAGAAAAGATGTGTTGCTATATTTTTGAAAAAGCAACAGTGATACTTCAAAAAGTAATTAGGACAGTTTTCAAGGAGAGAGGCACACCACACCAACTGCTTCAAAACTGCAAGTCCATTATCTCTATTTTGTGGACAATAATTCAAAAACAAGATATTCAATAAGGTTTGAAGATTCAACCTTTGTAATAGGTCATTAGACCAAAAACAATTTCTCAAATATCTCTCATCCAAACATCGCATAAATGTGCATGATCACTTGCACTTCATGCAAAGGCATGGGATTGATTATTTACTACTTCTGAACTACAGGTTGTTTTGTTCTTTCACACATTCTGGGTATGTTGAAAAACTAATTTCGCAATGAGCTCCTGTATGGAGCCCTCTCAGTAACTGAGTTTCTGACTTGTAGATATTATGGAACATTAAGTAAACAGAAGTGCCTGGCCAAAAAGGTCCCAGGATCAGACAGAGTTAATGCGGATTGGTGCACACGGTGTCCTTCAATTCCCCAAAAGGAAACTTGCAAATACAGTAAATCTGAAATCAAAACAAAAAAAAATGCTAGAAATACTCAGGACAGGCAGCATTTGTGAAGTGAGGAACAAAGTAAAAGTTTCAGGTTGCTGACCTCTCATCAGAGTCTGGCAACACTCCATTTCACACTTCATAAATGCTGCTCAATCTTTGCATTTACAGATTTTGTTCCATTTACCTCCCAATCACATCTGAAATGGAAAGCAAAAGCAACACTATGCAATACTCAATTTTCAAAGGCACATTTGTGGTCAGTGTTGAAATCAGATCCCCACATTTCCAATGAGACCTCAGAGGAGTATGAGGTATCAGTGATTTTGTTTCTATGTTATTAGCAAAGATGACTTTAATCATTTTTACATTCAAATGCTAACCTCATTGAAGTGATAGTCATGAAAAAAAGGCAGATTGTTTTCTAGTTTCCCTTGCTGACAATCTTCCATTTCATTCTGCCACTTCTGTTCAAGCTCTGCTACACTCTAGGAGATGATAAAAACACAAAGAAAACAAGCATAAACATCATCTTAAAGAATAAACCAATCCAAGAAAACATCTAGATGTGCACCTAATAATATGAAAGAGATTTTTTTTACGAACTGTTTGAATAAAACTGCTGACTATTCAACTAAAACTAGGCACAAGTGAATCATTGAGAAAGTACTGCATACTTCTTTTACACATCTGAAAAAGTGTTGAAGAGAGATCATTGAAGCACTAAGTAAACTTAAACATTCTCAGATTGCAGCAAACATCGGCTTGATAGGTAGTAACTTGATTATCTGACGGCAGGTTTTTGTTTAAAGAACAGTGGCAATGAATGGGAATGAGTGAAAAACATCATTTTTAGTTTAATTTTCAGTATAAATGAAAACTATTTTACAGTCAAATCTGGGATTTCAGGATAAATTATGTATCAATTCAGCAAATATTTACCAACTGTTAAATAGGATAAATGATATTTCAATTGAGCAAGTATTTACCAACTGTTAAATATACTTCAGATTGCATTATTAAAAATTTAAACTTTCAAAACAAACATGCATCGTATCTTAACACATTCATTATTAGAAATGTTTACAAAAATGGCTTCAAGAAACTCCCCAAAACTCTTATTCACCAAATAGAAAACTTTTAAATGCTCCCACATATCCCCATTTCCACAAAGCAGCAATGCTAAGGTTCACTTCTACTGCCAAACTTACCTGAAGTTGCCTCTCCATAGCATTAAGTTTTTTGAACGTTTCTCCCATTATTTTACACAGTAGATCATACTCTTCCAGGTGCTCCTCTCGGTACTGGAAATTAATCAGAGACTGCAGTGCATCAATCAGATTCAAATGTTTGATCACACATGACACCACCATTTCTTCCATCACATCAGGCTGAATCACTTCCCTATAATCAAGAGATAAAACGTATCATTAGTGGCCAAAATTCACTTTAAAAACTGCATCACCAGAATAATTTCAAGTCTGATAACCTAATCCTGCAACATTCTATAATAACCTAGTAACTAACGCTTTGGATTACAATTGCCTTTGGCATTGCTTTCTGAGAATGAGAGCGTGCAAGTGAGGAAGAGAGAGAGAGCGAGCGAGGAAGAGAGAGAGGAAGAAAGAGAAAGAGAGAGAGAAGAGTGAGCGAGGAAAAAAATTATTATTGTGTTGGTAGTGTGCTGTACTGCAATCTTGAACATGCCTTTCAGATCTCCATAATGGTCAAACTTGCTAATTGCATCATATCCAGCCAGGCAGCACCATTACTGCTGCGTTATCCTATTTGGGATAATAATAATGTGTACAAGTTACTGGTCCTGAAATTTCCAATCCAGATACATGGCAAAATGGAAGAAAAGGGGCAATGGTAGAGTAAAAACTGTACTCAAAGCTTCATCTATTTTCATTGTAATTAAATATTTTTAATATTTATATGCTATTTCTGTAGAACTGAACATCTCACAATGGCAAGTGCCAAACAATGTAGCAAAATGAGCCAAAATGACCAAAAAGGTTCCAGTCTTGAAAGCCACTCTTCATTAATAGAAGTGTTCTGATATGATATTGTGATCGCTGCAGGTGCTTTCAGTGGCTATAAGCTGGGAAAGGTACAAAAAAAAATCCAAACTTCTGCTTCCTTGATAATTACTCAATTGTTGCTAGAAAGGGCATGAATGTGGGGATGTCAGAAGAGAGGAAAAAGGTTTAGTTGAAATGCACCTTCCACCACTGAATAGCATGCTGCGAGTACTCATAGAACCATACCACAAGAGTCATTCACCACTGTTAAAACATCAGAAGTTAATGGGTTGGTTAGACAGAATTCACACATGTACTTACTTTACTTCAACATAAACAAAATTCCAACACCCCGACATGTACAGACCTAATTCTCAACCAATTAGCTCACAACTAACATATAACCATCACCTGTTCTCTAGTTCCATTCGATCTTAGGCACCTCTGCCGGACTTTTCCAGATAACAGGCTTGTTCCTTTTGCATTCCTTAAGAATAGATTTCTTTGGGAATAGTGATTACAATTCTGTAAGTTTTAGAATACGCGTAGACAAAGATGAGAGTGATCCTAAGGGACGTGTACTAAACTGGGTCAAGGCCAATTATATCAAAATAAGGCAAGTGTTGGGAAATATGGATTGGACACAGCTATTTGAAGAAAAATCCACATTGATATGTGGGAGGCTTTCAAAGATAGGTTGAAGATCGTGCAGGATAGGCATGTCCCTTTGAAAACAAGGGATAGGAAAGGCAAGATTCGTGAACCGTGGATGACAGCAGAAATTGTGCGACTAGCCAAGAGGAAAAGGGAAGCGTACGTAAGGTCCAGGCAGCTAAGAACAGAACAGGCCTTGGAGGAATATTGGGAAAGTAGGACCATTCTTAAACGAGGAAGCAAGCGGGCTAAAAGGGGTATGAAATAGCTTTGGCAAGCAGAATTAGGGAGAATCCCAAGGCCTTTTATTCTAATATAAGAAGCAAGAGGGTAACCAGAGAAAGGGTCGGTCCACCAAAGGATAAGGGATGAAGGTTGTGTGTCGAACCTGAGAAAATGGGTGAGATTGTCAAAGATTACTTTGCAACAGGAGACAGAGAGTAGTTGCAGAAGGGAGTTTCTCAAAATGGAGAAAGGTGACCAATGGTGTTCCAGAGGGATCAGTGCTGGCACCGCTGTTGTTTGTAATATAGATAGACGATCTGGAAGGGGGCATTGTTAGTCTGATCAATAAGTCTGCAGATGCCACAAAGATTGGTGGAGTCGTAGAAAGCATAGGGGATTGTCAAGGAATACAGGAGAATATACATATATTGGAGAGTTGGGTGGAGAAATGGCAGATGGGGTCCAATCCAGGCAAATGTGAGGTGATGCATTTTGGGAAGTCCAACTCTAGAGCAAACTATACTGTGAACAGAAGAGCCTTGGGAAAAGTTGATGAGCAGAGAGGTCTGGGAGTTCAGGTCCATTGTACCCTGAAGGTGGCTGCACAGGTGGATAGAGTGTTCAAGAAGGCATATGCCATGCTTGCCTTCATCAGACAGGGTACTGAGGATAAGAGCCGGCAGGTCATGTCAAAATTGTACCAATCTTTGGTTCAGCCGCATTTAGAATACTGTGTACAGTTCTGGTCGCCATATTACCGAAAGGATGTGATGCTTTGGAGAGGGTGCAGAGAAAGTTTACGAGGATGTTGCCTGGTATGGAAGGTGCTAGCTATGAAGAGAGGTTGAATAGGTTAGGATTGTTTTCATTAGAAAAAAGGAGATTGAGGGGGGATCTGATTGAGGTCTACAAAATCATGAAGGGTATAGACAGGGTAGATATAGGTAAGCTTTTTCCCAGGGTGAGGGATTCAACAATGAGAGGTCACGCGTTCAAGGTGAAAGGTGAAAAGTTTAAGGGAAATATACGTGGCAAGTACTTTACACAGAGGGTGGTAGGTGCCTGGAACACGTTGCCAGCAGAGGTAGGAGAGACAGGCACAGTAGATTCACCGGAGGTATGTCTGGACAGATGCATGAGTAGACGGGGAGCAGAGGGATATAGATGCTTAGGAATTGGGCAATAGGTTTAGACAGTGGATTTGGATTAGCTCAGGGTTGGAGGGCCAAAGGGCCTATTCCTGGGCTGTAAATTTTCTTTGTTTTTGAATGAATATAATTACCAAAATAAATGAAAAACAACACAAAAAAGACAAAATGACAGATTATTATACTCCTATTAGGTTCTTTGGTGCACAATATAATTCCAGACCACTTTTTTTCTCATACTTCTCATATTTCCTTAGAGGATACTCGTTTCTTTGTAAAGAAATCAAATGGTTGACTGCTGCACTCCCCCCTTTCAACGGGAAATTTCTTTAACCTCTAACATCCATTTTGAAAGTACAGTATCGATCTTCAGTCTTATTTCCCATCAACATAACATTCAATGGGTATTACTGCTGAACTCTTTACAATTTTTTCCAATATTTTCACGGAGAAAAATGCCATATTTAGCACCTCAACACAAGATGGTCATTAGCGCATATTTTACTACTCTTCTGATCTTTTTAGCTGCCTGAGCTAAAAGGACATTTACCAACCTCTCCCTGTCAAAAGAAAATCACAAATACACCTGTATTTGAGAATGTACAACAAAGATTTAGATAAAAACATAATTAAAAACAATAAGCTCCAATGATGTAAATTTCAAAATTTAAATTTAAATTTATTCAATGTCTTGTTTTTCTGAACATCTTCAAATGTGGCATTTTTCATTTTTGAACTCAACTGCAAGATCTCAAAACTGACATCTGGTTTTGTTTGGGTATGGAGCCAATTCAGTTGTTCCATCAGAGTTCACAACTAACTATTCACTTTTTGAAGTTGCTGCATTTTTTCATGAGGCTCTAACTGACCAACTAGGCACCACTCTGATCTAAACTCTAACTGACCAACAGCAATCTGCTAAAGTTTTCAAATTAAAATTTCTGATGGAAGACAACAGTTTGCTAATTCCATACCCAATGTACTTAGAGGCTTCAAATGTGAGACTTCCAATTTTGAATTCTGCACTATGTCTATTTATGACAATATTGTAAAATTCACTGCTCACAGTCCATTAAAAAAATGTGCATGTGCCCAGATGCTGGAAAGTTGCCCTCCATGGTGAGAGTAAAACATGACAGGTTTGCATTCAACTCGAGACAGCCCAATCTTAATACGATGGACCTTAGTTAGAAGTATCAAACTCTAGAGGCATTTAATTAATTTCTAGAGTGCCCCGATTGTGCTTGCTACCTCTCTTGGAAAGTGAAAAAAAATTATCTTTTGAACTGATCCCTCTGCAGAAACATAGCTTTAACATCAATTGATCTACATTCCCAAGTATTGTTGCTGACAAAACCAAGAAAATTTTCAAAAAATACTTTCCTGCTTTAAGTGAACCTACTCATATCTTGGACTCCAGTTTTCCTCAAAACCTCATGCTTTCAGACTTGCTTTAGCCTTATAAGTCCAATCAGGAAACCCTTTTGCTGTGCATATGCGTTTAAGAGATAGGGAAAAGCCAGCCTTACCTGGCAACTACGTATACCACAAAACTCTCCCCAAATTGATAATTCTTGTTGTTCAATATCTTTTATAATCTTTGAATTTAATTAATTCAGTCTTAAGACTTCTAGATCATACATGATTGCCACTAGGTACAGAAGGTTCTACAGTAAAAACACTACAGATGTTGTAAAGCGAACAAAAACAGAAAATTCTGGAAAACACAGATTTGGCAGCATGTGTAGACAGAGAAAAAGATTTACATTTTGAGCTCGATAGGACTTCTGCAGAACTATAAGTGGCTGGAAAATGGTGGTTATGATGATGCAGATGGGGGAGGAGCAAGTAGAACAGGTTGCGACAACACCCACATCAAAAGACAAATGGAGTGCTAATGGTGACAAAGAAGCAAGGAGATATGAGAGATGGAGAACAGATGTCATATTCTGAAGTTGTGGAACTCAATATTGGTCCAAGAAGGTGTAAAGCAGAAAACATGGTGCTACCCTAATAGTTTATGTTGAGCTTCGGTGAAACATTGTAGCAAGCTCAGATTTACCAGAGGCAGAGAAACTGGGAGAATGGAATGGAATCCAGTACGGTTTGAGATGACATAGACAAGGTAACCAAAGGCATCAGTGGGTGTATAGTGGATGTTAGTAGGTAGCTTATCATTAGAAATGGAAACAGTAAAGTCAAGGTCCATGCACACAGATCCCTGAAAATTGCCACCCAGGTTGATAGAGCTGTTAAGACGGCATATGGTGTGTTAGCTTTTATTGGTACAGCGATTGAGTTTCGGAGCCACGAGGTCATGCTGCAGTTGTACAAAACTCTGGTGCTGCAGCACTTGGAGTATTGCATACAGTCCTGGTCACCTTATTAAAGGAAGGATGTGGAAGCTTTGGAAAGGGTTCAGAGAAGATTTGCTAGGATGTTGCCTGGTATGGAGGGAATGTCTTATGAGGAAAGGCTGAGGGACTTGAGACTGTTTTCGTGAGAGAGGAAGTTGAGAGGTGACTTAATTGAGATAGAAGATAATCAGAGGGTTAAAAACAAAAGGTGGATAGTGAGAGCCTTTTTCCTTAATGGTGATGGCTAACACAAGGGAACATAGTTTTAAATTGAGGGGTGACAAGTACAGAACAGATGTCAGAGGCAGTTTCTTGACTCAGAGTAGGAGGAAAAAGTGAGGTCTGCAGATGCTGGAGATCAGAGCTGAAAATGTGTTGCTGGTTAAAGCACAGCAGGTTAGGCAGCATCCAAGGAACAGGAAATTCGACGTTTCGGGCCAGAGCCCTTCCTGATGAAGGGCTCTGGCCCGAAACGTCGAATTTCCTGTTCCTTGGATGCTGCCTAACCTGCTGTGCTTTAACCAGCAACACATTTTCAGAGTAGGAGGAGCGTAGAACATACTGCCTGCAATAGTAGTAGACTTGCCAACTAGAAGTGCATTTAATTGGTCACTGGATAAACATATGCATGAAAATGGAATAGTGTAGGATAGATGGGCTTCTGATTGCAGCACAGTGTTATGGAACCAATGTTCTAAGTCCTATGTTCAAGTAGGGGAAGGTAGGTGTCAGAGATGGTCCACATAAACGTAGCCTGCCTGGCACCCTCTCCTCATTCCTGATGAAGGGCTCTGGCCCGAAACGTCGAATTTCCTGTTCCTTGGATGCTGCCTGACCTGCTGTGCTTTAACCAGCAACACATTTTCAGCTCTGATCTCCAGCATCTGCAGACCTCACTTTTTACAGCAAAACCCTCCCCCCACTTCTCTCAATTCTGGATGATAGCACAAAGCAGCACTGATGATATCATCAATATAATTGAATAAAAAAAATGGGTGGGAATATAAGTATGATGGAAACAAGGAACATTCTACATACTCTACAAAGTGATATTAGAACCCATAAGAACTCAAAGCAGGAACGGGAGATTCAGCCCCTTAAGCCTGTTATATGATTTGACACAATCATGGCAGATCTCATCATGGCCTCAACTCGATTTTCCTGCCTAAAGTTCATATCCTTCAATCCATTAGTAATTAAAAATTTGTCTCTCTCCTCCTTATACCTTGAGGTTCACAGATTCTCAACCCTTTAAGAGGAGGAGTGTCTCATCTGTGTTTGAAATCTACTGCCCCTTATCTTAAAACTATGACCTCTAATTCTAGATTGCCCAATATAAGGAAACATCCTTTCTAAGTCTACTTTGTCAATTCCCATTAGCATCTGAAATACCTAAATTAGAGCTCCTCTCATTTTTCTAAATTCCAGACAGTATGGGCCCAAATTGCCCACTCTTCACAAGACAAACCCCTCATCTCTGGAATCAATTCACTGAACATCCTCTGAACTGCTGCCAATGCAACTACATCCCCTCAGGTCAGAGGACCAAAATCGCATGCAATACTCCAGGTACGGTCTCAATGATATCATGTACATTTGCAGCCACACTCTCCTTTATCTACTTCCTTTAGCAATTATTGCTAAATTTCCATTAGCCTGCCTTATTACCTGCATACTTGTTTTCTGTGACTCAGGACACTCAGTGCCTTCTACACTGAACATTTTCAAAGTAGGGACAGTTCTTCTATAATGCCATAGTCACGTTTCAGCGAAACCTCGCTTAGTAGAGAACCACTTAATAGAAATAACGGGGCCTATGGGAAAAGTAGGGTTAGGGGCAGCCCAGCAAAAGGTATCACTCAAGATTGTTCGAACACCATCCAAAAGTCTAATTCAAAGTATTATGCAGCCTGAAAGTTGAAATCCTATTTATTAACAAAAGTAAATTTAACAAAGTATATTTTCAAAAAATGTAAGAAAGCTGCTCTTTGTACAGTATCTGCAACTTCTCTGTAACTGTAACACTATAGTCTGTATTCTGTCCCAATGTACTCATGGAAGGTATGATTTGTCTGGTTAGCACACAAAACAATACTTTTCACTATCATGCAACAATAATAAATCAAACCAAAATTATTTCTTCATTGCAACTTACTTTCCCACCTATTTCAGTGTCATCTGTGAATTTGCAGGCACCCATAGCTTCACCACTGACTTGGAGAAAATGAGATGATTTAAAGGAAAACTTATTCAAAGTGAGGAGGAGTGCAGCCAGGCAAGGAAAGGGAGTGGCGGATGAAACCGAGACATTTAATGCCTCTGTTCAAAGAAGGAGTGCAGAGCCTTCAGTCCATTGTGAAGGGGTGGACATGTAGAGGAAGTACACATCTATAGTAAAGACTTTTGCAACAGTGTTTATTACGGAGAAGGACATGGAAGATACAGAATGTGGGGAAAAAGATGCTGACATTTCGAAAATACAAGGTGGTGGTACTGGATGTCTTAAAATACATAAAGTTGGATAAAATCCCCAGGGCCTGATCAAGTGTACCCTAGAACTCTGTGGGAAATTAAGGAAGTGATTGCTGGGCCCCTTGCTGAGATATTTGGATCATCGATAGTCACAGGTGAGAGGCTGGAAGAATGGAGGTTGGCTAACGTGGTGCCAGTATTTAAGAAAAAAGGACAAGCCAGGGAACTATAGACCAGTGAGCCTGAGGTCATTGGGGAGCACTTTGTTGGAGGGAATCCTGAGGGACAGGATTTACATGTATGTTGATAGGCAAGGACTTATTAGGGATAGTTAATATGGCTTTTTGTGTGGAAAATCATGTCTCATTAATTTGATTCAGTTTTTTTTGGAAGTAGTAATGAAGAGGATTGATGAGGGCAGAGCGGTGGACATGATCTATATGGACATCAGTAAGGTGTTCAACAAGGTTCCTCGTTGTAGACTGGTTAGCAAGGTTAGATCACACAGAATACAGGGAGAACTATCCATTTGGATATAGAACTGGCTTGAAGGTAGAAGACAGAGGGTGGTGGTGGAGGGCTGCTTTTTAGATTGGAAGCCTGCTCCAGCAGTGTGCCACAAACATCGGTGCTGGGTATGCTGCTTTTCATCATTTTTATATAAAGGATTTGGCTGTGAACACAGGAGGTATAGTTAACAAGTTTACAGATGACACCAAAATTGGAGGTGCAGCAGACAGTGAAGAAGGTTAGCTCAGATTACAACCGGATCTTGACAGATGGGCCAGTGGGCTGAGGAGTGGCAGATGGAATTTCATTTAGATATACACAAGATACTTCATTTTGGAAAGGCAAATCAGGGCAGGACTTATACACCTAATGGTAAGGTCCTGGGAAATGTTGCTGACCAAGGAGATTTTTGAATGCAGGTTCATAGTCACTTGAAAGTGGAGTCTCAGGTAGATCGGATAGTGAAGACGACATTTATTATGCTTTCCTTTATTGGTCAGAGCACTGAGTATAGGGGTTAGGAGGTCATGTTGCGGCTGTACAGGACATTGGTTAGGCCACTTTTGGAACAGTGCATGCAATTTTGGTCTCCCACTTATCGGAAGCATGATGTAAAATTTGAAAGTGTTCAGAAAAGTTTAACTATAATGTTGCCAGGGTTGGAGGATTTGAGATACAGGGAGAAGCTAAATAGGCTGGGGCTGTTTTCCCTTAGAGCATCGGAGGCTGAGAAGTGACCTTATAGAGGTTTATAAAATCATGAGGGGCATGGATAGGGTAAATAGTCAAGGTCTTTTCCCTGGGGTGGAGGAGTCCAGAACTAGAGGGAAAAAACTTAAAAGGGACCTAAGAAGCAACTTTTTCATGCAGAGGGTGGTGCGTGTACAGAAGAAGCTGTCAGAGAAAGTGACAGAGGCTGGTACAATTACAGTATTTAAAAGGCATCTGGATGGATACATAAATAGGAAGATTTTAGAGAGATATGAACCAAATCTGGCAAATGGGACTAAATTAATTTAGGATATCTAGTTGGCATGGACGAGTTGGACCGAAGGGTTTGTTTCTGTGCTGCAGTGCTCTATGACTCCAAGCGGCAGCTGGATCTGGAAAACTGAAAATTGTGAAACTGACAATGTGTCAGAAAAATCACAAATGTAAATGGGAAGAGCCTGAATGGGGTTGAGGGGAAAGAAAACAAAATCAAGACAGGAAGAATTAAGTTCAGTAGGGCTAGAATAGGCTGAAATGATAGGCAGTCCTGTTTGCCAATTTGGGAAGGATACAAAAGAACTGTGTGAGGTGGAAGCCTATGTGATTGGAAGGGAAATCTCTAGAGGGGAGGTCAGTGACAGTTCTGGAAATAATAGTTTGATTTTTTAATTTAATGCAAAGTTACTGACATTCATGACCTGTACTATATTCTTTGACTTTGTTAAATTATGTCCTCAACCTTGCTTTCACGCTTTCAAGACTCTTACTACTTTATCTTCACCCTCTACAACACTCAATAAATTGCAATCTCTTTCTAGGTACAAGCTCACTCCCAGGTCCAGTGTTTGAGTGTTTTCATATTTTACACTTCATGTTTCAATCAATAGATCTAACCTTTTGCTCCTCACCCTGTACATTCAACTAGATGTCATAATTTCCCATGATTTTCCCTACTCTCATTATATTAGTCTCATATGTCCATTGACTAGCCTCTTCTTGTAAATATTTGACCTCAGTTCCCACTTTTGGTTGCTGTCTTTAAGGACCGATGCCCTCACTTTGATCGTCAGAACTGTTATTTTATCGTTAGATTCAACTGTGTTAAAAGCAAAACATTCCAGATGATGAAAATCTGAAAGGAAAATAGAATGCTGGAGAATCTCAGCAGGTATAGCAGTATCTGTGGAAAGAGAAGTGTTTAATGTTTCCAGTTCAATGTGACTACTTTAGGACTTGAAACATTACTCTGCTTTTCTCTCTAACTTCATGTCAATTCTGACAGCCTGATGCTGTAGCTCTGCAAGATATGATCATGAGAAATGCCTGGTTCCTAGTTACTTCTATACCTCCTTTGAAATCTATAAACTTGTAATCTATATCAAGCAAACCTGAACAATGTATCCAAACAGTCTGGTTAGCATGCTGTAAAATTACTGTGTGTCTTACAATTGTGTACTCCACGACCACCTGGTGGGGCAGCGGCACTCCGAGGGCTGGTGCTTCCACGTAAACCTGTTGGACTATAATCTGGTGTTGTGGGATTTTTAACAATGTCTTTGTAGTTCCCTTTACCCAGTTGTGGTTCTGTTACTGATTCCAGCTCCTCCCTCTCAGACTGCAAGGTGAACTCTCCCATATTAAGGTCACAGTCCCTTGGGGTTCCTTTAGTTTCAGCACCTAAACATGTCTGTCACATCACCATGTCCAGCATTGCCTGCTCTCTAATGGGCTCTCCCATGACCTGCTCCAAAAAAAACCATCTCAGTTCCTTGGGATCTGTTTCCAACCTGATTTCCCCACTGTGAGGAGACAGTGTGGGTGGAGGAGGCAGGTAGGTGGCTGATGAGGGTCTGTGCAGAGAAGTGTGAGGTGATGTAATTTCATCCAAAGAATATTGGAAGATAATATAAAATAGGGGTACAATTCTAAAGGGGGGGGGAGGGGGTGCAGGATTGGAGGGAGCTGGCCGTACACGGGCACTGATCATTGAAGGTGGCAGGGTGGGCAGAGAGAGCAGTGAATAAAGTGCAGTGTGTTCTTGGCTTTACTAACAGGGACACAGGATACAGAGGTGAGGAGGTGATGTTCAACTTGAACACTAGTTTAACCTCAGCGGAAATATTGGAAAGGTGGACTGTATTGGAAAGAGAGCAGAAGAGTTTCACTGGAACAGTTCCAGGGATGAGGCTGGAACTGACAACCTTAGTTGTCAGGCTAGACTTAACAAGATGTGCAAAAGGCATTTGATAAGGTTCCCCATGGTAGGCTCATTTGTAAAGTCAGAAAATAGGG
This sequence comes from Hemiscyllium ocellatum, assembly GCF_020745735.1. Classification (NCBI taxonomy): domain Eukaryota; kingdom Metazoa; phylum Chordata; class Chondrichthyes; order Orectolobiformes; family Hemiscylliidae; genus Hemiscyllium; species Hemiscyllium ocellatum. The sequence goes on from NC_083424.1 coordinate 17,512,954, forward strand.
AGATTTGCCTATCTGGATTCGAAACTGGTTGGCTGACAGAAAGCAGAGAGTGGATTGTAGATGGAAAGTATTCTGCCTGGAGGTCAGTGTTGAGTGGGGTCCCACAGGGCTCTTGGGCCTCTGCTCTTTGTAATTTTTATAAATGACTTGGATGAGGAGGTTGAAGGGTGGGTAAGTAAACTTGCAGATGACAGAGATTGGAGGTGCCTTCGATAGTACAGAGGGCTACTGCAGGCTGCAACACGACAGATAGGATGCAGAGCTGGGCTGAGAAATGACAGATGGAGTTCAACCTGGATAAATGTGAACTGTTGCATTTTGGAAGGTTGAACTTGAATGCTGAATATAGGATTAAAGACAGGATTCTTGGCAGTGTGGAGGAACAAAGGGATCTGGGTGTGCAAGTACATAGATCCCTCAAAGTTGCCACCTAAGTGGATAGGGTTGTTAAGAAAGCATATGGTGTTTTGGTTTTCATTAACAGGGGGATTGAGTTTAAGAGCCGGGAGGTTTTGCTACAGTTCTACAAGTCCCTGGTGAGACCACATTTTGACAAGGGGTCAGTTAGACTCAAAATGTCAGCTCTTTTCTCTCCTTACAGATGCTGCCAGACCTGCTGAGATTTTCCAGCATTTTCTCTCTTGAAATATTGTGTCCAGTTCTGGTCGCCCTATTATAGGAAAGATACAGAGGCTTTGGAGAAGGTGCAAAGAAGGTTTACCAGAATGCTGCTTGGACTGGGGGGCTTGTTTTACGAAGAGAGGTTGACTAAGCTCAGACTTTTCTCTCTGGAGAGAAGGAGGAGGAACAGAGGTGACCTGATCGAGGTATACAAGGTAATGAGAGGAATAGAGAGAGTCAATAGCCAGAGACTTTTCTCCTGGGCAGGATTGACTGGTACAAGGCGTCATAGTTTTAAGGTATTAGGAGAAAGGTATAGAGGAAACATCAGAGATAGGTTCTTTAAGCAGAGAGTTGTGAATGCATGGAATGTGTTGCCAGTGGTGGTGGTGAAAGCAGAGTCATTAGGGACATTTAAGTGACTGCTGGACATGTATACGGACAGCAGTGAATTGAGGGGTACATAGGTTAGGTTATTTTGTTTTAGATTAGGAATAATCCTCGGCACAACATTGTGGGCTAAAGGGCCTGTTCTGTGCTGTATTTTTCTATGTTGTATATTCTCCTATCTTTCTAAACAACCTTTCCCATGCTTATCCATTCTACAAATCCCTCTTTTATAATAAACCACATCTCTTTGGCTGAAAATGATTTTCAATGGCCTTACATTAGAATTCTCAGACTTTGACTATGATGAAAAGCTTTCTGCCTGCTTGCAGTACATTCAAATGCAAATAGAAAAAGTTGAGCTAATTGCTTTCCGTTCTCAAGCAGGTGGACAATCACTTCTTATTGATGGCACTTCAGGACTTCGACCAAACGCTAACCAATATGAACTATATCCTTCAACCACGTGCAGCAAATTCTTAGCGCGGACATTCCTTGACATTGCAGCCAACAATTTACACTTGTACTATGTAGGCCAATGTACTAAAATGTTATGAATTTTCTGAATCATTTTGTGCAGAAAGCCTTTCACACACCTCATGCTAGAGCTTTTTGCTGCCATATTCATGACTATTACGTTCATACTTGCTCATACATCTCTAAGTTAACTGTTAGCAAATCTATCCCAAGTATCAGTGAGAAATTTTCCTTGCAGTCCAAGTTTACTCTCATTCCACTTTTCCATTCCTGTACCCACAATTATTTCCTAACATTTATTGCATGTTATTGTCAGCTGACAAAATCTGATTGTCACATCTCCAAAACGTAAAATTAAAATGGTTTCTTCTTCAACTGTCACCATAGTTACTAGAAAATCCATAGTTGCCACTCCACTGATATCCCTCACCGCCCTCTTTTTACAGTGGTGGACTTTGGTTTTTCTTACAAATCTCACATGTATCACATTGCTTATATGAAATTATTGCATTATTCATCCAATATGGTTGCATCTTTTACTAACATTTTTAATATTTGAGGATGGGTGGGCAAATAGCCCATGTGGTTTTAACACAATTAACTTTTTATCTTCCAAACACAGTCATACAGCACAGAAACAGACGTTTCAGTCCAACTCATCTATGTCAACCAAGCTTCCATCCTCTGTCATCCAGACAAAGCTACACAGCACCTCCTCCATTCGCTGCTCCACTGCACTAAACTCCCTCACCCCTAAATCATAATAAAGACAGGGTCCTTCTTGTTCTCACTTTTCAGCCCACCAACCCCAGCATACAACGCATCATCCTCAAAAACTTGCGTCAACCTCAATTAGACCTCACTACCCAGAACATCTTCCCCTCCCCACACCTCTGTCTGCCACAAGGACTGTTCCCTTTGCTGCTCCTTGATTTGGATCCCAACCCCCTTCCCCACCCCTCCCCCAGAGGTTATGTTCTATTTGAGGAATACCATAATGTTTCAGTTGTGTGAATTGCAATTTCACAGATTTCCACATACAATAGATTTGTCATTTTCCAGATGAAGTTTCATATGCACGAAGCTATAAGATGCAAGAGAAGTAGCTCATTCAGCCCAGCAATGAGATCATTGATGATTGATCTGATAATCCTCAACTCTACTTTCCTTTACCCAATACTGCACAATTCAAAGATTCAGTCACAAACATATCCATTACTAGTTTAGAATCGCCTTGTGGCCAACACAATGCCCATTCTTTGTTCAATATCTCTATCACCTTCTTCCGAATGTTCTGTATTGTGTTTAGTTTTTAATAAGATATTGTAACTTTTGGGACAGTTCATGGTATCAATGTACTTTGAATCACACCTGAAACATGGTGAGACGACACCTTTGGGAATTATGCAGTTTATTCTTTTATTGTAAGTCACTGGTTCTCTTCGATACTTAAAATTACTGAAATATTTCTGTCCTCACTTCTCAATTAAAATTCTACTGTTGCACTATCACCTCCGACCTGTATGTTAGTCAATCTTGTTAATCAATAACACTGTGTCCTCCATTTTCTGTTGTATGGGCAATTGTCCATTTGCACTTTCAAGGCTGCCAGAAAGGAATACTTTTCAAAGAATCTTTTAGTACTTTCTTACCTTTGTTCCAGTAACTTATATTTCGCTACAAATTCAAATCGCATCAAAACTAGATGTCTGTCTAAAACTCAATATTTTTGTACATGAATAACTTAAATGCCAGCATAGACAAGAGAACTTCCAAACAGAATTTCTGCAGTCTTGCCATGTAATCGGAATTCCATATGTATTACACTATGGAACCACCTTCCCTCTTTCTGAATGTGTCAAAGTCCGACCATGCCTCATTTTTTGATACCATCTTTTTGATAAACCTATCCATGGAAGTTCATACTTGGTTCAAATCTTCATTTGCTTCCATTTTAATATCAAATTCAAATTTCAAAAAAAAAAATTGATTCTTATCCTATTTTGTATTATGTGGAGAAAAAGTCAGCCATATTCAATTTGCTTCAGTAAAGAATCACACAGATTCTTAATTTTGACACCAATCAGGGGCGGCACGGTGGCACAGTGGTTAGCACTGCTGTCTCACAGCGCCTGAGACCCGGGTTCAATTCCCGACTCAGGCAACTGACTGTGTGGAGTTTGCACGTTCTCCCTGTGTCTGCGTGGGTTTCCTCTGGGTGCTCCGGTTTCCTCCCACAGTCCAAAGATGTGTGGGTCAGGTGAATTGGCCCGTAGTGTTAGGAAAGGGGTAAATGTAAGGATATGGGTGGGTTGCGCTTCGGCGGGTCGGTGTGGACTTGTTGGGCCGAAGGGCTGTTTATACACTGTAAGTAATCTAATCTAATCTAAAGTTCACATTTAGAGACCAGGGATGGGTGATCAGACATTCATATTTTAGATTCTGATTCATCCATTTCTCTGACGCCGCTGTAAAGCTGCGAACACTTTGGTTACAATAATACTTATAAAAAGTATCTTCTATTACTACTGGTAAACATCAAAGGTTAAAAAGATTGGTTAGACAAGCATTTACCTTCCCAGTCGGAGCTTTATTTCAATTTAAACGTGACAAACTCATCACTGATTTCTTTTTCCCCCATATTATATATACATGCACACTCCATTCGCTTATCCTTTAATTAATGTACAATTAACCTGTTATAAGTTCCATTTGGCTTTATGTTTCCCTGCCAAACTGTAGAAGATGATAACCTCATCCCAAACTAGGAAATGAGCGTGTAAATGTAGAAGAACATAACAGAACAAAATAGTTTGTGACAAAATTCAATTATTCAGATTCAACCATTTATTTCTATAATTGAATATGCTCACTAACATTCTAATAGCTAAATACCTTTGCCTCTTTACAAGACAGAACCATTGATATTTAAGGGATTACACTCACTTAATACTTGGTCTGAACTGGGGTCGTGCTCTGCCAGATATTTCCCTGAGTTTTCCCATTATTCCAGGAGGTAGACGAATCCTTGGCAGATCAAAGTAATGTCCAGTGACTGGAGGTGGTGGTGCGAGTGCATCGCATGGATATGTGAACTCCTGGTCTTCCTCAATAGTTAGTGGCAGAGGAGAGGGACTTGGTGTCAATGCAGGAGATAAGGCACCATTAGCTTCAACCTGCCACTGGCATCTGTCGGTAAGAATATTGAAAGATGGAATGATATTTAATTCTAGCACAAAACTGCCCATTTTAATTTCCCACGTATACAGTCATAGTCATAGAGATGGACAGCACGGAAACAAGACCCTTCGGTCCAACCCATCCATGCCGATCAGATATCCCAACTCAATCTAGTCCCACCTGCCAGCACCCGGTCCATATCCCTCCAAATAAACTTAAGTTAAGCAATGAGTGTACTTAGCATGGAGTGATTACAAAAATGTGCAGTCACCAGATATCTTTTGTGATACCAGGTATAAACAACAGTTTGTCGCTTCTGTCACAAAATAAGCAAAGATAGTACACCGAGCTGAATAACACACAAATTTAAAATCAAAGTGCATACTGCAAACAGGAACCTCCAACCTTTCCAACTAGTAGATTGCAGGTCAATCAACAGCCGAAAATCAGAGCTTGTAGTAAAGTTGCAAATGCATAAATGACACTGAAGCCTTTGGCACAATGGTACTTTCTACACCTCTGGGCCAGACATTCCAGGTTCAAATCTTATCAATCCCAGGAGTGTCATAAAATACCAGGTTGAGCATAACAATCATAAATCTCACAGGTTTACTCAAGTTACAAAAGCCTCAACTATGAAAGTTTCCAATTTTTGCAACGAAGAATTCTTAAAAAAGTAACATTTATTTGGGGAAAGAATTCAGAATAAAGAGCTATTAGTCAAAACCAGCAGATATTTTGAATGAGGTTCCTGTTAAAATCTGGTGATTTAGCATCTTCAAAGGATTAGTTACTCTAGAGGGGCTCTTGTGGTGCAGTGATAGTATCCCTATCCCTGGACTGAGGCACCCGGTTCATGTCCCACTTGCACCAGAGGTGTGTAATAACATCTCTGATCAGGTTGATTAGAAAAATTGAGCAGTTACATTCTTACAAAATGCTGAACTAGCTCATCAAATCTATTCTGTAAAACTTTAAACACAGCAATGCTTATCTCCATCAAAATATGTAGAAAAAAAGTAATTTGAATTATATTATTTCCATAGTAATGAGCAATGTATTTTTTGTGGTTGTGGTGGTGGTGGTGGTGATTGGTGGAAAAGAGAAACTGAACTTCGCAGTTCAGTTGTTTCTAGCCATGTAGTAATCAATTTGAAATGACAACAATCTCAAAGGATTTAATTGCTTAACAAATCATTTGTGGTTTTATGAAGTTTATCAGAACACTTATATAAGAAGATTGACTTGTGTCCTGCAGTGGACAAAAGATTGCCAACTCAATACAGCTATACCCCTAAACTCATCTGCTCTCGAGCCAGTTAATTTTACATTGGATCCTTAAGAATCATTAGCTGAAGAAGTTTTCTAAATTCTCAGCATTCTACAAGATTATCATGTTTTTTGATCAACAATATAAATTTTTAAGAGTTCAGATGAGAATTACAGATTGCTAAGCATCGCATTTGGCTTAGTGGATTTACCAATCCCATGTGGTACATGTCTTTAAATAATACCTTGGTAATCACTTCAGTCTAACAGGACTTTAACACATTCAATTTTCGGATGAAAAGACAGCTTTAAACAGCCTAGTGTCCAAAACACTAGAACACTGAAAACCCAAATCAGATTACAACTGGGTAGCGACCCAGTTATTTCTCACTTTATAGATACAATTAATCAACCTGCTTAGATATTTTATTGAATAGGCGGGACTTTGAACTTGGGCCTTCTTGCCCAAAGGTAGGGACACAACTACTGACCCACAAGTGCCCAGTGTTTACCACTTTATAATATGTGTATAAAGGTAACAAATCTGGTAAATGTGAAAACAATGTCATTGTGACGTGGACTATTTCTATTATCAGAACATGAAGTAACCACTTTGCAAAATACTTAGGTTCTTTCCATTAAAATTACCCTGAGCTTCCAGTTACCTGCCACTTCAACACACTGCTGTGCTTCCTAGCCAACACTTGGACTTGGGCTTGCTGCAGTGCTCCAGCAAGGCTCAGCATAAGCTGGCAGAACAGCATCTCAGTTTCCATTTGGGGTCCCTGCAGCCTTCAGGACTCAATACAGTATTGAGTTCAATAATTTTAGAACATTATGTTCTATGTTCTTAACCCAACCCCACACCTTAGGCCTTGTCAGCACATAAGCTGCTTTCAGCACAGTAAACCTATTTTTGCCTACTCATTACTCCCAGTTTTTCTCCTTCCCTGGCTTACTACCAGCCATCTCTTGGTCTGCCTAGCTGCCTTTCTCGCTGGGTTCCATCTCCTTCTATCTGCTCACTCTTTCTCCACCCCTACTCAACCTCCTATTTCAGCGTACAAAACACCTTTTCATAGTTGCCATCAATTCTGAGGAATGTTCACTGAATCCACAGATGCGGACAGATCAGCACGTTGTTGTGGTTCTGCTCGCCGAGCTGGAAGTTTTTGCTGCAAACGTTTCGTTCCCTGGCTAGGGAACATCATCAGTGCTGTTGGAGCCTCGTGTGAAGCGCTGCTTTGATGTTTCTTCCGGTATTTATAGTGGTTTGTTCTTGCCGCTTCCGGGTGTCAGTTTCAGCTGCAGTGATTTGTATGTGGGGTCCAGGTCGATGTGTCTGTTGATGGATGTTCTTGCCGTTTCCGGGTGTCAGTTTCAGCTGTAGTGGTTTGTATATGGTGTCCAGGTCAATGTGTCTATTGATGGAGTTTGGGGATGAATGCCATGCTTCTAGGAATTCTCTGGCTGTTCTCTGTCTGGCTTGTCCTATGATAGTGGTGTTTTCCCAGTCAAATTCATGTTGCTGGTTGTCTGAGTGTATGGCTACTAGAGATAGCTGGTCGTGTCGTTTTGTGGCTAGCTGATGTTCATGGATGCGGATTGTTAGCTGTCTTCCTGTTTGTCCTATATAGTGTTTTGTGCAGTCCTTGCATGGTATTTTGTAAACTACGTTAGTTTGGCTCATGCTGGGTATTGGGTCCTTTGTTCTCGTGAGTTGTTGTCTGAGCGTGGATGTTGGCTTGTGTGCTGTTATGAGTCCTAAGCACACAAACCAACATCCACGCTCAGACAACAACTCACTAGAACAAAGGACCCAATACCCAGCATGAGCCAAACTAACGCAGTTTACAAAATACCATGCAACGACTGCACAAAACACTATATAGGACAAACAGGAAGACAGCTAACAATCCGCATCCATGAACATCAGCTAGCCACAAAACGACACGACCAGCTATCTCTAGTAGCCATACACTCAGACAACCAGCAACATGAATTTGACTGGGAAAACACCACTATCATAGGACAAGCCAGACAGAGAACAGCCAGAGAATTCCTAGAAGCATGGCATTCATCCCCAAACTCCATCAACAGACACATTGACCTGGACACCATATACAAACCACTACAGCTGAAACTGACACCCGGAAACGGCAAGAACATCCATCAACAGACACATCGACCTGGACCCCACATACAAATCACTGCAGCTGAAACTGACACCCGGAAGCGGCAAGAACAAACCACTATAAATACCGGAAGAAACATCAAAGCAGCGCTTCACACGAGGCTCCAACAGCACTGATGATGTCCCCTAGCCAGGGAACGAAACGTTTGCAGCAAAAACTTCCAGCTCGGCGAGCAGAACCACAACAACGGATACCCGAGCTACAAATCTTCAATCAGATTTTAAACAGATCAGCACATTCAGATATTTGGTATATGTGCTTGGCTGAAGAGTTAGTATCCCCCACGCGACTTGCCTCTGTAGCAGTTTTGATCTGAGTAGCTGGTGACATGTTTCCTCCTCTTTAGTAGTCTCAGGTCCATTGTAAAGGATCCGTAGCATGGAGCACGCTAATACAGAGAGGCCCAATGCAAGATCAGCAAGGAAGGGGAGGCCCCCTGAAACATCCTCTGAAGACTCCTACAAAAAAGCAAGCAAGCAGAGGCTGTAAAGCTAAATTACCAAATGCAACAAAATGAACTGAAGTCAAGATTGTAACCATTAGACATATTTCTATGTTTACATAGATGGGAATTAAACTGGAACAAACCATTGGCCATACCTGGGCGCGAACAGTACAAGCAAATCCCCACATGGCCTTATCAGGTGTGTTATGCTCTCGTCCACTTCTCATCTCAAAAGAAAAGGTCACTGTGTCCCCTTCAACCTGATCGTCAAAAACAGTAATGATTGAATTTACCAACCCAATTAGGACTTAATTCTAAACATACAGAAGGCAACATCTTTGCACTTTTATCAGAATTCGTTTCCTATTTCAGTATCTAGTAGACATAGATTTAAATTTAATCCGCTGTGTTAACAAAACAAATATTTCATAGCGAGGTTGACAGGAGAACAAAGGCTGTTATGAAATAATTAAAAGAAAAAAATCTTGCTCATTACCAAAAAACACAGTAGATTTAAGGTTTCACTTACCTTCACCAAGTCCTTAGGCCAACCAGTTCCGAGTACACTACGACTTCCATAGCCCAATGTATTTCCACCATATTCTGCCACTTTCCTGCTGTTAGTATTTGGGCCCGCATATATCACCAACTACAATAATAAATTTTGCATTATTGAAAAAAAGTGATAACATATCTTTAGTTTAGAAGATCTTTAATTTAAAATAAACATAATTATTTTATACAGATATTAAAATATTAGAATATTTGCAAATGGACAAACAGAATTAAATCCAATTGGTTGATGAAAATGAGCTTACATAATCCTGCACAAACTCAAACCAGAGACATACTTGAAGCAAATACCCATGAGGCATACACTTTTCTGAGGACTACTGATCTGATAAAGGTAAATAATGGAAAGTTATTCATGTTCCTTTTTGGGAGTATATCAAAAACATTAAATTGAAATGAATGAAACACACAGAAATGGGTAAGAAGAAAGATCTGCAACACAAGACTCAAAAAAGAGAGATAGGCATTAAATGGGTGCTTTTGCAACAAAAACAAACACCACATAACTGAAGAAAGCAGACATGTCAAGGCATGATCTTTACTCATCGGTTCTATTTCCAAAGTACAATTGCATCACATTTTCACTGGGCTAATGGAGGATCAATCACTCCTTTTACAGAGAATGTCCTAATGCATGCTCAATGTGACAAATGAAATAAATAAAACCAGAGATGCAGTTTCTAAGTTTCAAGTTGGATGAGTGCATGTCAATTCTATATTTTCTGCTTTTTTAAGTTAATCGATTAATTTTGAAAATTTGCCGTGATAAAGTTTCCCAATAATGGCATGGTGGCACAGTGGTTAGCACTGCTGCCTCACAGCGCCTCAGGCGACTGACTGCGTGGAGTTTGCACATTCTCCCCGTGTCTGCATGGGTTTCCTCCGGGTGCTCCAGTTTCCTCCCACAGTCCAAAAATGTGCAGGTTAGGTGAATTGGCCATGCAAAATTTCCCATAGTGTTAGGTGAAGGGATAAATGTAGAGTGTGCTTCGACGGGTCGGTGTGAACTTATTGGGCTGAAGTGCCTGTTTCCACACTAAGTAATCAAAACTCATCTCACACTTTCATTGATTCTGCTTTGGAGTGTGCAAATATACCTGCCAAATCTGCTTTTCAAGTTTTCTTTTTTTTAAAAAAAACTGATTTGTTTTGAGAGTTCTCTGATGTCTCCTCCCAGATTCTCAGATACAATCAATCCTCAGATACTTACATTTTTGTGAATACATTCTGATTTAAAACTGTCGTAACAGAAATAGGTTACGTAGCCCACTGCTCTAGGAGATCATGGCTGACCTGATAATCCACAGCTCCACCTTCCTGCCTTTTCCCCATAAACCTCAAATCCCTTACAGATTAAAAACCTGCCTATCTCACCTTTGAATATACTTTTCAACACACCCTAGTCAGCCCTCTGCTAGAAACAATTCCACAGATTCATGATACTGAGAAGCATTTCTTCAGCTGTTTAAATGCACATCTCCTTATTTTGAGATGATGCCATATGGTCCTAGTCTCCACTACAAGCAGAAGCAATCTTTCCATATCTACATTGTCAAGACCCCTAAGAATTGTGTATGTTTCAATAAAGTTACTCTCATTCTTGCTGCCCTCATTCTTCTAAATTCAAATGTGGTACAGGCCCCCCCCCCCCCCCCCCCAATACCTGGTATTAATCTAATGAGATTATTACTAGTTCATCAACTATCTCTGTAGCTACTTCCTTTAATATCCTGGGATGCATCCCATCAAGTCCAGGGTATTTTTTTCTCCAGTGATAGTTATTGTATTTATTTCCTTGCCTTCCTTTGCTGTCCACATTGATATTACTTGCAAGTTTACGTTTGCAGTTTATTTTCTCCCTTTTTTTTTGGTTGTCTTTCATTGGTTTATTAAAACGTTCTCAAACCTCTGGTTTACCACTAATCTTTGCCATGTTGGTTTATTCTTCTCGAGAAGTGACAATATCCTGAACTTCCTGGTAAATCAACATTGACTTATTTTCTTCCTAGAACCCTTCACTAGAATGCATCTTTGGTGTGAGCAATGAATCATTTTTTAAAATGTCTGCCTTTGTTGATAAATTCCTTTCCCAGTCCACTCTAACTAGCTCTGGCCTCATTTCTTTGCAATTACCATTATTTAATCTTAGCGCAGTTGTTTCTGACCCAAATCCCTCTTTCTTAAAATGAATATTAAATTGAACCATGTCATGACCACTGTTTCCTCGGGGACCTTTTACTCTGACATTTATTAAACCTTCCTCATCATATATCACCAGAGCGCCAAACTAGTCTGTTTGGATCGACAACACATTGCTCAAGAAAACAACATGAATTCTTCACTGTGGTTTACTCTACCAGTGCGACTATACCAATCTACAAGAAGATTAAAATCATCCATGGTTACGTACTGCTTTTGTTACATACCCTCATTTTCTTCTGATTTATTCTCTGTCCCACCATATATATCCCATTTTAGGCCTATAAACTACTCCTATCCCTTTTTATTTCTTACCCTCACTCATTTGGAGTTTGTCTTGTGATTCAAGATAATTTCTTCCTATTGTAGTTACTCCATCCTGTATCACAATGTTACCCCAGCACCCTTTCATTCCTGCCTACCTTTTCAAAGAGTCACAGAGCCCTGAATATTTAGTTCCCAGCTTTGATCTCCTTGTAACCATGTCTCCGGAATGCTGTTAAGATCATACCCATTAACCTGTATTTGTGCCATTAATTCATCTATTTTGTTCAGAAGACTATGTGCATTCAAGATTCAGTTTCATTTTACCATTTTTTAACCCTTTTGATCCTATTTATTGCTGCTTTTCTATGCTTGCATACTTTGTCCCTTCCTATTCCACTCTGACAGGATCATCCATATAGTTATACGGATACCGCCATTTCCTTTCGCTTTATAAGTCTACATTCCCTCTCTCCCATTTAATTTGTTTAAAGCTCTCTATAGCTTTCAATCGAATGCAACCCATCTTGTTCAACTCCGATGCTAAACAATTTGAATATACAATGTTCTTTTCATTCATTTACCTTGTCATAGTCATATTGGGAGGAACAACGAGTGTCAAATCTCAGATAGAGGCATCTTGCACCAGGAATGTGGACAGTCTCTTTGAATTTATAGTTGTCTCTCACAGGATGGACGGTTTCTACTGTCTTTCCAGCCGCCCATGGAGCAGGGATCTTTAAACCAGTCAGAAACCCAGGCTCTTCCTTTTCCTCGAGCATACGATAGTTCCTAGTGTAAAGAAATTAATTTATCAACAGTCTAACATATGTCAATCTTCATTCAGGCAATCTCAATATGACGCTAAAACAATTCAACAGACTGACAAACAGAAGATTTACACGGTCAATGAATCCACTCAGTAGTGGGCACAGTCAGCAGTCACTCCTATAGGAGAAAGTGAGGACTGCAGATGCTGGAGAACTGAGTCAAAACGTATGGTGCTAGAAACACACAGATCAGGCAGCATCCAAGCAGCAGGAGAGTCGATGTTTCAGGTATAAGCCCTTCATCAGGAATTTTGAGGGGTGGGGGTGGGGAGACAGAGATAAATGGGAGGAGAGGTAGGGTTGTGGGGAGGGTAGCTTGGAAGGTGATAGGTAGATGAAGGTGGGGCATGATGGTGATCGGTCAGAGCAGAGGGTGGAGTGGATAGGTGGGAAGGAAGGTGGACAGGTAGGACAGTTCAAAAGGGCAGTGCCAAGTTGGAGGGTTAGATCTGGGATAAGGTGGGTGGAGGGGGATGAAAAAAACTGGTGAAATCAACCAAATAGAAAGCAGGCCATAACACCAGTGCTTCACCAGAGGCTCACTGATATTAACCAGTATGATGACAAAACGTCTAAAAATGAACCTTCCAGCTCAGTGAGCACACTTACAGCCAGAATCTCAACCTGAGTTACAAATCTTTCCTAAATTCACTAAAACGGTCTTTCCCTTCTTAACCCACAAAAATCACAGAATCATTGAACCCTACAGTGCAGAGAGGGGCCATTTGGTCCAGCAGGCCTGCACAGACCCTCCAAAGAGCATCCTAACCAGATCCAGCCTCCTTATATCTGTAACTCTACATATCCTACAGCTTATCCACCTAGCCAGCACATCCCTGGACAATTCAGCATAGCCAATCTACCTAACCTAAATTACTCTGGACTCTGGAGGAAACCAGAGCACCCGGAGAAAACCCATACAGACATGGAGAGAACATGCACACTCCACACAGTCAGTCACCCAAGGCTGGAATCAAACTTAGGTCCCTAGTGCTGAGAGGCAGGAATGATAGACACTGTGCACCCATCAAAAAAAGAAAATTCAGCTGTCAACTTTAGAACCTGCATTGCCAAATAATGATTATGCACATATGTGCATAACAACAAAGCAAAATTTTTTTAAAAATACAAACATAAAACAAATGTCAGGAGCTTTTAATTATTGGAATTGTGATTATATTTGCACTTCTGCTGCAGTTGACTTGGCTACAGTGATTAAGTTCCCTGAATCAATCTGTCACTGCTTGCATAAGATCGCAATGAACTGTTTCTTAAGAGAGCTCAAAAAGGATTAATTGAATCTCCCTTTATAAATTTAAGCAGAAAGCTTATGTAAATGTTTTAAGTGTTGGTGTTCTTACTAACATTCAACGAAAAGTTTGAGCTAGTAGCACAGTTCTGCCCATTTACAGGATCTAAAATGTCTCATAAGTGCACATATAAAATTCATAGCAAAAATAGTATTTGTCAGGTTAGTTCTCTGCAAATTGAAATTTTAGCTACCAACTCCAGATTAATACAGTGCAACCTTGCAAGTACTTTGTTCACATTCACAATTATTAAATTATGGTATGAGTTGTGCTTGTCAAACAATTTTCTTTTCAAATACATATTAATTCCTGAAGATAAAGTGAGAAAAGTGAAATTGCACCCTGTTTCGCATAATTAGATTAAAATCCATCACCTGTCATCCAATGACGGGAGCTTCCCTTTCTGGCTCTGTTCCGATCCAACAAAGGGCTCATCAGCTATCTCCGTGAAAACAGGAGCTTGGGTTTTCAACAGCAATGCAGTCTACACAAGAGAACAGGATAGTGAGCTCTACGTACCAGTAATGACTGCAAATCAACGAGACAACCATGACTTTAATCATCTGAAAAATGGATGATTTAGTCAAATTACAAAACAGATGCCAGTTTACTCATAGCAAATATTTAGCTAATTTTACAAATACAATAAATAAGGAAAAAGACAACCAAACTGCGTCATGATCAGATATAAATTCACCCCACACTCTATGAAGGAGACAACCCTAGAGTACAGGAAAAAGCAAAGTGAACAAACAGCACAAGTTCCAACAGCTAATTAGGAAGCAAAATGCAAATATCAAGCAATTATAACTGCTGACAAGGAAAAATTCAACCATGTGCCCTTGATATGTATTGCCTTGTTACTTCCTGCATCCTCTACATTCTTTTATTTTGCAAGGGGTCTAAACCATCAACGAGAAATATAATTGGATCAATAATGCAAATAGGAGAAAGTGAGACTGCAGATGCTGGAGAAGTCAGTCAAAAAGGGTGGTCAGGCAACATCTGAGGAGCAGGAGAATCGACGGTTCATGCATAAATCCTACATCAGGAATGTGGAGGGGGAAGACATAGTTAAACTGGCACCATCCCTCATCTTTTCCTCTGCTAAACTGATGGCTGCATCCCTGCCGCACTGTGCTCTGACAAGGAGATTGAATGGTTCATCAACTTCACCAACACCTTCCACTTGGACCTCAAGTTCACACGGACTATCTCTGACACCTCCCTCCCCTTCCTGGACCTCTCCGTTTCCATCTCAGGCAACCAACTCAACACAGACATCTACTTCAAGTCTACAGACTCCCACAGCTACCTTGACTACACCTCCTCCCACCCCTCCTGCAAAAACGTGATCCCTTATTCCTAAATTCCTCCACCTCTGCCGTATCTGCTCCCAGGAGGAGCAATTCCACTCTAGAACATCCCATCTGCAAATTCCCCTCTCATGAGATCAACATTGCCCTCCACAGCATCTCCTTCACTTCCTGCACCTCTGCCCTTGAACCCCACCCCTCCAAATGCAATAAGGGTAGAACACCCCTGATCGTCACCTTCCATCCCATTAATATCCAGATAAACGCATTATCCTCTGCAATTTCCACCACCTACAGTCAGATCCCACTACCAAAGACATATTTCACTCCCTATCCCTATCTGCGATCTGCAGAGATCATTTCCTCTGTACCCCCTTGTTAGGTCCACACTCCCCTCCAACCCACCCTCCACCTTCCCTTGCCACTGTACGAGGTGCTAAACCGCTGTGGGACCCTTCAACCACACAGCTTCAACATCGACTTCACTAGCTTCCAAATCTTCCCACCCCTCATCGCATCCCAGATCCAACCCTCCAGCTCAGCACTGCCATCTTGATCTGCCCATCTTCCTTCCCACCTATCTGCTCCACCCTCCCCAGTGACCTATCAAAGTTAAACTCCACCTGCATCTACCTATGCCTTTCCCACCTAGCATCCCCCTAATCCCACACCCACTCCCTATTTACCTCTCACCTTCTTCCCACTCCATATTCCTTATGCTCAAAATATCGACTCTCCTGCTCCTCAGATGCTGCCCGGCATGGACGAATTGGACCGAAGTGTCTGTTTCCATGCTATACATCTCTTATGACACTCTGAGCTGCTGTGCTTTTCCAGCACCATCCTTTTCGACTCAGTAACACAAATACAATAACAGCAGGTGCAGGTTATTAGTTGGGAATTCTCTAGGTCACTCTTTACAAATAAAAGTCAGACTGAATACTGTTCATTTGTCTGGATGAATACAAATTCAACACCCAAATGCTCATAGGTTTCTCCATGGCATCCTGGATAAAGCTTGCTTGATTGCCCCATCTTAAATATTTAACCTTTTACAACTGGTGCAGAGCAGCTGATTTACCAGAGGCACAGCAAGTTGCAATCTCTACCACCCAGTCACACTATCTTGACTTGGATCGCGACCCCATTCCTTCAACGTGGTTAGATCAAAATCCTGGAACTCTGTCCTGAGCAGCATTAAAGTGCATCTATACGACAAGGAATTATCTCAAATGCTGGCCTTGTGTTTCTCAGGTCCCATGAACATACAAAATTAAAGTGTACTAATTGCAAGCTCAAAAATATGGCAAATCAATGTAGATTATTTGTTATGCTGCAGAACACAATACTAAAGTGTTTAGAGTTAATCAATTCCAGATGTAAAACAGCAGGGGGATAGAACCGAATGGAAATGTAACATGTACCTCTATTTTAGTAACACAAACGATAACACAAAAAAAACCCTCAGCTGTGTATGAAATTTCAATATAAAATTATTTATTAAAAAACGTTACTAAAATGTTTCCATCCAAACCTCTATATTCAAATTATAAAATTGCCCTTATAATATAGCAACTTTGGAGCAGTGTGCCATACACTCCTGGCAAGTGCCACCTTCAGTTCAAGAGTGGTTTAACTTATGTCACAGGATTAGAAACATTGATAATCTTGATCACAGATCTCCACTCCTGACTACCACACAAGAACACATATGATACAAGACTCTTTGTACAGGCATCAGCTGAGGGTGGAACAAATAACTGTCCAGGATTCATTCTGAAGTTTGTACGTGAATAATTTACCAACCACATTGAATATCAGCACTGCAAGGAATCAGCGCCTTCAAAAGATTAATGGAAGCTGGAAGAAAACATGTAAGAGGTGAGAAAAAAAAGTCACGAAACAGCGATGCGCGCTGTTGTGAAACGTATGCCATTGTGTGAAGAGCGAAGGATAAATTGTCAGAAATTCCCTTTTACCAATGAGGGAGAAATTAAACGAGGGTGAGACGTTCTTCTCTAACCCTCTCCTTCTATCCTGGAAGGAAAGTGGACTATAAATCATTCAATTTAGCCTCACTTACTCTACTGAACAAAACGTATGCACAGCAGGTTTGGAAAAAGACAGGAAATAATATAACATGGAGATAAGCCAATAAATTTCAAAGCATAAAGAAGTGGCTGGAAGTAGTGACTGGAGATTATGAAACATTTTTCAAGAGATACGTACTTTTACTTCAAAATTCAAATTCATGATCATCATAAATGTAGATTTCAAAACAGATGAAACAAAGTTTTTTTTTTTACCTGGCTGGTATAGAGAACAAGTTGAACAAGCTGTGGCATCAGTGCATCAGCCATGACGAGGGTCTGCAGGTTTGGGTGCATCAAAGAAGTCAGCAGTACGGGCAGCAAATGACCCAGCATAGTGGCCTTAGTAATTTGTTCCAAGCCCTTCAACCTGAAGTGAAGAATCAGACATAATTTATTCATAACCAAAATCAACAAAATCACAATTTTGACAGAGGATGGGAGAGCGCAAGGCAGAGATTGTTTGCAGGACCAGCCATGGGACTAAGAGATCCAACACAGCTGCACTGGCTCTTTGAAAGATCAGATCTCAATATTTATCAAACTAGTACTCAGTACCACAAAACAAAAACCAACGTTCCACGATAAGGGAAGGACGAGTGACGTTAAGAGGAGTTGCTTCTGAGGATTAACTAGCATCCTTTGTATCACTACATTTTATCGGTCAATAACAAAATATTTCATGTTCAGTAACAGGAGTTGGCTGTTAATCTCTTTAGTCAGCACCTCTATTTTTGGTAACAGAGAACCAACTTGCTAATAACAAGAACCGTTTTCTCTATGCGCTTGAATAGCTAATCCAAGACAGTTTTTTTTAAAAAAAAGACTTCCATTGACAAGGCAGCTGTCAATCCACATTTCTGAACTTTTTCCTTGATTTGCTTTTAACTGGCATAGTTTAAATTCTAGGATTGCATTTCCTTGCTCTGATCTTGCCTGTTACTGAAAGAGAGGATTTCCAAATACTCCCTCCCAAAGTTTACCTCTTGACCTTCCACACAATCATAGCAATACAGTAAAGGCCCTTCAGCCCATTGAGTCTATAACATCAAAACTATGCTAAACCTACTAGCCCCATGTTTCAGTGCTTTGTCCATAGTTTTGAATTTTATGCTATTTCAGATGCTCATCTAAGTAAGGTTACCTGCCTTGGACCCTGCTAGACAGTGCATTCCAGATTCCCACCATCCTCTAGATGGAAAAGGTTTTCCTCGAATTCCCTCTAAACCTCCTGCCTTTCATCTTTAAAGTATGCCCCCCCCCCCCTCAATCAGTGACCCTTCAAGTAGAACAGGTGTTTTATATTCACCTTGTCCACACCCCTCATAACCTAATACATCTCCAACAGGTTCCCTCTCAACCTTCTCTAACCATCTGAGCCTATCAAGCCTCTCTTCATTGCTAAACTGCTCCATCCTAGGGAACATTCTGGTGATTCTCCTTCGTAAACCTTCCAGTGCAATCACACCCTTCTTATCGTGTGGTGACCAAAACCGCAGATAGTACTCCAGCCGTAGCCTAACCAAGGTTCTGCATGCTTCAGTTCAAGCTTCTCTGCTCTTGTAATCTTATTAGTAACAGCAGAGATTACAAGAGCAGAGAAGCTTGAACTGGAGCATGCAGAACCTTGGTTAGGCTACGGCTGGAGTACTATCTGCGGTTTTGGTCACCACACGATAAGAAGGGTGTGATTGCACTGGAAGGTTTACGAAGGAGAATCACCAGAATGTTCCCTAGGATGGAGCAGTTTAGCTATGAAGAGAGGCTAATAAAGGTAAGTGCCCCGTATGCCTTAACTACCTTGTTAAGGCATACTGTTAACTGTCCTGCCACCTTCAGCAATTTGTGGGTAAGCATCTTCTGTTCCTCTGAGCTTTGGAGTGACCAGTAGCATTAGTCCAGGTTTACCAGATCTTGCATCCTAAGCCAATCTATTTGTCTCAATTTTCGTGAATTGACTGCACAAAAAAAGTGCTGTCTTCTAGGATGGGGAGGAAGTGGGGGGTGAAAGTGGGGATTGGGAGATTGAAGTAGGGAAACCTGAGCAGATCGAGCACAATCAACACATTGCATGTTGTGAGCTAATGAAAGGATATGCTGTTTGATACAATCTTTGGGACATAGGCTTATACCCCTGGTATCATTAAAATTCATATTCTTTACTCATTTGTGTGAAAGCAGCATGCTATTAGGGGTGAATGCCATTTGTGCTGCCAATCCTAACAAAGTCTGAAATAGCTAAACGCACTTGATGATCAAATTTTTGACATACCTTTACCTTCCAGGTAATCGGAGGCAGACTGGACATTTGGTCCTAGCTATCAGATCATACTTATTTACTTCAAATTGGGCTTATTTATCAGGAATGCTACATGTATTGAGCTAGTGTTTTCAGTTTCAACTTTTTGTTATTTTTCCTATCATCCATTCTTGCTGATGTAGTCTTAGATTCATTCCTGCTGTCCCTTCCTGCCAAACTTTGACTTTTCTGAGATGCAGTGGAATCTCCATGTTCAAATGCACAAGTCACAAAAGGTTGAATGCAAATACAGCAAGTAATTAAGTCTAATGGTAGAAAATTCTTTATTGCAAAAGGAATTAAACATTAAAACTACAGATATTATACTTGAGTTACAAAGAGCATTGGAAAGTGGTGGAGGCAGGTCACTGAATATGCTTAAGGCAGAGGTAGATAGATTCTTGTCGGGCAAGAAAATCAAACGTTAAAGTAGATGGGAATCTGGGATTTGAAACAAAAACAGTCACGATCTTATTGAATGGCGGAGCAGGTCTGAAGGGCTGAATGATCTATTTCTGTTCATGATTTATGTTCAAATGAACTAAATGATAATAAAATTCTACTTTTGGAAAGTTGCCACTCTAACCAATAGATTTCCACACTAATTTCTGCACAAAACATTCAAACAAAACTAGTTGGTCAAAACTAAAAATTAAGATTAATTTCATAGCTGATGAGCAACGATGGCACAAACTGTTTTACAATTAAATTTTAATCAAACTTAAATCTCCACTAGAGGGCACTAATAATTAACAAGTCTATATGAGTGACCAAAGTAAACATACAGGCAATAGGATGGTTAGTTACGCATTTTAATTTAATTCAACATCACCAACAACTATCATTAAAAATATTATTTTTGTTAAAATGGCGACCATTTAATTAGGAAAGTAAGTAATCCAGCATCAGTGTGTGGACATGGGCTGGAAGACCACCTTCTCAAACACAGACAAGTTTTGCATAATTGGTGCAATGCATGTACATTATTAACTTGAGCATATGTGCATACATAGATAAATGATGGTATTGTTAATCCAACAGATGTAGAATCAGACAACTGTTAACAATCAAAACCACTGAACTAAGGCTTTTGGAGAATGGGCATGGGGAAGCAACAGTGAAACAGACTCTATATAATCTTGAAATACACAAGTCAGGTTAAAATTATAGTCGTACTGACCTGTGCTCTTTGTCGACCATTTCACTGTTAATAATAGACGTGGTGACATGCTGGAGTTTTTCAAGTACTTCATCACATCCTCCTAGGATTTTAGTGGCTAGTGCTAAGATACTGGTCTGGAGTTCCTGCAAATAAAAAAAAGCAAATGAGTCACTTAGGATGTATAAATATAGCTACTCTTTTTACAAAAGGAAGCAACAGGGCAATTGCTACTCAAGTTCAACAGTTTGTGGAATGAATTAGAATTTCACTCCATCAGTTGGAGAATAAGAAATTATATACCAATGCAGCAAAAATAGAGAGGCCAAATAGAGAAGCCGAATCTTAAAACAAATTTAAGAAAACTGAATCTTGCTAACTCAATCAACTGAGTTGCCTGCTGTGGGTCTGAGCCGTACAGCTGTAAGAGGTTTCAATATTTAGTATGCGCTTTGTTAGTAGATTTCAACAGGGATGGCAGTCAGCACCAAATCGTTTTCTTGTGAGGAATATGAAACATTAGATGGGTTCCAGTTCCAACTACGTTGTGACAGCACATATGGAGTTTAGTTAAGGTACGTACAGTTTAGGCTGCCTTGCTCATAAAAGAATGAACGGCCTGCTAACACAATTTAAAGTTACAGATGAAAGCGTCTAGGCTAAGGTACTCATACAACATGTGGTATCTCTAGAACAGATTCTCTGCCGCCAATCCTTCCTACTGGTATTAGTGTAGGGTATTAACAGTATGTGGGAAAGGATGTCCACATGCTGTCTTAAGCAGAAGACGGATTCAATCCTAATGAACAGTAAACAGATTTATTACATTATATCAAAATGACATGACTGCCTCTTGTGAACATCCGGCTCAAATGAATACAAGTTCAAATTGCAGCTACTATTCTCTCATGACATTGGTAACAAGCACAAAAGTCCTAAGAACTCTAAATTCTTAGAGAAGTGGTTAACCCCTCTCAGGAACAGGATTTTATATCCTGATGAGCAGAATCCATCTCGTGATGTCAATTAAATCGTTCTGATCCTAACTGCCTTATACAAAGATAGAGAGATTATGACAGCCATACAACATCATCAGCACAAGTGAATGCATTCAGGAAATGCAAATAAAAAAGAAAAGAACAAAAATTCATTAAAAATTCAGGTACTGTTTTGCCTCTACTTCTATACACTCAGCTATTTTTCTCCACCTCCTCTCACAGCGTGCACACTCGAAGTGTTCTAGCAGGCTGAAGGCGGCAAAATATGAAAAGCATTTGACTCAGAAGCTTCCATGAGGTCACAGTTAAATTTCACAAACAGGATTTTATGTACAGTAGAGGAATGTTGAGACAGACACCACATGGGTAACCATTCCCAAAAACCTGGGAATGATTGTCTTTTTTATCATGCTGCACCACATTCTCAATAGAACACTTTAATCTCACAACACGTGCTTGCTTTAACTGAAATAACTACAGTAAGTTCCAATTTTAAGCTGTTCTGTTGTAATATCAGTTGGTTAGATACTGGGGCCCATATGCTTATATAGCATCGGGCGTGTAGAACATGACCTGACCAACACCAAAATCCTTCTCATTTGCCGCTAATCCTCTGGTTTATGGCCTATGTAAGGGCCTGCCTTACCCACATGCTGGTGACTTATTTGCAGCCTTTGTCACTCCCTGGCCCTCCCTCTCACTTCCTCCATTTCATAGCCGCTGCCCAAGCTTCCCCCTCAAGTATAACTTTCGGAAAACCAAAGTTACTTCTGCCTCCTGCTATTCCTTTTCAGAACCCCCATGATGTTCAGCAAGAGGTAGAACCGTATGTGAGTGCAAGCAAGAGAGCGAGATCAGATGAGAGCATGCGTGTGTAGGCAATAGCAGAAGCTGTCAGTCAAATATATTGAGCAAGAGTGCATGATGAGAGCGAGAGCATGCTGTGAAGAGAGTCAAAAGGTAAGAAAGGGAGATTGGGAGAATGGTAAATGATCAAAACATAGCAGGGACTGTGAACCAGGGAGTCAATATGAGAAGGATCCTGTCAGGAAACCAGATGTGTCACAAGAGTGGGGGTGTTCAAGCAGGAGAAGCAGTGGGCAAGACATACATAGAAAGTTACCTTTTTTCATTTTTGAATTTATTTTGTGAGAAGTTATTTCATTCACCAAAGTAAAAATTTAGCCACGTAAAGCATTTCAACTGATAGTCAGAGTTATACAGTACAAAAACATCCCTTCAGAATAACTCGTCCATGCCGACCATAATTCAGAACTAAACTCGTCCCAGCTGCCTGTGCTTGGCCCTTATTCCTGCAAAACATTCTTGTTTATACATTTATCCAAATGTCTTTTAAACATTGTAACTGTACTCGCAGTTCCTCTGGAAGTTCATTCCACATACGAACAGTTTTGTGTAAAAAATAGTTTCCCCTCATGTCTTTTTAAATCTTTCTCCTCTCACCTTAAGAAAATGCTCCCTAGTCTCGTACTCCCCCATTCTAGGGAAAAGACACTTGCCATTCACCTCATCTATGCCTTCATGATTTTAAAAACCTCTATAATGCCAATCTTCAAACTCCTACACTCCAGTAAAAAAAGACGCAGCCTATCCAGCCTCTCCCTATAAGTCAAATCCTTCATTCCCAGCAACATCCTGGTACATCTTTTCGGTGACCTCTGTAGCTTGATATCCTTCCTGTAACAGGGCGACCAGAACTGGGCGCAGCACTCCATAAAAGGCCTCACCAATGACCTGCACAATCTCAACATGGAGTCCCAATTCTGATACTCAAAGGTCTGACCAATTAAAGCAGGTGTACTAAACACTTCAACCACCGTGTCTACGTGTGATGCAAATTTCAACAAGTGTGTGTGAATTTCTAGGTCTCTGTTCTACAACACTACCCATGGACCTATCATTAATTGTTTAAATCCTGTCCTTGTTTGTTTCACCAAAATTCAATACCTCCCATAGATCCAAATTAAACTGCATCTGCCACTTATCAGCCCACTGACCCAATCAATCAAGATCCCTTTGCAATCTTAGATAATCTTCTTTGCTGTCCACTACACCACAATGTTTGAGTCATCTGCAAACTTACTAACCATGCCTTCCATTTTCTCATGTAAATCATTTTTTGTATGAAAGACAAACAAAAGGGGATCCAACACTGATCTCTGTGGAAAACCGCAAGGCAAATTGGGTTTTTCTCAGATTAGAAAGGACCTGCACAACCGAACTACAATTTGCACATTTGTTTTAATGGGATATTCAGATCTCCCTAAATTTGTTGCACTTTTCAGCAACAAACAACAATCTTAACTGGGAAGTGTTGTAGTATACATAGCGGGGCAGCAAGTCTCAGATAAAATTCAACAAGTTGCTAAATGTAGTAGATTAGACAGTGTGCAGCTGACAGTTTAAATATCTGACAATTCAGCAGCTTCACTGCATGCTAACCAATAATCTATTGTAGCAGCACTTATTACTGAACAGAAGTGGAATAAAACTTAAATGCGTTACTACAAGATTAACACATTAATGCCTGAATGAAAGCATAAAAGCTCGCTCTTCAAAAAAGGTAGGCTTGATTGTTTTCCAACCACCTGAATTGCTGCAATACAAGGTAACTACAAATCTAAACATTTGAATTTAGATTTTGAATCTAAGTTCAATTGCACTGCAAAATTCTTTTACTCAAAGCAAAATGAAGACTTTAAAAACCAAACATTTTAATTTGAGTGCAATTTAAAAGTGAATTTTAACTGTTGGCATATCTGTATATTTTAACTTACTATTCATATATCTGTACATTTTAACTTAGTCTGATTACACAAATATTTTGAATAAATCACAACATATTACAAAATAGAAAGCAAAGCAGCAGCATAGCCACTGTATAAGACATTGTTACAGAGACAGAATGGAATTGAATGATGGTTATTGCTCTAAATGAACATCAAGGTTTTGAATACCTTCACAAGTTGACCACATTCCCACATAAGTGGCCAATGGAAGGTAAAAGAAGACCACTATCCAAAATCATCACCTTTGAGAATTGCACTTCAAAAATTATGGTGGATCAGACTTGCCCGAAGTGTTCTCTGACTGTAATCTTGCTCATAAGACAAGATGCTACTTGCAATAAAATCAACTGCTCAGATATGTGGAAATATTTTGTACAAAACATAAGACAGCTTTGAGATAAGAATTGTTGTGGGGTTGATCCACAAGAGATTAAAAAAATTACTCAACTTTCCATTGACACTGTCAGGAGTTTGTAACCAGCAGTATGTTAATGGTTATGTAGTCAATAAAAATAAAAGACATAAATGCTGGAAATTAAATAAAAACAGAAATTGCAGGTCAATTAGTATCTATAAAGAAAAAATACATTTCAGATAACTCAGTTAATTTTAGCAGTTAGATTAGCATCTTTAGTGGTGAAAATTTTCAAGTCTGTAATTAAGGGTGAAATTACATAGTCAGATAAACACATTACTTAATGTTGTAAAAACCTATGTCAAAAGAAACAATTGCACTGGACAAATCTCAATTCAATTAGAATTTAACAATAGTTGGTAGAAATGCTCTTGGTATACATGTAAAAGCTAAGCAATAATAAGCCAATGCAAGCCTTTCCATAGACCTAAAATTAGACTATATGTTTGAGCATTCTAATTTTCCTAATTATGAACTTGTAAGATGTCACTGTCACCTTCAGAATAAATTATGGACATTAAAGGATTGGTTTCATGGATAAATTAAGTGCTTGTCTTTCAAACCCTTAGATTACGATTTGATTTTATCTTTCATGGGATCTGTGTGTCACTGTTAAGGCCATCCATTCCGGATTTCACTTCAGAAGGTAACAGTGAGCCACCTTCTTAAACTACTGAAGTTTACCTGGCATAGACACACCAGAGTGTTGTTAGAAAGGGAGTTCCAGGTTTTTAAACTCATTGCAGGATCAACAATATAGTTCCAAGTCAGGACAGTGTGCACTTTAGAGAGGAACTTATTCACGTGGTGATATTTCCACAGATTTGTCACATTTGTTCTTGTGGGTTATAGAGGTCAAAGATGTGGAAGATGTTGTCAAAGATGTGGAATATGTTGTCAAATTGTTTACTAGCACTTACAATTACTTGAGACTACTCTAGATTTAATAAGATGACAAAGATGGAAGAGTTAAAAATGTTGTTTTTGTTAAATTAGTGACAGTATTGATAACAAAATTAGCTCCCACTAGTGCAAGGATTAAGAATGAGGGCACAGATTATGATAATTGGCAAGTAAAGGAGGCACAAAGAGAAACATTTTTTACAGAGCTAGAAGTAAATGTGCTGCCTGAGAGTCTAACGGAGACAAGTTCAGTCAAGACAACAAGGAAACAGAAAATGGGGACGGCACTAGATGAATTGCTCAGAGGGCTTGCACAACTGGAATGGGCTGAAAAGCTTGGTTTTCTGCTGCAACAATCCTATGATTGTGTGATTGCAAATGTCTATTTATTTGTCTTGACTACAAATACAAGGGGTGAAAAAGCAAACTACTCTCAATTAATCTACACTAAAATTACTGAGGATTTCCCCTTCCTCTGTTCCTCATAACATCTGTATGATAATGAATAGGACATTAAAACAATTCCGTGCACACAAGCAGCTGAAGACAGAGAGAAAAAAATCATTTGTCCTCACTTTTTCTACCCCTGCCTGCTAAGCACTGCCACCAGCAGACTGCATGACGAGAATGCTATTGGAATAGAAACCTGGTGTTTACCTGTACCTTCAATGTCTCCCCCTGCAGGGAGCTGTCACTATCATCATGGTCATCAGGTTTGATGAGGACCGTGTTACTGAGGAGGTGATTCTGCACTACCATCAAATAACGGAGGCAGGGTGATGCAACCTGTTAGACAATGGAAAGAAATAGCAGAAACAGCACATAAAACCATTATGCATTTGCCATACCCAAATAGAATACTGAAATAGTGTGTTAATAGAGATAGCTATAATTGTTAGCACAGATTGATTCAATAATATGATCTCAATTGTTTTCTTATAAATTGCCAAAACAATACTTTGCCCATCTCAGCACATAAGTGGACACCCCTTTTTAGCTATGAAACGCTATAGTTTATAATCAATCTGTTCAGAGATATTGCTACATCACTGGTGAAGATAAGAGTTGAACCAAGACCTCCTGGTCAGAGGTAGGGACACTACCACTGTACCACAACAGCACTCTCACAATTGTGGCAGTTCTTCAAATTGTTATCCCAGAAACAATGATAGCAGCTGTGTTACAAAGAATATACTTAGGAGTTGAAAATATGACATATCTAACCCATAACGAAAACATGGACAATGTACTACAGATATCTCAAATCCAGAAAGAAATATATTCAGAACTGTCTCCCAAAACCCGGTGAGTCTGTTGTTGGGAAAGACACATCAATATCAGTGCCCTCTCTGAAATCAAAGTGATTAAATTAGAGGCACTTAGTTACTGCCAGTTGGCTGAGCCACATCAGTCACATGCCTGACAAGCCAAAACAAGGTGTCTGCTCAGAACTTTGTCATGGCAAGTGGTTAGAAAGGTAAAGAAAATACTCTAAGGCATCACATCAAAGCATCCCTGGAAAAAACAATAATCCCACAGACTTACAGGGATGTATTTCCAAAACTGGAGAAGTGCTTGTGAAAGTACTAACTATCTTGGGGCACCCCAGAGAAGTGAAAACAAAATGCTGGAAGGAATGTGTAAAAAAAAAACTGGAACATCCAAACCATCTGCCTTTTCAATAGCACCTGCCCCAAGTGTAGCAGTGACAGTGGAACCAGTACTAGATGTCTTAGGCACCTCAGGACCTACAACTCTATAGTGGAAGAATATTATCCTTGGTCTTGAGGGACTGGTCAGGAATATTAAAAGAGTCAATAGATTCGATAAACTCTTTGAATCAAAAGCAAAAGACAAAGAATTGGACATTTTTAAAGTGCTTTGATTAAAAAGGTACCTTGTACATTAATTTATTCAATTAAGTGTGCCAATTGCACTTAATATGAATTACTGATGGAAATTTTCTCCCCCCTACATTTTTAAAATGGTGACCGCCCATATTGATGGCAGTGTACGTATCAATTCCGGGCTTTGGAAGTATTTATGGATGTTTCAAAAAGTAGACATATATACCAAACGTACATATGCAAGATTCAAGTCAAGTTTAGAGTGGTGCTGGAAAAGCACAGTAGGTCAGGCAGCATCAGAGGAGCAGGAAAATCAACGTTCGGGCAAAAGCCCTTCAACAGGAATGCCTGATGCAGGGCTTTTGCCCGAAATGTCGATTTTCCTGCTCCTTGGACGCTGCCTGGCCTGCTGTGCTTTTCCAGCACCACTCTAGTCTTGATTCTGATCTCCAGTATCTGCAGTACTCACTTTCACCTATGCAAGATTCAAGTCATGATTTCAAAACCTATCAATCTTACCACAAAAGGTTACAAGTATATGATTGCAAGTTTGATTTGAAGAATTGGAGATGTATAATTCTGTCTTCATGCTATTTTGTATATTATACACTGATAGGGTTCTTTGACAGATGTAAGCAGGAGTTTGCAACTAGTATGTTAACTGTTCTGTTAAGAATCCCAAATAAAATTTGTTCAACATATTGACATCTCAAAGTATGCACTTGCAATGAGGTGGTATCAGGCAATTCACATGTGACCTTAATTTTGCTTATAAAAATCAAATTACGAGGTTGACATTATCCCATTTTTGCATCCTCTCCCCATACACAAAAAAGGTTTGTTTTGCTATTTTTTTGATCTCTTAGTGCTAAAGAGTTGCAATTTGCATTTTGATGCTCATCATGATGCTCTGGAGCTGTGACATCCATGAAGTCTAACATTAGAGTATAATTAGCTATGGCAATTGCTTTTAAGGTAGCCGTGTAAAACTAGCATCACTCCCCCAACTGCACTGACACAACCACCCAAGCCAAGAGAACACAATATTTATTTTGTATTACATTTTCTTTCCACTGCCACAATTGTCTCCACATAAAGCCTTTGTCTTCTGCCAGACAATAGAATAGCATAGGAAAGCTACAGAAACGATTAAAATTGTTAAGCCAGTGTTCTGCTGTTCAGAAATGGTACAACTGTACTGAAGTGAGAGCTTATTACATATTAGACTATTAAGTAGTGAAGATAGAATAAAAGCACATTAAGCTAACAGCTTCATAAAGGATATTGGTTAAGACTGTCTCAGTATTTCTATGTTAATAGTACTGGCACAATCAATGGACACCTTAACACTGTTTATGTTTAATCACTCACTGGCACTGTAGCAAGAAGCCTGAGAAATTCTTCTTTAGAAACTGTTTGGCACTTTGTGATGAGAATGCAGGAGTCCTGTACCACGATCTTCAGAATATAGTGCAGTAGTTCATCATTCAGCCTGAGGGAAACAGGAACCAGGATGGAAATGAGACAAATGCATTGGACATATTGAAGATGTGGCTTCCAAACTACTGTCCATTACTTCAACAAAACTGACTCCAACAGTTAGAATGCTTTAATGGTCACTCTTCCACTTAGGCTTTCAGTGTTATAGGAACATCAGAGTTTGATAAGACTACAGCTGCTGGTTACCACAATCAAATATAAATATCAACTTGCTGTAAGTGTAAACAAAATTTGTAAAATGCAGGCAAAGGCTAACACAATTAAAATTGGGATGTTCATCAAAACCTGCAACCCATGTACTAACCAGAAACAATGCAATGGATGCTATAGTACAATATCAGTTTCACTTTAAGATAGGGCTACTAAGTGGTTAGAAAACTTTAGCCTCCTGGTTATCATATAAACATGGGATGTGTTCAGGTCATCATATCATTTAATGTAATGCTGTAAAATGGTCATTATAAAATTTAATATTGTTACCAGCCAATTCAGCAAAGCTATCAGTGTATGAATCAGGAGAAGAATTGTTGTTGCTCTGCTAAAAAGGTATTTGTAGTAACAGTTACCTTGGAGGATTTTCTCCAAGTAACTTCAAACTTCAGCTCTTTAAAATTTCTTGATTACAAAAGGCATGGTTCATTTTTACAAATTCTTTAGAGTCAATCATTTAAATAGAGTTAGTGCTTGGATTTCATCGCAGGGAATAGCAGAAAGGGTCAGATATGTGGAAAACTTGCACTTGTTGTGCACATGGGGATATCTCACTTTTCACATGTAGAAATGTTGGGTTCAATGAGTAAAGGGTGCTTCCTGTGCTGGGTACATCCAGAAACAGGAGGCACAGTTTTATAATTAAGGGTTGCACTTTTAGGACAGAGATGACGAGAAATCATATCCCTGGCAAAGGATTTAGACATTTTGGAACTTTCCCTTAGAAGGGGTAACGGTGTGGTTATTGAATATTTTTAGGGTGGAGTTAGATTGATTCCTTTGCCTAACAAGAATCTAAAGTTAGGTAGTTGGATATGTGGAGTCAAAACACAAACAGATCAGCCACGGTCTCATTGAGTGGTGGAGTATGCTCAAGGGGACAAGTGATCCACCTCTGCTCTAATCAGTACGTTATCGCCATGTGCTTGAATACTGTGTGTAGGGGTGTGCATGGGGAGAGAGATATAGGTGGCCATGATTCTGACATAAATTCTGAATAATGGGATTTATTCACGTAGACTTGTTGAGCAGATGGTCTTACTTCTGCACCAGTGTCTGATGGTCTTATCAAAGATCGACAGATTTTTGTTTTAAATCAGTTGGTCAACTGAAGATTATGGGGATAAACCTGAAAAATTAAAGATTATAAGATCTGACATGATCTCACTGAATGGTGGAGCAGATTCAACTGCTGAATAGCCTAACTCTGCTATGTCTTATGGTCTTTTCAAGTATTTTAATAATATTAGTGCACCAGACATAAGTGGTGGAGGCTAGTACAATTACAACATTTAAAAGGCATCTGAATGGGTATGTGAATAGGAAGGGTTCAGAGGGATAATGGGCCAAATGCTGGCACAAATGGGACTAGATTAATTTATGATATCTGGTCAGCATGGATGCGTTGGGCCAAAGGGCAGGGTCTGTTTTCATGCTGTATATCGAACTCTAAATGCTGAATTCAATACTTTTAAACCTAATTTGAAATCTCACTCTTCCCTTATTTCCCTGTAGTTATTACTCTTAATTATGTAGCCCATCATAGCCAGCAAAGTGGGAAAATTTGGATTGAGATCCTCTAGTAAAGTTTTCAGCATAATTCTCATGTAAAGACATTTGTCCTTTCAGCTTGTTGAGTACCAATAGCCCATCCAGTTTTAAGACATAAATAGCAACTATTTTTCTGTTCCAAAGTCTGGAGAATGTGCAAGAGAAGGTTGAGAGTCAGTAATAACAATATTTTACATTCTTAATTCTTCAAGTTGTACACTGAAATCTAGATGAGGACTATCTCTGCATCCACCTTTGATGATCAACATGCAAAGCACAGCAGCCCTAAAATTGAAGTATAACTCTTAATTGTGTATGTTACACTATAAATCCCTAGGTTATAATAAGTAGTCAGTTTACCGAAATATTTTAATTAGTGGAAAAAATGCCAGCAAGCAAACATAGCTGAACGATTGTACCTGTAGTGATCATCATCTTCACTCCCAAATCGATTGTTCTGCAGCTGTTCAGCCAGATTAACCAAGATAATATCTTGTAATTGACAAAGACCACTGTTTCTCTGTCCTGCAACAAAGAATTGTCTAAGATCAACCACTTCAAACAAAAAATTTAAATAAGCCATTATTTAACCTCGGGCCACCAAATCAAAAACTTTATTAAAAGGAGGTGACCTGTGCATCAAGAGACATAAACATCAGTGCTATCCCTCTACTTGCATCTGATCCATGATAGGCTGATATTAATTATAGGAGGCAAACATTATTTCTAACCCACTTATCAATTTCCTTTCATTGCCAAATTACTGAAGTGAGAACTTGCTTCAATGTCTCGAGCAATACAACTCTCAATCATTTGTGTAACTCTTCAGTCAACTGTCAGCAAGTGCAACGTTGATTATCAGTTTTAAACTCAATCGATAATAGAGGATAAAAAGCCCAATTAAATAAAGTTATGCCAAAGTAAGGCTTTTTTTTTGTTCTGTTTGCCTTCACTAGAAATAATCTTACCTCAGAGGTCTTCATCCTTGTTGAAGCTAAACACTGGTACCAGGAATGAATATTTGACTCAGTGAGCTAGCCTGGTCCTTGGGTAAGTGCAATTTTAAATGCACAGGATGCATAATACAACCACACAGAAACTTTCATTTAATCAATTTATGCTCATTGCTTGCTTATCAGCTAATCCAACAATTTACATACCTTCAAATGTCAAAAAAGTGTCAAGCTGGTTTAGAAGTTAAAAACAAAAGCCACTTTAAAAAGAAAGAACAGCGATGTGGATTGCTGTACTTTCACACAGGAGTGTTCCCATTATCAACACATTTTTGCAAAAGCCACCCAGTAGCCACCATTCTCACCATGGAAGATGTGAAGAGATGTCAATCACCCGAAGCTGTTCTAGCAGCTAATAGATGATACAAACTACTAGCAAGCTATTAGCTACTTAAAAGAAGAAAAGACCAGAGAACTATTTTTCTATTGGCCCACTCATTGGAACACTGTGCATTTCAAAGAAGAATGGAAAAATGGGAATGTAAGGTCTGAAAATAAAACTTAAACACCAATATCAAGATATGAATTATGAAAAATGTTGTATGCACTTCATTCTAAACAATTTAAAGGTACATCTGGTAATTATTTTACAGAAAGATTAATCACTTACCTTCTGTTAATACTAATTTCAGTAGATTGTTCAGTTCTTGCTCTCCAAGATACAGTGTATTAAGTCCTGAGCTATAAGTAAAGAAAAGTATATATTTGGTGTTAGCTGTGGTTTAACATGTCATTCTCAACAGCAAGTCAGGAAGGTCTCGGGTTCAGGTTCTTCAATACAAAACCTGAACCAACACTTCAGTGCAGTTCTGACACTTCTCAGTGAGACATTAAACCAAGACTTCTTTTCTCTCAGCTCCATCGCACTACTTTCTTACTTTAAAAAGAGTTGGTGCCCTGATCAGTACATGTATCTTAACCATCATGAAAAACCAAGAACGCATTCTGCTTGTGGAATTTCACCGAAACTGGCTATGTTTTGTATATTATAGTGACAATACTTTGTAAGCAAACAAGTTGTTGTAAAGCTTTTGGGATATCCCAAGGTAATAATACCAGCCTTCCTTTTATCTTTTTAGTAGTGAAACAACTTTTCTCTTAAATTGCAAGGTAACTCATACTTAAAATCAATGTTAACAAACACTACTGCATTCAACTGTCCCTTTTACCAAACTTCCTTTTGTTCTGAGTCTCAAGTTAAAATTAAAATTCTTCACATAAGTAGTGCTATCACAGGACAAAGGACAGACATGGATTTTTCCCGTGGTGACTGAAGGGACACTGAGTGGAGATTATCTAAACTAGCAAAAGAGGGGAATGTAAAGGAAACTGAACTCATGTTATGCAAGGGTTGGATTCTAACAGGCACTCACATGGTAAGTCCAAAAACTTGGGAACGTAGCATATCCCAGAAAGCAATATATAAGGAGAATGTATTTAAGAAAAAAGGGATGCAGAATATATTATATTAAAATAAAAACAAACTTGAGTATAAATAAAAAGTTATTTTAAGTATTTACATCAGATGGGTTGAGAAAACAAGTATAGTAAAAGCAACATAACCAGTGAATTATCTCTTTTATTCCAAATCATTATGAAAGTTCATTAGTCGAGGAAAGAAGTTCCTTAACTTTATTGCCTAAACATTTCACTATAAAACTAGGACGACAACAAGAACGGTTATAAAAGGCATTGGTCCAACCTCACTTAAAGCACAACTTTGAATTCTGGCCCTCCCAGCTCAGGGAAAATATTATGACTGTAAAGGAGATTAAAAAGGAAAAGATAATTAATTGCCAGAAGTTTGTTTGCCCATGAGGATAGATTTAATACCTTAGATTTTTATTTTCTGATGAGATATTTCGAGAATTTGATCCAGCCATATATGATAACTAAAGATACGTTCAGCAAGTAGGTAAATGCTGAGGTGTTTTGAGGTGGTATAAAGAAACGAGTCACCAGACAGACCGAAGTAGTAGGGGGAGGTTAATTGCCTGCACCTTTTCCATATCTGAGAGGTAAATTGATTTATGTAACAGAACTCATTAAGTCTTCATGAAGACTTAGAGCCATAACATGTCTTTAGACGCACAGTATTGCTAGAAAGTGAAATGATCACAACAAGAAATAATACAAATAATTCCAGGATGACTTATGAATCTAGGACTTCTTTGGCATAGCCTGACCTCAAATGGTGGGTTGCAGAGTAGATTTTGCCAGAACAATGCTCGAGTTGACCACAAGTTTCTATTTTACTGCTCTTCTCAGCAGGTGGGATGAAATAATAACTGCTGCACAGGAATAAAGTCAGCCAAATGGTAGGCACAGAAAGTACTAGTCTGAAGGCTTTTATTGTCCTAAATACACAAAACGACATTCTCTAATTTTAGAGATGCATTTCAGACAAATGTCAATAACATTCATGATGAGATGTGCAACTATAGAACATAGAACAGTACAGCACAGAACAGGCCCTTCAGCCCACAATGTTGTCAACCATTTATCCTCATGTGAGGCAAACCTAATGTACAAACTCTCAAATTTCTGTGACCATATGCATGTGCAACTGTCTCTTAAATATCCCCAATGACCTCGCTTCCACAACTGCTGCTGGCAACGCATTCCACGCTCTCACAACTCTCTGCGTAAAGAACCTGCCTCTGACATCCCCTCTATACTTTCCGCCAAACAGCTTAAAACTATGTCCCCCCGTACTAACAATTTCTGCCCTGGGGAAAAGTTTCTGGCTATCAACTCTATCTATGCCTCTCATTAGCTTGTACACCTCAATTAGGTCCCCTCTCTTCCTTCTTTTTTCCAATGAAAAAGTCCGAGCTCAGTCAACCTCTCTTCATAAGATAAGCCCTCCATTCCAGGCAGCATCCTGGTAAACCTCCTCTGAACCCTCTGCAAAGCATCCACATCTTTCCTATAACAGGGCAACCAGAACTGGACGCAGTATTCCAAGTGCGGTCTAACCAAAGTTTTGTAGAGCTGCAACAAGATCTCATGGCTCTTAATCTCAATCCCCCTGTTAATGAAAGCCAAAACACCATATACTTTCTTAACAACCCTGTCCACCTGGGTAGCAATTTTAAGGGATCTATGTACCTGCACACCAAGATCCCGCTGTTCCTCCACATTGCCAAGAATCCTGTCTTTAATCCTGTACTCAACTTTCAAGTTCGACCTTCCAAAATGCATCACCTCGATTTATCCCGGTTGAACTCCACTTGCCACCTCACAGCCCATCTCTACATCCTGTCAATATCACGCTGCAGCCTACAACAGCCCTACTCAGACTCCAACCTTTGTCGTCTGCAAACTTGCTGACCCATTCTTCAATCTCCTCATCCAAGTCAGTAATAAAGATTACAAAGAATAGAGGCCCAAGAAGAGCCCTGTGGAACACCACTCACCACTGATTTCCAGACAGAATATTTTCCTTTCACTACCACTCGCTGTCTTCTGTTGACCAGCCAATTCTGTATCCAGACAGCTAAATGTCCCTGTATCCCATTCCTCCTGACCTTCTGAATGAGCCTACCATGGGGAACCTTATAAAATGCCTTACTGAAGTCCATATAAACAACACCCACCGCTCGCCCCTCATCAACTTGTCGAGTAACATCCTCAAATAACTCAATAAGATTTGGGAGGCATGACCTGCCCCTCACAAAGCCATGCTGACTGCCTTTAATCAAGCCATGCTCTTCCAGATGGTCATAAATCCTATCCCTCAGCATCCTTTCTAACACCTTGCAGATGACAGACGTGAGACCGACTGGTCTGTAATTGCCGGGGATTTCCCTATTTCCTTTCTTGAGGAGAGGAATTACATTTGCTTCCCTCCAGTCCAACTCCAGTGGAGAGCGAGGATGCAAGGATCTTCGCAAGCGGTGAAGCAATCACATTTCTCGCTTCCCAAAGCAGGCGAGGACAAATCTGGTCTGGCCCTAGCGACTTGTCAATCTTAATGTTTGTCAAAATTTTCAACACATCAGCATCCTCAATCTCTATCTGTTACCACATGCCTACCAGCTCCTCAATGCTTTCATTCACTACAAGGTCCTTTTCTTTAGTAAAGACAGAAGCAAAATATTCATTTAGGTCTTCCCCTACCTCCTCAGACTCTATACACAAGTTCCCTATGCTATCCCTGATCGGCCCTACTCTCTCTCTTTGATCATTCTCTTCTTCTTCACATAAGTGTAAAATGGTTTTGGATTCTCCATAATCTTTCCTGCCAAGCCTTTTTCGTGTCCCCTCCTGGCTCTCCTCAGACCAGTTTTGAGCTCCTTCCTCGCCTGCCTGTAATCCTCTTAGAGCTGAGCAAGACCCTTGCTTCCTCCACCTTACTTAAGCTGCCTTCTTTCTTTTGACGAGAAGCTCCTCCGCTCTCGTCATCCAAGGTTCCTTTATCTTACCTCTTCTTGCCTGTCTCAAAAAAACACATTTGTGCATCACTTGCAACAACTGTTCCTTAAACAGTCTCCACATGTCTATAGTGCCCTTTCCTTGGAACAATTTCTCCCAGTCCATGCTTCCCAACGCACATCTGAATGTATCATAGTTTCCTTTTCCCCAATTAAATATCCTCCCATTGTGCCTGCTTCTCTCCTTCGACAGCTATGTAGAATGTGAGGCAGTTGTGGTCACTATCCCCAAAATGCTCTCCCACCGCAAGATCTGACAACTGCCCTGGCTCATTGACGAGCACCAAATCCAAAATGTCATCTCCCCTCGTCAGCCTATCAACGTACTGAGTTAGGAAACCCTCCTGAACACACGTTACAAAAACAGCTCCTTCCAAACCATCTGCTTGAAGGAGGTTCCAATCAATATTGCAATGTTGCAACATTTAATGATAAAAGCAGGCAAAGCATGTAAAAGATGCATTTGTTTATGCCAAGATGCAAAAGAAAATGATTACAAGATCAGATGCCTAAACAAATTTGGTATTAGAATTCATAACTCCATTCTGCTCAACTGGTTATGACACAAAACTACACAGTTTGACCTTAAGTTTGAACTCCAATCATGCAGAGAAGGCAGAAACTGAAGCACTACAGTTAACTACAGCACAATTGGTCAGTGGGAGGAACAAAACTGACTAGGACTCCCAATCCAGAGGAACATAGCACTAAAAAGCACAAGCAAGCCACTTGGCCCTTCAAGCCTGCACTGCCATTCCATAAGATTATGGATAATCTGATTGTGGTTTCAACTCCACGTTCTGATTTCTCCCCCAAAAAGAGAAAACATAGAATGTGGATCTAGAAAGATAAGATCCCTAGAGGACTTGATAACATTTCAATAAGATTACCTCTTGATCTTATAAAGACCAATGGTGTAAAAGGTTAATCTTTCTTGATAAAATATGTTCTTCATCCCAGGAATGAATCAAGTGAACCTTCTCTGAACTGTTTCTAAAGTAATTACAACCTTTCCCCAACTTTTGGTGATTTATATACTAGGACATACTTATCCCTTGATTTATGTCACATGTTGCTTATCTACTTTTCCTGAAGCAGACAAATTACATTTTTTCCATATCATACACCAACTGACAAACTTTTGCCCAGTGTCTATACGCTTTTGGAGACTCTGTCTCTTCACTTACTTTCATACCATCTTGACGTCATTGGCAAATTTAGCCAGCACACATTTACTCCCTTCATCCAGATCACAGATAACACATAGCTATCCAGTGACCTGATTGGGCAGTATGCAAATGACGTTTTTTAAAAAAATTAATCTATTTTTCTAATCAACCTGGTCAGAGATATTACTACATACCTCTGGAGCAGGTGGGACTTTAGCTCAGGTCTTCTGGTTCAGAGATAGGGTCACTACCTCTGTGCCGCAAGAGGGCCCACTTGAAAATATATATTGTGAAGGCATAAAATTAGATTCAACTGCAATGTTATTAAGACAAAGTTTGGCTTCAATACCTTGCTGTGATTTTATTAATCAAAAATCTATTTTTATTTCAGTTCAGCTTTTTTGCCTCAACAGGGCTTCATTACAAAAACAAATTTTAAACAATTACCACCCCCTACCATATCAAGATGTTGAATCGCTGGAAATTAAAGGACCAAGAAATACCATCTGATTCTTGTACAAGCTGTTCTTTTGATTTATGCCTCTCATAGCCCTCAAGATTTCACATGAAAAAAAATGACAACACTCAATGAACATTATTTTGCAGAATGATTCTCCCAGAATAGAGTCCATGTGAAAAGAATGGTCACTGAAAGCAGTTAGTGATATCCCACTAATATTAATTGATAGCTTCTTGTTAAGCATAATAATACATTATACAGTTTAAAGGGCAAAATTTCACAAAACTATAATAAACCTTCCCTAATGATTAATAAACCTTCCCTAGAGCTCAAAGTATCAAAGGTGTAGTCAGGTTAGGAACAGCAGCACTCTGTGACCTCTCCTGTCTAGCAGGACATGAGCAGCAGGTGCATGGGAACATTACCAGCTCCAAGTTCTTCTCTAAACCCATGCATCTTAATTTGAATCTGTTTGTTCACTCCTTGGATTGAAATCCTAGAACTTTGTACTTAACAGTATTGCTAGAATATTTCCACACACTGACTGGAACAGTTCAAGAAAACACAGAAGTAAATGACACCTAGTGGTTGAACTGGAGGTAAACTACAGTTTACTGGTAATTCTGCAACAAGTCTCATAATCCAGAAACCAAGGCCTACACTCAGGACATGAATTTAAAACCACCATCAAAGCAGATGAAATTTAAATTCAATTAACAAAAGTAATATGGAATTCAAAGCTAGTCTCAATAACGGTGACCACGAAATTCATTTATCTTAAAGGTCCATCTTGTTACTATTGCCTTTAGGGAAGGAAGTCTGCCATTCTTATCCAGTCAAGAGCCGCAGTAATGGAGTTAACTTTTAACTGCCCTCTAAAACATGCCGATTAAGCCATTCCATTCAGGGGCAGTTGGGTATGGACAACAAATGCTGACCTTGCTAGTGATGTCCATATCCCACAAAATAATAAAACTATTTTCTCTCAGTGGGTCAGCAAAAAAAAACACTGACAATTATATTTTTAAAAATCAATTTATTGGTTTTTCGCAAAGAATCAATGCACTCAACTGGCTTGCTGTTCACTTAACCATCAGTTTCTCCTGAATCATATTTATTTTATTCCACTGCTTCCTCTTGTGAAGACATGGACTCACATTTGGAATTGTGCTTTCAGCACTCACAGGTCCTCAGTGTCTCACCTCAGAGTCAATCCTGTTATATTGATAGTGTCACAAGGCTTCCCCCATATTGACAGGGACTCACTTCACGCTATGGGCTTGGATGAAGGAAAATTTGTAAGCACCATTTGTCAGCTTCTTGACAGTACATAAGCAGGGAAGGGGTTATACTCAACCTGGTGTTAAAAATGGGCCTGGCCAAGTGAGTGAAGTTTCAGTGGGGGAGCATTTCAGGAGTAGCAACCACAAAATCCGAGTTTTAAAGTACTCGTGGATAGGGATAACAGCAGTATTCGGGTGAAGGCATTAAACTGGGAGAAGGTGAACTACGACAATATTAGGCAGGAACTGGAGAATGTTAATTGGAGGCAGCTGGTTGAAGTCAAATCCACATCAGACTTGTGGGAATATTTCAAATGACAGTTGATAATAGTTCCTGCAAGAATGAAGGATAGATATGGCAAGTTACTTGACCCTTGGATGACCAGGAATGTTATGGCTTGGTTAAAAAGAAGCATATGTAAAATCCAGGAAAATGGGAACTGACAAAGCCCTTGAAGCATAGAAGGAAAGTAGGAAAGAACTTAAACTAAGAAATTAGAAGAGCCAAATGGGATCATGAAAAGTTGTCAGCAAACAGGATTAAGGAGAATCCCTACATATATATACATTTATACATATATAAAAAGCAAAGAGGGTATCCAGGGAAAAGGTTGGCTCACTCAAGAACAAAGGACAGAATCTGTGCCAGAAGAGGTAGGTGAGGTCCTAAATGAATACTGTGTGTCAGTATTCACCGGAGATAAGGAACTGGAGGATGATTTCAGGAAAGGAATTGAGTTTCTAAACCAAGTTGCTAGCAAAAAGGAAGAGGTGTTGTGCGTCTTACAAAGTATTAAGGTAGATGAGTCCCCAGGTCCTGTTGGGATCTATTCAAGAATATTCGGGAGGTAAGAGAATAAATTGATGGATCATTGAAGAAATCTTTGTATTTTCTTTGGCTACAGGTGAGGTCCCAGAGGACTAGAGAATAGCCAATACTGTCCCACTGTTTAAGAAGGGTAACATGAATAATCCTGGGAATTACAGGCCTGTGACTTTCAAGTTGATGGTGGGGAGATTATTGGAACAGATTCTCAGGGACAAGATGTATAAGCATTTAAAAGCAAATGAACTTATTAGCAACAGACAGCATGGTTTTGGGCAGGGAAGGTCGTGCCTCACTAACTTCATGAAGTTGCTTGATGTGGGAAAAGTGGTTGATGATTTCTACATGGACTTTAATAAAGACTTTGACAAGGTCCCTCATGGCAGATTAGTACAAAAAGGTGAAGTCACATGGTATCAGAGGTGAGCTGGCAAGATGGATACAGAACTAGCTTCGTCATAGGGGACAGAAAGTAGCCGTGGAAGGATGATTTTCGGAATAGAGCATTGTGACGAGTCATGTTCCACAGGGATCTGTGCTGGGACCTCTGCTGTTTGTGATCTACATAAATGATTTGGAGGAAAATGCAGCTGGTCTAATTAGTAAGTTTGCAGATGATGCAAAGAGTGATGGGGTTGCAGATAGTGAT
This sequence comes from Hemiscyllium ocellatum, assembly GCF_020745735.1. Lineage (NCBI taxonomy): Eukaryota > Metazoa > Chordata > Chondrichthyes > Orectolobiformes > Hemiscylliidae > Hemiscyllium > Hemiscyllium ocellatum. Next base: position 17,553,638 of record NC_083424.1, read on the forward strand.
GAGGACTGTCAGAGGATACAGCAGGATATAAATCAGTTGGAGGTATGGGCAGAAAAATGGCAGATGGAGATTAATCTGTTCAGATGTGAGGGGATGCATTTTGGAAGATCAAGTATAGGTGGAAATTGTATGGCGATTGTCAGAAGCCTTAAAGAGTATTGATATGCAAAGGGATTTGGGTGTGCAGGTCTACAGATCACTGAAGGTGTCAGCTCAAGTAGATAAGGTAGTAATATGGCATGCTTACCTTCATGGAAGGGGCATTGTGTATAAACAATAGGCAAGTTATGTCGCAGCTTTGTAGAACTTTAGTTAGGTCATACTTGGAATATTACGAACAGTTCTGGTCACCACATTACCAGAAGAATGTGGACACTTTGAGAGAGTACAGAAAAAGAATCACCAGGATGTTGCCTGGTATGGGGAAATTTTATCTATGAAGAAAGGTTGAATAAACTGGGCTTGTTTTCACTGGAATGCAGGAGGTTGAGGGGCAATCTGATATAATTTTATAAAATTGTGAATGGCATGGATAAAGTGGAAAGTATGAGGCTTTCCCCCGCCCCGCCCCAGAGTGGGAGGATATATTACGTAGGGACACAGGTTCAAGGTGAGAGGAAGAATGTCTAATAGAGATGCACAAAAGATGACGAGTGCCTGGAAAGCATTGCTAGAGGTGGCGGTAGAAGGACACAACAGCAGCATTCAAGCACCACCTGGACAATATATGAACAGGAAGGGAATAAGAGATACGGATCCTCTAAGTGAAGAGTTTTAGTCCGAATGGGCAAAATGGGTTGGTGCAAGCTTGGAGGGCTGAAGGGCCTATTCCTGTGTTGTTCTTTGTTCTCGATCTTTGGATAGGGAATGCTCTTTATGTATATTTTCCTAATCAACCTGCTGAGAGATGTTATTATACACCTCTGGGACACAACAAACTTGAACCCATGCCTCCTGGTTCACAGGTAGGGACACTACCACTGTACAAGAGCACTCCACGCTTACATAAAAGACATGAGGCTCCTATTATGCAGTGGTCATGTTGCTACCTCTGATTCAGGAGGCTTGGATTCAAGGCTCAGCTACCCCACTGGTATGTAATAGCATCTCTCAACTCTGAGCTTTGTCAGACTGGATTGCACAGGTGCATGCAATCTTCTCTCATGTGCATTTTTAATTACTTAGCAACCACTGGGAATAGAAACAAGCACTTTTCCTCCCCTGAAACCAAAAAGTCTGAAGTCAATTTTTATATTTTGACCAGCATTCCATTTGAAAACAGCTAAATCGAACAGTTATTTTAAATTATTTAACATTCTTCAACCTATATTTCTTTTTAGCTTCTAGGGCTCACAGCAATCAAAATAATTCACAATTAGAGATTAAGTGTTGTATCTTGACTAACTTGATAGATGTTATGGCAATAGCACCTCACCAAATCAGCTGCGCTTCCCAATTACAAAAATTAAAACTTTTGCGCTTACAAGTGCAAAGCTCATTTACGAAATTTGAACAGTTATACAAAACTCAGGTTTAGTGCATTACCTTCTCAATTTCAATATTGAATTAAGCACCAGCAGGATCATTGAAAACGTTAATATGTAATTAAATTATACTTTAAGACAAAAGATTTTAAAATAATACCTTGCAGCATTAATCACTGACCTAATAGCCAAACACACCTCCCTCTGAATCTCTTCACCAATTTCATCAACAGGAGTTTTCAAAAGCTGCCAGAGCAGTACCTCAGATCGCTGGACAATCTCGCGGTTTCGCTCGGTTTGCGGGTTGAAGAAAAACTTGAATATTACCTATAAAAAAAAGCACAATTATACAGTACTCAGATTAGCCCACTAGTTACAGATTTTTTTTGAACTTGGAAGCCCCAAATTTTAGTTTCAAAATATACTGCAACACTTCCTTTCTCCTCTCCATATATAAGCAATATCATACTTTTTAAAAAGTTATGCAGTTTTATCTATCTGTATGTAATTCCCAATATTTTCCCTAATTTAAATTCCTTTGTTCACATCTTTAAAGAAAATTACCAATATACTGTAATTAGACTTTGCTGAAAGTGGAGGCACTATAATGTATTTCCTTTTACATGGGGCTAGTTTCAGAAAATTTCAACATCTCCAGTCCATTCTGTCATTCAATTATATCACTGCTGATTTGTATCTCAACTCCACTTGTTCACTTTTGCTTCACATCAATAGACTTGAATGCTTACAGCACATAGATGCCACTTGGCCCACAATGCCCATGCTGTTGAACAAACATTCCATTTCCCATTGCTCTGAATGCTACGGGAACGCAAGTCAGTATTTAAACATTGTTTGATATTATATCTGAAGTTTATCAGATCAACCACAATCTCATTGAATGTTAGAGCAGACTCGATAGGCTAAATGGCCTATTCTTTCTGTCTTATAGTCTTACATTTTTTGTTGTTTGCCTTAGCCAAAAAAAACCTGAAGTACAACATAGAAAGCAATGGCCTTATTTTTCTTTAGCAAAATAACTAAAGCAACTTGAATTTGTCTACAGCCTTTAATATAACAAGATGTCTCAAACTAATTCAGTTTTGACTTTCCCAATTCCTATTTGGAGTACAGGAAGAATATCAAGACATAGAAAGCAGAAACGTGGTAAGGAGGAGCTCAGTGATGTGGGAAAGGACAAGATGTTTCTGTCTATTAGATAATGTAGAAAGGTGCAGATAAAACAAGGGCATGTACTTCATGATGCTTAGCCTCAATCCCGATGAGAACTACAGAACATTTAACTGAGTAAATTAGCCATCCAGATCTAACCAGTACTTCAGCACAATGCTTCAATAAGTGATTCTCAGTAGTAAAGACAAAATCTGCAGTCAAGTTAAAACAGTGCAGAATGTTTTCATTTCTTCATGCAGCCTTGTATACATAAACATTTGAAGTATCACACTTGGAACACAGAACATAGAAAAGTCCAGCACAGAACAGGGCCTTTGGCCAACGATGTTGTGCCGAGGTTTAATCCTAATATAAAATATAATAATTTAATCTATGCACCCCTCAACTCATTGGATGTCCAGCAGTTGCTTAAATGCACCTAAAGGTAAATCTTTGAACTAGAGTGTGAAAGACTGAACTTTGTAGATTACAAATATCAAAGTGAAAATGCAATGATATACTATACCTGAAAAACAATAAGAATACAGCGAATAATACAGGCATCCTTGTTTGCCATGGCCTTCTCCATTATGTCACAGATACTACTCAGGTGCTGAGCTTCAATGGGGTGTTGCTTTCCCAGGAAGTTTGAGATCGGTAAATTAGCACTAGCAGTCAGCAAATTGAGCTGATGAATGCACATTGCTCCCACATGATGCAGAAGTTGATTAATTACATTACTGGTTGACACAGATTCATCTAAAAACACAACATAGACAACAGGAATTAAAAAGCAATGATTTATAATCTCTTAATACGTTAATTTGAAACTACAATTTGTTACACATTATCAATTCTGCATTATTTGGGTATTATCTTTCTTCAGATATTGCTGCTAGCATCCAACCAACAATTTTGAGTGATCAACAGTAAGCCAATATAAAAGGCATTTTTATATTTTATGGTCCTATTAGAGGTCACCACATATCAAATTCCTTCAATATATTGTGCTGCATTAGAAGCCAGTCTAATCTTTCCCTTAACTTAACTTGACCACAGCACTAAACATAGTTCACATATGACAAAGCAAAAACTGTTATTTATTCAAACAGTTTTGCAAATGCTACACCTGAGACTTGTGCACAGATACATGCGCATCTAGGTCCAAGTGATTTGATAGATTCAGATGATCCAAGAGGAAAGCACAAAGATGGTGGAATAGAACAAATGCAGAACTCTAAGGGAATACTGCTGCTTTACAATCACTTCAGTGTGCTGAGTTAACTGATCATAGATAGAATTTGGGTTGGAGATTGTATTGCTTTTGCCACTCGTGATTTTGTGGGTTGTGGGAAGAGGAGGAGCAATGAGCTTTCCATTTCCAATTATTATTGGTGATCCTTGCCAGAAACGAAACAAAAAATAATATGGGTGTTGATCTCTAAATTCTACTGTTTAGATAAGTAAATGAAGAATAGTCTTGAGAAACTCTATAATTCTGCCATTGCTCTATGAAACCACACACAATATAATTTAATATCTTTCAAGAAAAGTAAAGTCAAAATATTGGAGGGAGGGAAGGGGGTGCAATAAGCACAAAAATAAGGCCACGCAAATTAAATAAGGTATGCCAGTAGCGTTAATTAATATATAAGTCAGACTGCACAAACCTTTTGGTTCAGGGATGATGTGGCTAACACCTAGTCGTTGACAGATGTGATGGAAGGCCTGGTTACCAGGGTTACACCACTGATCCATGTAGTCACTAGAACACGTCCAAATCATATTATTCATGGCATCATAGCAGGCTCCTAGTACAGAAAATTAATTATTAAGATGCAACCAACCAATATGGTAAAAGCCTACATTTTAGAAGGAGCATCACTACTAGTAAAGAAAAGCAAAGGGGAGGCACTCCTTTATGAAACAATAATAATCAAGTCCACCATAACAATTCTAACCAGAATTTTCTGTCATTATCTAACAAAGTAGTACAGCTTGTTTTCTCCCAAATCCAGGCCTAAAGTTCTCTTACTAAGAAAATGAAGTGGTGGTCAGATTCCAGACTTTCACTAACACTGCTGTGGTTAATTGGTCATATGCAACACTGATCTATTGATATCTGCATCAGAACTTGCCTTCAGTGCAGCTATCTTTTCTTTCTGATGCTGAACTTCAAGAAAGTCCAATATACCTTAAGTATGCAGTTTGATTACATCAGAGAAGTAAACTTTCTACCAACCTTGGATCTAATCAGAAGATGAGAAATTATGCTTTGTTTCCTTTTAGTTAAGTAAATACTGATATTTGATCTGTTTTTTATGAATTATGGAATAGGCTACAATTCATATTTGGCATCCAATTCTGGCTTCCATAGTTTTGATGAGAATGAGAAGATCTTGGAGACTTTGTATAGCGGATTTACTAAAATAGTGCCAGGGATGAGGAAGTTCATGGGAGTTCAGTAACACAGTGAGACTAGTGAATAAGGGACTGTACTCCTCAGAACAGGTGAAAAGGACGTTTAAGAGGTGTTCAAACTATAAAGTGATTTTTGTAAAGTAGATAAGGAGAAACAGTTTCCACTCCAATTTAGAGGATAGATTTGAGACAACTGGCATCAGAGCTAGGAAAGATGAATTTTTTTTACTGCAGCAAATTGCTTCGAGGTTAGTCATAGCTCACATCATCTCTCGCCTCCTAGGCTGCCTCAATCCCTGCAATTTGCAACTAGTGAAACAGGCCCACAGTGGATGCCATTTGCCTGGCCGTACACTCATCCCCGGAACAACTGGATAAAAGGACATCTATATCAGACTCCTGCTTCAATACCATAATCCCTACCAGACTTATCTCAAAACACTGACACCTTGGTCTCAGTTCTGCCCTCTGAAACTAGATATTCAACTTCCTGACGCACAGACTGCAATCAGTGAAGACAGCAAACAGTATCACCTCCACAATAATCCTCAATACTGGCACCCTGCAAGAGTGCATACTCAGCTCCCTACTGTACTGCCTGTACATTCTCGACTGAGTAGTCAAATTTCATAAGAACGCCATTTACAAATTTGCTGACAACACTACAGTTGTAGGCCAGATATCAAATAATGATTAGTCAGAATACAGGAAGGAGATAGAGTGCTTTGTGCCATGGTGCAATGGTAACAATTTGTCTCTCAATATCAGCAAAACAAAAGAACTGATCATTTATTTCACAGAAAAAAAAAAGACCCCCCCCCCCAATCTACATCAACAGAAATGAGGTGGAGAGGGTTGAATGTGTCAAGTTTCTAGGAGTGACAATAACCAACAATCTTCCCATGTAGATCAGATGGTCAAGAAGGCACAAGAATGCTGCTTCTTCCTCAGGAGGCTTAGGAAATTCGACAAGCCCATACGAATCTTCACCAACTTTCACAGATGCACTGTAGCAAGCATTCTATCCAGGTGTGTAACGGTTTGATACAGCAACCGCTTTGCTCAGGACTGTAGGAAACTACAGAACGTTGTGTGCACAGCCAGACCCTCACAGAAACCAACTTCCCATCCATGGACTCCATCTATACTTCTTGGCGTCATGGAAAGGCTGCCAGCATCAAAGATCCCTCCTGTCCCAATAATACTTTGTTTCAATCTCTTCCATCAGGCAGAAGATACAAAAGCAATAGGTTCAAGAACAACTTCTTTCCTGCTATTATTAGTCAGCTGAATGGATCTCTCTAATTTCAAATCTAGTGTTGACCTTGCTTCTGCACACCACTTGTGAAGTTGCAACCTTATATGCCTCAATCTGTGTGTCCTTGTTTGCTACGGTCTGCCCGTATGCTCGCAACTCTAAACATTTCACTGTACTGTGGTATATTGGGTTCAATAAATCAAATCATATTATTTGAAATACACTGTCTGAAAGAATGGTGCAAGCAAAATCAATGGTAACTTTCAAAATGCAATACAAAGTACAGAGGCAAACTTTATAAGGGAATAGGCAAAAAGAAAAGTAACTGGACTAACTAGACAGCATTTTCAGAGGAAGAGCAAGCATGGAGAGCCACATTAATTATCTCCTTGTCTAAAGCCCAATAAGATTTCTTCTTCCAGCATAGATTTCTTTTTCTGCTTGCAGTTCAATTAATTGACAGAATAAGTCAGAGAACGGTTTTACTCAACAAATATTAAACAATATACTTAAATGTTGGAGCTCAACAAAGACCAGCTGTGACTACCAGTCAATTTGAATCACTGGCAAGCTTGTCCACCCGAGACAAATTGCATCTCAAACTCAATTCAAATTGACAAGCCTGTCAATCCACTCTAGAAATTAATTGATCAAATATTCCAAATTTCCTTAGGAATGCAGAAAAGGTGAAGTACTATCCTATGTGCAGTTATTATTGTAGCTATAGAAAATAGACAGTGGAAAAGTAATTGCCATAATGACATTGCGCATTGAGCATGACAATACCCTATTACCACCTTCAAGCACAGTGATGGGCAATAAAACACCCACATCCCATGAACAAAACAAAAAGGAACCTATTATTCATTGCAAAAACACATTTGCATTTATAACTGATTTTATAATGTTCTTTTTAGCTTGGAATAATGTAGCCATAAGCTAAATTGTAGTTTTTGTTTAGTGTAGAACAGAAAGCTGTCAAGTCTAAATGGCAGAACCAGACAGACAAATGCTGGGCTCGCAGACCCTAGTCTTCAATTTTAAAAGCAAACTATGACACTTAACATTGCCTATTACTATAAAGTAGCTTATTCCATGAGCTCATAGTTTACAACCTACTTTTAACATTAAAAGGTTTGTAATATTATTTGAATCAATCAACCTGCAATATATTCTCCTTACCCAGTCCTGGAACCAGAGCTCCCCGCCCAAGAGAACTGCCAGCTGCATCAATCAGGTCTGCTCGGCTGTTAAATTGGCCATCTGAAATGTTGAAAACCAGGCTAGAGGACAGGACTGAACAGAAAGATATGTCAAGTTATAATGAGGAGACAAAGTTACTAATATCTTATTACTCATTGCTTTAGAACCTCTCCTTTGAATTGATAATTTTAATGTAATATTATCCTGTTGTAGTTGTGCGATATTAATTCAGCACCTCAAATGGTCACTTAACAGTGACAGTGGTAAGAACAAACTAATAGTATGCCAGTGTATACCCCAATCTTACACAATGTAATGTTCTAGTCTAACATCAAGCATTTTTGCAAGAATTAAACTAAAGATGAAATTGAATGTTTGCCACACTTCAAATGGGTCAAATGCAAAACTGCCAGGTATGCAACATGATGCACCACTCAAATCAGTTGAGAACATCTCGATTATACAATTATAACTCTTCGTATTACATTTTAACTAAAAAGCTATTGACTAGATTGCAATAAACACCACCAGAATTTTAACTACACCTTGCAACTGAATGGCAGCAAATAAAATCTAAATGATAACACAATGCCATAACATGAAACAAAGAATTGCAGATGCTGGAAATCTGAAATAAACAAAAATTGCTGGAGAAACTAGGTCAGGCAACAGCTGTGGGGAGAAAACAGAGTTAATGTTTTGAATCTGGTGACTTCATCAGAACCACTCCACTTTTGTTATTAAGGTAAAATAAAATGCAAGTGGAAGGACTGCTAGCTTATCAGTGGTCAAAGTTCACACACTATTGTATTGTGAAAGACATAACTACCTCCTTTAAAAGCCACATGATTCATAATCATGCAAATCATAAGACTATCATAAATAGGAATAGGAGTAGGCTGTTCAGCCCCTTGAGCCTGGTCCACCATTCAGTAGGATTACGGATGATCAGACATTCCTCACGACCATCCCCTGCATTTTTCCCATAACCCTTGATTTCCCAATAAACAGATGAAGAATTTGTCTTCAGCCTTAAATATACATAGGGAGTCTGCCCCACAGCTTTCTGTGGTAAGGAGTTCCAAAGACACTCAACTCCAAGAGGAATTTCCTCCTCATTTCAGTCTTAAACTGGTGGCCTTTATTGTGAGCATCTCTGGTCCTAAACTCTTCCATGAGGGGAACATTCTATCAAGTTCCTTAAGAATCCTGTACGTTACAATGAGATCACCTCTCATTCTTCTAAACTTTAGCAAATAGAGTCCTAAACTGTTTAGCTTTTGCTTGTAAGACAATCACTCCATGCCAGGGATCATCCTAATGATTCTTCACTGATGTGCCTTCAATGAACTGATATCTTTCCTTAAATAAAGGTGCGTAAAGTGCTCAAAGCTCTCCAAGTGTGGTCTCACCGGCACCTTGTACAGTTGGAGTAAGACATCCCTGCTCTTATACTCCAACTCCCTTGAAACAAAGGCCAACGTTCCATTAGCCTCCCTGATTATCTATGTGCTAGCTTTCTCTGTTTTGTGCACAGGTACCCCCAAGTCCCTTAAGTGTTGCTCTATCTAAATAATATTGTTTTTCTTCTCCTTCCAAAATGAATGCCACATTTTCCCACATTATATTGCATTTGCCAACATTTTGCTGCTTACTTAACCTATCAATATCTCACTGCAAACTGTATCTCTCTTTAGGGCAGGTGATGGCCTAGTGGTATTATCACTGGACTGTTAAACCAGAGACCCAGGTAACATTCAAGGGACTAAGGTTTGAATCCCACAATGGCAGATGGTGGAATTAAAAGTCTAATGATGACCATGAAACCATTAGGCAAAAGTAGAGGACTGCAGATGCTGGAAATCAGAGTCTAGATTAGAATGGTGCTGGAAAAGCACAGCAGGTATGGCAGCATCCAAGTAGGAAAATCAACGTTTTTGGCAAAAGTTCTGTCAACTGTCAGAAAAACCCATCTCAAAGAAACTGCCATCTCACTTGGTCTGGCCTACATGTGACTCCTGTCACACAACAATGTGGTTGACTCTTAATTGCCTTAGGGCAAGCTAGCGATGCCCTGATCCCATGAATGAATTTTTAAAAACTGCCTTTTCCACTTATTTGAGTTTTCTGCAAATTTGGCTCCAGTACATTTACTTTCTTCCTCCAAATCATTATTATATATTGTGAATAGTCATGGTCCCAGCATTGATCCCTATGGAACTCTACTGGTCACAGATCACCAACTGGAGAAAGAACCCCTTATTCCCACTCACTGTCTTCTACACATCAGTATTAATGTAGGCAGAGAATTGGCTAATGTATTACCTCCAACACTTTTATCTCATGAGTTAACGTTTTGTGACATGTTGTGCTAAGTAACTTTTGGAAGTCCAAATACAACAGATCAACTGGTTCAGACTTCCTAAAAAAACTCAAATTGTCAGGCACGACTACTTTCATGAGGCCATGCTGATTCTGCTTGATTGGATTATGAATTTTCAAATGTTTTGCTATTACTTCTTTAATAATTGATTCCAGTACTCTTGCCACAATAGATGTTAGGCTAATCAGCCTATACGTTATCTGCTTTTTGCCTTCTGCCTTTCTCAAATAGGGGTGTTACATTGACAGTTTTCAAATTCTCTGGTACTTCTCCGGAATACAAGGATTTTTGGAAAATTATAACCAATGTATCCACCATCTCTGCAGCTACAATTTACCCTAGGATGCTATGATCCTAGGATGCAAGCCAGGTGTCTTACCTGCCTTTAACCCCATTTGTTTGACTAATGTTACTTCTCTAGCGATAGTGAAGATACTTAATGTATGCTTTAGTACTAATAGGATGTTTAGAGTATCTTCCACCATAAAGATTGATGTAAAATTTCTGTTTAACTCTGCCATTTCATTGTTCCCCATAAACAGCTTACCAGATTCAGTTCCTTAGTCATCTTTATTCACTTTGACGTCACTTTCCTATTTGAAGAAGCTCTTATAGATTCAGAATGTCAGAGCACAGAAACAGATGTTTTGGTTCAACCAGACCATGCCGACCATAACCCCAAACTAAACTAGACCCACCTGCCTGCACTTGGCCCATATCCCTCCAAACATCTCTTATTCATGTACTTATCCAAATATTTTGCTTAAACATGATAGCTGTACTCACATCCACTACTTCCTCTGGAAGTTCATTTCACACACTAACCACTCTCTTAAAAAAAAATTGACCCCGTCTTTTTAAGATCTTTCTCCTCTCATCTTAAAAATATGCTCCATGGTCTTGAAGTCCCCCATCCTTGAGGTAAGACATCTACCATTCACCTTACCTATACCTCTCATGACTTTACAAACTTCTAGAAGGTCACCCCTCAGCCTCCTATGCTCCAGTAAAAAAAAAGTCTTAGCCCATCCAGCCTCTCCTTCTAACTCAAACCCTCTATTTCCAGCAACATCCTGGTAAAAGCCCTAACTGTCACCAAAAGAATTGTGGATGCTGGACATCAGAATCAGAAACAGAAATTGCTGGAAATGTTCAGCAAGGCTGGCAGTATCTGTACAGAGAAATCTGAGTTAATGTTTTGGGTTCAGTGGCTCTTCCTTAGAAGAGTCATCCCAGTCTTCACTGACTTCTGCTTGCGTATATGCTTTTTCTTTCAACATAATACTCTCAACTTCCTTGGTTAGCCATGGCTGGTTTATCTATCTCTTAGAATTTTTCCTTCTTACCGGGACATATTTTTGCTGAGTACCACGAATTATCTCCTTAAATTGTCTGCCATTGCTTGCCTACTGTTATTCCTGCTCATTCCACCTAGTTCTCTTTAGCTAACTCTATCCTCATTTCATTGTAATTACCTTTATTTAAGTTAAACACTCTTGTTCCCAAACCAAGCTTCTCACTCTCAAACTGTATATTAAATTCTATCATGTTATGATCAATATTTCGTGGAAATCCTTTACCCAACTCATTCATTAAATATGCCTTTAACAGATCCAAAATAGCGTGTTCTCTGATTACTCAATGACATATTGCCCTAGGAAAATATCCCTAAAGTACTATGACTTCGTTGTCATAGCTACACTTGTCAATTTGATTAACCAAAACAACAAGATCAAAGTCACCCATGGTTATTGCTCTATTCTTTATTATTGCTCTTATTATTTGTAATTTGTAGCCTTGCCTTCAGATTGACTACTGTTTGGGAGTCTGCACACAACACCTAGCAATGTCTTCTTGCCCTTATTTTTCTCTTGACTTCCACCTGAATGGATTCTACATCACCCAAACCTAGATAGTTTCTCAATTATCATCGCATTTCTTAATAACAGCTTTGCCCCATTATCTCTACCATCCCATCTGCCTCACTGAAAGATTCCATATCCCCAGAAGTTTCCCGGCTTTGATCTCCCTGTAACTAAGTTTCCATAACAGCTACGAGATCATATTCACTTACTTCAATTTGCACCAGTTTGTCTACCTTATTCTGAATGCTTTGTGCATTAAAGATGCAAAACCTTTAAATTTGTTCCGTAATCAAATTTCTGCACACTTTATGGTTCCTTGGTATAATATATCATTCACACATTGTTATCAGAAAATAAAAAGGGAGTCAGTTGATCCCATCCCTACCTATTCCTTTGATTTCTGTCCCATCAGAACGTCTTTTGCCACTACTGGTGCCAGTGTCCCATGAATTTGAACCTGTATTTCCCACATCAATCTTTCAGCCACGCATAGATCTCTTTAATCTTGACTCTAGCAATTAGCTTGTGGTTTAGGTAGTAATCCAGAAGTTACCATCTTTTTGGTTTTGCCTTTTAATTTAGACCTTAACTACTCATATTCCTTCAGTAGAACCTTTTTCTTCATTTTACCAATATTGTTGGTACCTATGTGGAAATCAACAAATAGATCTTTCCTCTCCCACTCCAAGTGCCTTCGCAGCATAGATGAGCTATCCCGAAACCTGGCACAGGCTTTCTGGACTCTTGATCAGAATACATCATATATTCCCCTGACTATACAACCCCGAATTACATGTACATTTCTTCACCCACTTAAATAGTCCCCTTTACCATGGTGCTATTGGCAGTTCACTCACCTCCCTTCAGCCTGTGCTCTCGACTATACAGGGACTAAGAATCTCAAACCTGTTACGTAAGAGCTGAGGCTCCTATAGTACTCCCTCGACTTCTCGAAATTCAAATTTATTCAACTCATTATTCTCTTACTGATAACTGCTTGGCCGCCTCCAAACACATTTCTTTCTCAAGACAAGCAAGTGGTACAGATAGCTCAGCCCTATGGTGTGATAGTCAGCTGAGACTTTACAAACGAGCAACCCAGATTCAATTCAATTACCTTTTTTCAAATCTTCAATTTCCATAAAGTGTCTCATTTTTGCTTACTATCATACCAGACTCAGAGTTGCCAGTTACCTCCCAGCCAATAACCTCCAGCAATCCATTCTTAATCAATGTGCTGCTAACTGTTTTTTTTAGTCTGCAATTGATGTTTTAAATCTTCAGACAATTCTGTGTTAATGTGTTTAAAGGTTTCCTTGCATTAAGAAACTGTAGAATCTATTCACTATAACTTATTAAATAATGACAGTTAGTATCCAACAATGCAAAATCAACTCAATTTTATAAAATACTTAATACAAGAGCATTATACCAGAAGTACTTCCAATTCTAACAAATTATTTATTAAAATTGTGCAAGGGAACAATCAACTCTGAAACAAAAACAAATTATGGAAATCTACAATAAAAACAGAAAATGCTGGTAATGCAGAGGGCGTCTGACAGTATCAGCAAAGGGAAAGACTGAATTAAAACGAAGTCAATTATAGAACTCAAAAAACAGAAATTAAAAGGGTCTCAAGTGCAGAGTCACAGAAAGGACAGAGCAACAAAGATCAAAAAAGCTCTTTGATAGGCTAAGTGGTGTGTAAGATGAAATGACAAAAATGACAAAAGGGACAATGGTGAAATACCAAAGAGGTTGGCAATAGAATAAGTAACTAAAGGAGATTCAAGAGGAAGTGACAGGAGAATGAATCACAGCGTCTGTTTGAAAAAAAATGCAGTTACGACTTCAAATCACTCAATGTTCAGAACATAAGAGGAAGTGTAGTTTCTCAAGTTACCAAGGAACTTCAGCAGAAATGGGTTGGATGCCGAGGCTAAAGATTAGACTGGAACGGGTGGGGGAATTAAAATGACGAGCAAATTGTAACCTCTTCACTCCCGGCAAAAGATAACTGACCTAAAATATTATCTTCAGAAATGCTGCCAACATGTTATTTCCAGCATTTTCTGTTTTTACTGACACTTAACAGGCTTTGCACTTAATCAGTATGGTCTGTACTAAAGCAGTTAAGTTCCACTGTAAGAGCTACCACAAAAGCATATACATGAAATTTGTGGACTGTCACTCCACACCGTGGACGGCACAGTGGTTAGCACTGCTGCCTCACAGGGCCAGAAACCCGGGTTCAATTACTGCCTCAGGCGACTGACTGTGTGGAGTTTGCACATTCTCCCCGTGTCTGCGTGGGTTTCTTCCGGGTGCTCTGGTTTCGTCCCACAGTCCAAAGATGTGCAAGTCAGGTGTGGACCTGTTGGGCCGAAAGGCCTGTTTCCACACCTTAGGTAATCTAATCTAATCTAATCCCAGATGCACAAGTGTACATTCTGTTCTGCTTAACTTTGACTTATTACAATTGAGATGGAAGGAGTGCACTGTATTTTTCTACTTCACTATTCCAACAACACAAAATTTATTATTCTACGGGTTCCTAAAATGGCCAGTCATATACCTTTTCTGTATCAGAGTTAAAACAAAAAAAACCAGCAACCAGAATTTTTAATAAAGAAATGTTTTATTATAAGCAGAATATGTATTCAATGACAATGCAAAAATGGGTAGAAATATTTAATTTATAATACAAAAGTATGAATGCTTAACCTTCTAAATAACCCAACACCCACAGTACTGTGGAGAGAATTACTTTGAATATAGAAACAGAGAACATTACAGCGCAGTACAGACCCTTCAGCCCTCGATGTTGTACCGACCTGTGATATCCACACCGTGGACGGCACAGTGGTTAGCACTGCTGCCTCACAGGGCCAGAAACCCGGGTTCACTTACTGCCTCAGGCGACTGACTGTGATAACTAATCTGATATCCATCTAACCTACACCGTTCCATTATTTTCCATATGTCCAAAGCCCATTTAAATGCCCTTAACAGCGACGAGTCTACTACTGTTGCAGGCAGGCCATTCCACGCCCCTACTACTCAGACCCGGGTTCAATTCCTGCCTCGGGCAACAGTCTGTGTGGAGTTTGCACATTCTCCCCGTGTCTGCGTGGGTTTCCTCCGGGTGCTCCAGTTTCCTCCCACAGTCCAAAGATGTGCAGGTTAGGTGAATTGGCCATGCTAAATTACCTGTAGTGTTAGGTGAAGTGATAAATGTAGGGGGCTGGGTGGGTTGCTCTTTGGAGGGTCGGTGTGGACTTGGGCCGAAGGGCCTGTGTCCACACAATAAGAAATCTAATCAAATCTGTCCTAAATCTATCACCCTTCAATTTAAAGCTATGTCCACTCGTGTTGGCCTTCACCATCCGAGGAAAAAGCTTCTCACTGTCCATCCTATCTAACCCTCTGATTATTTTGCAAGTCTCGATTAGGCCACCTCTCAACCTTCTTCTAATGAAAACAGCCTCAGTTCCCTCAGCCTTCCCTCATAAGGCCTGCCTTCCTTACTAGGCAACATCCTAATAAATCTCCTCTGAACTCTTTCCTAAGCTTCCACATCCCTCCCACTATGCAGTGACCAGAACTGTACGCAATACACCAGGTGTCTTGTACAGCTGAAGCATGATCTTGTGGCTCCGAAGCTCAATTCCTCTACCAGGAGGATTTACTAGGAAATCCCTTTTGGCCATAATGTATTACTATTCGATGGGGATTAAAGTACAAGGAGTAGACTGCTCAGATGGCTATCACTGTAGCATTGTGGCGTTGTGAAACATAGGTGGATGCCTGAAAGAGTTTGTCAAAGCAACTCACCTCGGGAAACATAAGATTGAGGATTCTTCTGGAGAGTCCTCTTCAGAGGATTGGAGGGTTCAGACTGGACAGAGATTCAGATCCCACACCAAACCACACTAGGTTTTCCAGAAACATAAGAGCTGGCTGGGAACTTAATTTCTTCTCCAGACAGGCCATCAACTGAATCTAACTAATCGCTGAAACAAAAGCTGCAACCTAACAGTTGTATAGCCAGACAGGGGGGTGGTCTGCAATAAACAAACACTTATCATAAGGCAGATGATTTTCAAGAAATGCCTTATTTAAAAAAAAAATGTTCAATATCCATTCATTGATCTCTTGAAAATATCCAGGTATTCACAATCCTTCAAACTCAAAATAGCACTCAGGCAAATAATCCTGCGCAGCTGAACTAATGGTTACTGTAATGATGGCAGGAATTTGAAACATCACAAATAGCATATTTGGCCTACCAATGAAGTATACTGCTGCCAAAGATCTTCAAGTATTGATACCAGGCAATACTGAATTACACACTTCAAAGAGCTAGCTAACATATTTAGGCAATGGTTTCAGCATCCATACTGAAGTTGAGAAGAATCTTGAAAGTTGCATTTGACTTACCTTTTAAAGAGGACAATCCACTTGTGCCACCAAACAGAGAGCGTGTTGCAGAACTCCCAGATCCTCCTGGTGGTGCAGTAAGCATAACCAGGTACGTTCCACACGTATACATTGGTGTCTTCCTTAATGTTTTCAAAGGCAAGCCACAACTTGTATTTGCTGCTACATTTGGGAGAGAAAATGAAGTCACATGTTGGTAATATTCAATACCTATCTCTGAAGGAGTAAAGGTGGCTGATTAACCTTTTGAGTCAATAAAACAAAAGAACTATGAATGCTGGAAATCTGAAACAAAAACAAAAATTGCTGGAGAAACTCAGCACCTGTGGACAGAAAGCAGAATTAATGTTTCGGATCCAGTGATCCTTCTTCAGTTTCACTAAAAGATAACTGGTTGACAATGTCCTTTTCCCTAACCATCTCCTCACATCATTAAATTTTGGATAATGAAATATCTCAAGATAGGATTTATCTTCAGTTTAAAAGATAAATCTACATGCAAGTTATAACAGAATAATTAAACCAACCCAACATTGGTAGCTTGCAATATTCTCAAATTTAAAATAAATTTTAACACATTAACTTAAGATCAATGTTAAAACCCTTATGATCTGGAACATCCTCCTTAAAAGGCATTAAATCTGAATCAAGATTAGAAAATATCTGCATTTATCATACCCATATATAAAAAAAAAATTCAGCCCAGTAACAAAGCAGAATACTTTGAATATCTATACCTTACAGGTTCAAGAAAAAACTCCACCAGACTCAGTTTGGTCTACAGTACATACTGTGCTTGTATGCAGGTGTGTTTTTCTTTTAGGAAAAGCAACACCAAACACAAGGGTCCAAGTTCAAAACCTCCATGGAACAAACTCCCTTCCACTAAGGAAGATGTCAAGACAGTTTCAAAATAAATTTAAATCAAAAGACTTCATTGCAATGACTACCTTTAAACTGCATTGACATGGAAGCAGATTTCACAACCCTCACGATTGTCTATTTGGAGATGCACTGTCCAGTAAAGGGCTAATAAAAAGGAAAATGCCAAAGGAATTTGATAAAAAAGGAAAACATATTTCAAAAGTGCAACAATTTTAAAACAAACTGTTTTAACCAGACTAACAGCTAGGTAACTTCTTTCCATACGTTTTAGTTTTATTTCAAAACTCATACGTGAGCAATATCAGTTTTCATAGTGATGGATCAAACTTTGTCCAGGAAGTCTAAGTAGTTTTTAAGGTGAGTAACTATACAAATTAGCAAGTAAATGGTCAATAGAAATTGTCTTCAACATGGAGAAATCAATTCAGTTTCTGACTAATGAGGAACACAGGCAGAGGTATCTTGAAGCTGAGATGTCTGACCTCCCAAAACCACAACTATCATTCTTTGAATTGGTTACGATTTCAACCGGAAGACAGCATGATTCTGCCTTAAATCTGTCACTTTCCCCATCTCTTTCCAAAACAAAATAACGTTTTTGAAAAGAAAAATATTTTTAGCAAAGCAACATTGATCAATAAGGAAAGCACTTAAACATTTTACTAACTACATTTTTTCATTTCACTGAATTTAGATTTAGATTTTGATTACTTAGTGTGGAATCAGACCCTTCGGCCCAACAAGTCCACACCGACCCTCCAAAGAGCAACCCACCCAGACCCATTTCCCTACATTTGCCCCTTCACCTAACAGTAAAGGCAGTTTAGCATGGCCAATTCATCTAACCTGCACATTTTTGGACTGCGGGAGGAAACCAGAGCACCCGGAGGAAATCCCCCGCAGACACGGGGAGAATGTGCAAACTCCACACAGACAGTTGCCTGAGGTGGGAATTGAACCCGGGTCTCTGGCGCCATGAGGCAGCAGTGCTCACGACTGTGCCACCATGCCGCCCATCTGTGCCACCATGCTGCCCATTTAATAGCCGTAGGTTCAGTAAAGTTAATTTCTATGTTGGCAAAGTTTCAAAATTTTGCTTTTCCCAAAAATATTGTGCGTTCAATAACAAATCTTATTCCGTCAGAACAGATGAAAACAATTTCAACACTAACTTCTTCCTTTTTGTATCATTCTCTCCTGTTATAATAGGCAATATTTTGGTGAAGGTCAGGGATGTTAGTGATTGGAACAATTGGCAAACTTGGTCACCTGACAGTTTCAGTATTGACCATATGATACAAGATGTAGAACATTATATTAAAAATTTCTTCATCCTCTTCAATTACTTTGATTGCAAATTCTGCAAATTGACTGCCATTTTCTGCTATTCAGCTGAAGTATTCAGTAACAAACTAGGAACTGTTTTGTACTCAAAATTAGATCAACATTTCCCTTAAATTTGCAAGACTTATACACTTAATGGTAATGTCCTAGAGAGTGTTGCTGAACAAAGAGACTGTAGAATGCAGGTTCATAGCTCTTTAAAAGTGGAGTTGCAGGTAAATAGGATATTGAAGGTGACGTTTGGTATGCTTTCCTTTATTGGTCAGAGTATTAAGTACAGGATATTGGTTAGGCCACTGTTGGAATATTGCGTGCAATTCTAGTCTCCTTCCTATCGCAAAGATGTTGTGAATATTGAAAGAGTTCAGAAAAGATTTACAAGGATGCTGCCCGGGTTGGAGGAATTGAGCTATAGGGAGAGGTTGATCAGGCTGGGGCTATTTGCCCTGGAGCATCGAGGCTGATGGGTGACCTTACAGAGGTTTACAAAATCATGAGGGGTATGGATAGGTTAAATAGACAAGGTCTTTTCCCTGGGCTGGGCGAGTCCAGAACTAGAGGGCATAGGTTTAGGATGAGAGGGGAAAGATATAAAAGAGACCTAAGGGGAAACTTTTTCCTGCAGAGAGTGGTACTTGTGTATAATGAGCTGCCAGAGGAAGTGGTGGAGGCTAGTACAATTGCAACATTTAAAAGGCATTTGGATGGGTATATGAATAGGAAGGATTTGGAGGAATATGGGCCAGGTGCTGGCAGGTAGGACTAGATTGGGTTGGGATATCTGGTTGGCATGGACGGGTTGGACCGAAGGGTCTGTTTCCATGCTGTAAATCTCTATGACCACAATTATCACAAGAGAAGTTTCTCATGCCAGCCTCGGCTTGATACAAACACCAATCCAAAAAAATCAAACTCACCACACTATCAATCACTCTTCTGATCATTTTTACCTACGTGGAGGATGAGAGCAGAACTACATGATCAGTTATCTAAACAAAATGTTTTAAGCCACAGGATGATCACTACTTTTATTTAAAAGAATCTTACCAGAATGATCTTCCTTCAATGTGTTGGTAATTGTTGAACCAGTAAGAGCAGCCAATGTAGCTGAAGGGGAGCCACGATATCGGGAAAGTCGACTCAGCAGCATTTCATTTATACTTTTTGCAGATTCCCCTTCTTTTCTAGTTATGATAGTTCGTTCCTGGAGAGGGCATACTGTGCAGCTGTCATTGTGCATCTACAACAGAAACACTCAAACTGTCATGACTGTGGGAAGATTGAGCACAAACATTAAGGTACAATCATTATAATTCTGTACTGAAATCCTTCAAAGTAGTTCAGACTGGTATCCGACATTTTCCAAGAACTGCAGTTAGCATTCCAGATATGGGTCTGATCTGATGAAGGATCACTGACCTAAAACGTTAACTGTTTCTTTACACAGGTACATTCTAACGTGCTGTGGATTTCCAGCATTTTGTATTTGTTTCAGATTTCAAATATTCACAATATGGGATTTTATATCAAGTTTGTGATCTTGCTTGGTCTGTCATAAAGAAAATGTGGGAGATAACTGAATTTTTATGTATTACTTTTGGAAAAACAGATTAGAAGCTTTTTTTTGGGAGAGGGATCTCATGAGATCAATTTTGTGGTGGTCAAAACATGACTTAGTCCTCACTTATGGCTCGAGTTGCTTTAAACAGTTAATATAAAAAGGACACACTGTTGTTAGGCTAAGGCTTACTTCAGTCTTTGAAATGTAATTTCTCAGTTCCTAATTTTTTTTGCTAAATACCTATCTCAGTCTGCAAGTTAATATTTAATCAGCCTACATGTGAGGACAAGATGTTAAATTTTAATAAACAAGTTAATATATGAACATTAATACCCAAGTGCAGTTATACTAATTCGGTCTTGTCTCTCTCCAAATTTCTCAATTCAGTTCTGAAGATGTCAGTTATTGGCAGAGGTACAATTAATTAAGCACTGGCTGATCTCCGATACATCATTCAAGACGTCATTCATTGTGGAACAATTGACAATAGAATTCAAACAGAATTGGCTTTAAAGTCCACTTCTGATCCTGTCCGCACCTGATATCCACCTATATGTCACCTGCATTTGTGATCACATGACAGCAATCATGAGTAGGAAACTTACTTACTTCTTTCCTGCTCAGAAGTACTAAAATCAATTGCTGCCCCACCATTAACTATCTTTTTGATTAGGATAGAACAGATTTGCAGTGCTGGAATTGTTTTTTGCATTTGGTGTATGGGGGTATGGGAGAGAGAGGCATTTGGTTGGGGGTCATGGGCGTGGGGTTTGGAGAAGAAGCTGGGTGGGTGGAGGGGATGAGGGAAGATGGGTAGAGACAACGCGCGAGAGGGAGCGCGAGAGGGACAGAGAAAGGGTGAAGTAGAGAGAGAGGGGGAAGGAAGGATGGGGTGGAGGGTGGGGGGTGGGGGGGGCTGGTGGAGAGAATGGATGAAAGCAAAAGTCACTGAGAAAAGGCAAACCAAATGCTCAACCAGACTCAGCCAGATGAACAAGTACATTGTGGTGGATTTACAATTTAAAGTTTGAAAAAAAGTTGTCTTTTAAAGTAATTGTTTGCTACAACAATTTTGGTTACAAGATACCTTTTTTCTTTAGCAGTGTACTTTGTTGCTTTTCGCAATGTTAATTTTGTCCAATTATAATTAATGCTGGAATACCCATATATGGGAATTCAATTCAAATCTTTAAATTAGGAATCTAAATATTTTACTCTCCCTTGTCATCATTTTGCTTCCTGGTTAGCACTTTCTAAACTACACACCAATTGCAACTGAAGTGACAGATGAGCAATATATAGAACCTTGACTTGAAACAGCAGAACGAATTAGAGAACAGAATAGTGGTGAGAGTTATAGTTCACGTTTTGCTCCTCTCATAACATATGTAGAGGATTTTATTCTAAATGCTTCTGGAAAAGAAAGTAAAAATCTAAATAAAATTCATAAGTCAAGTTAATCTTGTAAAATACATTGAGAACAGCATTTGAAGGAGTTAGCAGCACTACTCAATTATTTAAATTACAATCTTAAGTATTTCAGTACTGTATCATATTTACAGTGATGTCTTCCATATAAATAAGTGTGAAAACAATGGACAAAACTGGCATTTCTAACATAAAACAAATTTGAGATTTAAAAAACAATTCATTCGGCAAATGGAAGGCTAGATCATGATGGCTTAACAAACCAAACATGCCTAAATCAGATTTAAAGTAAAATTATGGAGAACCTTACCATCAGTTCAAACACATCCATGAATACAGAATGGCCCTTTGGAGTTTTTTCATTCAAACCTGCAGGAGACCAGATCCAATAGATGTAAGTTCCATCAGAGCAGAGATGGACAGTGGTCATGTTACTGCCTACTGGGAAGTGATTTGGTGGCACGGACACAACCTGGGTAACCTGGAGAGAAAGCAAACCAAATAATAAATCAGATTCAGCCAGATGAACATTTTGGTGGATTTACAACGTAAATCTTGAAAACCTTTGGCTTGAATAGCTGCAGAGAAGAATTGCTTAAATAGAGTCAGAGTCTTACAGCATGGAGACAGGCTCTTTGGCCCAAACCATTCCATGCCAACCAAAAGTGCCTGACCATGCCAACCCCATTTCCCTGCCCATATCTTTCTTATCAATGTATTTGACCAAATGCCTTTTAAACGCTGTTAATGTACCTGCCTCAACTGCTTCCACTGGCAGCTCATTCTACATGTGCACCACCCTCTGTGTAAAAAGGTTGCCCCCTCAGATTGCCTTTTATTCTTTCCCCTCTAACCTTAAAGTGATGCCCTGTAATCTTGGATTCCCTAACCCTGGGGAAAAGACTGAGTGCATTCACCCTATCCATGCCTCTCATGATCCTGTACACCTCTAAAAAGATCCCCCCTCAGTTTCCTACGCTCTAAAGAACAAAATGCTAGCTTGTCCAGCCTCACTCTATAACTCAGACCATTGAGTACAGGCAACAACCTTGTGAATTTCTTCTGCACTCTATCCAATTTAATAACATTCTTGCTGTAACAAGGTGACCAAAACTGAACACAATACTCCAAGTGTGGCCTCACCAACATCCGATATAACTGCAACATAAATTCCCAAGTTCTGTACTCAATGCCCTGACTGAAGAAGGCCAGTGTGCCAAAAGCCGCCTTCACTGCCCTGTCTACCTGCAACTCCACTTTCAAAGAATTGTGAATCTAACCCCAAGATCCCTCTGTTCCACTACATTCTAAGGCCCTAACATTCATATTAAAGTCCTTTGATTTGACTTTCGAAATGCAAGACCTCACAGTTATCTATATTAAATTCCATTTGCAATTTCTCAGTCTATTTCCCCAGCTGATCAAGGTCCTGCTTAATTTCTGATAACCTTCCTCGCTGTCCACAATACCGCCTATTTTAATGTCATCAAGCTTACTAATCATGCCTTGTACATTCTCATGCAAATCACTGATACAGGTAACAACCAGTAATAAACCCAGCACCGACTCCTGAGGCACTCCACTACTCTCAGGCCTCCAGTCCAACAAGCATCTTTCAACTATCACCCTCTGCTTCCCATCATCAAGCCAATTTTTTTATCCAATTTGCCAACTCCCCCTGGATTCCATGTGATTTATCCTTCCAGAGCAGCCTACCATGTGGAACCTTATCAAAAGCCTTACTGAAACCCATATATACTACATCTACCGCCCTGCCCTCATCAATCCTCTTGGTCACTTCATCAAAGAACATTAACAAATTAAATGTAAACATTAATGGGTTCTCACGATGGTTTGATATATTGGGGGGTAAAAAAAGCTATTGCAAGTATAAGAGACAGCCTTGTTAGCTGATGAAGATAGATCAAAATGTAGTAAACATGGGTCACCAAAATAATTCAGATTAAGTATTTTATATAAAGCTGTGAAATAAGGTTAACGCTCACAAAACAAATGACAATTTTTCTTAATTAAATTAGAATTGCCTTAGCAAGACAAGACAGAGGATGGTAAGAAACAAAAGCTCTCTCTCTGCGATCCTGCTAAATGCAATACAAAACAATCTCTGTTAGGTGAACAAGATAGGTGCGGAGTATTTCATTCTGATAACTGATTGTTCGGATAACGGACAACGTGTTTACGGGACCTTGAGGTCTCATTGGGTTAATCGAAATCTGGAAGGATAATCTGGATTGTACTGACAGAAATGCACTGGAATGTCAATTGTAATTTCAGAATTTGTAGTAATAAATATTTGTAACAGGACAGGGATTTGGAAGCTGTCACTGGTCATATCCTAAAAGCATCTGTTCAACACGACTGTTAACAAGAAGGGAATGAGAATGCTGGACTCTATCTGAAATGCACAAGTCATATTAATCAACACATCAGCAACAAAGCCAGTATTGGAATTTTGCATACAATTTTGATTAACGTATCTCAAAAAGCAAACGGATGCAAAAGAATAAGTTTGAACTAATATCAGCCCTAAGGGAACTAATTCCTGGAACATGCATGCACTAAAAAGTGTGACCGAATGGACCAATTATGCAGATCTTTATAATGAAAAGACTACACGAAGTTAAAAAAGAAAGCTATACACTTAGTGAGAAAAATGACTACAGGACACAAGTACAAATCTTCAAAACCTTAAAAACAAAGTCAGAGATTAAGAAAAAAACTTCTGCCTTTCTACAGACATATGTGGCAGACACCCAGGGAAGCTGTGTTGGTCATCATTCGATATCTTTCAATGGGAGCTGAGTCGACATCCAATAAGAAAATAACTGAAGATTTTAAATTAGAGGCAGTGAAAATAAGAAAGGATTCTTTAATGTGAGGATTGATAGGTGGCAGGGAGATCTTTTTCATATGTGGATTCCAGACAAAGTACATTTAAAGAGCCGAAAGTCTAATTGCATTACTGCTTTATTTGACATTTGAGATAGCAGAGACCAAAGGAAGTAGACATTTGAGCTGCGTGGAGCATTTTTTAAAAATCAGTCACATTTCTGTACGACATATACACCAAACTTCTTGTCAGTTCAGAAAAATCCTTGTAAAACAGGAATTAGCAATGCACATTTGAACATATGAATGCAATGAAAATGGGACCAACACACAATTGTCATTAAGCAAGCAATGTTTCTTTGTATAAACATCATACTTGCATATATTTGAGCTTGAGGCACGAGCAATCCAAGCAAGATGATACATAATGCCCTGCCCTTTCTGAAATATCCTCAGGATATTAGGATTCAAACAGGTGGTTAAACTGTGTAAAATGATTTGCTAATTCAATATCTGGAGTTCAAACAATCTGCATTATCTTTAAAGTGAACTATCCAAAGTATGCACAGGCCAAAAGTTAAATCCAGTGTGCAAGCTTCAGTTATTCATCCCAAGTCCAGTTTCTGGTGTTGTATTTCCCCCAGACAGTGTCATGACTATCATGCTTCCAGTGCTGGTTAACTTATGAACTTCACTGGTTCATGAAACTGAAAAGGTTGCTAGCACATTGATGAAAAGCTGATCTGGGCCAAAAAACATTTTTTAAAAGTCATGCCCAATGTTTTTATGTAAACTGAGCAATGGAAAAAAAGGTGAGTCATCCAAAAAGGATAATTCTTTAGTATGCAAGCTGCACTTAATGATATTTGCTATTTATTCAAGCAACAAATGTCTACTTCCGTGCTATATGACTCTCTGACTATATTACTTCAGTTTTACAAAATCCTATTCCAGTAAAACTGCAAAAATAATTTAATGTTGCAAACTGCAGCTTTAATATTCTGTAGATTTGCAAAATGCCTAAATTTGAGAGGAGTAACGTAGAGCTGCATTTCTAGCTGAAGGCAAGATAACCTTGGTAAATTACCAGATGTAAGAGAGTGTGTTAACAATGTTTAACAGCAAAGTTTACAGGAAATGAGATTACCTGCAGGGTGTATTGATCAATCACTTGAAAGAGGTAATGAGGCTTGCTGTCAAAGGAGGCTGGACGGTGAAGGAGAGTACCACTACCAAAAGCAATCCAGCCAGCTTCAAGTTCATCATTGCGACAATAGACAAAACCACTGGGAAGAAAAGGGGAAGATACACTCATTAATTCTTAATTCACAATTCTCCCAGATAAGCTCAGACAATAAATCATCCATTATTTCAACTCAGATTCCCCAACCTCCAAAATTATGAGCATAATAGATAATAGCCAACTTTAACATTTAGTCTGGCAAAAACTGCTTATTGTATTTTTTAGTTTGGGCCATTTAAGTTTGAAAGCTTAATACAGCCAGCATCATCTTTTCTTTCCCATACATCCTTTGCACAAAGTTTCAGGAAACCCGCATCAATCTGTCTCTCATTGACCAACATTCAGCAGGATGTTCTGATGCACAAGTACAATTTTACAAGTCTCATGCGAGGTTGGTAACTAGAAAAGTCTTCTGTCTTATCAACAACAGTACTGGAAGCAAAATCATGATGGAATAATTTACACTCGGAAGATGGAGTAAGTATCATGGGTATCAGAGATTGCTTAAGTAAGGGTACTCTTTTCTAATAATATTGTGATTGAATTATTGATATAAAATACCTGCTACCAACCAATTTATAGATTGGACAGCAGGACTCAGGAATTTTTTGAAGGTGCAACCTGGAAATTCAGATTGTGTTTCTCACCAGGCCCAAATGATGATGGAGTGGGATTGGCATAAGTAATTAGCCTGCCAGTCTTACGAAAGTAAAATGAACAACAGAACTGAATAAAGGGAAAGAGATTAAGTTGTGTGAGTGCTATATAAATCAAGGGTACTTTAATGGAATTAAGTTTAAGTTTGAAAATTTGTACTTCTGCAAATGTTCATGCAGAAACGTTCAACTTCATTTGTAATCTTTGTGTAGCACAGACATACAGGACAAAAATTCAAAAGCTTAACTTCTTCAAAAATAAAGACCAGAGGGAGAATGCCAAATTAATTCAGTAACCTCTGCTAAGTTGGCTGATCTCAGTTGTATCAACAATAAATATTAAGCGCCTCGGTGTTCTTACGAAACCATATGGTACAAAGAGATACTACTGTTTATGACTACTGTTATTTAACAAGCCGTGCTGGAAATGGATTGGACCATGCCATAATGATGCCTCTTGCATCAATACCAAAAACATGAGGGTTACCACATGAATGAGGTGCAACAGGACAATGTGAGTCTGCAGGACTATATTCAATAGAGCCATACTCTCCTGAACTGAATTGCAGATCCCACCCGCTCCCCCCTCCACCCCAATACAAAACATCACTTCCACATTCACGCTATTATCTCTCTCTGCTCCTGCGCTAAACTTTGAACCATATTTTTGCCATTTCAAGGCTGCTTGAAAGCAGTATTCCCGGTATTACTCCCAGTCCGATATGCTACGGAACATATAAAAAGAATAATTCAATTAAATACATGTCTGGAAAGCTGGTATAGGCAGTTGGACATTAGTTTTCTGAGACATTGGAACTAATGAAAAGTGGAACCTGCACACGATAGTTGGTCTTCACCAGAGCAGGACTGAGAAATCAAGGATACTTTAAGGAATTAAGTTTAAGTTTGAAAATTTGTACTTCTGCAAATGTTCATGCAGAAACATTCCTTACAAGGAAGTCATAGAGAGCTTAAGGTAAAGAGGTAGGGGAAACAGAGTGCAAATTCCGAGCAGAACCTTAAGTAGTGACTTTGAAGGAAACCAAGCACACAAATCTGGCAGTATTTAAAGATATTAAGTAAACAGAAGGAACACAGCAAATAAAGTTGAACTGAGGGCATAGAGGAAACATGACAGCATGGTATCAATGTTAAATGGACACTCAGCTTAAAGAGGGTCAATGACAGCAGTTCAACATTCCTGGACATAAGGCTTTGGGTGGGACACAAAGGAACAAACAAAGTCAGGGCAGAGCATGTGATTGGTGAAAGAATTAATGACAGTTGTGAGGAATGATGATATACTAAATGAATCACCAAATGGAACATAGCAGATTTAATGTTTTGGAGCCAGTAACCCTTTTTCAGAACTGGATATGATGCGGCTTGAGTTCAGACACAAAAAGGCAAAGCCACACTGCTAGGCATGCACGACAGACCCCCAAAAAGAGGACAGAGAGAAGCAAGTAAGTGGGTAAATTTCGGAGGTGAAAACAATACAACAATTACAGCTGGGAAAGACAACTTTTTAAGTCAGCACATTAGTCCAATAAGGAAAGATGCAATTCTAGATTCAGACTTCTCAGATGAAGCAGGACAGATGGGCGAACTAACAGTAAGTGACCATTTTGGCGTTAGTGACCATAACACATCATGGAAAAGGACAAAAGCAGAACAAATGTAACAATTCAATGGGCTAACTTCTTAGAGGAAATAGTCTGGGCACAATCAAGATACATCACCCCACAAGGAAAAGACAAGACAAACAAAGCTACAGCTCTTTGGACGACAAAGGAAATATAAATTAAGTTAAAGAAAAAAAGGTTGCTCGAGACAGATGTCAAATTAGAAATACAATTGAGAACCAAGCTGAATACAGAAAGGTCAGAAGGGAGTAATAACAGAAAGACAGACAACTAACAAAGGAAACCCCAAAACCAAATATAACCATGTGAATCCTAAGCGAAATGGGTACAATTAGGGACCAAAAATGGAATTTAGAGGCAGGAGGCATGGCTGATTTGTTTAAATAATAATTTTCATTTGTCATTAACTATGGTGGCAAATGCTGTCCAGGCCACAGCAAGAGAGGAGGAAACACAATCATTAGACGGGTTTAAAACTGACAAGTATGTACGCATGTACAGAGGAACCTCAATTATCTGAATCAGATCTCAAGATCCCGATGGAATCGCCTCTTTGATGTCATGTTCTAACACTGATTGTAAAGAAAAGAGACAACGATTAAAAATGAACTTTGCTTACTGAAATGCTGCCAAGAATAGTCCTGGACATCGATGGGAGCCCAGGCACCGTCTCCAAATAACTGACCTCCCGCCCTCTCTCTCCGTCTACATTTTCCCTGGATCTCTACACAGGGGTGTACCCTTAAAGCCCCCTTCCCCAGGGAATCTCTCCAACATCTTCCTGTACAGGGCAAAGGTGGAACTTGTCAAAATGTTGCAGTAAAAAGTTGTGTGGCAGTGCGTGCACGTGTTATTTTGAGACTCACGCCCCCCGAAAGCAGCAGCAATCTTACTGTTGGTGTCAAGTCCAGCTGCCCTAGGGAGGCAGGGGCGGATGAGGATCTCACGGGTGCTGGCGGGAGGAGTCCTGCCCTGATTTGCCTTTACAAAATGCAACACCTCATATTTACCCAAATTAAACTCCATCTGCCACTCCTCAGCCCATCGAAGCAAGATCCTGTTGTACTCTGAGGTAACCTTCTTTGCTGTCCACTACATCTCCAAATTTTGGTGTCATCTGCGAAAGTACTAACCAAACCTTCTATTTTCACATCAAAATCATTTGTATAAATGTTGAAAAGCAGTAGACCCAGCACAGATCTTTGTCGCACACTGCAGGACACAAGTCTTCAGTCTGAAAAGCAATCCGCCATCACGACCCACTGTCTTCTACCTTCAAGCCAGCTCTATACAAGATAGAACGTAGAAAAGTACAGCACAGAACAGGCCCTTCAGCCCAGGATGTTGCATCGAGGATTATTCCTAATCTAGGGGCAGCACAGTGGCTCAGTGGTTAGCACTGCTGTCTCACAGCGCCAGGGACCCAGGTTCAATTTCCACCTCGGGCAACTGTCTGTATGGAGTTTGCAAATTCTCCCTGTGTCTGTGTGGGTTTCCTCCGGATGCTCCAGTTTCCTCCCACAGTCCAAAGGTGTGCAGGTTAGGTGAACTGGCCATGCTAAATTGCCCGTAGTGTTAGGTGAAGGGGTAAATGTAGGGGAATGGGTCTGGGTGGGTTGCGCTACGGCGGGTCGGTGTGGACTTGTTGGGCCGAAGGGCCTGTTTCCACACTGTAAGCAATCTAATCTAATCTAAAAAAAACCTTAACCTATGACCCCTCATGGCAGTCAACGTGGTTATCAACTCTATCCATGCCTCTTATTACCTTGTATACCTCAATCATGTCACTTCCCTCCCTCTTTCTCCCCAGAGAGAAAAGTCCAAACTTAATCACCTTCTCATCGTAAGACAAGCCTTCCAGTCCAGGCAGCATCCTGGCAAACCTTCTTTACATCCTCTACAAAGCCTCCGCATCTTTCCTATAACAGGGCAACCAGAACTGGGCACAACATTCCAAGTGTTCTCTCACCAGGGTTTTGGAGAGCTACAGCAAAACCCCGCAACTCTTAAACGTGATCCCCCTGTTAATGAAAGCCAAAACACCATATGCTTTCTTAACAAACCGATCCACTTGGGTGGCAACTTTGAGGTATTTATGCACTTGAACACCAAGATCCCGCTGTTCCTCCACACTGCTAAGAATCCTGTCTCTAATCCTATATTCAGCATTCGAGTTCAACCTTCCAAAATGCATCACTTCGCATTTATCCAGGTTGAACTCCATCTGCCATTTTTCAGTCCAGGTCTGCATCCTGTCTAAGCCACGCTGCAGCCAGCAATAGCTCTCGATACTACCAGCAGTACCACCAAACATTGTGTCATCAGCAAATTTACTAACCTACCCTTCAACCTCTTCCCAAGTCATTTATAAAAACCACAAAGAGCAGTGGCCCAAGAACAAAGCCCTGCAGAACACCATTCACCACTGACCTCCAGGCAGAATACTTTACATCTACAACCATTCTCTGCCTTCTGTCAGCCAACCAATTCTGAATCCAGATAGTCAAATCTCCCTGTATCCCATACCTCCTTGACTTTATGAATGAGCTTACCATGGGGAACCTTACCAAATGGCTTGCCGAAGTCCATATCCACCACATCCACTGCTCGAACTGTCTTTTCACCTCCTCAAAGTCGTCAATAAGATTTGAGAGGCATAACCTGCCCCTTACAAAGCCATGTTGACTGCCTTTAATCACACTCTGCCTTTCCAATTCGTCACAAGTCCTATCCCTCAGGATTCTTTCCAAAACCTTGCTGACTACAAGACATAAGAATGACTGGTCTGTAATTGCCAGGGATTTCCCTATTACTCTTCTTGAAAAGAGGAACAACATTCACCTCCCTCCAATGCTCCAGATCGACTCTCGTGGAAAGTGAAGCAGCAAAGATCTTTGCCAGCGGTTTAGCAACCTCTTTACTCGCTTCCCGGAGCAACCTAGGATAAATCTGGTCTGGCCCTGAGGATTTATTCATCTTAATGTTTGCCAAAATTTCCAGAAAATGAACTTCATCAATCTTGATCTGTTCAAGCCTATTTCCCAGCTCTTCAAAGTTCTCATTCACAACAAGATTCTACTCTTTCGTGAAAACTGAAGCAAAAAATTCATTTAGGGCTTCCCCTATCTGCTCAGATTCCACGCACAAGTTGCCTACGTTATCCTTGATCGGCCCTACCATCTCCCTGATCATTCTCTTATTCTTCACATGAGTAAAATGCCTTTGGGTTCTCCCTAATCCTTCTTGCCAAGCCTTTTTCGTGTCCCCTCCTGGCTCTCCTCAGTCCATTTCTGAGCTCCATTCCAGCAAGTCTGCAATCCTCTAAAGTTGTGCTAGACCCTTGCTTCCTCCTCCTTACGTAAGCTGCCTTCTTCCTTTTGACGAGAAGCTCCTCTGTTTTTGTCATCCAAAGCTCCTTAATCTTACCCTTTCTTGTCTATCTCAGAGGAACAAATTTTTGCATCACTCACAACAACTGCTCCTTAAACAGTTTCCACATGTCTGTTGTGCCCTTTCTGAGGAACAATTGCTCCCAATCTGTACTCCCCAACTCCTGTCTGATAGCATCATAATTTCCTTTTCCTCAATTAAATATCTTCCCATGGTAACTGCTGCTTTCCCCATCCATGGCTACGGAAAATGTGAGGCAGTTATGGTCACTGTCATCAAAATGTTCTTCCACTGCGAGATCTGACACCTATCCTGGTTCATTGCCCAGCACCAAATCCAAAATGGTCTCTCCCCTTCTCGATCTGTCTACATACTAAGTAAGGAAACCATCCTGAACACACCTGACAAGTATGGCCCCATCCAAACCATCTGCACTAAGGAGTTCCAGTCAATATTGGGAAAGTTGAAGTCACCCATAACAACAACCCTGCTACATCTGCATTTTTCCAAAATCTGCCGGCCTATGAGTTCTTCGATCTTCCTACTCATATTCGGGGTCTGTAGAACCCCCCCCATGAGGTGACTGCTCCCTTGCTGTTCCTAACTTCCATCCATACTAACTCAGTAGACAAACTTTCCTCAATAACCTTTGTTTCTATAGCTGTGATGGACTCTCTGACTAGCAATGCTACACCCCTTCCTCTTTTTTCACCCTCCCTTCTTTTTAAATGTTCTAAACTCTGGATCATCTAGCAACCATGCCTGCCTCTGTGAAACCCACGTCTCTGTCATGGCCACAACATCATAGCCCCAAGTACTGATCCATGCTCTAAGTTCACCATTCTTATTTCTGACCCTCCTTGCAATAAAGCAGACACTAACAGATTCTTTTGTTTCATCACATGAAAAGTTTTCCCGATAGATTCAGTACATCCTGCCCCATCTACAACAACTGCCGATCTTAGACGTGTAGCTCTGATTCCCACCCCCCTGCTAAATTAATTTAAACCCTCCTGAACTACACAAACAAATCTCACACCGAGGACATTTGTGCCTCTCCAGTTCATCCTTCATGTACAGGTCCCACCGTCCTCAGAAGGCATCCCAATGGTTTAAGGTTCTGAAGTCCTCCCTTCTGCACCAGCCTCGCAGCCACGTGTTAAGCTGCACTTGCTGACTGCTCCTCACCTCACTATCGTGTGACACCTGTAGCAAACCTGAGAACACTACTCAACTCGTCCTACTCTTCAGCTTCTAACGTAGCTCTCCGTAGTCATTTTTCAGATCTTCAATCCCTTTCCTGGCTATATCATTGGTGCCAATATGTACCACGATTTCTGGCCGCTCACCTTCCCCCAATCCCCCCATCCCACCTTCAGAATCCTGTGACCACCTTCCTGTACATCCTCTCAATTTCTTCCTCTGCCTCCCGGATGATCCGCAGTTCATCCAGCTCCATGTATCCAAATGACTAGTTTTCCCTATATTCCATGTGGCTCACTGCTGCCTGACCAACTATGCTTTCACAGCACCACATTTCAACTGAAAATTGCCAACCAGTCTACCATAAGGAACCCTATCAAACATCTCACTGAAGTCCATTTAGATCACATCAACCACTCTGACCTCATCAATCCTCTTTATTATTTCTTTTAAAAACTTAATCAAGTTAGTAAGACACTATTTCCCCATGCACAAAGCCATGTCGTCTATTCCTAATCAGTCCTTGGCTTTCCAAATACATGTAAATCATGCCCTTCAGGATTCCCCCTACCAAATTGCCCACCACCCACGTCAGGCTCACTGGTCTGTATTCCCTGGCTCTTCTTTACTATGTTTCTTAAGTAGTGCCACCATGTTAGCCAACCTCCAGTCTTCCAGTGCCTCACTTATGGTTATTGATGATATAAATATCTCAGCAAAGGGCCCAGCAATCACTGCTGTTGCTTTCCAGAGTTCTGGACCACAACTGATTCAGGTCCCCTAGGATTTGTCCACTGTTATGCATTTAAGCAGTCAAGTACTCCTCCTCTGTAATGTGGACAATTGTCCAGATGTCGGTACTCATTTCCTCATGTTCTATATCTTTACATCCTTCACCACAGTAAATGCTAATGCAAAATACTCGTTTAGCATATTACCCATTTATCCAGCCAACACACAGTCTTACTGATCTTTAAGGAGCCCTATTCTCTTCCTAGTTATTCTCGATGTGGTTTCCTCTACATTGGGGAGACACGACGCCAACCCGCAGAATGTTTCTGGGAACATCTCTGGGACACATGCACCAAACAACCCAACTGCCCTGTGGTCAACCACTTCAACTCCCGCCCTCACACTAAGGACATGCAAGTCCTGGACCACTTCCACCACCTAATCAAAGCCTCCCACCAACTGGAGGAAGAACCTCTCCTCTACCACCTTGGGATCCTCCAACCATACAGCATCAACGTCAATTTCACCAGTTTCCTAATCTCCCCTCTCCCCATCTCATCCCAGATCCAACCCGCCAACTCAGCACCGTCCCCTTAAACTGACCTACCTGTCCATCTTCCTTCTCACCTATCCGCTCCAATCTCCCCTTCGATCTATCACTATCACCTTATTCTACACATTACCTTCCCAGCTACCTTACCCCCAGCACTACCCCACCCTCTTAGTTATCTCTCAGCTTCCCACCTTCTCCCCCCCACCCCATACTTGATGAAGAGCTTATGCCCGAAACATCGATTCTCCTGCTCCCCAGATGCCGCTTTACCTGCTGGCGCCACACTTTTTGACCATTAACTTCTCTAGTCATCCAGCATTCCCTACACCTACCAGCCTTGCCTTTCACCTTAATAGGAACACACTGTCTCTGTACTTGTTGTCACATTTTTGAAGGTGTCCCAGTTTCCCGATGCCCATTTACCTGCAAACATCTGCCCCCAATCAAATTTTGAAAGTTCTTGCCTAATACTCTCATAAATGGCCTTCCTCCAATGTAGAACTTCAACTTTTAAATCCTGTTTATCCTTTTCCATCACTATTTTAACCTACTGGAATTATGATCGCTGGCCCCAAAGTGCTCCCTGACTGACACCTCAGTCACCTGCCCTGCCTTATTTCCCAAGAGGACAAGTTTTGTATCTTCTCTAGTAGGTATATCCACAAACTGAATCAAAACATTTTCTTGTATACACTTAAATTCCTCTCCATCCAAGCCTTTTAAAACAATGACAGTCCCAGTCTATGTTTGGAAAGTTACATCCTACTATTCTTACAGATAACCGAGAGCTCCTTAAATTTGTTTCTTAATTTCCCGTTGACTGTTGGGAATTAATAGTATAATCCCAGTAAGGTGATCATCCCTTTCCTATTTCTCAGTTCCACCCAAATAACTTCCCTGCACATATTCCCAGGAATATCCCCCCGAAGCACTGCTGTAATGTTATCCCCACTCAAAAACCCCATTCCCCCTCTTCCCTTGCCACCCTACTTTTTATCCTTCCTATAGCATCTATACCCTGGAACATTAAACTGTCTGTCTGGTCCATCCCTGAGCCACATCTCTAATTGCTATGATATCCCAGTCCCATGTCTCAACCATGCTCCAAATTCATCTTCATGCTCGGAGTTTATCTGTTTGGCCTCTTGCACTGAAATAAATACAGTTTAATTTATCAATTCAACCTTGTTTACTGCTTTGTTTCTGCCTGCACAACTGTTTGACTTGCTCTTTTTCCCGACCCTACCAGTCTCAAGCTGATCTTTCTTCATTATCTCCCTGGGTCCATCCCCCTCTTACTAATTTAAATCCTCCCAGGCAGCTCTCACACATCCCTACGCCAGTATATTAGTCCCCTTCCAATTCAGGTGCAATCTATTCTTATACAGGTCACTTCCACCCTAGAAGAGATTCCAATGATCCAAAACGTGAATCCTTCTCCCCTGCATCAGCCCTCAGCTACACATTCATCTACTCTGTCCTCCTATTCCTACCCACATTTGCTCTTGGCACCAGGAGTAATCCAAATATTACTACTCTCGCAGATCTCCTTTTTAAATTCCTGTGTAACCTCATATACTGTCTCCTCAGAATCTCATCCTTTTCATTTCCTATCTCATTAGTTCCAATGTGTACAACAAAATCTTGGTCTCTCTTCTCCTTTGAGAATATTCTGTACTCTCTCCAAGATATCCTTGATCTTGACACCAGAGGGGCAGCATACCATTCTGATGTCACGCTGTCAGCCACAGAAACATCTGTCTGTGCCTCTGACTGAAGAGTCCCCTATCACAATCGATCACTTGGAACTTGGCATACCACACTTTATATTAGAGTCAGTTTTGGTACCAGAAATCGGTCTGTCAGTGGTACATGCCCCTGAGAGGGTATCACTCCCTACATTTTCCAAAACAGCATGCTTGTTTGCTATGGGGATAGCCACAGGAAACTCCCGCATTAGCTGTCTCCCTCTCTTATCTTTTTGGGGTGTAACCCATCGGCCTGACTGTACTGTTGGTTTATCTCCCTTCCTGCAGCTGCCATCCATCACACTCCCTAGTTCCTGTAAGTTCCTCATTGCCTTTGACTGCTGCTCCAATAGATCCACGTGATCTGATAGGATTCATAACCAACCATAACTTCCTGCACACAGTCATCAGTAACATAGTAACTCTCTAATCTCCCATATCTATCAAGATCACGTCACTCTACTGAAGGCCATCTTTGCACCTTAATCTACAGACTCAGAAAACAGCATAGTCTTACTGCTCTAAGAACATGGCTTTAGGCTAACTTAGTACCTATGTTTTTGTCTTTTTAAAGTTTAAACAAGAAACTATTTTTGCTATTTGTTAATTTTTCTTTGACAATTTCCCATGTCCAGAGATGCATGAAGTCAAACAGTAGAGGCAGTTGCAGTGCAGATTTATTTCTCCGTTTGATTCACATCCAGTGTGGTCACTGCTTCATTTAAGTTGCTTTGACTTTTTTTTCCCCAATGCCAAAACAATGCAACAGCTTATCTACCAGTAATTACTGCTCTTAGAATTCAAGGAAATTTGCTCCAACACTGAAAAAAACAGCCGTTCTTACATCCACAATTCTTTTTCCTGTCCTCCATCTTGGATTACCCAGATTATATGACCAGATTATCTTCAATAGTTGGGGAGCTTCAAGAAAATTATTTGTGATAGAACTAACAGTCACATTGAAAAATTACATTGACTTGGAAGAGTCTGGATGGATTTGTAAAGGCAAAATCTTGTCAAACTAACTTGGCTTTTGAGAACAGATAACTGAGAAGGTTGATGAAGTGATGACTGCTGATGTGGTGTTGACAACCTTCCAAAAGGCATTTGACAGAGCGAGGGATAGGAAACAGAGCAACAGTTAATGGGTATTATTTGGGCTAGGAGGTGGATTATAGTGGACGTCCCAATGGTCAATACTGGGATCTCTGCTTTTCCTGATTACATAAAAGCGACCTGAATCTTGGTGAGAAGGGAACATTTTCAAAGTTGTGAATGACTCAAAATAAGGAGGGAATGTCAGCGCCTTCAAAATGGCAGTCACAATTTTAGATTGGGTGGATAGGCTGCAGATGGAGTTTGATTGGGGGAGGGGGGGAGGTGATGCACTTTATACAAAGAACAAGGAAAGACTGCATAAAATAGCAAATACTATTCTAAATGGTATGGATATGCAGACTAACGTGGTGGTACAAGTACATAAGTCACGAGAAGTGGCAGGACAGCTGGTAAGTGTAGTTAATAAAGCATAAACTATCTCAGCTCCATTAACAGGGCCATGGTGTACAACAATAGGGAGATAAGGTGGCAAAGGCAGCATGCAGGATGCTTTGTTTCATTGGGCAATGTACTAAATGCAAAAGAATGTAATTTTGGGACTTTGAGACATTTGCTAGGCCACTGCTGGAACCGCGTAGATAGTTCCGGTCACCCCATTATAGGAAGGGTATAATTGCTATAAGGAATGCACAGAGGAGATGCAAGAATATTGCCAGAACTTGCAAGTTGTAGCTAGAAGGAAAGATTGTAGAGGTTAGGGATGTTTCCCTTTGAACAGAAGCAGCTAAGGGATCACTTAACAAAATAATGAGGGGCTTGGTTGAATGGACACAGAAGCCAAGTTTTCTCTATTGAAGTGATAAATTACAGGTGATTAATAGAAGAATTAGCAAGTACGTGAAGAAAGGTTTTTCTCACCAGACAGTGACGACTGTCTAGAGTTTGCTGTCCAACTTGGTGGTTGAGGTGGAAACCCTCAACTCATTTAAAGGAATCTGGATCGACACCTGAAATGCTCTAACCTGCAAGGCTACAGATCAGTGCTAGACAGTGGGATTGAACAAGCAGATAGTTTATTTAGCCAGCGCCGATTTGATGGATTGAGTGGTTTCTTTCTATGATCTTCATTATATCTAATATTTTCTTAGTGCCTACTTTTCTTTATCCATTATGAAGCACCTTAAGATACAGTTTCCAAGTCAAAGCTACTACATTAATACAGGCTGTTGTTTCGATTCAGCAAGGAAAAAGCACACAAAAATCAAAATTTATTTCAAGTTCAAGACACCCAACCATTTCATACAGCAGTTTATAACCACCATCAGAGATCCAAATAAATATAGACTCATCTGTATAAGAATTTATTTTTAAATTATACAAAGAAAACATTATATAGACCAGGAAAAACTATCAAGGAACACTGTTCAATTTTTCTGCCTTTTTGCGTGATATTGTGGTTGGATGCTTCACACAACAGATACACAATGAAACACATGGCAGAAAATTTGTAACAATGGTATAACCCCTAGAGATCAGTTCAGACTGTTCCTGTACACTTGCTGGCAGGCCAACATAAAGAGGTAGTTGTCTGATCATTTGAAAAAGACAGCTGATGAGGGGGGTAAATGGTGTACTACAGATCTTTAAAGAAACCTGAATAACAAATAATCAAAAAATGCTTAAAATAATTTTCCAATACCACATTGCTTTTGAGTAACAATATGACTGTTAGAATGCTAGAATGCAATATCATATTTCCACAATATATTCCTCTTTGCCCTTGGGTCAGGAAAGCATGGTCTTGCACAGTACCAGACAGAATTACTGCCTTTGCCTGAAGTTATTTAATTGGTCTCATCTTTAGGATAATTAACTAAAATGTTTGTTTTCTTTTCAATTAAACTAGTTACACGATGCACAGATGAGTTGCCTCGAAACACATTTCAATTTTTTTTCATTTTTCATGTCCAGCAAGCTACTCAACTGCAGATATCATGTTGGCCAAGCCCAATTCTGCACGTCTACTCAAGCACACACTCCAACAAGCATTATTGATCAGTGACCAGCAATCCATACTAGAGTGTTGTTTTTCACTTAACAGTTTGGTACGCCTCCTGTGCTCGGTCAGGCTTAGCAGAGAAATTCACCAAGGCTGCTTACACAACACCTTCCAAATTCACAACCATCATCATCTAGTACAAGGGCAACAGATACCTGAAAATGCCACCACCTGCAAGTTGCTCTCCAAGCAACTCATCATCCTGAATTGGTAATATATTGTTGTTTCTTTACTGTCGCTGGGTCAAAATAATGGAACTTACTCCCTACCAGCATATGTATATCGATGTCACATGGCCTTCAGCAGTTAAAAAAGCAGCTCACCACTTTCTCAAAGGAAAGTAGGGATGGGCAATAATGCTCACCCAGCCAAAGCCCACAATGAACATTAATTTTTTTTTAAAAAAGGATGAGAAATTAACTAGGAAAAAATGAGTACTTTCGAGCAGACAAGACACCAACTTCTAAATCTTTTCAGCAAACATCTCTGGGACACCCACATCCACAAACCCCACTGCCTCGTGGCTGAACATTTCAACTCCCCCTCCCACTCGACCAAGGACATGCAGGTCCTGGGCCTCCTCCATCGCCGAATGCTCACTAACTGATGCCTGGAGGAAGAATACCTAATTTTTCACCTTGGGACCCTTTATCCCAGTCCCAAGCCCCCAACTCAGCACCATCCTCTTGACCTGTCCATTATCTTTCCCACGTATCCACTCCACCCTCCTCTCTGACCTATCACCTTCTCCCCCACCTTCATTTACCTATTGCATTCTCAGCTACCTCCCCTCCCAGTTTCCATTTATCTCCCAGCCCCTGGCCCACAAGCCTCATTCCTGATGTAGGGCTTACTCCCAAAACATTGATTCTCCTGCTCCTCAGATGCTGCCTAACCTGCTGCACTTTCCCAGCGCCACACTCGAAAGGTTGGGAAGTTAACCAAGTCTGTCGAGCAAAATGCGACATTGAGAATCCAATCTAATATTCAAAAACGGTTCTTTCTGCAAAATCAGTCCAGAAAATATTAGTTCCGTGTAGCTGGACATTTGGTACACCAAACCACTCCAAATGGAGTTTGCACTATTTACAATTCAAAAAGATTTTGTGTTAACAGTAACATGAAAAACATGAGACTAACACAAAAGCAGACAGAACAAATGTTATTGCTTTGTAATCGACTGCAGTGCATTTTAACGTAAAACGAAAATTTTAAAATATAAGAGCCATTTACAACAGATTCAATTTTACATATGAATCAATATAATTGCAGTCAATTACCGTAGAGTGCCATGAAGACCGGATCCCAGTTTGCTGATCCCCTTGCCAACTGAGTTAGTTGTGTAAAGGTACATTCCATCTGTTGCAAGGCAGCGACCCAAATCTGCATCTGAAAAAGACAAAGATAGACTTGCGTAAAATCAGTAAATTTAATGCTGACAAGGAAAAGCTTTCAGATCAAAAGTGAACAAATGAGGTAAGTCTTTTGTGATTTTTAAAAAGGAAAGCAAAGGGATGCTAGGAAAAGAGAATGAAGTAAAAAAAACTGATAACAAACAGTAGTTAAGTTTAATATGACTTTTCTTGAGGCTGAGGAAAAGTC
Organism: Hemiscyllium ocellatum; assembly: GCF_020745735.1. NCBI lineage: Eukaryota > Metazoa > Chordata > Chondrichthyes > Orectolobiformes > Hemiscylliidae > Hemiscyllium > Hemiscyllium ocellatum. The sequence goes on from NC_083424.1 coordinate 17,593,827, forward strand.
ATATTAGATTTGAAATGTTAAATTTGCTTCTCTCTCCACTGGTGTTGCCTAACCAACTGGGTTTCTTCAACTTGGATTAATTTCCTATTCAAGAATTTTTGAAATGTTGATGTGGGTAAACAGTGAGGAATGCTGGCTACCTATACAAACCGAAATACATGATAAACACAAAGACAGAATGGGTAACCTGTACATGCTACTCCCTCTACATTGCCCCATTACACAGTTATACAGCATATCCCTCTAACTTGTTCCATAATGCCTTTTAAACGTTGTAATTGTACCAGCCTCCACCACCTCATTCTACATATGCAGCACGCTCTGTGTGAAAAAGTTGCCCTCAGATCCCTTTTAAATCTTTCCTTCACCCAAATGTGTGCCCTTTTTTACTTTTAGACTTGCCTACTTTGGGAAAAAAAACCTTGACTATTCACCCAATATCTATGCCCCTCATGATTTTATAAACCTCTATAAGGTCAACCCTCAGCTTCCAACAGCTGAGGGAGAAAAGCCTCAACCTCCCCCTATTGCTCAAACCTTCCAATCCCATCATCATCCTTGGAAACCTTTTCTCAACCCTTTAAAGGTTAACTTGTTTCCAATCAGAGGGAGACCAGAATTGAACACAGTATTCTAATAACCACACCAACATAGTTATTTGTCAACAATTCAAAGAAAAAGTCTTAAAAACAAAGTACTTGAAACAAAAAATTGCTATGCTTAGGAAAATTGTAATTCACATTAAATATATGAAACTGCAATATGGGTCATTCGGTTATAATGCGTGTTTTGGCTATAACTCGATTAATAAATTGTGGACATTGTTTGGATAACGTGAACTTTCTACTGAACAGGTATAACGATTTTCTACTGGCAATCTTATACAGCACAATTTCATACAGCGCAAGGTTGCAAAGGAATACAACCGTCACATTACAGAATGACCTGTATTACAATATTGATGCCAAAGCATATCCTCATTAAGTGTGATTTGAGAATGCCGGTGTTGGACTGGGGTGTACAAAGTTAAAAATCACACAACATCAGGTTATAGTCCAACAGGTTTAACTGGAAGCACACTAACTTTCGGAGCGACACTCCTTCATCAAGTGATTGATGAAGGAGAGTCGCTCCGAAAGCTAGTGTGCTTCCAATTAAACCTGTTGGACTATAACCGGGCATTGTGAGATTTTAAACTCATTAATTGTGGATGTAGACAAATCTGTGTTCCATCTTCTTGATTTCTTTCATCCTTGCTTTAATACAATGATTCAGCATGGCTCCACAAGCCTTAATGATCTTGACTTACCATTTCCAACCGTCTAACCTTCACACAGAGTGGGTCATTTAATAGCCATTTGAGAGTTCAAGACATTGCTGATGGAGCCCACCTAGTTGTCTGATATGCACACTCATGTGTCTCTAATGATGACTATGAAAGCATTGTCAATTGTCAGAAAAACCCATCTGATTCATTAATGTTCTTTGGGAAGAAAACTGTCATCCTTACCTGGTCTGGCCTACATGTGACTCCAGACCCACAGCACTGTGGCTGACTCTTAACTGCCCTCTCAGATGGGCAATAAATGCTGCCTGAGCCAGTGATGCCCTGATCACATGAATGAATAGATAAAAAGGAAATGGAGGAATAAAAACACTAACATTTATATTAAAGAAATGCCCAGGATTGATTTTGGTCAGACCTCAGTTAAAAGATCAAAGCTACTCCTAGGTTAGGGCAATTTTCAAAAATATAGCAAGCAGGATCAGGCAATAGGTTATTCAGATTTCCTTCATGATCAAAGAAAAGTAAAAAGCATTGGGACAAAAAATGCTTTTCAATTTTCCAAAATTTACATCTTGCAATTTAGATTTGAATTCACATCAGTGATGGTGATGGAGACTTTCTGGTTTGCAAATTCAAGTTAAAAAAAAAAGACTTGGCAAGCTGTAGTAAATTTTCTGTAGCTATTACACTGACTTATGCCATTATCTGGCAGTGACAAAGTAAGTGAACTGTCACAATTGTCAATCAAGCAGGCTGCTTTGGCCTGAATGATGTCAAGGTTTCAGACTGCCATTACAGCTGCACAGATACAAACAAGTGGGAATTGGCTTCTTGTGACTTGTACTTTGTAGATGGGCTAGATGGAATCACTTCACTAATGATCAACAACAGATTGATGGGACAGTAACTGGCTCAACTGGATTTATCCTGCATTTGTGTGCAGGATATTGCTAGTTCTTCAAAATGTCAGATAAATGCCAGTGTTGTAACTATACTTAATGAAATAATTTGTCTAGGGATGTAGTCCAAGAGTACATCTTCAGTGAAACAGCTGGAATATTGTCAGGGTTCAACTTTTGCTGTATGCAATGACTTCAACCATTTCTTCTTTCACATGGAGTGAATAGCTGTTTGGCAATTCAGAACTTGAGCATTGCTTTTAAGAAAAAGCTATTTGGCTTGCTATCATCAGGACATATCACAAGAATGTCAAATCAAGGAGAGAAAACTAACATGTATACTGCACACTGCATGAGGATTCAGTTGTCTGAAATTACAACATGTGAAGTCAGGAACCTTGAGATGTGTTTGAAATGGTCAGCTGGTCACACTTCTGGCTAAAGATAGTTGTCTTTTTTTTAAAACAGGCATGCTGGCTGGATTTCATATCATTGACAATGGGGATGCTTGTAGAGCCTCCTATACTGATTAGTTGTTGAATTGTCTACCACTAATTATGACAAAATGTGGCAGGACAACAGAACTTTGATTTGGTCCATTGGTCATGGAATCTCTTAGGTCTGTTGATAGCATGCTGTTTCTCCTTATTTTATTATTATTCACAGATATCAATGGCTGGGGCCAGCATTTACAGCCTATTCCAGAAGGCTCTGGGATCTGGATCAACAGTCCAGCAATAATACCAGTAAGCCATTGCCTCCCCTGTTTGCCATGTTTCTGGTGCAGTGCTGCAGCTTTAAAAAATTGACAACCCATTTTTAGAAAAGCTAAGTACTGTTACTGGCATATTACAATCCACTCATTAAATCCAGACTAATCAATTTTATGGGAATGATAAATTGAGGGACATACTGAGCCCAAGGTCTTATGTTGTGGTTGAATACAATTCTGTTGCTACTGATGACTCTCAGTATGCCCATTATTTGAGCGATATGGTTTGTTCAGTAATTCATTCAGTGATTGTGGCCACAAAATATGATGTATGGTATACTCCATGTGATGTCAAACATTTAAACCAGGATAACTGGGAAATCTATGTTCTACATTCACAACTGGCAAAATTCCAAAAAAAGTGAGGATCTTCAATTCCAATACAGTTTGAGTGTTGTTTGGCACAAAAAAAAAGAGTAATTGTTGTAAATGTCACTTTAATGACCATTAAAATTGTGCAGCTTTACAAACATTTCAGAAGGTTGACCACCAATAATTCATAGCCATGCCAGATTAGCAAAATCTCTCTGGAGGTCCAAGTTACCAGCTCATCATAATTTCACAACATCATAGGAAGAAATCAGTACTCATTCTCCAATAATTTGAAAACCAGTATTAAGTAACAGATGCCTGAGAGCAATTACATGGCAGTAGTATAATAGAAGAGATCAAATATCAGAGAGAAAAAAAAACTTAAGCAAAATAACCTTTAGTTATATACCACTTTTTAATGTAGAAAAGGTATCTCAACACACCTCAATGCACCTACTACCTTGCACAGAAATGTGGGAGCCTGAATGACAATGAAAACCTTCTCTGTATCAAATAATTCATGAGCACAAATGAGCAAACACAAAGGTGTTTTGTGCTAAAAATAAAAAAAAAGCCCACAACTAACGACTAAATTCCAAAGGGAATATTTTCGCAGATGAATAATCATGAAAAAAATGGATGCTTGACCAAGAGCGAGATATTAGAGACATTAGAAGAGATGACCAAAGGCTTAGTTATTCTGTTAGCCTCAGAACTGATGGACTATCTAAAGATAAGCACAGCATCCTCTCAGATTTTACCTATCCATGCTGAGTAAGACAGGGCAATTACAATAACCTGATTCAGAATATCAAACTGGATATTCACCAAGCATTCATCTTCTACAGTGGCAAGACCTGGACAACATATGTTCAGCAGTAGGAAAGGCTCAAAGTTTGCACCTTTAGAATCTCAGACGTATCTTCAGCATCTCTTAGCAAGACAAGGTCAGCTAAGCCAACAATGTCTGCACTGGCTCAGCCATGGTCATTGAACAGGAAAAAGAAACTCTAAAGACTTTCTATATGATGAACTTGCCACAAGGTCAGGACCAGCTGGATATTCAGAAGGATTCAAAGCTTCAAGGACACCTGAAAGATTGCAGACATTAACAGTGACAAATGGAAGACACCAATGACAGCTATGACCTCTGGACGCTGAGTGAATGCGCTTTCAAAAAGGCAAGCATTAACAAAAAGCTCAGTTAGTCAAGAGGAAGGCCAAAGAAAACAAAGGTCAGAAAATCGATAATCTTTCTAGCTCACTGTCTTCCTCTGGGGCAAATGCAGCAGAGACAACCATACTGGAGCAGGGCTCTTGAGCCCCACCACACAATGCAGTTGTCCATGACATGCAAAGTATTACCTCATGAAAGAATACTGGCGCTAAGACTCTGCTCAGTAACAGGCTGTGCACTTCATATTTCAAATCAATATTTTCAGTATTCATGGCTTTCCATTTAACCTCAAATTCATTTTCAGATACAAAAGCTCACAAATGAATACTAAGTATTCTGCATCATCTACATTATTTTGAAAAAAATTGCAACTGAGTTATTCCTTATCTAATCAATTTTCTGTGCTTAGAACATTCTGTGTTATCGAATTACAATGCCGCAATTGGCAGCTGCTGATTGACAGTAATTTCTAAAAAGACGCAGTTCAGGTCACGTTTCAAGAGCTTATGCAAACAGTGAATTCAACTGCCTGAACTACATAAATGCCTATTATTCCAGAAGAGTGTTGCATGATCTGAAACAATGTGTGTGTACTGTAGTGTACAAGTGCTCAACAGATGAGAAAACCTTACTTACTGCCCTACTGTGATCATATGAAAAATTAAAGTGGCCACAATCAAAGGAACCAAAGGCTGATTTTTCATGACAGTGCACCAATTCATGGTAATTTAATGGTTATACTAGGGGAGAAGTTGGAGAAGTGAGCTTAGCCATTACTGGAATTGAATTCATGTTACTGAGATCACTCTGTATTGCAAACTAGTCATCCAGCTCACAGCTAAGTCAACAAATTACAATGTTTCCTCTACAAAAACAGGAGAAAAGTCCTATCATAAAGTACAGGTAAGGGGAAGAAATCACTCTGCCAAGCGTACTGAACAGCTTCTTGGCCCAGGATTTACCAGTATAATGCTATCAAGCTTCACTTCACTTTAATTCTAAGACTTTGCATTCTTTATTCTTTCATGGAATGTGGGCACCATTGGTGAAGGCAGAATTAATTGCCCATCATTAGGTGTTTGCAAATTGAGTGGCTAATGGGTACAATGCATCTGTTGCACAACATTTTTAAAATAAGGTAGTTTTCGTGCTGATCAATGGTTTTTATGTAATATCAGGGTTGCAATCAAATAGCCTTCTGATACCATCTAGATTCAACATAAAGCAAGAATTACTAGTTTTGACCAGCACTGGAGAATCATGAGCATTGATGGCATATTTTCCACGACTTTCCTTATTAACTTCAAGAGAGGAGAGAAATACAACAGAATAAATGCAATTGATAATATTAAGGTTCAAGAAAGAGTTTAAAATGACAGCCATAAAATTCATTTTTTTGAAAAAGGTGGCAAATTTGGGAAGGAGGGCGACATACTCTAAGTCATAGAGATGTACAGCACGGAAGCAGACCCTTCGGTCCAACCTGTCCATGCCGACCAGGTATCCCAATCCAATCTAGTCCCACCAGCCAGCACCCGGCCCATATCCCTCTAAACTCTTCCTATTCATACACTCATCCACATACCTTTTAAAAGTTGCAATTGTACCAGCCTTCACCACTTCCTCTGGCAGCTCATTCCATACACGTATCACCCTGTGTGTGAAAACGTTGCTTCTTAGGTCTCTTTTATATCTTTCCCCTCTCACTCTAAACCTATGCCCTCTAGTTCTGGACTCCCCCATCCCAGGGAAGAGACTTTGTCTATTTATCCTCTCCATGCCCCTCACAATTTTGTAAACATCTATAAAGTCACCCCTCAGCCTCCGACACTCCAGGGAAAACAGTCCCAGCCTGTTCAGCCTCTCCCTATAGCTCAAATCCTCCAACCCTGACAACATTCTTGTAAATCTTTCTGAACCCTTTCAAGTTTCACAACATCTTTCTGATAGGAAGGAGACCAGAATTGCATGCAATATTCCAACAATGGCCTAACCAATGTCCTGTACAGCCGCAACGTGACCTCCCAACTCCTACACTCAATACTCTGACCAATAAAGGAAAGCATTCCAAATGCCTTTTTTCACTATCCTATCTACCTGCGACTCCACTTTCAAGGAGCAATGAACCTGCACTTCAAGGTCTCTTTGTTCAGCAACACTCCCTAGGACCTTACCATTAAGTGTATAAGTCCTGCTAAGATTTGCTTTCCTCACATTTATCTGAATTAAACTCCATCTGCCACTTCTCAGCCCATTGGCCCATCTGATCAAGATCCTGTTGTAATCGGAGGTAACCTTCTTCGCTGTCCACTACACCTTCAATTTTGGTGTCATCTGCAAACTTACTAACTATACCTCTGATGCTCATTTATATAAATGATGAAAAGTAGTGGACCCATCACCGGTCCTTGTGGCACTCCACTGGTCACAGGCCTCCAGTCTGAAAAACAACCCTCCACCATCACCCTCTGTCTTCTACCTTTGAGCCAGTTCTGTATCCAAATGGCTAGTTCCCCCTGTACTCCGAGAGATCTAACCTTGCTCACCAGTCTCCAATAGGGAACCTTGTTGAATGCCTTACTCAAGTCCACACAGATCACATCTACCACTCTGCCATCATCAATCTTCTTTGTTACTTCCTCAAAAAACTCAATCAAGTTTGTGACACATGATTTCCCACATACAAAGCCATGATGACTATCCCTGATCAGTCCTTGCCTTTCCAAATACATGTACATCCTGTCCCTCAGGATTCCCTCCAACAACTTGCCCACCACCAACGTCAGGCTCACTGGTCTATAGTTCCCTGACTCGGCCTTACCATTCTTCTTAAACTGTGGCACCACATTAGCCAACCTCCAGTCTTCTGGCACCTCACCATTTGTATCAATGATACAAATATCTCAGCAAGAGGCCCAGCAATCACTTCCCTAGCTTCCCACAGAAGTCTAGGGTACACCTGATCAGGTTCTAGGGAATTTATCCACCTTCATGCGTTTCAAGGCATCCAGCAATTCCTCCTCTGGAATATGGACATTTTTCAAGATGTCACCATCCTATTTCCCTAAATTCTATACATTCCACGTCCTTTTCCACAGTAAATACTGATGCAAAATACTCATTTATTATCTCCCCCATTTTCTGCCACTCCACACAAAAGCCACCTTGCTGATCTTTGAGGGGCCCTATTCTCTCCCTAGTTACCCATTTGTCCTTAATGTATTGGTAAAAACACTTTGGATTCTCCTTAATTCAATTTGCCAAAGCTATCTCATGTCCCCTTTTTGCCCTCTTGATTTCCCTCGAGTATACTCCTACTGCCTTTATACTCTAAGAATTCACTCGATCTGTCCTGTCTCAAGAGGGTTGGAATATAATGGCATCGTTGTGCTACTGAGACTTTACAAAGCTCTGGTTAGGCCCCATTTGGAGTACTGTGTCCAGTTTTGGTCCCCACACCTCAGGAAGGACATACTGGCACTGGAGCGTGTCCAGCAGAGAATAACACGGATGACCTCTGGAATGGTAGGTCTAACATATGAGGAACGGCTGAGGATCCTGGGATCGTATTCATTGGAGTTTAGAAGATTAAGGGGAGATTTAATAGAAACTGACAAGATAATACATGGCTTGGAAATGGTGGATGCTAGGAAATTGATTCCGTTAGGCGAGGAGACTAGGACCCGTGGACACAGCCTTAGAATTAGAGGGGGTCAATTCAGAACAGAAATGCGGAGACATTTCTTCAGCCAGAGTGTGGTGGGCCTGTGGAATTCATTGCCGCAGAGTGCAGTGGAGGCCGGGAAGCTAAATGTCTTCAAGGCAGAGATTGATACATTCTAGATGTCACAAGGAATTAAGGGCTACGAGGAGTGTGCTGGTAAGTGGTGTTGAAATGCCCATCAGCCACGATTGAATGGCGGAGTGGACTCGATGGGCCGAATGGCCTTACTTCCACTCCTATGTCTTATGGTCTATACCTTCTTTTTCTTAACCAAACCTTCAACTTCTTTAATCATCCAGCATTCCCTGTACCTACCAGCCTTTCCTTTCACCCTAACAGGAATATACTTCTTCTGGATTCTCGTTATCTCAGTTCAGAAGGCTTCCAATTTTCCAACCATCCCTTTACCTGCGAACATTTGTCCCCAATCAGCTTTTGAAAGTTCTTGCCTTATACCATCAAAATTGGCCTTTCTCCAATTTAGAACTTCAACTTTTAGATCTGGTCTATCCTTTTCCATCACTATTTTAAAACTAATAGAATTATGGTTGCTAGCCCCAAAGTGCTCCCCCACTGACACCTCAGTCACCTGCCCTGCCTTATTTCCCAAGAGTAGGTCAAGTTTTGCACCTTCTCTAGTAGGTACATCCACATACTGAATCAGAAAATTTTCTTGTACACGCTTAACAAATTCCTCTCCATCTAAACCCTTAACCATATGGCAATCCCAATCTCTTTCCTCACTATCTCCCTGGGTCCCACACCCCCACCTTACTAGTTTAAATCCTCCCAAGCAGCTCTAGCAAACCTCCCTGCCAGTATATAAGTCCCTTTCCAATTTAGGTACAAACCGTCCTTCTTGTACAGGTCACTTCTATCCCATGAGAGATTCCAATTATCCAAAAATGTGAATCCTTCTCCCATACACCAGCTCCTCAGCAATGCATTCATCTGCTCTATCCTTCTATGCCTGCCCTCACTAGCTCCATGTTTCCTTTCAAATATTTCCTTTGAATTTCCTATTGCTGAACTAGCAATTCAGAGACCCAGGTAAGGCTTCTAAGGCAGATGGTGAAATTTCAAATTAAACAAAATCCGGAATTGTTGATTATTGTAAAAATCGTGCTGACTCACTTGTGTCTTTTAGATTAGATTAGATTACTTAGTGTGGAAACGGGCCCTTCGGCCCAACAAGTCCACACCGACTCGTTGAAGCGCAACCCATCCAGGCCCATTCCCCTACATTTACCCCTCCACCTAACACTACAGGCAATTTAGCATGGCCAATTCACCTAACCTGCACACTTTTGGACTGTGGGAGGAAACCGGAGCACACGGAAGAAACCCACGCAGACACAGGGAGAATGTGCAAACTCCATACAGTTGCCTGAGGCGACATTTAGGAAAAGTTAACAGTTATCCTTATCGCGTCTGGCTTATATGAGTGGGCTTGATATTTAAGTGCCCTCTGAAATAGCGCAGAAAGTTATCAAACCACAAAGTCGTCTCAGAAAAGGATTCCAAGTGGGCAGACCACTTGGCATCAATCTAGGTACTGAAAAAGACTACAGCAAACTCAGTCCTGTGGCCGTTGCAAATTTCTTCTTATTTGCCTCTGGGGACTAGTGCTAAAATTGAGAAATCAACAGCCTAACATGATCATACTTGTGGAATTAAAGACAACATCCAACACCATAACAATGTCTAGCCACATTATGCCCCACCAGCAGGACTGACCCAGCAGAAGTGGCAGCACAGTGGTATACAGTGAGGGAGTTTCCCTGGGAGCCCTCAACATTAACTCCACACCCTATGAAGTCTCATGGCATGGGGAAGGAAATATGTTGGAGTACCACATACTACCCACCCTTGGACTGATGAATCAGTGTTCTTCATGTTGAATATCACCTGGGGGCATCCACAGAGGGTAGCAAGGCCAAAAAGCATACAATGTTTCAATTTTCTGTACCAAGAGTGGCACCACTTCTGATTGTGTCAGTGCAGCCCTAAAAGACATCACTGTTCAGCTGGGTCTGTGGCAGGCAGTGAGAGAACCTAGAGGGAAAACATTCTTGACTTCATCTTCACCAATTTGTGTGGACAAAGTCTTATCTTAACTATGAGGATATCCCTCATTATGTTGTATGACACCAGCAGTGTGCTAAATTTGAAACACATGTAACAAGTCAAGAATAGACATTTATGAGGCATTGAGGAGGGCAACAACTATGTTCATCTAAAATCTTCCACTCTGCCATCAACAGGGGATCATCCCTGGTTCAAGGAGGATTGCAAGAAGGCATGCTAGGACCAGCACCAAGCCTACCAAAAAATGAGGTGTCATTTTGCGTCAACCTATAGCCCAGCACTATTTGGGAATAAAACAGCTGAAGCATAAAAAGAGCTGCATGCTTTCTTAAACTAATTGATCAAACCGAAAGTTTTCAGTCCTGTCACATCCAATCATGAACAGTAGTGGACAACTAAGCCCACAGGAGGAAGTGGTTCATAAATATCCTGATCCCTAATAATCATCAGTACAGAAGACAAGGTTGAGCTAGAATCGATGATCTAACATGGCCTTTTTCAGAGGTCACCAGCATCACAGGTGCTAGTCTTCAACCAATTTGATTCACTCCACTCGATATCAAGGAACAGCCAAAGGCTGTGGATACTGCAAAGGCTCTCTGTTGGATCATACCTAGAACAAAGGAAGATGGCTCTCTCTGTTGGAGAAGGTCAATCATCTCAGCTCCAGCACATCTGTGCCTCTGGGTAATGCTCTATGCTCAGCCATATTCAATGACCTCTATTCAATCACAAGGTCAGAAATGGGGATGTTCACTGATGATTGCACAATATTTGCAAATACTCAGACAATGCAACTATCCATGGCCAAATGCAGCTAGACCTGAAGAATATTCAGGCTTGGAGTGACAAATGGCAAGAAGTAGTTAGCAATGACTACAGGAGAGAATCTTGACATCAATGGCATCACAATCACCAAATCCCTATCAATATGCTAACCTATTAACCAGACATCCAACTGGACTAGTCATTCAAATACTGTAAATACAAGAACAGGTCGGAGACTAGAAATCTTACAGTGAGTAACTCACCTCCTGACTCCCCAAAACCTGTCAACCATCTACAAGGCTTAAGTCAGGGGTGTCAGTACTCATTTGCCTGGATAGGTGTAGCTCTACTAACACTCAAGCAGCTTGACACCATTCAGGGCAAAGCAACCTGCTTGACTGACACCATATCCAAACATACACTCTTTCCACTATATACAGTAAGCAGCAGTGTGCACCATTTACAAGATAAACCAAGGATTTTCAGACAGCACTGTCCAAATTCATAATCATTCCTATGTAGAAGGACAAGGACAGCAGATTCATGGGAACATGACATGCAACCTCCAAGGCACTAACATGGAAATATATGGCCATTTCTCTCAGTCACTGGGTCAAGATACTGAACTCTCTCCCTAATACAATGGGCATTCATACAACAAATACAACAATACAACAGCAGTTCAAGAAGTCAGCTCAGCATTACTTTCCGAAGGGCACGAGGGATGGACAAGAAACACCAGCAAAGCCAACGTCCACTGAAGAAGTTTTAGAAAGCCTGTTACCAATTTAGGATTGCTGTAATTTCTATGTGGCAGCAACAATAGATAAGAAAACCCAAGTAAATGGAAAGATTTAAATGAATGATGCTGCAAATAACACCAGCAGGGTCAAATCAATGGTACACAGATGGTGCCTGGTACAATAATTGCACAAACATCACCACATCAATTACATTGTGCCTGAAAAGTTCTGAGCAAGACAGCTAGAATTATTCCACTATTAACAGTTTTCATCTCTGTCCACCACTGTCAAGTTTGTAAAGCTCATGCTGCTGATCTGAATGTGATACTTGAATTTATTAAAGCATATCAAACTAATTAAAATGCAAAAAAATAGTATTTAACAAAATTCAAAATTTCCTTCTGTCGAATGACTTGCGATATTTAAAGGTAAAGCATTCCTGTACTTTGTGCATTCTTACATTCCTATGTAGTTCAGCTGCTATCTTCAAGAATTAAAGTTCTTTTGGTTGCTGCCTTATTTAAATAGGTGGTGATGCTGGGCTGACAATTAAGGTGCAAGGGACAGTCATGGGTCTATATAGAAGAATATGTAAGTAGAAGTGAAAACTGAGCAAGAGCGAGGAAAAATATCAGACCAGCTGTGGAATGCAGGAATAAGTTGAAAGGACAACAAAATTTAGAGCTTTGTATAGAGACTGATTAATGATAATTAACTGTGAGATGAGGAACAATACAAATATGTAGATGGTAAGGACTTTTAGAGAAAGGAACTGGAAATAATAAAAGAAGAATACAGGAAAGGTCAATGTGGATGAAAAACTCAACAATACTGTGGTCCTATCCCACACCAAACTGAACACAAGTCAAGTAGGAGTGAATCAAGATGATTGTTCTTGGAAGGGAGAATGGAATCACAATGCAGTCCAGAGATGGAGCCAAGGCACAAACAAAATCAGAAATTGTTGAAAATAACTCAGATCTGGCAGCATCTATGGAGTGTTTAGGGTCCAGTGACCTTCTTCAGAACTAAAGAGCCAAAGTGTTCATTGACACATCCAGCATTAGGACATGGACAGTGTGTATTCGCTTGATAGAAAGGAGCAATATTGTGCAGAGCAGTGGAGGTGGTAGAAGGCAGCAGATAATCAGAAGGCAAATTTGAAGATGCTTAATCCAGACAACAAGGTATATGGTATGTGTGCTCAAAGAGAGCACCACAATGCTGTTTTGAGATACATCAGGATCCAAAGTATGCAGCATAATTGTTATAAAACATTTAGAGAGGAAAAAAGGCATACTGAGGCAGAAAATAAACATCAAGTTGGGAATTACCATTAAACGTATACTGCTTCAAGATGGGAAAAGAAGAAAAAGAGAGGTGAAATCTTAAAGGGGAAAGCTTGGAAATAAAAATGGTGTAGTGCTCTGGTCCGTTGCAATAATCAGCATGTACACAGGAAGATGCAAGTTAACAAACCAAAAAACACATGGTAGCTTACAGATGAGGACAGGAATCTTGCAGGATGACAAGACAAGTGGGTCTAAGAATCAAAAGCCAAATGTGATAAAGGATGGAAATCTAGGCTCATATGGTTAGAGGTCAAGATTTTATCTAGAGCTTAGCAGCTAGTGTACAGCTTGATATTTTACAAAAAATAATTCTGATTAGAGTGGAGAGCTAATATCCTAGGATTTTTGTGTGCTATCACACAGCAGCAGCAACAACAAAGGAGAAAATGCTAGAAATATTCAGCAAGTCTGACTTGGAGAAATAACATTAATACTTCAGGTCAAGAACCTTTCTTCAGAACTGGCTATATCGCTAGCTTCATCCTTAAATGGAGCACTGAATGATTGCTGGTATTAATAATTAAAGAAGCTCTGAATTGTTCTGTTAGAACCATTCTAAGAATAGCACACTAGATTATTTTTTAACCAGTAATTTATGGGAACTTGCCTAATTTGGTGCAGGGAAGGGTAGAATCTTGGTGCAGGGAAGGGTGGAGTCACGATGCAGCTCAGAGATAGAGCCAAGATTGATCGATACATTCAGCATTAGGAAATGGATGGTGCGGTGTCTCTTCATAAAAAGGAGCAATATTTTGCAAAGCAGTATGGAGTAAGTAGCCGATATAGGTGCCAGATAATCAGAAGGTAAATTTGGAAATCTTGATCCAAACTATAATATAGTTTGTGTGCCTTCAATTGCGACCATAAAAGATTCCTATTCCTCTCTGTAAGCCAGTGCCCATAAATCAGTGGTTAAAAGATAATCTAGTTTGCTTTTATTAGAATGGCACTTATAGAGCAACTCTGGCTTCTGAAAATAGCTGGTAATTTAGAACTTCTTTCATTATTAATTACATCAATTGTTCAGTGCTCAATTTAAGTTGGTAACTGGATGAAGCTAGCAATATGATCAATTCTGAAGATAGGTCCTCGACATAAAACATTAATGCTGATTTCCCTTGTCAAGACCTGCTGAATATTTCCAGCATTTTCTCCTTTGTTGTTGCCATATGATTGCATGCATAGGTCCTAGGCAATCAGCTCCCCACTCTGATCAGAATCACATTTTGGTCAAATACCAAACTCTGCACTACCTGCAAGACTCCAGATAAAATCTAGGCCCCTAACAATGAATCTAGATTCCTATCTTTTATCTCGCTTGGCATTTGATTTTCGACCACCTTCCTTCATTCAGCAGCCTGAAACATTCCTATTCTCATCTGTAAGCTACCATGTGATTTTTGGTTTTAAACTTGAATCTTTCTGCATGTACTTGTTGACTGCTGCAATGGACCAGAACACTGCTCCATTTTTATTTCCTTGCTGTCACCTTTTTATTGTTAAAGTTTCACCTCCATCCTTCCTCAGTGAACTGATTGCTGACAGTAGAGTTAAAGCACAAATAAAAGAAAATTAATAGAGGAGGCAAATATCAATAAAGAATACATTGGGTTTGGCATGAAAACTTGGTTTGAACTGTGTGGGGGGGGGGCGCATGGAGAATCATAGAATCCCTATAGTGCAGATCGAGGCCATTTGGCCCATCAGCTCCAAATCAACTCTCTGAAGAACATCTTACACCCCATCCTCTCCCCAGAACTCCATATTTACCAGAACTAACCCACCTAGCCCACACAACCCTAGGCACTATCGGGCAATTTAGAATGGCAATCCACCTGACTTGCACATCTTTGTACTGTGGGAGGAATTCAGAACATTGGGAGGAAACCCACGCAGACAGGGGGAGAATGTGCAACCTTGACGGCATGGTGGCTCAGTGGTTAGCAATGCTGCCTCACAGCGCCAGAGACCTGGGTTCAATTCCCGCCTCAGGCAACTGTCTGTGTGGAGTTTGCACAGTCTCCCCCGTGGGTTTCCTCCGGGTGCCCCGGTTTCCTCCCACAGTCCAAAGATGTGCAGGTTAGGTGAATTGGCCAAGTTAAATTGCCCGTAGTGTGAGGTGGATTAGTCAGCAGTAAATTTGGGGGGGGGTTGCTCTTTGGAGGGTTGGGTGGACTTGTTGGGCCAAAGGGACTGTTTCCACACTGTAGGAAGTCTAGTCTAATCTAATCTTGACACAGACAGTCATCCAAGGCTGGAATTGAAGCTGGGTCCCTGGGGCTGAGAGGCGTGTTCATCACTGAGTCACCATGCCACCAGAAAGAAATCCAAGTAAAATCTGCTACTCTACCTACAAGGAACACTGGGAGACTTCAAGTAAACTGCTGTTCTCACAGGCACAGGAAAGACCACGTAAGCAAATGGTACTGAATCCACATGGCAATTTAAAGAACAAAGGGAATCCTGCCAATGTCTTTTATAAGATGAACCAGGAAAACTGTGTCTGGGAAAGCAGAGAAATCAGAAATAACGGATTTACAGTTGTACAACGGCAGCCACAAAGGAACAGTTACTGATGCTGGAACCCATGGCAACACAAGACACTTTCAGTAACTGACCAGAAATTTAGCTTGGAGTTGCCTTTTATCAAGACTTGTTAAGACTACAGCAGTTTTTGTTGTGAATTGTATTTATCGTGCAGGTAAGAGACCACAAGTTTTATAAGTATGCTGCGATTATGAAAACACAATGAACACATAAACATGAAAATTAAATCAAATTGCTACTATTAGACTAAAGTTTCAGAAAAAAGATATTTTTGCAAAATACCAAATTAAAATGTTTAAAATGTAATACTTGTAGAGTTGGATTGAAATATCTAAATGCAACATTTAGAAATAAAAACAAAATTGCTCTTATCAAAATGTGATACGTGGCATCACCAACATTTCTTTGCAGATCTTAAAACAAGCAAAACAGCTGCTCTTTACAGGGTCAAAGCTACCTCTCTGAAAGCAAATATGATTCAATAATGTTTTCCATTTTAACAACATGGGTGTGGTGATATTAAGTTGTCAAACTAAGAAATGTTTGTCTATTTTACCTTGCTGCTTTCAAAATGTCTCTCAGCTCTTTAGAGGGATTTATCCTTGGAGTACGTTGACACAACAATCACAGAAACTACTCTACACCACCAACAATCCAAAATAAAAATCTTAGAATCCCTACAATGCAGTTTGAGGTGATTCGGCCTATCAAGTCTGCACCCACCTGCCAAAAAGCATCTCACCCCAGACCAACCCCGCTACCCGATCCCTGTAACCCGGCATTTACCATGACTAACTCACATAGCCTACACACCCCTGGTAATTTAGCAGGGCTGACCCACCTTACTGGTAGACTAGCTCTGTTAGAGTTCACACTGATCTTTCACTATTTTTATTCTTCTATCAGTTTGGTGTAGAGCTATAAATTAAAGAGGACTTTTGGACTGTGGGTAAAAGACCAAACAAAATTTTGTCTATTCATGAATTTAAAGTTGAACAAACAAGCCACCAAATAACAAATTCTAAGAATTACATACAAACAAGTAAAATAAAGATTGATCAGAAAAACTGAAATAATCAGAGAAGTTGCACACGAGAAGCACGCACATCAACCCTTATACCACACTGAAAATAACTGCAACCTTCAAAAACGCCAAGTCCCCAAAGCCTTATTGGAATATCAAACATTGGATTGGCAATCAACTACCATGTCATTACAGAAGGAACTTCATGCTATATTCTGTACTCACCTGTAAATATTCAACACTGACAGTTTATAAAACCTGGAAACATATACCCACACTAGAATACCTCGTTTCGAGGGCAAACAAACATTGCAGTAATTCATGACTGACACTATTTCACATTATTAATTCACCGATTGTTCTGACTTGCACCACACGACATTCCATACAAGCAATACTTCAATCAGAAGAAACCAATTTTATGGCATTTTAACACTACCTGAGTATTCCTTTTATATTGCTACGAACAGTGGTGATGTAACTAGCAGACAATGTAATTTATTTACTTATATATATATATAAAATATTACTTGATAGTCTCTCAACCTTGTTTTATTGAACTACTTTGAATGAATTATCTCATTGCCATTTTCCTGTTTTGAAATTTGTAAATTTAAGTAGTCACTCTCATAATTCTAGCTAAATGTTCACTGCCTACATGCCTGTCTGCCTTTCCCTCCTTACAGCCCAACCACACTAATGGGGGAAAAAAAAAATCAGGTGTACCTTTATTGTCAGTGGAGCTACTGTTGCTCTCTGGTGCAGACAGCATATCCTCAAACCCCCAAGACACCATATGTTTGTTGCCAAGCAGGCAAGATGCAGAGCCTGGTCCTCCTTCCAACAGAAGAAGTCTGAGGAAAAAAATTAAAACATTAGCTACATTTTGGTAAAGGCAAAAAAAAAGATATTGTTAAAATAACATCACACTTATGTCACTTGTTATGATTAAACAAAAAGATTGTGCAGTAACTTCCAGACATGGGCTTGAACTCAAAAGTACAGAGATTGCTGTTTAAATGGCACTACTCTGCTGTTAGCTTTGTGAAAATAATGTCTCATTGTCTGCCGCAGATTTATGGTACATTGAACAGTGGGAAGCTACTAAATTTGCATGGTGGGCAGAAAATGAAACTGGTAGAGAAAGTTAAATCAAATATTTTCAAATCTTGGTATGATATGAACATTGGAATAAAGATTAATTACTGCAAATCAAGTGCCCTGCACTAAAACTGAACTACAAGTGTGAAGATTCATTCTTGCAAGTGTTAATAGTTTAATAACAACTTTCCATGCAAAAGATCCTAAAAACCTAAACATACAAAGCAAGTCTAAGAGCTGAGCTAGTTAGATACCAGGTCTGGAAATATAGTTGCTAGCAAATCTCAAACTTACAAGAATGGTAGAAACATATGCAAATCAAATTCAATCTAGGAAACACATTGGTTAATACTAACCAATACAGAATTAATATTATTTATTAATATCAATAAAATCCTTCTCCTCCTTCCCTGCACTTCATGCGTAAGAGATCAAACAAATGAGTTCCTCAACCACTTAGTAACTGGGTTATGCAAGAACAAATTGGAGTAAAACTTCCTCCTGTGAACAAGCACCTAGCCACCACTTAGCTTCAAAACAAAGTTTTTCAAAAAGATTTAAGGAACAAACACTAAATACAAAACATTATAAATGTGCAGCGTAACACCACTCTGAGAAAGGTGCAAGATATCTCAAAATATCTAGTTGGCTTTAATATAAAAAAACTGCTGAAACCATTATAGATTTAAGATGAATTCAAAGTGCTGGTGTAAATTTAATTATTCAATACTTTCTTTCAAATTGATTTGGTACAGCTGGGGGAACAACAGCATAGATTCCTATATCAAAATCTGTGCATTGATAAAGAAAGTAGGTTCATCAATTAAAATTACAGGTACAATTCATACTTAAATTCCATAGGACCAACTGACAAGAGAGACCATGGGATCCAAGAAAATTTGGATAAATGGATTCAGAATTGGAGGAAGCAGAGGGTGATGTTCAAGGGGTGTCCTATGTCCAACGGATTTCCATAGAGACCCTTGCTGTTTGCATGAAATTTTCAGATTCAGACTTTAATGTAGGAGGGCTGATCAGCAAGTTTGTGAAATATACGATATAGGGTGGTAAATAGTAAGGAGGATTGCCTTAGATTTGAGGAATATATAGGTGGTTTGATCAAATTGGCCGATCAGTGGAAAACTTAATTGAATTCAGATAATTGAGAGGTGATGGACTTGGACAGGATAAACATTGCAAGGGAATACAGCATGTATAGTAGAACCCTGCGAAGCACTAAGGATCAGAGGGACTTTGGTGAGCATGTGCTGAAGTCCCTCAAAGTATCAAGGTAGGTAGATAAAGTGGTGAAGACAGCATACGGGATACTTGCCTTTATTAGCCATAGATATACAGTTTAAGAGTAGGGAGTTGTGCTGGAACCATATAAAACATTGGTTAGGCCACAGCCACAGTGGGCCGTTCTGGAATCCATGTTAATGAAGAGATGTGATTGCACGATAGAGTTCACAAGAGAGATTCACCAGGAATGTTGTGTGGGCTGGAGAACAAGAAACAATGCAGCACAGGTACAGGCCCATCCATCCTCCAAGACTGCATCACCACATTTCGCCCTACCATGCTAAAACTGTCTTCACTTACAGGATCCATATCCCTCTATTGCCTTCCTATTCATGTATCCATGAGAGTTTTAGTGATGAACAAAGACTGAATAGGCTGTGGCTGTTTTCCATAGAGGAGTAGAGACTGAATGGCAGACATGATTGAAATGTACAAAATTATTAGAGGCATCAATAGGATAGTCAAGAAGGAACTTCTCTTGATGAAGGGATCAACAACTGGAGGTTTGTTAAATGTAAGAGGCAGGAGGCTTACAGGGTATGTAACGGAAAAAACAACTTCACCCATGGTGGAAAATGGAACTCATGGGCTTAAGAGCAGTAGAGTCAAAACTCTCATAACATTTAAGCAGTATTTGGCTGCATGCAATGCCAAACCATATAAGACACGAATTAAGTCCTGGAAAATGGGATTAGAATAGTAAGTCTGTTGTTGTAACTGATTCAAACTTGGTGGGTTGAACTGCCTTTTCCTGTGCTGTGGATCTCTGAATCTGACTGCCAAGAAATGCTCAGGTCACACAAATGCCAGGCAAGGATTATCACAAGTCAGGAAACCTGCAGCTCGTAACTAACCTCTTGACTCCCCAAAACATGTTGTACAACTTTACGGCACACATCAGGCACAAGATTATACTCCCCTGGAGATACTTACCTGGATGAGTACAGCTCTACTAACACTCAAGACACCATCCAGGAAAACACAGCCTGCTTGATTGGAACCATTTTCACAAATATTCATTTGCTCCAGCGCTAGCACACAAAAGTAGCAGTGCATACGATTACAGAATGCACTGCAAAAATCTGCCAAAAAACTTAGACAGCATGTCCAACCAGGTGAGGTAAAAATGAGGTGTCAAATCTGGTGAAGCTACCAAACAGTACCACTTATATGCCAAACAAAATAAGCAGCAAGTGGCAGACAAAGATAAGCTGTCGCAAAACGTTGGGCAGGCGAGTGAGGTGGGGCAGGAGGGCAAGGCGAGCAAGGTGGGGCAAGAGGGGAAGAGGGTGAGGGAGCGAGGTGGGGCAAGAGGGTGAGGCAAGTGAGATGGAGAAGAGGAGCAGAGAGTGAAGTGGAGGTAGGGGACGAGAGAAGCAGAACGAGGCCCAGGAGAGCGAGGTGGAAGTGGGGAGGAGAGTTCAGTTTGTCAAAGACAGTTTACCTTCAACAAACCTGTGCAGACTGTAACTTATTAATCTATGTTTTTCCAAGTGACAATTTTGTCCTGGATTATCAGCCCTAAAAATGTTCATCCATCATCAATTTTAAAGATAATTAACAAATGTATCCCTTTTGTATTTTAAGTAGAGGATCCATCATTTTCACTCCCATGCTTGAAAATTGAAAAACTGTGGTAAAGTTTCACTATTTTGGCCCCCACTTTCTTCAGATGGCCTCCTCTCTTAAACAGGTGATTTTTCAAGTTTGAACACACGACATGATACTACTTCTTCAATTTTATATTGATCAATGCCACTACATTCTTCTTTGCAACAGCATTATGCTTATCTTCACAAAAGAGAATGCTACCAAATTATTTATTACAGTCATATCCTCTACCTCATTTGAACATTTTGTTCCAGATTTTGCTGACATCCTTTGACTATCATTTTACTATTTCAAAGTGTTTGTTTACTTTTATACTCCATATTTCTCAGTTGTCCTTGGCACTCTGTATCTAGTTTGATTCTCGAAAGTATTACGAATACAATATTTGTCATAAGTCTCCATTTCTTGATTTATTTCAATTTCTGTATTTTTAGTAGTTTTAGTTTTGAATGCCTTTGTTTTTCCATGGATACCACCAGACTTGCTGAGTGTTAAAGCATCTGTGGATGATTCTTGAAACACACTTGCCCAGAATCATGAGATTATCTCTAAACAAATTATTGTATTCTAAACATCTGGAAATGTAATGCAGACTCCAGCATTAATTAACAAATGTATATTGCGTTGGCAGAGACAGCTAGTCACACGTGTTTCATTTCCATTGCCATTATAGGTCAAGATTTGCTTTTGTATAAGAAATTAGTAATGTGAAAGCTAGTATCCATTGCATTGAATTACATTTTCAGCATATTGCAGTTTCAAATTAATTCAACTGCTGCTACAAACTTTGCTGCAGGACTTAGGAATAGGTACATTTTGACAAAATGAAGTACGAGAGATTGTCATTAGATCAATTACTTTCACTCTTGGGTGTAACCAATTCCACTGGTAACAATACCAAATTCATATAATTCACATGAAATAATGCTGAAGATCACAAACAGAGAATGTCCATAAGTTTTCAAAGGTCTATGGGACTTTTTAAAAGGGGAGAAATTAGTGCATTTTCAAAAGCATGAAGTGTTGTATTTTTCCGTTTGCTTTCAGATATCAGGGATAAGTGCACAGAGGTTACAGAATCACACTTTAGAGGTAGCTGATTTCAGCCACAACAGCAATTTTAACTTCACCTTTAGAATAGTGCCAATGCCCTTGGGTTGGTGAATGGGAAACACGAATGACAAGATTCACTCATCTAACCATAATCCCTAACACCTCTGCTACAAAATATGCATCTCAAAGTCAGGAGATTAAGGTCAAAGTTGTGATGTCTGGCTAGTTGATACCAAGCATATGAGAAAACTAAGCCTGAACAAGAAACCAGAGGACTGTTGATACCACAATTCAATTGAAGTCACAGGAGTAGAGAGAAAAAGTGCAGACACTGATGAAAATAATGTTAAATTGAGGTTGCATGTAGATAGGTAAATATGTCCCTCAATACCATTTAAGATTAAATGAAGTTCACACAGAAGTTTCATACAATACATCAAAAACTGCTTAGAATAAGAACAGTGCTCATTAACTACAACTAAATATGTTCTTTTCATCAAATCGGTGCTTACCGATGTAGAACGTCTGTAACAGGTAAAAACCCCAGGTCGGTCTGTTTCTGTAACAGGTGCACTGTGTGAATTAGTGTTTTCAGAGAGCCTCTGAAAGGGAAGTAAATTGTAGTCACTGATCTTAAACACAAAAACTGAAAAATCATATGAACAAGTGAACAAATAAGATTTCTTTGCCCAATTATAAATTAATAACCCTTTGAAGAGACTGTTATATTCCAGCAATTTTAGACAATAAAATCACTTGAATAATTTAACAGTGGATTAGCCAGAATACAGACATCAGCAACAATTTATGCCATGCCCTCACTGAATCAGTCTCAAAACAGATAACCATACATCGATTCACTACATTTACAACGAACAAGTCATGACCACCTAACATCTGTAGGCACAGTTCCACCAAAAAAGACACCACAGTACAAGATATTTCATCATCAGTTATCACAGACCTAGTTCAAATTAAAAAATGACAGTTGTTAATATAGTACGTCATGTGCATATAAATTTTGACCTATAATAAACACATCTACTAAAAATTGAAACCAACCACCTAAGAAACAAGACCAATGGAATTAAGAAGGCTTGAAAGCAGAGTTCGCTAAAGTGAATCAGCGAATTAGATTAAAAGATAGGTCAATAGAAATGTACTATTAGATATTTAAGGTATTCTGAAGTGTTCAGACTACACAATAGATTCCAAAGGGCAAAAAAATTGCAATTATGAATCTGCCATTCATGGTTAACTAGAAACATTAAAGACAATGTCAGACAAGAAATAGCACATAATTATGTAATGGTAGGCAACAGGTCAGAAGATTGGACAGAATATGACAAGTGCCAAAAATTGAGGAAAAAATGAGACTACATGAGAAAGATAGCTAGAAATAAAAAGAGAGAGAGACAAGTAACAGCTTTTATAAATAATTTCAATGGCAAATATAAAGTGAGCATCAAACCTCTTGAAAGTGAGGCTGGAAAATTAATAAAAGAAAATGAGACAATAATTTAACAGAAAAGGTTATCAGTGTTCACACACTGACCCACATGCAGTGATATTCGGAAAGTAGAAGGGAGGGAAGAACTCAGCAAAATCAGACAAGTGCTATTGACTAAATGGCTTCAACTGCAAAATGACAAGTACCCATGACCCATGGATTTCATGCTAGAGTCGTAAAGGTAGCAGCTACTAAAATAGTTGATGTATTGATTTTAATTTTCTAAACCTCTCAAGCATTGTCCTACTGGAGTGAAAGGAGGAGGATGTTAACTGCCTTATTCAAAACAGGAGAAACCCAAAGCAAAAACTACAGGACAGTTATCTTAAAGTTTGAGAGAGAGAAACATTAGAATCCCATTACTGTTAGACCATGACACTTCGATAAGTTGAAGGTAATCAGAGTCAACATAGATTGTGAAAGGGAAATTGTATTTGACCAATCCCAAGGCCTCCGAGATGGCAACACAAACTGGATAAGAGGAAGCAGAAGTACCACCAGAAAGTATTTGAGAAGGTGCCACAAGTAATTGTAAAACAAAAAGTTCATAGAGTGGGAGTTACCATGCCGCCAAGATGATTGTCTGGTTTACAGAAAGCTGATAGCAGGCATAAATGTGTCTTTTTTCAGGTTTGCACAATGTAGGAAGTGTGCCATAGCGATCAGTACTGGGACCTCAACTGTTTACAACTTGTATAAAACAAATTAGGGAAAGATCTGATTTTGTTAAATTTACCAGTGCACAAAGACAGGCAGGAAAGTAAGTTGTGAGGAGAACATGAGACTGCTGCAAAGGGATGTAGATGAGTTGAGTGGGCCAAGGTTTGGCAAATGGGGTATATAATGTGCAAAATGTGAAACTGTCCATTTTGGCAATAAGAATTCTTAAAAGTATGAGAAATTGTAGAGCTCCAAGATGAGAGGGACCTGGGTGTTTTAGTGAACATATCACAAAAAGTTGTATGCAGGTACAGTATGAGAACATTAATGGACTGTTACCATTTATAACAAGAGGTCTTAAATACAAGAGGTCTTAAATGTTTCAATTGTACACAACACTAGTAAGACAACATCTGGTGCACTGGGCACAGTATTGGTCACCTTATTTAAGGAAGATTGCAAATGCATGGGAAGCAATTCAGATAAGTTTAACCAGAAAAATATCTGGAATGCCTGGGATGCCTTTGAGAAAGGTTGGACAGGTTAGGAGTTTACAAGATTGAGAGGTGACTTGATTGAAACATACAAGATCTTGATGGGTCATGAAAGGGGAGATGTAGAAAGGATGTAGGAACTAGAGCTAGGGGTGATGGTTTAAAAATTAGGAATCACCCATTTAAAATGAAGATGAGATGAATTTCTTTCCCCTGTGTCTTAAGTCTTTGGAACGCTAAAAAGATGGTGAAGCTGAGTCCTTAAATATTTTCAGGGAAGAGGGAGATACATTTTAAGCACAGAAGTGAAAGGCTATCAAGGGTAAGCAGTAATGCAGATTTGAGGTTACAATCAAGTCAACCGTGATATTATTAAATGGTGAAGCAGGCTCAGAGGGTTGCATGATCTCAACTTTTTCAGGAACTCATTGGGAGCAGATATCAGTTTAAGGCATAGAAGGAATTTGATACTGTGGCTGATAAATGAAATGTGACAGACAGAAAAAAGTTGACATTGTATGCCTTACTCAATCTTGTCCCTCATCTTTTCTTTATCTTTGGAACATGAAGGTCAAATTTTTAAAAAAGCAAGTCAGCATTTTTTCCCATGCCTAATTGACCTTGACCAAGTGTTTGTGAGCCACCTTTTCAAATCTGTCATTGCAGTCGATGTGGTGTATCTTAACCACACTGCTATTTAATATAGAATTTGATCTACAATTCTGACTCAGTAACACCAAAGTCAAGGCATATTTTCAAGTCAAAATAGAATGCACGGCTTGAAGGTAGCATTTCCACCTGGCAAAATATCTTTAAAATGTTTTAGAAACTAATCTGCAATAGAAACAATGGCATTCATCTCAAGTTTTCTCTTCTAGAGATTAGATGACAAAAGTCAAATCATAAATATGAAGCCTGTTAGACAATCACACTGATCAGCATTTTCACTTCTTTGAAAATAAAAAAAATCATCTAGAGTTCAAGAACCTCTTAGAAACTATAAACTTTTTATGACTGAAATTCCTCCCAACAATGATATAGTTAATTATCTTCATACATACACAAACAAATTACAAATTGCCAAATAGCCACAAAATCACTGATTATGTGCTCAATTTACAGTTACCTATCAGAGTAACAGCGAGACAGGCAATTACCCATTTAAGATATAATTCATTTATAATGACATAAGGAAGGTCCTACACATGTGATCACTTCAAACTGAACGTTATCACTTCAAGCTGAACAAGCGCACTGATTAGTTCACATAATTTGAACCAATAAAAACTGTCTGGTGTATTATTTGATGAATCATGCTGAAAAAAGACATTTCGCAGCATTTCATCTTGCACTCATCAAGACACTCTAGAAGAGTACCAACTCAAAGGAAAATGAAGCTCTATACTACACAAGACAAGGGTGCTGATCGGCCAGGGAATGAACTCCCATTATTAGAGGCATTTGTAAATGTTTAATTCCTAGCTTTTGAACTCAATACTGTTCTTTCAAAGCAAAGTATCTCACAACGCTGGCCCATAGCCCTCATACCCTTCCTATTCATGTACCCATCCAGTTGCCTTTTAAAATGTTGTAATTGTACCAGCCTTCCCCAACTTCCTCTAGCCGCTTAGTCCACACTGTGTGAAAAAGTTGCCCCATAGGTCTCTTTTCAATCTTTCTGCTCTCACCCTAAATCTATGCCCCAAAGTTTTGGACTCCTACATCCTGGGGACAAGACCTTGTCTATTTACCCTAACCACACCCCTCGTGATTTTATAAACCTCCACAAGGTCACCCCTCAGCATCCAACACTCCAGGGAAAATTGCCCCAGCCTATTCAACCTTTTTCTGTAGCTCAAACTCTCCAGCCCCGACAACATATTTGTAACTATGAGAAAGTGAGGAGTGCAGATGCTGGAGATCAGAGTTGAGAGTGTGGTGCTGGAAAAGCACAGCAGGTCAGGCAGCATCTGAGGAGCAGGAGAATTGACGTTTTGGGCATAAGCCCATCATCCTTGTCACTATTTTCTGAACCCTTTCAAGTTTCATGACATCTTTCTATGGCAGGGAGATCATAATTGAATGTAGTATTCCAAACGTGGCAAAACCAATGTCCTGTGCAGTCACAAGATAACCTCCCAACTCCTATACTTAATGCACTGACCAATAAAGACAAACATACCAAATACCTTCTTCAATATCCTGTCGACCTGCAACTCCTGCACTACAAGATGTCTTTGTCCAGCACCACTTGCTAGGACTTAACCATGAAGTGTACAAGTCCTGCCTTACTTGCCCTCGTAAAATGCAGCAACTTACACTTATCTAAATGAAACCTGATCTGCCACTCCTCGGCCCATTGGCCCATCTCAACGAGATCCTGTTGTACTCTGAAGTAACCTTCTTTGCTGTCCACTACACCTCCAATTTGTGTCATCTGCAAACTTATTAAGCATATCTCTTATGGTTTGCATCAAGTCATTTCTACAATGACTAAAAGCAGTGCACCCAGCATCGATCCTTGTGGCACAGTTATTTCACTATCAACATAAAATTCTAGAATAATAGGCAAAAATGAAATCATGTTCAGAGAAACACCTGCAAATACTGACATGCCATTACTATAAGAATTAAGAACTGGATTAATAAAAAGAATGCAACATACTGACTGAATCAATCAATCTCCTAGCACTGAATGCTGAAATCAGTAGGTTCTACAAAGGCTCAATAAGCACATTTCTGTGTGCATGAGAGTGCGCGACTGAGTGAGAAAGTATGTGACTGTGTGTGCGCGAAAGAGTGCATGCGTGAGTGTGTACGTGCTCACATATAAGTGAGTGAGTGAGTGAGTGAGTGAGTGAGTGAGAGAGAGAGAGAGAGAGAGAGAGAGAGAGACAGACATCTGATTCATTGACATGCCCTTAAAACATGTCATACACTCCTAAAGTACTCATTAAAAGGGTGTAAACTAATTTTTAAAGACAATGCAGCAGGAATCTTACTGAAGGAATCAGAACATTTTAATGCCCTCCTTATGATCAATGCAGCCAGTCAGCCACTTAAACAGTATGGCAGAATCCACCGGATCACAATTGAAAATAAATAAATTTGAAGGGACAATCTGATTGACATACCATGGGAGGAATTGCTGAGAACTTTGGTATAGGCCAGCAGACAATAATTCCACTTACCCCCATCTCCACCCCAAAAGGATACACAATTGTGGCTGAGGACACAATTGCCTACAAAAGATAAATAACATAACGAAAAAGGATCTTAGCCTCAAAAATCATGATCTGAAATCAGTGTGCAGGCAGCTAAGCAATGACAAAGGACAAGAACACAGTTGTGGGAGTAGTTTAGAGGCCTCTGCCAATTACAACATTGGAAATAACTTAAAAGTCATACATCTAAAATGCTGCACTCACCAAAACTAATCCTATAATTAATTATAAGGGACTATTCCTCAGATTGGAAAACAGTAATCAAGAAAGTTCTCTATTGAATGGAATCATACTTTGCACAAAGGAAGATGGTTCAAGTTGTTGGAGAGTACCTCAAAGAAATGTCCTTAGCTGAAATATCTTTAGCTGCTTTTTATGTCAACAACTTACATTCCAACATAACATCAGCTGTAGGAATGTTCACTGATAATTTTAGTGATAAGAAAACAGAATGTGAGTAAATTAGCAATAATCAGAAATAGAGATCAAGTACTTCTACAAGCACAAACTTTGGGAAGAGATCAGCAAAAGTAAGGGTCCTTAGAAACAGAGACAGAAGAAATTCTAATGGAATATAAAAGGTAGCAGAAACATTAAACAAAGACAGAAGTTTTTTTTGTCAGATGCAGAGTGGAACCAGAGGTTAAGATTATAGCAAGAGAAAAGGCAACGGAAAACAAATAAAGATTGGGGAAATTTGAAGGACCAAAAGTTGACAAATCCCACAGACTGTGACATCATGTATTGTAATGTCTTAACAGAAGTAGTTGCTGAAATAGTTTTGGTTTCAATCTTCCAGAATTCCCAAAATCCTTGTACCTAACACATCAGAAGATGCAAGTCGCTTCAAAATTCAACTTTTAAACTCAAGTCTGCCCATTTCCTTCTCCAACTGCATTAATTCCTTGACTTTTATTGTCCATTTCAGTCCTGGCATCCCACGTTAAAAAGCATATTGCAATAAGCAATAAATGCTCCTATTGCAGGATAGAATGGAATATTACCATCTAACCACTCAGGAACTCAGTGGGCTCAAATTTCACAACAAATGCTGCATTCCCTGGTTTAAAATGGACATATGGGAAATGGATTTCAGCAGAAACATTGTATCATTTGTCAAAGCCAGAGGTGCAGTTAGTGGCACTGTAAGTGATCACCACCTTCAAATAGCATTACACAGCAACAAAATATCTTGTTCTCTAATCTCAGGATTGTGCTGACAAAGATCTCAGCATTTGGAAGCCTGAATTCCACAACAAAACCCTCTATTCAGGGAAATTGACAAATTCCATCTTATTGATACTGCATAAGAGGTAGCTAGAAGTAGAAGTAATTTGGCTATGAATAAGAGAATTTATCATGCTCTATGTCAACACAAATCTGACGATGACTATGATCTAGATCAGCCAGCAGAATTGCAACCTTGTTACCAATGTCTAGTTTATCATGAAGAGCACTCTTCTTTGACCTCTCCCACTGAGGCATGGTGACCCTCAGGTTAAATCACCACTAGTCATCTCTCTCTCTGGACCCTATGGTCTGGTAGGGCTATGACAATTTTACTTTTTTTAAATTTAGTCAACTTTGAAATAACAGGAGTTGCAAATATCACACTCCTGTGGAGATCACTAAAATAGCTTGACAATCAAATTTAACAATTTTGAATATTCATCTCACATTCAAGTCATTGTAAAGATAAGGAATATATTCAAACTTTTAACATGAAACGCAACAGAAAGGTAACGTGGGATTGGCTGAAACTCGGATTCCTACACGTAGCAGAACCAGAGTACGTTCGCAAGCATGCTGTTGGTAACAAGACAGTCAAGTAGAATGGACATTAAAAAGCTCAGGCCGTTTTACTGCAGTCACCTGTATAAGATTGTGTTGGTGGAAGTCATGCTGATATGGTTTCTGTTCATAAATAAATTCAGAATCTGCTGCCTTATTTGGTCTGGGGAAATTGCTTTAAGACCCTTGGATAAAGAGGGAGGTTGTGAATTTAGTCAAAAGATAAAAAGTAGGATACGCAATGTTTAGGAAGCTAAAATCAGATAGGGCCCATGAGGAACATAAAGAAAGCAGGAAAGAACTTAAGCAGGGAACTAGGAGAGCAAGAAAGGGGCCATGAAATGAGCTGGGCAAGTTGGATTAAAGAGACTCCTAAGGCACTCTGTACATACATTAAAACCAAGAGGACAACTAGGGAGATGATAGGACTACAAAGATAAAAAGGAGGGAAACGTGTTTGGAGGGAGAGGATGTGGACGAGATCCTAAATGAGGATTTAGGACCATTCAGCGCAGCCATTTTGGCGCAGATATATGGTAGTCATCAACAAAAATCAACATAATAGTAGAATTTTTAAATGGGTAGTTTCCAGTAGTTTGTAGTTTTTTGTGTATCAACTGCATTTAGTTTGTGATTAGTCCATTCCTAACCGTGGTTCCTCAAAGTTTCTAAAAAGAATAAATCAAATTCCCTGAATTTCTTTAATTTTAACGGAATATCGTGCCTTGCCATGAGATGTACAAGTTCAAAGTCACAGTTGATAATGTTAGGGTGGCAGTCAGGCTGTATTTCCAGAACCATTTAAAATAATTTATCATATGTTGTTTGTAACTTATGTGGGAGTAAAGCATACAACAGTGGGAACACAACTTTACACATTTCCCCGAAAATAACAAACTTATGAAAATAGAGGTGGGGAAATTTTGAATGTTCCACGAACATCTAATTTTAATTGTTTCAGAAACTCAGCATTAATTTTTCTTGCAAATATAAGAATTCTGCAGGTGGTGCTATCGCTGTCAGCTAGTAAAAATTGTTCTTTATTATATTAATTAACAGAATATTTTTAAAGGTATCTGGAATTACAAGATTCTTGGATTTACTGGGTAAGTAGCAATTTCTTTCCTTGTCCTACGAACCATTTTCTTCAGCGCTCTGTTGTTAGGCATCATTCCGAAAAATTTTCTAAGCACTCGTTAATCACTTGTAAAGTTCCCTCTATAGTTGTTTTTCTTTGATGACTAGTTATCTTAATATTAACTACAAACTACTGGAAACTACCCCATTTAATAATTCTACTATTATGCTGATTTTCATTGATGACTACTGTATATACACACCAAAATAGTTCTGCGCCTAAATGGGTCTATGGCAAATTAGGCTGCGCCAAACAGGCCATGCCAAATGGCTGCGCCGAATGGTCCCGCTCCACCTACATGAGTACTTTGAGCCAGTGTTCACCCAAGAGAATGACATGGAGGATACAAAGATTAGTGTGGAGCACATGCCAGGGCATTTTAAGATCAAGAATGAAGTGGTGTTGGGTCGCTTGAAGAGCATTCATATGGTTAAGTCCCTAGGGCCTGAAGGTATCTACCTCGTTATTAAGAGAGACGAGAGTGGAGATTATCTTTTGTATCAACTAACCGTTGATTAAAGAAACCATTAAGACAGCTAGTACAGGTTCAAATTTGAGCAAATTTGCTCTAAATTCAATAGTAATAGGTGGTCAAACACTGCTTTGGATAAATGAGAAAGGTGAATGAGGAAAATTCCAGGGCTGTGTGAAACTAGTCAACATTTAAAATACCAAATGACCGGTACTGTACTCAAATACAAAAGGGAAGCAAGAAAAAAAAATTAAATCTTATTCAATCAGTGGTGAGTGAGATGACCAATAATTTATGATGTTTCTTTCACACATCAGATGGAGAGCATCAGTGGAGATAGCAAATTATTATATAATATCAAGCTGCTAGTTGATGGCCTTGACAGCAAACACTCATGTGGCAAAGACTCCACTGCAGCCACAAACTTCAATTCTAAGATACATGACTAGTTCTCATTAATTTAGTCAATGCGGAAAAAATGAACGGCTTAAAATCTACTTTCAGCTCTAAGTCCATACACCTCAGGGAAAGAATTGAGAAATGCCATCTAGTAATATACAGTTAAGAAACATTTTCACAGAGAGATTTGCAAAAATTCTTCTCAAAACTCACTAAGACTTAGCAGCTATTCTTTTGAGTGCTGTTAGACAGGATACCATTTTAATGAACCAATGTGGTTCTGATCAAGTAGTACAGTAGCAGAATATTACAGTTTAATAGCAATTTCAATGTATAACACAATATTCTGTTTGATAACATGGTGACTGCAGAAACACTGATGCAGAAGCAGGAAGGTTTTAGGAACCAATTTGTTTTTGCTCTCTGACATGCATTTGGAGTAAAGATCAAAGAGCTCCTTCCCCAAGTGGTTATTTGTTCATTTTGTTGGTTGTTTTCTGTATTCACCTCCCGGCAACAAAATTAGATATTTGAGTAGGAGACACCCAAATGTGCTCTAAGAACAAGTCCCAAGTGACTTGGTGCTTTTTCAGTTCCAGACAAGGCATTTTCCAATTAGAGCATTTGAAAAATGGAATCCAAAGCCATTTTTGGTACAACTTCATTCTAAAATCTTGATTGTAGTTCACAAAAAAGAACAGAGAGTGTAAACAAAATTAGAAGTAATATTGCGAATGCTCAAAATCTGAAATAGATAATGTATAACAGTCTGCAAAGAGAAAAGACAAATTCTGAGATTTTAGATGTGTTACCTACCTGTCTTTCCTTCCTAAGGTGCTAACTGACACTGATTGCTGCATTTTGTTTTATTTTTTAAAAAACTCGTACCACGTGTAGTCTTTTGGTAAAAGCAGCCCATCAACCACTACTCATAACATCACTACATCTATTGATGAATTGTGATAGGTGTAGAGAGAGATAATATGGTCCATGTAATATTGAAGTTGTGAATATTATCAATCAGAGTCATTAAGCAAACACTCTCATGTAGCATTTGTTTATTAATATGTACCAAAATATTATTTCAGATCACTATATTTCACAGAATAAAGATGACAATGTTACTGAAGACATTGTAATCTTAAATATTAGGAACATTTCTAGTTAGACAGAAATATACCAGATTGCTCTTACCTTGCACAGGCAAGAGCTACCAATGCAGCTGCAGCATTTTCTTTCTGTTTCCATGGAATTGATTGACCCAAAGCAGGTGATTCTTCTAACCAGGAGCAGAGAAGGGCTTCCAGACCATTCAGACAGTCAGCAGGTTCTTTTGTAAGGCTCAGAGGCTGACAATCTCTCAGGCAGTTCAGGAGTACCTCAGCAGTGATATTACAGAGAGAAGGATCAGTTTTACTTTGTGACTGGATCAAAGGGAACACTAACAAGAGGCCCATGCGAGAAGTAAATGGTGCCTGTTCTGGTTGTTGCAGCAATCCCTGCCGTTTGAGCAAGGACATGGTCTCTTCATCACTGGAGTTTTCACGTTCATGCTGCTCTTCAAGTGCTAACTGTCGTTGTGCATTCCACAGGCCTCTAAGTGCATTGAGACGGTATTCAAGTAGTCGTGCATATGCATTACTCTGGTTTCCACACACAGCTCGCAAGCGTTCTGCTAGCTCTTCAGGATTTTTGGTTTCAAATGTCAATATCTAAAAATTGAACACAGAACATTTTTCAACAGAATGATAGCACTTATTTAGCCTGTTAATATATAAAACATCCAAAAGAACTTCAAAGGAATAATAACATGTACAATCTACATCAACCACATTAGGAGAGAATAGGGCTCAGTATATTATAAAGGAGCATCTTAGTGGAAGAATGAGAACAAAATACTAGAAATTATACTACACTGATTTTTCTATTATTAATTTTTTTTGTTTAATTTCAAGACTGAGAAAGGAGCTTGTTTTCAATTTGTAAAGTACCTGATGCAAGGAGGTCCAAGTATCACAGCTTTATGTTACTGCAACAATGACAAACTTCATCCAATCTGGAATCACATGATAGTGTTTCCAGATAAGCAATGTGACAAGAAAATTATAGCGAAAAACAAACTTTAATAAACACATTTGAACAATCATACCAAATCTAACAAAGCAGCTACTAACCACTCTAGGCGAGCTATTAGACATGGAAAAGCCCAAAAAAAACAATTCCCATACTCACCACCTCACAACACTCCTTGTTTATATTTGTACTACGGAGAAACAACACTACCCTCTGGCAATAAAAAAAATAGATATCTTGCAAGACTGCAGTGCTTTAAACAAACACAAGATCATTTGATGTACTACTCCATTAGCTTAATGGACAAATATACTGTCTGCCACATAGATAACTATACTGTCTCAAATTCAACCTTGGCCCTTAAACCCAGGTTAAATATCATTTAAAATCCGCTGATTTGCTAATTGATATCCAGCAGTCATACTGGAAACTAAATGTCTGTCAATTGTGGTGAGATTAGGCTCAGTGGTGTTTGCAGGCTATTCATACATGTGGGGAAATCACTGTTGATCACAATATTCTCAATCGTCAATCACACAGATGGACTGGTATCAAATCAATATCATTGCAAATTAGCTCCAATTCAAAAGTACTTAATTGACTATGAAACGCATTGGTATTCCTCAAAAAAGGAAGATGCAATGTAATGCAAGTTCTTTCTCTCTGCATTATTTTGTTTCTTCTTTGCCATGCCTCCCCTTGAACTCCACAACCTCATTGAACCCTACAAGCCCTCCTCTTCCACAGCAACAAAACTTTCCATTTGTGGTGCATCACCAATACCTTCAGGAATCTAAGTGCAATACACAAGGACACTTATACCTTCTGAAATATGATGCATCCCTTAATAGCTGTCTCTTACACCAACTGATTCAACCAACTCTCCTATAATATCAAAAACAGAAATTGCTGCAAAATCTTCAACAGATCTGGCAGCATTTATGGACAGAAAACTGAGTTAACATTTCAAATCCAGTGACCCTACTACAGAAAATCTTCAGTCTCATACAACACACACTTCAATCTTACTGGTGCATCAAGAAAATATTGGTCAAATGTTTTTCCAATCCCCACTTTCTCAAATGCACTGCTCGCAGGCATAACCCAAGGCAATCATAACTTGTCCCCAGAGTCAACTTTTTCAGCATTCCAGGATTTCTTCGGTCCCGACTCCCAACACTTAGTTATTTTCGAATTCCTAGAACATCTCAGAGTTTTAATGCTACCCAGCCATGTGGCTGCTCTTGACCCCTCCAATTCCCCTAAATGGAACATATTGTTCAGTCTCCTGGCAATACAGCTAACTATAGCACTGCCAAAATGGAGTTTGCTTTGATTTTGACAGTATCCCACACTCAGTACTTGCTAATTATCTGTAACCTTTGAAATCCTCCAGTGATGCTTGAACTGCCCTAAGTAACCGACTGGATATCTTGCAATGAGCACTTCCCCTGATGCTGGGCACATCTTGAAACAATGAAATGTAAGCAGCCTTGGACCAGAGTATTCCTGGATAGGTAAAGTCCCTCAGAATGCTTGAAATAGATTTCAGCACAAAGACTTGATAGATTTACGAATACAGCCTATGAAATTTTTGCTATAACAAGTAAAGAAGATGAACAAAACAGGTTAGAAATCTGTGTATGATTTAAGAAATCAAAGACAATAGAAACAACCAAATAAATGTCTCAATATAAAGAAAGAATTTGGCTTTAAAAACAAATCTAACTTACCTTTACACACGAGCTGTGCTCAATTTTGAACTGAAAGTAATAGTGTGCCATTTCACCTCAAAATAGATTCTCAACCTAAATTACAGTATTTTCAAAATCATTAGTAATATTAGAAGTAAGTTGTTAACTGACAGCTAAACAAGGATATTTTATATTCTTGATTAATCTCTGGAGGAAGTAAAAGAACTATGCACCTGGGTCAAAATGGTCTCATTATGGCCTTTGAAATTCTACCCAATAAAGCAGATTACACCTATATCAGATATACACTTTTAGTAACATCTACTCCAGTACTGACCCAAACTCCAGTGCTTAAAAGCCCCTAAAAGCTTCAAAGAATGCACTTTCAGCATCTCTATTTCAGCCCTGAGGCAATATATGCACTAACACAATTGGATGCAATAATTGGGAGCCTGGCACCAGAGACATTTCAGCTTAGCAATGAAGACTTTCTACTAAGGTTAAGTAATAACTATGATTTATCTGCTGTAACAGCTTTCGTGAAAGCATCAGTAAGGAATTAGACAGGAGTGACAATCGATGGGAGAGGTACTAAGTCACAACCTTTTTGTACATAGCTGACTATGCTATCATCTACTCAGATCCACTTTTAGAACACAGATTAATATGCATATGCAACCAGTTTGACCTGGAATAGAAGACAACGTAAATCACAGTAAGGGAACTCAGACAACCGATCTTTTGTTGTCTTTTACCATCAGGTCAGATTTGCCAAAGCTGCTGGGGATTTGGTTCAGAGGGATTGAGGACCACATCAGAAACTAAAAGGTGCACATGATGTTGATCTACCTAGGAGAGGTCTGGTATATACACCACTCCTCCTCCATGGTGGTTACCCAAGTCATCTTTGCTTTATCTGAAAATCTAAAATGGATCATGACCACAAAGAGAGAGAAAATATACAAACTTCTCTACGTGTGCAAAGAGAAAAAGAACTTCACTCTGATTCTGTTGACTACCTCTGTGTGCAGCTGTGTAACATCTGCAAACTGAACATCAGCATGTAGTGACACCTGATGTTCGTGCACTGAGGTTGTGTCCCCCCGCTCTGGTGAGGGATGGCTGTGTTCACATTGCTCACAACGTTTGGGTCAATAGGGAGTGTGCACTACCATTTCTCGTGGATACATTTATGCAGAAAAACACCTTGACCACAAGTGAGTCAGTAGTTTGTATAACAGTCTTAAAGCAATTTGAGAAAAGAAAACAAGATCCTGTCAGATAACTTTGATAGTCTGCTCAAGAGCAAAGTGGTAACACACTTCTTCACTAGAACTTTTGAACAAACTCCAAAACATAGCTTATTTCATGGTGAGGAAGGTCCACCCTGTCAGATCCTTTTGATTGCCAAAAACTTTACCCCTCTGTTCACTGCACACAGGGCAGTAGAAGTAGAGAAACTACTGTAACCCAACTCCTTCTGAAATATGACTTGACAAAGCAGGTCTGGAAAATGAAGCAATGATTTTTTGACTTTGTTCATCCTAAGCAATTGCACAAGGCAGGACTCTGTGCTCTACAGGCTACTCCCAAGGAGTTAAACATTAATATCTGCTACAGGATTCAAACTCAATGAAATATTATTACTCATTTAGAATTCAAATTTATTTAATCTCAGCCACAAATATTTGCAATTAGTTAAAATTTGAAAGGATCTTATTTGAAAATACAACACATGTTTCTCCTCCAGATACAGAACAACCCATTATGTTCAGCTCTGTAATCAGTAAAAAGTTTGCTGTGCAATGGAAAGTCATTAGATGGACCACTAAATGTTCCTTTAAAAGCTTGCAACCATAAGTTTGATGCAGTAGCCTATTTAGTTACCGTCTTGATAGATGTATCATACAGTTGTACAGGTCTAGATGAAAGGAAAAAGGCCCTTTGCCCCAACAAGTCTGTGCTGGTCAAAAATAACTACCTAACTATTCTCATCCCATTTTTCAGGACTTGGCTCATAGCTTTTTATACTATGGCATTATGAGTACACATCTGAGTAAGTTTTAAATGTAATCAGCATTTCTGCTTCTATCATCTTACAGAGAGTGAGTTCCAGATTCCCACAACTGTTTCAGAATGTGTTTCCTCATATCCCCTCTAAACTTCCTGACCATTTTCTCAATCTATGCCTCTTGGGTCATTAATCCCACCACCAAGGGGAAAAAGTTTGTCGCTGTCTATGCTCCTCATTTTTATACATTTATATCATGTCCCCTTTAGTCTCCTCTGCTGCAAAGAAAACAACCCCAATCGATGCAGTCTCCCTTCTTCTTTTATTAAAAAGAGAACAAAAATGTTTGGATATTACCATAAATACAAAACATTTCAAGCCAATACTAAAATTCCACTAATTAAATAAATAACTAATAACCAGGACAGTAATGATAATACAGCTCAACAAAACAAAGTAATAGTCCTCAACCACTGACAACATAAATTTATACATATTCATGTGTTCATAGTTCCTCCTCACTGGATACCCAGTTCATTAAACAGAATCGTTACGGCTATATAAAGGCTTTTATTAGTATGGCAGACAAATCTGGACCCAAATAGTCCAAAAAGGACTGCCATGAAATTCTCAGTTTTCTGGTGTACCATACTTGTAAGTAGGTCCAAAGAGATGTGTTCCATAACCAGCCCAACACACCCATCTTAACAGAATGTTCTTTCTTGCACAAAAAGTGAGGATACGGAAAAACCTTTTAGTGTATGCATTTAAAGGAAGTGGATTGACAAGGCCAAGAATAGGAGATACTGGGTCCATTTCCACCTCTGTCTCCAAGACCATATTTCGCCAGGCATAGTGCTCCAGTACGCCCACAGCTTGTGGTCGGACCAGAGACAATGAATGAGCGTAACCGTGTTCATCTTGCATTTGGACACATTGGAGATACTCCTGCTTTAAATTGTGAAAGGCAGCCTAGAGCCAAGTGGACTCTGTGGAGAATCTTCAATTACAAGATATGGGTCCTGTTGCATATCAAGATCCTTCTTGCATTTTCCTAGATATCCTCCTTATTTCAGAAATGACCTCAACGTCCAGTTCCCTCTCCCATACCTTACAGTACTGTTCGGACTCAAACAAGGACCGTCTCCCAGTAGGTAACAGACATTGCTGACAGAAATGTATTCTCAGCACCCTCTTCTACATGTCAGATCTATAAGAATCAGTCAGAAATGTGGAATCTTTTTGTACAAAATTTCTAATTTGAAAAAAAAAATGGAAGAGGTCCCTACTGGGCAACTCCTATTTCCAAGCCAACTGGTCAAAAGACATCAGTATATCCCCTTCGAATAAGTCACCCAGGCCCAGTCATTCATGTAAGATAACAATGAGCTTAATTAATAGTTTCTGATATTTAGGAAGTCCACTCCTCCCAAATTTAATAAGGGGTCACTTGCAATACCAACTAAAGGATGTCATAGAGTCATAGACATGTACTGCGTGGAAACAGACCTTTCAGTCCAAGCAACCGTTTAGTCTTCTACATGTTTTCTTAGTAAAAAGCAGAGAAAGCATTCCCATAGGATACAGCAGATAGGGGAGAATGTTCACTTTAATGAGGGCTAGCCGACCTATCCAGGAGATCAGAAGCACCTCCCATTTTCAAAGGTTTTGTTTGATTCTGTCAAATAAATGGGCAAAATTGGTTTTCAATAGCCAATCAAAGACAGGAGTAATGAATACACCCAAGTAGAGATAGCCCTCCTGTGACCATCTAAAGAGAAATCGACACTCGTCCTCAGGATCAGCCATTTTCGGGAGACCATCCATGGACATGGCCTCTGATTTCATAAAGTTGATCTTGTAAGGTGAAAAGCTGCCAAACAAATAAATGCATTGTTTCAAGTGAGGCATCAAAACTGTTAGGCTTGATAAAAAGACAAGAATGTCATCTGCATACAACGCAACCTTATGTGATTTTGTCCTCACTTCTGCAGCAGATAAATCGGGACCCCTACGCATCGCTTCTGCCAGCTGTTCAATCATTAGTGTAAAAAGCAACTGTGATGAGGGACAGCCCCATTGACTGCCCCTAAGAATATTGAAATTGCTTAACCACAATTTGGTGAGGACCATGGCAAGAAGGTGACTATACAAAACCTTAACCCATCTGATAAAGGCCTCACTCAAGCCAAACCACTTTAAAGTATTAAAAAAAATGGCCACTCGACCCAGTCAAATACCTTTTTCATGTCTAGAGATCACTAATCCCTGTACAAACCGTTGTCGACATACTTGGGTCATATTAATCGACAACCTGTGAACTTTTCGAAGCCCTGCCTGATCTTCCTTAATGATAGATGGCAGCACAGTTTCTAGCCTGAATGCCAGAGTCTTAGATAGAATTTTTAAATCAACATTCAGGAGTGAAATGGGTCTATAGAAAGCACAGTCCTCTGGGAACTTCCTTTTTTAAGGATGAGAGAGATGTTTGCCTCTCAAAGATGGCAGGAGGAAACAACAACTATGTGAATCATTAAATGTACTAAGCATCGGGCCTGACAGTATACTTACAAATTCCTTATAAAACTCTCTGGGAAGTCTGTCAGGACCAGGCACCTTTCTGTTCTGAAACTGCCTCACAGCCTCCTGCACCTCTTTCATTGATAACTGGACATTAAGGAGAGACTGTTGCTGAGGGGTCCACTCCCTGGAGGTCCAAATTTTTTTAAAAAAACACTACATCCTAAGCTGCCCATCCACTCAGAGTAAAATGTTCAAAATGTTGCATTAATCCTTTTAGAATCATGGGTTAAATTTCCAGTAACCTCCCTGATTGAGGTACTGGCTTGGGGAGCACTCCTTTTCCTGCCAAGCTACGCCAAGTACTTGCCTGGCTTATCCCCATGCTCAAACAGCCTTTGATTTGCAAATGTAAGTTCCCTCTTAGCTGTCTATGAGAGCACGGAGTTCAGTGTAGACAGAAGCACTACAATCCTCTGCACTTTAGCCAAAGAGGGCCTATCAAAGTATGCTATTTCAGCCGCATCTCGAGTGAGCACCGCTGCTCAGCCTTTTGCCATTTCTTAACTAGCAGAATAGAAAATCACTAACCCCCTAGCATTGGCTTTAGTAGTTTCCCAGAGAATGGATGGATTACTCACCCAGCCTAAATTAATGTCTAAAAAAGCCCTGAATTTAGTCGAAAACAATTCAGCAAACTTGCTATCAGGATGAAGGGATCCAATCACCAATGGCTTGAACCTACTATAGTATACTTACATTTGACCATTAAATACACTGTGGTGTGATCAGAAATAGTGATTTTGCCAATTGTACAATGACACTACCAAGCCCAAATGTGCTGCATGAGTCAAAAAGAAATCAATTCTGGAATGGCATTTGTGCAGATTTGAAAAAATAAATAAATTCCCTGCCAGTAGGGTGAGGGTGCCTCCAAACATCTTCCCCAGGTCTTTCAGCATAGGTTTTTAATCTGCCTCCCCAGGACCCCGCAAGATTTGGTAAGCTCGTCAACCAAGACCTGATGAGTAAGCAAGCCCACTGCCTCAATGGGATTACGCCACAGCTCCGGACAAACTTCCTCCTTTCTTTGGCATTCTCCCGCAGTAACAACAAAGGTAAGTAAAATTTTCAAGTTCTATAGCTCTTGAGGCAGGCAGGGGCAGTGTTTGGGGTGGGGGTGGCAAGCAGTGTTGGATGGGGTGGGGGGGCGGCAGGGCCTCACGCACTGTGCTGCTGCTAGTCTTCTGGACAGTGAGCAGACTTAATAGAAAACTCAAAGTCCCAGAGGAAAGGCATTGAATCGATTAACCAAATAATCAATTATTCGAATGAATAAGTGTCCGCCCATCAATATGGCATGGCGGCTCAGTGGTTAGCACTGCTTTCTCACAGCACCAGGGACCCAGGTTTGATTCCAGCCTTGAACGACTGTGTGAAGTTTGCAAGCTCTCCCAGTGTTTGCATGGGTTCCCTCCAGGTGCTCTGGTTCCTTTCCACAGTCCAAAGACATGCATATCAGGTGAATTGGCCATGCTAAATTGCCTATAGTGTTAGGTGCATTAGTCAGAGGGAAATGGGTCTGGGTGGGTTATTGTTCAGAGAGTCAGTGTGGCCTTGTTGGACAGAAGGGCCTGTTTGCACACTGTACAGAATCTAATCTGAACAATGTATTAAAGGTGCACCCATCTCAGCAAGCATCCCATTGCATTCCTGACTTGTGCCTTCTACATAGTGAGCACGCTTAGGGGAGTCAGAAGGTGAACATTGTACGGCACAATTCTGAATTTCAGAATTGCTCTTATAGCTATAGTATTTATATGGATAATCCAGTTCAGTTTACGGTCAATGGGAGCCCCAGGATATTAATAATAGGGGATTCAACAATGGAAATTACCATTGAACATCAATGGGAAATTATCTGGTGTTTCTGTGGCACAATCGTCACTTGCCCTTCTCAACATAAGACTGGATGCTGTCCAGATCTTGCTGCATTTAGACATTGGTCTGCTTCAATATCTGAGGGATTTTAAATGGTGAAGTTGTTCACAGATGATTACACATCTCCAATTCTGACTTTTTGATCGAGCAAAGGTCATTGATGAAGCAGCTGAAGATGGTTAGGCCTAGGACAGCATTCTGAGGAATGCAGGCTCTTGTGGCACAGTGGTAACTTCCCTACCTCTACGAGGCACAGTTTCAAGAACACCTACTTCAGCAGTGTGCAATATCATTTGAGCAGGCTGCTTTAAAAATATTTACCCAGAGGAACCGCAGCTCTTATAATGTGGTGGCAATCTCAGCCAGAAGATGCAGATTAAGTCCCACCAGCTCCACAACTTTGTCACTGCGTTTCTGAAAAAGTTGATTAGAAAATTTCTACTAAGGAACTAACCTTTAGCATAGGTATTGTCCCTATTTATAAAACAGCAAGTTCAGATTCAAAATCTATACTTTTTAATTCAGTTGTGGAACATGGGCCTGATTGGCTGGCCAGCATATATCGCATGTCCCTAGACGTCCCCTTTTTAAAACGCTGATGCTAAGTTGTTTTCATGCATCACTGTAGTGCACATGCTGTAGGGTGCCCTCAGAGATTCCAGGATTTTGACCCAGTAACGTTGAAAAAACAGAAATATATTTCTAAGTCAGGATAATGTGACTTAGTGGGGAATTTCCAGGTGGTGGTGTTCCCATTTATCTGCTGCCCTTGTCATTCTAGATAGAAGTGGCTGCGGTTTGGAAAGCAGTGTTAAAGGATCTTTAGTAAATTTCTGCAGTGCATCTTGAAGATAATAACCACTGCTGCTGACTGCCTGTCGTGCAAGTTTGGATGCTTGTGGATTTGGTGCCAATTAAGCAGGCTGCTTTGTCCTGGATGGGGTCAAGTTTCTTGAATGTTGTTGGGGCTGCAGCTATTCAGACAAGTGGGGAGTATTCCATCACACACCTAACTTGTGGCTTGCAGATGGTGGACAGGCTTTGAGGAGGGAAGAGGTGAGTTATTCACCGCAATATTCCTAACCTTTGACCTGTTCTTATTGCCAATGTGTTTAAGTGGCAAATCCAGTGACCTCCAACAGCCATGACCATCTTATTATGTGCCAGGTAGGACTCCAAACAGTAGAGAGTTTGCTCCCTAATATCCACTGATTCCAGTTTC
The DNA here is from genome assembly GCF_020745735.1 of Hemiscyllium ocellatum. Taxonomy (NCBI): domain Eukaryota; kingdom Metazoa; phylum Chordata; class Chondrichthyes; order Orectolobiformes; family Hemiscylliidae; genus Hemiscyllium; species Hemiscyllium ocellatum. Next base: position 17,636,737 of record NC_083424.1, read on the forward strand.
ACTAGGACACCTTGATGCCATGGTGTCAAATGCAGCTTTGATGCCAAGGCCCTTCACTCTCACCTCACATCGCATTCAGCTCTTTTGTCTATGTATGAATCAAGGTTGTAATTAGGACAGCAGCTCAGCAGAACCCAACATTTTTTTTATTTTATCTTATTTGTTACAGAATACAATGAAAATATAGTATCCATTCTCCGGAACCATCTTAAAACACAGAAAAATAACCAAAACATTGAATACAAAGGCAAAAAAATACAAAAAACAAATATTCAACTTTACAGTTCTTCCTATTATGGGCCTGGTGGGTAGGCATGAGTCCCCTTCACTGTGCCATCACCACTGGAATATTAGTCATTCTTCAGCACCATTTCACCTCCCTCACTACCATGAGTCCTCACTGGATCTTGCCAATGCAAATGCCACTAATCCCACTGGGTACTACACCAGCCCACAATCAGCTCTGTTTCCATAAGTCCACTTCGGAGCCACCTCACCGATGCAATTGTTGCCAGGTCTCACACTGGGCCTAAACCCACCTCCACAAACCTGCACTGGATGCAGACACTACTGGGAACCAAACTCACCTTCACTACTTAGTCATGAGTCAGCACTAGGATTGCCTCATCATGTAGAAGCCAGAAACCTAAGCTCATCCCTGATGCTGCCTCGAGATTGTTGCAAATACTTCAGCATTATCTTTTTGCACAAAGGTGTTAGGCTTTTCCATCATTAAGAATGAGGATATTTGCGCAGCCCCCTCCTCAGTAAGAGTTGAATAACTGTTCACCAGTATTCAAGACTGCATATGGTAGGACTACAGAGCTTCGATCTAATCCATTGATTGCAAGGCCATTTAGCTCTGTTTATTACTTGGTGTTTGGGCTACTAGTATTCCTATTTGGTTGCTTCACCAGGTTGATACATCATTTTAGGTATAGCTGGTGATGCTCCTGACATGCCCTCCTGCACTCCCCAGTGAACCTGATGAGGAGCTTCTGTTGTGATGTCCTGGGATCAAAATGATTGACATTTAAACTACAACCATCTTACTTTGTGTTAGGTATGATTCAAACAAGCACAAATTTTCCTTAATTCCTATTGACTCCAGTTTCACTACAGCTTCTTGATGCCAAAGTCATTCAAATGTTATCTTGATGTCAAGGGCAGTCACTCTCACCTCACCTTTGGAGTTCAGCTCTTTTGCCCATTTTTAGACTCAAGGCTATAATGTAATCAAGAGGCAAGTGGCGCTGGCAGCATCCAAATTAAGAGTCAATGACCAGGATCTTCCTTTGCAATGCATTTGATAGCATGTCAATTAGAGTTTTTACCACCTGATGATTAAGGGTTGACTGATAGGGTGGCAACCGGCCAGGTTGCATTTGTCTTGATTCTTCCTGGACAATTTTCCACATTCGATTCGATAAGATTAGATTCGACAATATTCCCTACAGTATGGAAACAGGCCCTTTAGCCCAACAAGGCCACACCAACCCTCTGAAGAGTAACCCACACAGACCCATTTCCCTCTGATTAATGCACCTAACTCTATGGGCAATTTAGCATAACCAACTCACCTGACATGCACATCTTTGGACTGTGGGAGGAAACCGGAGCACCTGGAGGAAACCCATGCAGACACGGGGAGAATGTTTGTGTGGAGTCTGCACAATCACCAGAGGCTGGAACTGAACCTGGGTCCCTGGCACTTGAGAGGCAACAGTGCTAACCACTGAGCCACAATACCATTGTTAGGTAGATGCCAGTGTAGAAAACATGCAGAAACAGCTAGTCTTGGGTCGCAGCTATTTATGTTAGCCAGCCAATCTTTTTATCCATAAAAACATGGGCAGGTGTAGATGATGTAATCCATCTAGAATTGAAAGCCAGTCCCAGGAATGGTGATCATGGCAACTTCTTTTGTCTTTAAAAACCCATCTGCTCCACTAATGAGCTTTAGGGAGGGAAATCTAGATGTGGCACCAGATCCATAACAATGCTGTTGACTCTTACCTGCCCTCTGAAAGGGCACCACACAGTTCAAGAGCAATTTGGGATGGACAATAAATACTGGCCATGAAACTTAGGTGCCCGACACTATAAGCTCTTATTTTCCAAAATAACCTTTGATGAGACCTCATCAAACACCTTCTGGAAATCTAAACACAGCAACATTCCACCTGTTCCTCTTCATCCACAAGTACATGTTACTCCCTAAAAGAACTCCAAATGATTGTTTCAACACTGCCCCCTTTCACAGAAACATTTTCTCTGCCTTATGACCTTAATATTTTCTAAGTGCCTTGCTGGAACTTCTAATGACAAGAGCTAACATTTTCCCTGAGTAAGATATTAAGCCAACTAACCTTCAATTTCCTGCTTTCTGTCTCCCTCTTTTTGAATAAAGGGGTTACACCTGTTATCATCCAATCAGATAGGGCCTTACCCAAACCAAAGAGGAATTAAAACCAATGCATCAACTACTGTATTGGCCTCTTCTTTTAAGACTATAGTATGAAGTCCATCAGGTTCTGGGCACTTGTCAATCAATTTGACCTCAACCTCACCAATCCATCTACTGCAGAAGCTTCCGTGTGGTAGCATTAGTAAAAGTGACATGGTATGGTCTGTCTGGAGGCAAAGTCCTATCTTTACACTGAGGATAACCTCCAAAGTGTTGTGACACAACTGGGATAGATTTCAAACAGATCTTGCAACTCAAGCCTAGACATCCTCGAAGTACTGTGTCTATCAGAAACAGAAGGTTTCTAAAGCACAAACTTTTAAAACATGTGTTGGTTGTAATATGATTAGATCTCCAACACTTTAAGTGCTACTTTTAAAGCACGATTTTTCTATAATGTGGGGTTGCACAAGAACGCAACCATTGCATTAAAGAACGACCTTATATCATTTCGCTTACTCAGCATTCAGGAGGAAGGAGGAGGAGGATTTTGTTGAAGCTGTAAGGTTGACAGAAACAGTGCCATTGATGAATGAGGTAGACAACTGGGAGGAACTATTGCAAGTTCCCAAAATCAATACAGGTGACAACTAAGTTTATATTGCCTTAACTGCTAACATTTGCTCCAAACTAGAGGTGGCTAACTAAACCAATACAAGGTAAAAGGTGTAAAAACTTTCGTGGGATCTGTAGATTACAGAATGCAGTGGTCCCTGGGACAACCATAGATAAAATTTTAGGGTACTGCTTATTTCCAAAAGCAAGCAAGCAGTTAAATGAAACATTGCAAAATAAGGCTTCCATTTTGGATTAAATAGTTGAATACAATCTAATGATACTCTATTCAAATGGTACACAGGTGTTACACTACAATGTTACATCACAAGCTTGCTGGGGGTTCAAGATGGTGGCAGTCTGAGCAGTCTGCTGTGTTGGGCTCTGTACCGCACTCCAACACCACCCCCCATTAGCCACTCCTGAGGAAAGTTTGTAGGATTTACTAGGTAGAGCACCTACAGCCCCTTTAAATTAAAATCTGAAAGATCTGGAGCTGAAATAAAGACATCTAAGTGAAAGGGAACAAACAACGCAGCAGACAGGGCACTCCTCTATTATGCTGGTCACACCCGCAGCCGTTAAGGTTGGTGGAACAACAGCATTTACTCACGGAGTTCGCAAAACTCTGGAAAAAAATATAGATGGAGCGCTGGGGCCAAATACTGCCATGCTGACAAAGCATGAGCAGGAGATCCGGGCTTCAGATCAGCGCATAGCAGCAGTGGAAACAAAGGACCGTGGCCTCGGAGGCCTCGATGGACAGCTCAATGGTGGGGCTGGGTGGGCATGAGTCTTGGAAGGCCAGATTCAGACCCTGCAGAAACAAACAGACGACCTCGAAAATTGAGGTCGGAGAGAAAAAAAATCTTACTGATCATGAGTCTTTCAGAGCGTGAAGAGGGCGAAAACCTTGTTGACTTTCTCGACAGGTGGCTTCCAGAGTTGCTGGGGCTAAAGATCGACTCAGACTGGGTGAACGTAGAGCAGGCCCACTAGATTGCGATACGCAAGTCTGTTCTGGTCCGGCCCAGCAACCCCCCCCACCCGGTCCTCGTGCAACTCCAGCGTTACAAGGAAAAGCAACTGATAACAGAAGCAGCCAGAAGACTGGGAGGAGAGCCACAGGCTTTGGTTTATAAAGATTCAAGGATAATGTTTTTTTTAAGGATTTTTCTGGGGCCATAATGAAGAAAAGGAAGACCTTTGATGATGTAAAAGAAAACAAGAGATTTAAACATTCAATGTTTTGAGGTACCCGGCAGTGCTACGTTTCAATTATGGGGGAGCTGTCTACAACTTCGCCTCGGCAGAAAAAGTAAAAGAATTTTTGGACTTGCTGAAATGATAGACTTTGATCGAGGGAGAAAAGACGAAAAGATGCATGCAGACAATGGCATAATATAATTTTATTTTATCTTCCCTTTCTTTGTTCTTTTCCCTTTTGGGGTCTCGGGTCTTATAGGCTTGGTATTGCTATGGTGTAAAATCCAGGGTGTTTTATGCGATATCTGTTCGGTAGTTATTCTATTGTTCAGTTTTGCTGGATATGGGGTGGTTACTTATTTGGTGTAAAGATGTGTGGGGTTGAGATGTGGAGGGGGAAAGAGGTCTGCAGCCATAGTTAACTTGCAGGAGTGTAAATAATGTGTTTGTTTTCCATTGCTTGGATTTGGGGCTCGGCCTCAACTGGAAGGTGCTAGGATGGTTGAGAGGTTGGGAGTGAATGTCCCCTATGGGCGAGGTGGGGATCTCAAGAGATTGATGTTTTTTATGCTTATTTGTTCAAGGTAGGAGTAGAGGTTTTTAGATTAGATTAGATTAGACTTACAGTGTGGAAACAGGCCCTTCGGCCCAACAAGTCCACACCGACCCGCCGAAGCGCAATCCACCCATACCCCTACATTTACCACTTACCTAACACTACGGGCAATTTAGCTTGGCCAATTCACCTGACCCGCACATCTTTGGACTGTGGGAGGAAACCGGAGCACCCGGAGGAAACCCACGCAGACACGGGGAGAACGTGCAAACTCCACACAGTCAGTCGCCTGAGTCGGGAATTGAACCCGGGTCTACAGGCGCTGTGAGGCAGCAGTGCTAACCACTGTGCCACCGTGCCGCCCACAATTAAAATTCTAGCCCAGGTTAGAATTTTAGTTTTAGCAGTTTTGGGAGTATTTGTCGAAATAGTCTTTAGATTTGATAAAGACCGTATTTTATCCACTTGCCGCAAATTGAATGGTCTTCTTCCTCTTGGGGGCTCACAGATGGGCTGTAGTGTGCTGTCATGGCTAGCGATCTGTTCAGGTGGTGCAGCTGGAATATAAAAGGGAGTCATTCCCCCATTAAAAGGAAAGAGGTGCTCTCAAATCTCAAGAAAGAAAGGGTTGACAATGCGCTGTTGCAAGAGACACGTTTAACTGATAGGGAACACCTGAAGTCACAGCAGAGGGGATATGATAGGGTGTTCTTCTCCTCTAACTCCAAAAGCAGAGGAGTGGCCATACTGGTACGAAAGAACCTTCCATTTCAGGTGGCAGATCAAATCGAGGATGAGTATGGACAGTTCATCATTCTCAAAGCGCTGATACATAGCGAAGAGTATGGTATCCTCAATGTTTATTGTCCCCTGATGTTCCACTTAAATTTTTAGTCGATGTGGTTTCTAAATTAATGGCTCTTGGGGTGCGCCATATAATTATCTGAGGAGACTTTATTCGGCCTATGGACCCTGACACAGACAGGATGCCAAGGGGATTGTCAGGTGCAGCTCATCAGTAAGAGGACTTGTGAAAGGAATTGGGGTTAGATGATGTGTTTAAATGTGTTAGATGATGTGCCTCCACCCATATGGGAGGGATTTTATCTTCTACTCCAGCCCACACAAGTGCCACACAAGAATTAATATGTTCTTTGTTCTGTCGATTTGTTTGGGCTTGGCTTGGTGCCAGCCTGCAGGATTGGGAGCACAACTATTTCAGACCATGCAGCAGTGTATTTGGATGTTAAGACCAAAGGTAACGGAGTAGGCACGCGGCACTGGCGTATGGATCAGTTTCTGTACAGTTCTGACAACTTTGTATAATATGTTACAAGGGAGTTCAGGGCTTTTTTGGACATCAATTAGGGTACGGCCAGTAATTCATCAGTGCTCTGGGAGACCAAACTATTCTTAAGGGGTATGATTATTTCATACTCTACAATGAGAAGGAGGCAGAGAGGAGAGCAACATTAGATGCTCGAGACCCAGCTGAATCGGCATATTATACTAGACCATCCGTGGTCAAATTACACCGGGTCACGGCTCTCTGGGCTGCTTTGGACTCAGTGCTCACGCAAGTGGGGAAAGAGAGGGGTCTCCTTTGCAAAGCAAAGGCTGTTTGAACATGGGGATAAGCCAGGTAGATACCTGGCTTACCTGGCTAGGAAGAAAAGTGCTCCACTGTCCATTGTGTCCATCAGGGAGTGGCAACATCACTCATGAACTGAAAACGATCAATGCCAGAATCCGGGAATTTTATACAGAGGTATACCAGTCGGAGGGTTGTGGGGATGGAATAGCGAAATTGGAAGCCTTTTTTTGAAAACCTGGACCTCCCAGTTATAAACATAGATCAGGCCTCCCTTTTAAATGCAGCTCTGACAGTACAGGAGGTGCAAGAAGCGGTAAGGCAGCTCCCAGGCGGCAAGGCACCCGGTCTAGACAGGTTTCTGAGTCAATTTTAAGGTGTTTAAATACATATTAGCTAAACCACTTCTGGAGATGTATGGTCATTCGTATAATCAGGACTGCCTTCTGCCATCTCTGAGGGAGGCTAATTTCAAAGAAAGGGAAAGACCCTAGAGATTACGTGTGGTATACACCTATCTCGTTGTTGAATATGGATTTTAAAATCCTATCAAAAGGTACTGGCTCTGAGGCTGGAGAAGGTGCTGCCCATTATTATAAAAGAGGATCAAAACGGTTTTATCAAGGGCCACAGCTCCTCCAACAATATCAGGTGGGTACTGAACATAGTGCAGATATGTCAGCAAAGTTTGGTGGTCTCCCCTGGATGCAGAAAAGGCTTTTGATTGGGTGGAATGGTCATATCTCTTTGGTGTTCAAGATTGCTTTGGGGGGGCGGGGGGGGGGGGGGGGGGGGGGGGGGGGGGGGGGGGCAGTGTTATATAAAGAGCCCAAGGCAGCAGTTATCATGAATGGGGTTAAAATCAACAATTTTGGTGTGGGAAGGGGCAGCCGACTAGAATGTCCCTATTGCCACTGCTATTTACCTTGGTACTTGAAACACTGGCGGAGGCTATCTGAAAGAACTCTGAAATAGTGGCACCAAATTTGGGATTTGGGGGAACACAAAATTACTCTTCATGTGGATGATGTGCTTTTGTTTTCGGCTAACCCGGAAAAGTCCATACCCAGGCTCATACAAAGAATTAAACTATTGGGCAGCTTTTTGGGATACAGGGTAAATTTTACAAAGTCAGAAGTCATGCCCATGGGGGGTTTAGTGAAAGTACCAAACCTGGAGGACAGAACGGAGTTTCCTTTTAGATGATCTCAAAGGTTTTATTTATCTGGGAATTTTTATAACCCCTTCCTTCCTGCAACTGTATAGAGCTAGCTCTGTACAGATGTTTGAGAGAATAAAGCAAGACTTGAAAAGATGGGAGGGACTACCCATATCATGGTTAGGCCGTATAGCCTTAATTAAAATGAGTGTTCTTCCTTGGTTGTTATTTCCATGAGGATGCTCCCATTGTTATTACCCAAACAGGTTCTGCAGAGATTTACAGGATGGCTTGGATCAGTTATTTGGTGCTATAGGCACCCCCTAATTAAATTTTCCAAGTTGCAACTTCCACAGAACATTGGGATGGACCTCCCAGATCTGAAAAGATATCAAGTAGACTCCCTGTTTTCATGTGGGCGAGTGAGTGCATAATGACTCGAAATCAATATGGCTTAATGTTGAAGTCTCGCAGGCAAGATGTCCCCTCGTAAACTTACTGCTTATGGATAAGATGACATCTGTAGATGAGCACTTTTAGAGTCTGATTATTATAAATATGGTGAAAGCATGGAAGATAATGTGACCGGGTGAGGGCAATTTGCTTAAGACTTCACCACTTACCTTGTTAGTGGGAGCCCCAGGATTTAGACCGGGGTGAGTGGACTCTGGCTTTTGAGCAGAGGAGGATAAAGGAATCTCCTGTCTGGGAGATTTATTTGAGGGAGAGGTCTTGATGTCTTTAAGTCAATTAGGTCAGAAATATGGAGTCCCTAATAGGGACTTTTTCCAATACTTCTAGGTTAGGGATTACATACAGAAGATGACCACATTCTGGGCCCAACCCTACAAGTCGGATATAGACAGAAAAGTGCTCCGATGCAGGGACGCATTCACAGTTAGTACCATATATCATCTGCAGAGAGGGAATGCCTTGGGGAATATGGAAAGACACCACGAGATTTGGAATCAGGAATTAGGGGAAGAAATCTCATCAGAAACATGGAAGGATATATGGGGGAATGTAAAGAAAATTTCAATATGCAATAGAGCATAAGCAATGCAATTTAAGATCCTCCACAGGGCTCATATGACACTGGAGAGGTTAGCAATGTTTAAAGAAGGATCTTTTCCAAAATGTCCCAAATGTAAAATCAACATTGACACCCCTACACATTGCTTTTGTTCCTGTTGCAAGATCCACGGATACTATGGTGCCATTGAGAATGAGCTGGAGAATATCCTGGGAATGGAAGTCAGGGAGGATCCAGTAAACCTCCTTTTGGAACTACCAAATCTTCCCTCTTTGGGTGAATACAGGCAGAGGTTATTCAATATTCTTTACACACTGTGTGAGGAAGAACGAACATCCTAATGAATTGGATATTAGAAAAGCCTCTAGGTCTTGCAGGGTGTCACAGATTTGTGATGAAGCACATTCCTCAAGATTACCGCGTCGTCCTATTCTCCACCCCACCCCCCACCACTTCAGTTGAAGCAAAACACTCATAGACAGTGTAGTTTTACCTCCAACTTTATTCCAGGCCCTCGAGGGAGAGAGAATAATCTCCCACAGGCACAGAGACATGAGCTCACAGTCTTCTCTGGAAGAGCAGTTTCTCAATAGATTATATAGTCATTTTACAGGAGGAGCATCCAGATATACATATTAATTGAGTGACCATTATTATTGACACTCGCTGATTGTAAAGATTAAACCATCTGCTGTTACACAATGAATAACTGACTTTACATAATGAATATTTTCACCTTGTTAAACTGACCTCATATACTGAATGCTACCTCATCTTGTTAATTGGCTCTACATAATGACTGGTTGTCCACCTTGTTAACCCATTAACCTTGCCTCCAGCACGTCATTGTTAACTGCAAGTTCTTATCTGATCTGAGTCATGCTCAGCTGAACCTTTGTTTCACAAAACTCTAAACTTAACTTTTTCCCTGCCTGCTTATACCAGATATACATTCTCAACCTGACAAGTATAGTGTGCCATGGAATGGAACAATTTTAGAAGACATGGTGGTCCCATTTGGGGGGCTAGTAAATATGGGTGTAATAACTGTGGCTTCCGTGGACAGAAGCTTTGGTGGAGGTGCAGTGGGTGGAGTAACGTAATATAGCACTGTGTGGTGTAATTTAATTTTAGTGAATGGTCATTTATTTTGTTTAATTTGAGTTTATGCTGAGTTGGGCTAAGTTAATTAAATAAGACGACTGTATCTTGAACAGTAGGCAGCTTATTGTTAATGTTACTGTAATAATATAATAGTATGCTATTATAGCTACTTTTCTGTACTTTGATAATCTTTGGGGAAGAGTGAAAAAAAATTCTCAATAAATATATACATAAAAAAAAACAAGCTTACTCATATATAATGTCCTGAAGAAGGGGTCATGCCCAAAATGTCGATTCACCTGCTCCTTGGATGCTGTCTGACCTGCTGCACTTTTCCAGCAAAACATTTTCAGCCCTACTCATATATAATATACACATTAAAAAGCCACAAGCTTCCTCATTATTATATATATACACATTTTGAAAAGCACAAGCTTACTCAATTAAGTGCATGCCAGAGCAAAGCTCAGATAAAGTCCAATAGTTCTCAAGAGTATCATATAAAAGGAATGACAGGCATAGGTCAAGAAAATGGACATGTTCTATAATTAGAGAAGCACAAAAACAGCCTGATATGCCATACTTTCTCTGTAGAAGCTATTGTAAAATCACTTAAGATGATGTTTAAGACAGGTGAAATTCAAGCACTTTTTCATCTATCAGTCATTGTATCTCATATTCCAAATGTAAGACTGATGCACTAATGATCAACAAATTTGCATTATAATCTAGTCAAAGTGCAGATGGCGATTAAACATAATATGTTCGTGTTGAAAACATTTTAAGTCACAATGCATCTCACAAAAACAGACCTTTCAGTCCAATCCGACCACAATCCCAAACTATGCTAGTCCCACATGCCTGTGCTTAGCCCATATCCCTCCAAACATTTCTTATTCTTGTACTTTTTAAAATATCTTTTTAAATGTTGCAACTGTACCCGCATCCACCACTTCCTCTGGAAGTTCACGAAACACACAAACCATTCTGCAAAAAAAAACTGCCTCTCATATCTTTATATTTCTCCTCTCTAAAGCCAGGTTGGAAACAGCCCCGATATCCATTATTACAGCAAGAGCTTTTACTCTTAGATCAAAGTGTGATAGTTAGTTATTAGCTCTATGCCTAAAAATAGGACAAACTAGGATCGCTAGTCTTAAAGGTACAGTAGCCCCTTGTGGAAATGAATTTAAGTTCTAAATTTAATGGAATAAATCTCTAGAACTGCAGATATTTCAACAAAACGCGCAAATAAAATGAACAGCCCGTCATTAAACACATTAATATCACATCAAATCAAAAACGCAGCACTAAAAATTTGTACTTTGCCATTCAATCACCTCTTAACTAAATTCAACATTGAGTGATCTCTCTCCCAAGTGGGAATTATTCATATTTGAGGCCCTAAATACAAAAAGTCTTGACCAAGTCCAGTCCCAATTTGGAATCCAAATAGTTGTATGGATAATCAGTTGACAAAAACCAAGAAGAGAAATCCTATTTGCTTTTATATCCTTTAAGCATGCAACTGCTGCATCTTTACCAATGCCCCACGAGAGCTCACTTAGAACAGACCAAGGGTCAAACCTGGAATCATCTTCAATTTTGTGAATAAATCATTCAATGGATAGATACTTACTACATTTAAATTATACAATGCATGACAACACATATTTCATTCCACTCAATGTACAGCATTATTGCAAGTTGGACCTTTGCATTATACAAAATCAAATAAAGTCGAACATTCATTAATATTTCAACAGTTGTATTGATGGACAATCTCATGGTGCCAATATATAAAAGCAGCCAACTTTTAAATCTTGTAAATGATGGCTAACTAGGGCACCTTAATGAACCAGCTACCATTTCTGATCAAGGATAAGCTAAATCTTTCATCAAACTGACGTGCATGGAAATCTTTCATCATTCAAAGATGCCATTGAATGGAAGTACAGCTAATAATTGTAATATTTTTACTTCGCAATTCATTCCTGGTATGCACATATTACAGTGAATGCCAGCACTCAATGAGAGTTGCCCTTTCTCAACTGCGCTCAAGGTGGTGTTGATTTATGCTTTCCTGAACCATGGTAGTCCTTACTAGATGTGAAAAATGTCAAACTAGCAGTGCTCCTATTGAATGGTGGAGCAGGCCTGAGAGGCAAAATTTTCTACTCCTGTTCCTCTTACTAGTGCTATGGTCTCTCAGTTTTCATGTGTAGGCCCTTCATCAGATTGAGGGGGCTATGCTCCAAAAGGTTGAGACTTCAAATAAACCTGTTGGACTGTACATCACATCATCTTCCGCCATTTCTGCCACCTATAAACAGACCTCACCACCGGATATATTTCCCTCCCCACCTCGAAATGAGTTCTGGAGAAACCATTCTCTCAACAACTCCCTTGATAGGTCCACGCACTCCTACCAACCCCATCTCCACTCTCGGCACCTTTCCCTCCCACTGCAAGAAATGCAAAATGTGCGGCCACACCTCCTCCCTTACTTCCATCCCAGGCACTAAAGGACAGATTTACCTATACTTCCACACATATCATTCACTGCGCCCATTCCTCTCATGAGGTCTCCTCTACATTGAGGAGACAGGACACCAACTTGCAGAATTTTTCAGAGATCATCTCTGGCTCATGCACTAAACAATCCCACTGCCTGGTGGCATAACATTAACTCTCCTTCCCACTCCACCAGTGACATGCAAGTCCTGAGTCGTCTCCACCACCAAACCCTAACTATCCAACGCCTGGAGTGAGAACACCTCATCTTCTACCTTGGACCCTCCAACCACACGGGATCACCAAATTTCCTCATGTCCCCTCCCCCCACCTTATCCCAGATCCAACATTCCAACCTCAGCACCATCCTCTTGAACTGTCCTACTGGTCCATCTTCTTTCACCACCTATCTGTTCCATCGTCATCTCCAACCTATCACCTTCATCCCCACGTTCCCCTTCCTATCGCATTCCCAACTACCTTCCCCCAAGCCCCACCACCCTCCCATTTATCCTTCAGCCCCCTTGGGCCACAAGCCTCGTTCCTGATTAAGAACTCATGCTCAAAACATCGATTCTCCGCTTCTCAGATGCTGCCTGAATGGTTATGCTTTTCTAGCATCTGGCATTGTGTGACTTCTGACTTTGTTCACCCTAGTCCAACACCAGCACCTCCACATCATGGTTAGTGTATAGAAACATGGTGCTATCAGGTTGGGACTTCCAAGATTGCAATCCAGTAACCAGGACAAAACTGTGATTTATTTTCAAAGTCAGAAAGGTGTGCAACTTGGAAAGGAACTTCTAGTACCCAAGTGTCTTCTGCCTTCATCTAAATACGTGGCGGAGGCACAGGCTTATTATAAACTGCATCTGGTGGATGCTAATTGTGGAGCTGGTGTTAAACTGGGATGGACAAAGATAAAAACCACAACACCAGGTTATAGTCCAACAGGTGTATTTGGAAGCACTAGCTTTCGGAGTGCTGCTCCTTCAGGTAGGTGTGGGACAGGATCATAAGACAGAATTTATAGCAAAAGATTACAGTGTCATGCAACTGAAATGATATATTGAACAAACCTAGATTGCTGTTAAGTCTTTCATCTTTTAGAATGGGTTGCAGATTTCGGTTCATTAATATGTGTATCCCAGAACTATGTTTAAGTCACACTCTTGAGATAACTTGAGGTTTTATGTTTCAAAAAATAGCATCTCAGCTCAGACAATGCATTAAAGGTGTACGGATAGAGTCTGTCTGTATCCCAATCTTGAGTCAGACTGGTCCAATATCCAAAGTAGGAATTTATAAAATATTACTTGGATTGACTGTATTAACTGCCTGCAGGTTGCATGCTTTTTGAGCAAAATAGAATGTATCTGCAAATTAACCCCAGAGCAGGGGAGGGAGTAAGGGGAATGCATGCTTGGTAAAGTGTGCGCATGTGAGAGGGTGCGTGCGTGGGTGTGAGTGGAGGGAGTGTACGTGTGTGTATATGAGAGAGAGCATGACTATGAGAATGGGTTTGTGCGAGTGAGTGTGTGTATATGAGAGTGTGTGTCGTGTAGTGGGGTCACCTGTAAGGCCATCCTCATGGGTTATGAGCATGGCTACCAGCCTCTGCTCAGCCACTCCGCGTTGTTGTGCATCCCAAAATCCATCTTGGATAACAGTCACCCAAAGATCAAAGGCCAAATAAACGTTGCCCCAACTGAGAGGGAACATCCCAGTCTAGCAATTGTTGTGCAGTATTCATTCATCCATTGTCATAGCATCTGCCAATGTACCATGCTTCAGGGCATCCTTGTTTGTAGTGCATGAGATAGAAAACGTGGGCAGAATCAAGAGTACCTGCCATGCACATGGTGGGTGGTGTCCCCACATGTAATGGTGGTATCCTTATCGACACTCTGACATGTCTTGCAGTGGTTACCATGACAGTGTTGCACAGTGTTGTGCCAATGTTGTCCTGAAGGCTGGGCAGTTTGCTACGAACAATCATTTAAGGTTTGGCAGTTGTTTAAAGGTGAGAAGTGGAGGCATAGGGGAAGTCTTGGTAGATACTAATCCTCATCAATAATGTGTTGCAGGCTGCAAAGAACATGGCGTTGTTTCTCCTCTCCCAGGAAGTAGTGGACAACAAGTGTACCTTATCATATACATCCTGTGTCCGTCTCCTGAAGTGGTCATTATGATTTCTCGGTGCGGCACATCAGAACTGGTAATCGAGGAGTTGAGCATCATACCCTATTACGAGGGCATCCTTGAACACCTTCAGGTGTCCGTTGCATTCTTCCTCATCTGAACAGATCCTGTGTGTGCGTAGGGCTTATCTGCAGGGAATGGCTGCTTTAATATGTCTGGGGTAGAAGCTAGAGAACTGCAGGTTATCCACGGGTTTGCGGTAGAGTGAGGTGCTGAGGTGCTCGTCCTTGACAGAGATGCGTATGCCCAAGAATGAGACTGATACTAAAGAGTAGTCCATGGTAAATCTGATGGTGGGACGAAGCTTGTTGATATCACTGTGTAGTTGTTTCAGTGCCTCCTCGCCATAGGTCCTGAGGAATAAAATTTTGTCAATATATCTGGTATATAGTGCTGGTTGGAGTTCCTGTGCAGCAAAGACATCTTATTTGAACTTGTGCATGAAAATATTGGCATATTGGTGTGCAAATTTGGTCCCCATTGCTGTTCCACGTGTCTGGATGAAGAATTGGTTGTCAAAAGGTGCAAATGATGTGGTTGCGGATGAAGCGGATGAGTTGTAGGATGGTGCTTGGAGTTTGGCAGTTGCTGGTATTGAGTACGAAGGCTGTTGCAGTGATGCTGTCAGGGTAGGAGGTGCTGGTGTGGAGTGCTGAAACGTCCATTGTGAAAAGCAATGTTCTGGTAGATAATGCAGCCACTGCACACTAGAAATATTGGAGATAGTCTAGAGCTTGGTACATTACAAGTTGATCAGTGGTTTCCTTTTTGTCGAGCTTCCATCTGTATATGAAGTGTATGCTTTCTCTTCCTTCCCCACTACTTTACCGTTCATCTAATGACCCACTAGATGAGTGCCACACATTACAACAGTAACATTATACAGAATTTCATGATGTCAATTACTTCCTTTTCCTATGCGAAAACGGAGCACAAGTACACCCCAGAGCAATGTACGAATCTCGTAAATAAGCTGCAAAACTTTGACCACAATCTCAAGCAAAAGGGTTATGATCAGATATTTGTTACAGAGGAAAAACATAAGAAAAGCATATGACATTACTTGTGTTTGTGTTTATGGAGGAACAGAATATGAAAACAAAACAATCATGCTCAAACTTTCAAATTCGATGGGTAGGCATCAGCTGCAATATTACAGATAGTTCTGAGCTCCATATTGGAAAGATGTAAAGGTGTTAATCAGGATTTGATCAGGTGGCTACTAGAGATGAGGAATTTAATTTAGGAGGTGGTGGAAAAGTTAGGACTTTTGTCCCTTGAACTGAAAATGTTTAGAAGTAATCTATTGGAGATTTAAGCTCACAAAAATGTTTTGATAGAATAGATGAGAGAAAACTACTTCCACTAAGTGGATAAATAAATAAGCCATGGATTCAAAATCACGGACACAAGATCTAAAGAGGAGGTGATGATTATTTTTCCATCAATATGGAACATTTTACTAGAAAAGGTGGTGGAACCAAATTCTATAAGGAAAAGTAACATTCTGTATATACTCGTATTAGGTGGAGTTTTGAAGACTTTTTTTAAAGCTGTAATTAGAAGTTGACTTATACACGAGGTATTGTTTTTGAGGGGATGACATTCATGCTTGGCATGTATCAAAAAAATGGACAAACAACAGCCAGAATTCTACATGAAATAATGAACAAAAAGAAACATTATGGTCATTATTGAATGTTTATCTACAAAATAACTGTCTCCATTCTGCCTGTTCTGGTAGAATGGTACTGTTGCACCATATTCTAGTTACCAGTAAAGTGCATGCATGTCTACACATATGTACAAAAGTTAATAGGCATACCAGCAGGTGGTCAGGCCATCTACCGGGGGCATTTGCATATACAAGCATGAACTCACATCTCTCCTATCCCTGAAGTGATCCTGTCCACAGAATCCACCTCCAGCTCCTACTAATCAAGTAAGATTCCCTCCAAGGTCCCAGTGTAACCCAATATTATAAATGCTTCTCTTTTTGGGTGTTGCCTCTCTTTCCTTTAAATTTGCTTGCCTTTATTCTCTCCTCAAACAACTAAACCTTGACCTTTGTGACCTTATGAAGTATTGCCCCATCTCTAATCTCTCTTTCCTCTACAAAGTCATTGAACCTGATGTCACTTCCAAATTTAGTTTCCATCGTCTCCAGAAACACGTTTGAATCATTCCAAACAAGTTTCCACTCCACAGTATTGAAAATCTCACACGTCACCATGATATCCTACGTCTGTGACAAAGATAAATTTTCCCTCTTCAACCTATCTGCAGTCTTTTCGGCACAGTTGACCAAACAATCCTTCTCTTCCAATGATTCTCCATCACCATCTGCCAGATAGATAAGGATAGAAGATGGCATGGTCTTTCCTAATCATATCCAGGGAATCATTTGCAATGGTTTTTCTTCCCATCTCCCAATTAACCCTGCCATTCTAAAGAATTTGTTCAGTGCTTCCTCCTGTTTCTTATCCACATGATGCCCCTTAACATCCTAAAGTACATTAGTTTTCACATCCAGTTCTGTCTTATCACCACCCTCTTAACTCCTCCACTTTTACTGTATTATCAGAAAACAAATCCAAATTCCAGTACTAGATGAGTGAAAATGTTCAGTTAAACACCGCAAAGAGTGAAATCATTGCTTACAGTCCCTCATCTTAACTCCACTCATTAGCTGCCAACTCTCTTCCCCTCCCTGGCAATAGTTTGAGGTTAATATGTATGATTGCATCCTTACTGAAACATTTGACTATGCAATCAGGTTTTAATCTTGTATTCATACGATTACTAACCAAGATTGCCTATTTTCATCTCCATGACTTCACCCTTCTCAGTTCACCTACTGCTGAGATTCTCATTCATATCAGTTACCTCTAGATGTTCAAAGCACTCACAGCTGATGACTTCAATTCTCCATTTGTAATCTAGTCATCTAAAACTCTGTCACAAACGACAGAAAATTGATGGAATAGCTTAGATCTGGCAGCATCAATAGAAAGAAATCAGAGTTAACATTTTGGGTCCAGTAATCCTCCTTCAGTTAACTGATTTCTCTCAGCCAAACCAGTAGCAGCTCTTCCGGTAATTTCGGTTTTTGTTTGATTTCCAGCATCCACAATTTTTTTTTAAATCAAAAACTCTATTGTTGGTGTCTACAACCAGTGTTTGCTGACCTATGTTAACTCTGTTCAAAAAAACCTTGTTAATATCCTTGTTTCCAAATCCCTCCACGGACTAGTTCCTTCACTTTTTAAAAATAATTATTCACTCGTGGACTGTGGGCATTGCTAGCTGGCCAGCGTTCACTGCCCATCCCCAGTTGCCCCAAGAAGGTGGCAGTGAACTGTCCTCTTTGATTGCTGCAGCCCACGTTTTAGGTTGACCCACAATGCCCAGAATTGGCACTCCAGGATTTTGACTCTGACAGTGAAGGAATGACAATATATTCCCAGTCAGGATGGTAAGTGATTTGGAGAAGAACTCGAAGGTAGTCTTCCCATGTATCTGCTATTCTTGTCCCTCTAGATGGAAATGGTTATGGGTTTTGGAAGGATCGTTGGTGATTTTCTGCAGTGTATCGTGAAGACAGTACATACTGCTGAGTGCCAGTAGTGGAGAGAATAGATGCTTGTGGATTTGGTGCCAGTCACACAGGCTGTTTGGTCCTGGATGGCGTCAAGCTTGAGTGTTGTTGGAGCTGTAGCTACCCACCCAAGTGGGGTGTTTTCCATCAAATTCCTGACTTGTGTCTTACAGATAGCTGACAAGCTTTGGGGAGACAGTTAGTCAGTTACTCGCCACAGCATTCCTAGCCTCTGACCTGCTCTTGTCACCACTGTGTTAATGTGGGGAGTCCAGTTCAGTTTCTGTTCAATGGTAACACTTAGGATGTTGATGGTGGGAGATTCAGTGATGGCAACACCACTGAATGTCAAGGGGCAGTAGTTAGATTGCCTCTTATTGGTAATGGTCATTGCTTAGGGCTTTTGTGTGACGTAGATTCTTGATGTCTCGAAGAATTAAGGGCTATGGGGAGAATGCTGGTAAGTGGAGTTGAAATGCCCATCAGTCATGATTGAATGGCGGACTGGACTCGATGGGCCGAATGGCCTTACTTCCACTTCTATGTCTTATGGTAAATGTTACTTGCCATTTGTAAGCCCAAGGCTGGGAATTATAGAGTCAGAGATATACAGCATGGAAACAGACCCTTTGGTCCAACTAATTCCTGCCAAACAGATAGCCTAAATAAATCTAGTCCCATTTGGTCAAAGTTCCTCTAAACCTTCCTATTCATATACTCATCTGGATGGGAATTAAATGTTGTAATTGTGCCATCCTCCTCCAGTTCCTCTAGCACTCATCACCTTGTGCATGAAAAGGATGTCGCTTAGTCCCTTTTAAGTCTTAATCTTCTTACCTTAAAGCTATGCCCTCTAGTTTTGGACTCTCCAATACTAGGTAAAAGCCCTTGTCTATTTACCATATCCATGTCCTTCATGATTTTATAAACCTCTGATTGTATAAAGTCATCCCTGAGCCTCCAATGCTCCAGGGAATATAGCCCCAGTCTATTCAGTCTCTCCCTATATCTCAAACACTTCAACATCTTGCAGCATCCTTGTAAATCTTTTCTGAATCCTTTCAAGTTTCACAATATCCTTCCTACAGCAGGGAGAGCAGACTTGCACACAGTATTCCAGTCGCGTCCGAAACAATGTCTTTGTCCAGATCTTCTTGCGTTTGAATATGGACTGCTTTATATCTGAGGAATTGTGATCGATGCTGAACATTGTTGACTGACGACTGCGCATCCCCACTTTTGATAGAGGAAAGGATATTTTTGGTATACCTGAAGATAATTGGATCTAATACACTACCCATCTCCTTAGAGATATCCTGGACTTTAAATGACTGACCTTCACAACCATCCTCCTGCCGGGTATTAATCCAACAAGCCAATATTTTGCCCCTTGATAACCAATGATTCGAATTTTGCTGGAGCCCTTGATGCCGCACTCTGTTGAATGCAGCCTTGATGTCATCAGCTGTCACTCTCACCTCATTTCAGGAAATCAGCTCTTTTGTCCACATTTGAACCAAGGCTGTAATAAGATCTGAGCTAGGTGGCACTATCAGAACCAAAACTGGGCTTCACTGAACAGGTGCTGCTTGATACCACTAGTGATGACAACTACCATCATTTTACTGATGATCAAGAGTAGACTGATGGGATATTAATTGGTTGCATTGGGCTTGTCCTGATTTTTATGTACAGAGCATAGCTGGGCAATTTTCCACATTAAGTAGATGCCAGTATTATAATCTACTTATTACAACAGCAAGTGGATGGAATTACTGGAAGAAGTTGGGTTGGGGAGTGGCAAGTTGGAGATCACAAGTCTTCAGTACTATTGTTGGAATATTGGCATGGCCCATAGCCTCTACAGTTTCTAGTGCCTCCAATCTCATTTTGCTGTCATCTGGAGTGAACAGAATTTGAAGACTTGGATCTATAATGCTTGGGATCACTGAAGGAGGCTAGAATGGATCATCCACTTGGCACTTCTGGCTGAAGACTGTTGCGAATGCTTTAGCCTTATCTTTTGCACTGATGCATTGGGCTCTTCCATTATTAAGGATGGGGATATTTCTGGAACCACCTCCTCCAGTGAGTTGTTTGCCTCTCTGATCTTCTCTAGACCCACTACATTCAGATAGAATATATAATTCAGAAAAAAGTATGACTTCTTGAGCATCTCCAGTTTTAATTGCTCCACTAATGGGATCAAATTCCTGGAGTTTCTTCAGGGTTCCTTGCTTATTCTCGCTAACTCTTATTACATGATACAATCACATAACAGTATCTTTTGTTGTTGTTTGTGTTATAGCATTTCCTGCAGGTAGGCAAGATTACACAAATATCAAGTGAAAAGACTCCGTAAATTGTAACAGCTCATCTGATTTCAAGACAAAGCCCAATCAGATCAAAACAGCATGTTAAATATGAATCAATGCAAGAATAAAAGCTTCTTTTCCAAAGGAATGCAATTACTTGGCAACATATGGCTTGTGCAATAATGTTTCAAACAAAATCAGAACAGAGAAACATGGAAAATGGGTACTGTTACAACCAAGATGGAAAGAGTGCACTTTTGTTCTCTAGTCCCACGACTCCATGATTTTACTCAGTTCCTAATATGGTCAACTGTATCCTCTCTTTATTATTAGGATCATATATATTTGTATTTGGAGAATGTTGTACAGAAAAACCAGTTTTACTTTTAAAATAAATGTGGAACTGTGATATTCACTTATTTGATTATGCAAGAGCATATAATTTCTAGAGAAACTGAATCAAAATTTTTCAAACTTGAGCTGACACCAAGTGTTGTTGGATTAAAACTGCCCGGCAACAAAATCTGGAAGACTGTTGAGTTGGAGTTCATCATAGAACTGAGAAGACAGCAGTTACACTCAGACCTCTAAACACCTGAAAACCAATCTTTCTTGCCTGGATCAAAAGAAAACTAGCAGTAAAAGATACTGACTAGAGCTTCCAATTCATGCAACAACTTAGGTACAAATGACCAGCCAACAAATATCGTACAGTTGATGTTGCGCTATAATTGCCAACAAATTGTGAGAAAGTCACCTCATTCTGCTGATTGCAGTTGGAGTCTTGATCTACAGAATTTGTTTTTTGACTACATTTGCCACCCAACTGTCTTGTTTCCCCTCTTTATGTATGAATCTGTTGGGATTTTTAAAGAGGGTATCTTTTAAATTTGCATATTAGTAACTAATTATTTGGTTTTGCCAATCATTACGAACTAATACTCAAGAAAGACGTTAGTTTTTATTTCTTGTTTATTGATGCAACCTAGTGAGAATTTTTCCTGGTTGGTGGTCAGTAAGGTTAAGTTAACCATTTTAGTGATTAAACTGGTCATTTATGCTTTTGCGACAGCTCATGGAATAGCAGGGCCTGATTTTCAGCAATATTTCCCATTTGTTATCTCACCAAGTTAAACTAAAAATTTTCTTTTAAAATCTATTTTTAATAACCACAAAATTGATTTATTATGGCACAACATTTATTCCAATAGAGTTGGAACGTTCAGATCTGGCATACGTAGACAGGCCACAAGACACATCCAGTTGTTTCCAGGATCTTGGCAGATGCAACTCGCTCAGGAAACAATATTGAGAAGTCTTCCAGTCACACAAGATGACATTCAGGTTTAACATTGAATTCACAAAGATGTGGCTTCAGAAACAGGAGAGATGAGCTTTGCAGGTTAGTCTTCAGTAGATTTCCCCAAATAAAAATTAAGACAAACTCCAACTACCTGCAGAACACTCTTCAAACAAGACAGCTGGGACACACATCAAATTACTTCCAGAAAATTATTTCAACAATTTGCTGAAATTATGCGGTTCCAAGAAATGCTCATTCAAAAGTTTCAATGTGTAGCTTTACTGATCCTTTACAAAACAAAATATCCAGGTATATCCAAAGAATTTGAAATAAATCTATTTTTCTCAATTCTTCAAAATGAAAGCCCTCAAAACCATTAAACATAAAGTCTTCATAACATTAACAGCAATTTTAAAGTTTCCATACAACCAAAAGTGGCAAATACTTTGAAGTTAACATTAGTCTTCCCTTTGGTTATTTTCTATTACTAGGAGAAAGTGAGGACTGCAGATGCTGAAGATCAGAGCTGAAAAATGTGTTGCTGGAAAAGCACAACAGGTCAGGCAGCATCCAAGGAGCAGGAGAATTGACATTTCAGGCATAAGTCCTGAAGAAGGGCTTATGCCTGAAACGTCGATTCTCCTGCTCCTTGGATGTTGCCTGACCTGCTGCGCTTTTCTAGCAACACATTTTTCAGCTCTGATCTTCAGCATCTGCAGTCCTCACTTTCTCCTAGTTGTTTTTGACCTACTGCGGATCCTCTTGCAAGGGTACCTTCCTTGAAGAAGCTCTCTTCCTCCCTCTACGAGGATTTCAGTGAGTCCCTCTCTCACTGCACCCCCCCCAGGTTTTAAATATCGATTCCTGAAGGGCTTATGCCCAAAACGCCGATTCTCCTGCTCCTTGGATGCTGCCTGACCTGCTGCACTTTTTCAGCAACATATTTTTCAGCTATTTTCTATTACTGCCAAGATTGTGGACCAATACATTTCTGCAAAGTCAACAATCAACTGCAGCATTTCAGTTTTATATTCAGGTAGCACATGCAAAACAGGATGAAGTCCATACAGTACAAAGGGCATGACCATACTGGATCTGATGTACATTATGCCTGTGTAAAAGGAGAAAAAGGTGTCGCCATTTAGCACTGCCATCTGGAAAAACCCATTTCCAATGTACAGTAATAGACTAAGATTAGATTCATCTAAAGTTCCAATAGATGATTAAATGAAATAGCAATCAGATAATCATAAGCAGTTTTGGCAAGGTAAAATTAAATTAATCCGCATGATTTTCTTTTCATTTGTGACTGCTGCCTCAGGCCCTACTTACATGAGTTTAATACGTAATAACTTTCTGTCTGTTGCACACGTACCAAGGACAGGGCAGTGTTTCCTCAGGGCCTGCTTTTTATCTCCTTTCTGGGTCTCTGTCTCCTTCATCCATTTTCTATTTTCTTTAAACCTTGTCATGGTCACAGAGGATGTTGAAAGTTCGACTCAAGGTGGTCATCCCAATTCCAGAGAACATAGAATATTCCAATCAAAGGGAATATTATTTAAGATTACTGTTCACCATCTCTAATGACAGATTCCCTTACCTCCCATCCTTGCTGCTCCACCAATCATATTTCTGTATCTGGAGAATCAACAATAGCAGGGGGAGCATGTCATTGGAAAACAAGATCAACGCTAATTGGGGCGGCACGGCTGGCTAAGTGGTTAGCACTGCTGCCCAGCAGCACCAGGGTCCCAGGTTTGATTCCAGCCTCAGGTGACTGTCTGTCTGTGTAGAGTTCGCACACTCCACCAGTGTCTACTTGGGTTTCCTCAGGGTGCTCCAGTTTCCTCCCACAGCCACAGTACTCCCATGTGCAGGTTGAGTTCCAAAGATGTGCAGGTCGAGTAAATTGCCCATAGTGTTAGGTGCATTAGTCAGAGGGTGGACTGGTAGGGAATCTAATCTAATCTAAAATATCAAGTTGACAGAATTTGTAAGTGGTGTAGCAACTCTTCTCTGATCCTGTACCCCACATTTACTCACTTTTTTTTAGATTAGACTTACAGTGTGGAAACAGGCCCTTCGGCCCAACAAGTCCACACCGACCCGCCGAAGCGCAACCCACCCATACCCCTACATTTACTCCTTACCTAACACTACGGGCAATTTAGCTTGGCCAATTCACCTGACCCGCACATCTTTGGACTGTGGGAGGAAACCGGAGCACCCGGAGGAAACCCACGCAGACACGGGGAGAACGTGCAAACTCCACACAGTCAGTCGCCTGAGTCGGGAATTGAACCCGGGTCTACAGGGGCTGTGAGGCAGCAGTGCTAACCACTGTGCCACCGTGCCGCCCACAAATAACTGGACATTGTTTTCCCACTCCTTTGTCTGATTCTCCAAACCCTTACTGGATATGTATGTATCAGACAGGAGTAACATTTTTAAATTTATCACCATCTTTATTTTCTCTTGGGTTACTGGCTATGTTTCAGAAGCTAATTCACTAGCTTCAATAGCCTGTTCAATTTGTACTCTACTCCTTCAATTGCCAGGCAGCAGGCTCTGGACTTCTCTTTTACCTCTCTACTTCACTTTTCTCCCTTAAACACTCCTTCAGCAGCTCCCACTTCAATCATGCTTTTGGTCATCTGACCAAATACTCCCACCATTTGGCTCGGTGTTTATACAGTATTCTGATTTAGTAAACTCTTATGAAGCTAGAATTTATTATCTTAAACAGTTACACTAATTATTATGGACTGCCAAAATGTCCTGTGCTGGACAATCTTATTCTTAGCAACATACACTATAACATCAGACCCCAAAGCAAAGTAATACCATTTCTAAACCAATATATTCTAATTATGTAGCTAAGAGATGTTCAGTTTTCAGTTATAATTTCTGTTGACAGATGTTACAATATTCACAATAAGAAGCAAAACCAATCCAGGTCTGATTATACCAAAACTAGATTAGATTAGACTTACAGTGTGGAAACAGGCCCTTCGGCCCAACAAGTCCACACCGACCCGCCGAAGCGCAACCCACCCATACCCCTACATTTACCCCTTACCTAAAACTACGGGCAATTTAGCTTGGCCAATTCACCTGACCCGCACATCTTTGTGACTGTGGGAGGAAACCGGAGCACCCGGAGGAAACCCACGCAGACACGGGGAGAACGTGCAAACTCCACACAGTCAGTCGCCTGAGTCGGGAATTGAACCCGGGTCTACAGGCGCTGTGAGGCAGCAGTGCTAACCACTGTGCCACCGTGCCGCCCATAAACTAGACTAGATTAGACTAGAAATCGCTTCAGAAACTCAGCAAGCCAGACAGTGTCTGTGGGGAAAAAGGCAGAGTTAACATTTTCAGTCAAATGAAGAGTCACCAAACTCAATACTAGCTCTGCTTTCTTCTTGAGAATCCTGCCAGATCTGCTGCCCTTCTCTAGCAATTTCTCTTTTTGTTTCATATCCCCAGTATCTGCAGTTCTTTATTTTAGTTTAGGTATGATTATATTTTGGGGCAAAAATAACAGGGCAATTCTTCATTAAGGAATGCTCAGAATTTCTAAATGTATTACTTTTAAACTCAATGCTTTATGCAAGTATGCAAACGATTAACATCAAAATTCACTCATCACAAGAACCAGAATGATCAAACTCCAACAAATATGTGCAGCCAACAATTCTGAAATTCCATTTAACTAAATTCAGAACACAGGATATAGCAGAACCAAGGTAAAAATCAATTTAAGTACCTGTTTTGTTCAATTTTTTTTATGGCAGCAAAGCTGAGATACCTTTCTTCTGACAACCCCACTACAACCTGCCAGCATTGCTATCCATGTTTACAAATGAAGAAAGAAAGGAGTTTTGTGAAGAGTTTTGTCAGAGAGCAATAGGCAGCACTGGGATTGTGTGAAAGTTGGGGAAAAAAACACTTATGAAGGAAAGTGAGAGAAAAAAAATCATGATAATGAATGGGCAAAGATTTGAGTGCTGACCTGGAAATACAGAAAAGGCTTTCTTGTAAAAATGAGCTCAAAGAACAAAAATGGCAGACAAGTCTGACATAAACTCAGGGCGAGCTCTAGTCTGTATTTTTAAAAATATTTATCGAAATTTATTGAGAGGATAATTTATCAGCCACGATCATAAATGATGGATCAGGCGCAAATGGCTTACCCATGCTCCTAGTTTCTATGTTTCTGCAGAATGGATTTTTTAAAAAATCAAAACAGTCAATTTAAGTCCTTTTATAATGCACCCCTCACTATTTCCGATAGCATTGTTATTGAATGCTTTTGACTTTGCCTGTAGCTGCCTAGGTCCTAATTAGTTCCAGAATGCTATCCACGTACCTCTCACTCTCTCTCCTCCTTCCTCTAAAAGTCCTCAAAACTATCTGTATGTGCAAGCATTTGGCAATCTGATCAAATACCTTGTGGCTAGGTGCAATCTTTAGTTTTATGCGCTTGGGATGATTCAAACTAAAGATGTCATATAGATAGCATTTATCACTGTTGATCTAATTTGTCTGACTGCTTCACCAAAAGTGCCAAGCCAAGAGGTAGCCTGAATGTGGATTCCCACGAACAACCAGTGCCTCATGTAAGTGGCATCCTTCAACAGAGTTGGTAAGTAGGAGTTTATTCAACATACCAATTTGATTGTGTTCTCAAAGTCACACACATACACACTTATTTGAATAGATAAACCCACTGCTGCACTTTCGCCTGCCAAGTGGAGTGTTGAAACAAATGAGAACAAGCTAACCAAAACTAAATAAGTAACAGACTGAAATTGAACATGCAATGTTCTGGATCTGAACAACTTCATTCGAAACCAATAGTACATTTGCCAACTGAGCATAAAGGAAAACATTCAACTCTTGGGACACTTAGGCAAACTGATGTTACATTCAATATCAACTTTGACCCATAATTCTTCAGAAATGACACCAAAAACAACTGTATCTTTTCAGCAAGGAAGGTTGTTTAAATTCACCAATTTATTAGTATAAACTGGCTACTGACATCGCAAGTTATTTTCACACATAGAAAGTGTTTCCTCAGTAAATTCAAAATCAACTCTCCCAAATTAAAACATTAATCGCATGAAAATGTATTCATATTCAACTGTACTTTTAACTGGACATTTATCCCAGCTATAATTCTTGCTTCCTTCAGGGTTCAAATCAATCAATTCTCGTACCACGTTGCTAATTTTAGTTCCCTTTTATATACTATTTTCTGTCTCTTGTCACTGTATTTTGCAAAGTCCCTTTCCATGTTTTTGGTTTTTGTGGCAAGATTCAGACAAATATTTTCACTTTTTTAATTCCCTGCTGTACTTCGTTATCTGACAACACAAACCTGAACACTACACTGGGCCAACAGTTCAACTCTGTCACATTTTGCTTTTATCTGAATATTGTAACCTACTTCTCGCAATCATATCGTGCTCGCGCTAAGACATGCGTCACCATGCAGATCGATCACTACTGTATTTTTTATGCCCATCTCAATCTTCCTCAAAACGACTCAAAAACGCAGAAATTTTAAAATGTCTCTCAGTCTTGCCAGTTTCCGATTATATAACACTCTCGCAGATTAAACCCCAATCCGAATCAACTGTTCTATTTCATTTATGTTTTATGGCTTCCCCTCCATCTCTCTACATGTTATTTCAGATTTAGCTGTGGGGTCACTGATCAACTGCACAATTATGTTATCCTCCACATGCACGCATTTAAAAGCTAATGGGAGGGGCAATATCATGATCTGGGAAAAATCGTTTAAATATCAATGCAGTAAATGATCAATGCGATTAGAAAGCAATATTCAAGATGCGGTTTTATATTCAGTTTTAAGATACCCACCAGTTGCAATAACCCTAATTCCGAAACCGATCCCCACAGATCAAAACACTGGTTTTATTTTGCCTATTTGGGACTCTCTGACCTGCCAAGCTGAGTGTTGGCATACTGCCGAAACGCCACAATCTTTAATTTTTTACAGAACGTGTATTATTCCCCATTCGCTTTATTCGGTTTTACCTTGGGGCGGGTGGGGGAGACTGGATCAGCGCGAGTCATTCCCAAACAACCCAGGGATAAAAGGACATAAAGGGGCCGGGGTCTGTCACCGCATTGAAGCCACTCAACGGGACTCCTGTCTCTCAGTGGCTTAACGGGAGTTTGTCTTGACCTGAATTAGTCACTCAGACCAAGATGAGCTGGTCTGACATTCGTTTTTCACCACATAGACATTTTATACATTTTAATAACTGTCTCCATCTTGCTCGCAGTCATTAGACTGCGTCAAAGTCCGGGAGTGGTTGGTGCCTCGGGCCAAGCAGGGACAGTCTGTCAGTGAATTGCAGTATTTCTCCGGGTGGTGGTTCCTGTCAAACGGACACACAAGCAATAAACGACAGGTCAGGAGGTTAGCTTGGGGTGCGGGAGTGGCTCACCTCCTGTTCGTTCTCCCCAGGCTCGGCTGAAACCCCGATCTCAGTTGGTAGCTCCACCAGGTCGGTCACTCTGATTAGGCCGTCGTGCAGGAAAAGCGTCTCCTCTTTCACCGAGAGCCACTGGGCCGAATCGGCCGCAGCTGCGGCCGCCACTGCAGCCGCCGCCGCCATGGCTCCCGAGGGCCGGCGCCAACACACGGACAGCGCGCTACCGCCTCACACCGCCGCCATTGCAACCCGTCGATCTCTTCAGCCCCTCAGCGGGGAAATGTTTACAAGAGAGGGAGAGGAAAGGGGGAAGAACACCCCAGCAACCAGAAAGGGGAGGAGAGCGGGCGGGGCAACTGGGGGGGGGGGGGAGCTCAAACACAGTCAACCCCTCCGAGGATAAACTGCCGGGAGCGCGGGGGAGGAGAGGGTTGCTGGCGGCCGCTTGGATAGGGCTGGGTCTTGGTCCCTCACTCAGTGACAGTCGGAGCGGCGCCGCTTTCACACCCAGCGGCCGTCAGCGCTCACACTGACGCCATATTGGACAGATAAGGGACAGTCCCCAAAATGCACCGCGTCACGCACGGCGGCGCGCACAACCGGCAATCCACCAGCAGGGGGCAATGGCCAGTCGGGGCTCTTCCACCAGCAGGGGCTTCACCCACCGCAGAAAGGCTGACAGCCGAGATGTCGGACAGGATTGTACGGGAGGGGTACTTCATCATTGGCATGGTTTCACGTGGGGGAAAAAAAAGGAATCCGGGTGAGCTACTCATCCGGGAGGTGCACGGGGAGGCCGATTAACCAACAGCTGGGAAATCAAAGTAGAATGGTATAAACACAGAAAGAAGGAGCCGTGAGAAAGGGGACCAATCTTCCCAGGAATGGGCAGAAGAATCGGATGAAATTCATCACAAAAATGAAAGTATACACCAGAGGCGAATCTGTAGGGAAAGTAGGGGCAACCCAATGGGGAATAGGTTTACATCAAAGAACAATTAAAAGCGGGAGGCTAACAATCCCCGGAGTGTTTTACGCTTTGGACACGATTCACGAGCAAAGAGATGTTCATTAAATAGCGAGAATACGTAACACAACAATGCACAGCAGAATTGACACACCAAGACAACCCACAATAATATACAAGAATGCAGTCAGCCGGGGCTGGGGTTGGGAGGTGTCACAGCATAAAATACTTCGCAGGGAAAGGAGTAAATAAGCGATTGTAGGAATATTCCACTATGGTAATAAAATAATACAAACTGGATAACAAAAACAAAGTGCTGGAGGAACTCAGTGGGTTGGCAATATCTGTGGAGAGAAAAGAAGATTTGCCTTTTCAGTTTTCATTTCAGATTTCAAGCAGCTGCGGTGTCTTGCTTTTATTTGAGCATATAACTGTGGGGGTCATCATTAGTGTGCAGAGTTCGGGCTTTGGGCAATAGAGGATCTACCAACGTGTTCACACATTGAACCCCTCCAGTATCAGGATAATAATATTGCATACTTTTTTGTGTTACCAAGGTACAGTATCCATCACTTAGAAGAGGATCAGTAATAAACATAAGTACAGAGGAATATATACATTGCTTCCAATGCCAGTAAAACCAAGACCAGAGGCAACAGGAGGAATCGCCACCAGGGCAGTAGCATCAATGAACACGAACTGGAGTATTGCAGCAATATGTACAAAAAGAGTCAACACAGGAATGGGAACAGTAACCGAGCATGCACAAATTGATGTACAGCAGGAATAAACTATTGGGGAAATAGCAAAAAGTTAATTGCTTGCGGAACTCGGCAAGTCTGGCAGCACCCCAATTCCAACTGCCTTGAAGAGTCACCGGACTCAAAACGTTAAATTTGCTTTCTCCCCACAGATGCTGCCATTCCTGTTGATTTTCGCCAGCAATGCCTGTTTTTGTTTTAGGTCTGCAGCATCCACAGTTCTTTATTGCAGTTTGGGGACATAGCAATATGGCTTTAGAATTGTATGAGGAACATACATTGTAGAGAAAGTAGGAATGGAAACTACGAGTAATAGTGGGAATATAGCATTGAAAACAGCTGAAGATATAAACAGGAGGAATTGACTGCTCAAAAATAGGTATATATTAAGGAGTAGTGGGGAATTTCTTAAAGCAAGATTTTGTGATGTAAACCATAGAGAAATATCCATTTCAGAAGAGGTAGGGAAGATATAACAGATGACCAATGCATAATATACTAAGGGGAACATATAATGAACCGCAAGGATAAAGTGGGACCCAAAGCAATGAGGAAAACCTGCAATCATGAATAAAACATAAGTAAATGTTGAACAGTACAGTTCAGGATCAATGGGGGGAGAACATCTTATAGCACAAAAAGGCTATGGGAATACACTAAAGAGACCGTAGAAAATATGTAAAAATGAAAGTGCATTTTGCAGGAACATTCAGGCAAACATTAAGGAAGTAATGCGGATACATCTCATGAAACAATGAAAGTGAGAGCTCTCAGAATTAAATAATAAAATGGGCAATAGGGAACATAATACGGCTAGAACTAATAAACACAGGGAAATGCTGCAGGGTCAATGATGTCAGAGGATGGTAGTGTTAGGATGCTGGTCACTGAAAGAGCCACACTCAGTAAAATACAACCCTACTATTTGCATGGTACAAAATGAATAACAAGCAATTGAACTGTGAAAACATGGAACACAGAGCTATTTTGTTAGTTTACAATGCAGGGTGCAGGGTTTTAATTCAAAATAATTAAGCTCAAATTATCTGATCATTCAAAATTGTTAACATTACATTCACACTTTGCTGTGCACCTTAAATCATTAGGTAATTCACAAATTTTTTGTGCAAAATTGACTAGAATAACAAGAATAGACTGTACTTATGGTGTTACATGTACATGCATATTCATTTCTCTATAATTGTGCTTTAGACCTACAAAAACCTCCTGAAATCAGTAATATTTGCAAGAATAATGTCACTGTACCCTCCAATATATAATGTCAAAGAATAATTCACATTATTTTTATTTCATTAATGCATCATATACATGTCCACTTCCAGTGCTAAAATCCCAGAATGTCATGCGATCAAGATAGAATGTTACTTATTTATTAGCTTTGGTAATACATTTTGCATTAGATGACAGTTCACCTCAGTTGTTGCAAAACAACAGTTTAGATTATATTTTCATTCTTGCCACCAGGGTTTTAAGCAATTGGACTGCAATAAATATAGACAGGGAAAATCTATCTGAATTTTCTGTCATTGAAAATCAATAGTCTAGCAAAATCTTTATCTAACCTTCCAAAATTTACTCAGCATATTCAATTCTTATGGTTCCTCAGGCTCCCTGTTTCCCTCCATTGCCCACCCTCATTCCTCCACCATTACTAAATAAAAATCCAAAAGAACTGCAAATGCTATAAATCAGAAACAAAAACAGAAGTAGCTGGAAGAGCTCAGCAAGTCTTGCAGCATCTGTGAAGAGAAACATTTCAGGTGCAGTGACCCTTCCTCAGACCTGTTCTGAGGAAGGTCCACCTGACCCAAACTGTTAACTCTGATTTCTCTTCACAGATCTGCCAAACCTGCTCAACTTTTCCAGCAACTGCTGTTTTTGTGTCTCTCAACCAATACAGTGCTTTCATAAGCCAGGCCTTTCTCTCATATAGCTTGTCTCAGCACTTCCAGAACAATCACCCAACTCTTCCCATGCCTCAGCAAATTACAATAATCCCACATCCAAATGTCATGTGTTGCTAAATTTATCAAGACTCTGTATTCCAAGCCATATAATATCACACTACTGCTTCTAGATCTATCAATACTCTTTGTTCTGAGCTACTTCACGTAACATCACTGACTTCTCATGGATTTGATCAATCCTTAATTCTTTAAATTCCTCAAGCATTTCCAGTCTCAAAACTACTTAAGTCCACCCACTTGATGGCCTGAAGACTTTCAAGCCTCAGACTTTGTTTACTGTAGACATAAGCCAATTGAATAGCTTTAGGTTCCAGCCTTCTTGTTGGAATACTGCAAAATTTTAAGCCCCCTCCAAGATCTCAGGGACATATCTCAGAGTCTTCTTAGACTCCAAAGTTCTTCTACCCCATAACTCCTAATTATATCAAGGTCCAGCATTCCTGGCATGCCATTCCACATTTCCATATGCACCCTCTATAGTCCTACTAGGCCCAACCCAATTCCCTCTTCCTCCCTTTCTCCCCTGGCCTAACTTGAGTATCCTCCTGGCTCCATCTTCAGTTTTGACCTTAACATAAGCTCTCTTCAGAAATGTTCATCTGAGCAAGTGGCAGTTCTATTGGCATTTGCAGCTTATCTGTTCTGCATGTAAGATCTTGAAAGATATGCTTTGAGACAGGATACTGTTACTGTACCACGGA
Organism: Hemiscyllium ocellatum; assembly: GCF_020745735.1. Lineage (NCBI taxonomy): Eukaryota > Metazoa > Chordata > Chondrichthyes > Orectolobiformes > Hemiscylliidae > Hemiscyllium > Hemiscyllium ocellatum. The sequence goes on from NC_083424.1 coordinate 17,669,230, forward strand.
ATAAAAAAAGGCTCCGCTGATTCATTAAAAAGTGTCCTATTCCTAGAAACTATAAAACATTAGTGTACTTAGAAGGAGATATTAACTTATTTTGGACTAATTCCAAATTGCCCATTAACTGTTATGGTTTTAATATCATGCCAATATCCCTTTGTGAATTGCATTGTAAATAAGCTAGAATAGTATTGTAGCCCAGATAATGTATATTATCTGCATAAATTTTTAGGAAATGTACCAGGTGACTTATGTATTCCCTGTTCACAATTACTCTGATCAAGAAGCTACACACATTAAAAGAATTTTTAACAAACAGTGATTTCAGTTCATAACGAATACAGTCTAATTTTGGAAATTATTAGCAAGCTATTCAAGTATGGAAAGGTGATTGGTTTAAGATGCAAAACAAATAAAATAACTAGAGACTGATTTTCCTTAATTGAGTGAACACTAAAAAGCAATCTGTTGTATCAGTAAATCAAGGGATGAATCTGTAAAACAAATGATCACATCATAACCATGATCAAATTAAACTGTAATTCTATTTTCTTTTAATTCTCTATTCCCTTTGACTCTCTTTTGACCGATTGACTCCCTTGTTAAAATATCACTCCAGAGGCAGGATTAATAATGTAGCTGTTATGCATGTGTGAATCATGACAGTGAGTTAGTTGAGGTTAGTTGAGAATACTACATGGGAACCAGCTCACTGATTTTCAAATTCATTAAAAGTTTTTGCATTGTGATCTGGAATATCAATGTTTTTCATTTTCCAACCCTAGTCCAGAGATTAGTGCAGCCCCTATATGAGATTGATAGACACAGTCATAAATTTGGGATTATACCTGATACCTAAGTAAAGCAAAAACTTTATCTGTACCCTGCAGTTTGATTTGCCAGTAACCTAGTCACAGTTTGATGAGATAACTCATACATGGCATTTCAGTAATTAAGAAGGAAGTTCGGAATTAATAACCCACATACTTCTGCTGCTTCTCCTGCTTCCTGTTGGGTAGTTTTGACACTTGGATTTCTGTCTCTCGTTTGCAGCAGTTAGAGGACAGAGTTAGCCACCACCTACTGAATCAAGTTTGTTGAGATCTGCATTTTTGCACTTGGAGATTCAGGGTTTTCCTTTAGATTTATTATGCACAAATTCTATGGGGCTTGTTCTGTTCTCAGTAACCACCAGGATCAGTTTTGTAAGGCACCTGTCCTCAGAATGGTTGCCTCCCTGTTGTTATGCCAACATAATGTGCAAAAAAACCCCTTGTGATTGGTATATGCTCCAGATTCTAGAACCTCTGCATTATTTTTAATCTTGACAATCACTACGACAGTAGTATATTGACCAATCACAATACACAAAACACCTCTGATGGTCAGTGATCTCATTGCAATGTCACAATCACATGTACTCAAATGCAAATACTCAACACTAAACAATATTAGGGCTGATCATTGCTTTTTGGAATATCTTGTTGCAAAACATAAAATGACATTACTCTTGGGCCAAGGGATTGCATGCAATGACAACAAGTCATGTCGACCAGAGGAGTCAGATATTTATATTGATATAACAAAGCTTGAGGTTGTGTTCTTCACCTCCTTATGCTTGAGCTATTTAAAATAATTCTACACAATGATGATTTGTTCTTACAGCTACAATTTAGTCAGTATAATTTCAGAACCAGATAGAAGAACAATGATGACATTAATATAACTCTACACATTTAGCTTTATTGTAAATTTCATGCCAGTCATTTTTGTCAGTCTTCTGAATATATAGATGGAGTTTTGATAGAACTCTTGAGTTATGAACGATGTTGGGCACCAGTCACTTAAAAAGTTCCAAAGTTTCCAGATTGCATATCCAGATATTCTTAGACTTCCACAAAAACTCCCAGAACACAGATCCATATTCTCATTTGTCCCACATTTTCTTTTATCTATCCTTGTTGCAATACATTTCTGACTGCGTCTCTCCCCTTCTAACCCAATACATGTTGAGCTGAATCTTGTCACATTTTGGAAAAGTAACATTTTTGCCATGTTTCATGGAAGGTATCTCTCCTCAGGTCCAAGGTTCTTTTCTTGCACAAACATGCCAGACTCACCTCATTAACTAACCACTCTGTTAACTAACTCTTACCTGATACTAGTCTGATTTTCCTCTTTGCCCTAAACAGAAATACTCACCACTACCAGGATATGCTGACCGGCACAGCTGGTCAGGCAGCGTCCGAGGAGCAGGAGAATCAATGTTTTGAGCATGAGCTCTTCATCAGGAATGGAGGGGGGAGTTGAAGTGTTCGGCCACAGGGTGATGGGTTTGTTTAGTCCAAGAAATGTACTCTGAAACGTTCCGCAATTTGGCATCCCGCTCCCCAGTGTAGAGGAGACCACACTGAGAGCAACAGACACAGTAGACGACATGTGTGGAAGTACAGGTAAATTTTTTTTGGATGTAGAAGGATCCTTTGCGGCCTTGGACGGAGGTGAGGGGGAGGTCTGGGCACAGGTATTGCACTTCTTGCAGTGGCAAGGAAAGGTGTCGGGAGTGGACGGTGGGTTTTGGAGGGCACGGACCAAACAAGGGAATCTTGGAGGGAACGCAAATAGGGGTGGGGAGGGAAATATATCCCTGGTGGTGGTGTCTGTTTATAGATGGTGGAAATGGTGGAGGATGACATGTTGTATCCAGAGGTTGATGGGGTGGAAGGTGAGGACCAGAGGGGTTCTGTCTATGTTGCAATTGGAGGGGTGGGGTTCAAGGGTGGAGGTGCAGGAAGTGGAGGAATTGCACTAGAGGGCATTGTTGACCATGTGGGAGGTTCTGTCGTGAAATTGGTCCACCTGGAAGCAGATACCGAGGAGGCTGAGGAATTGGGAATACAGGATATTGTTTTTGCAGGAGGCAGGTGGGAGGAGGTATAGTCCAGGTAGCTGTGAGAGTTGGTGGGTTTGAAATATATGTCGATGTCCAGAAAGGGGAGGGAGGTATCCGAGATGGTAGAAGGCTTTTGTGAAGTTGATGAACTGTTTAACCGCCTTGTGGGAGCATGAGATGGCGCCAATACAGTCATCGATGTAGTGGAGGAAAAGGTGGGGAGGGGTTCCCGTTTGTCTGCGTAAGATGGACTGTTCCACATACCTGGCAAAGAGACAGGCATTGCTGGAGCCTATGGCTATCCTCTTGGTCTAGAGAAAGTGGAAGGATTCGAAGAAGAAATTGTTGAGGGTGAGGACCAATCAAATAAGTGTGACAGTGAAAGGGTACTAATTGGAGGAAGAAACAAAGAGCCTTGGAGGCCTTCATCATGGTGGATGGATGTATACAATGACTGGATGTCCACAATGAAGTTGAGATGTTGGGAATCGGGGAAACAAAAGTCAGGGAGGAGGCGGAGGGCGTGGGTGGTGTCCTGAATGTATGTGGGGAGATGCTGGACCAAGGGGGACAGGATGGTGTCAAGGTATGCAGGGATAGATTTGGTGGAGCAGGAGCAGGCTGAGATGATTGGTCGATCAGGGCAGTCAGTTTTATGAATTTTGGGTAGAAGGTAGAACTGGGTGGTGTGGGGTTCCCAGACTATGAGGTTGGAGGCTGTTGGTGGGTGATCTCCTGAGATGATAAGATTGTGTACGGTCTGGGAGATGAGGGTTTGGTGATGGGAGGTGAGGTTGTGGTCGAGGGGACAATAGGAAGAGGTGACCGTGAGTTGGCATCTGGCTTCAGCAGTGTAGAGGTCAGAGTGCCAAACTACCACTCTGCCACCCCACCCCCTCTTTGTTTGCTGGTTTGATGGTGAGGTTGGGGTTGGAGCAGAGGGAGTGGAGGGCTGCTTGTTGTGAGGGTGAGAGGTTGAAGTGGGTGAGAGGGGTGAACAGGTTGAGGCGGTTAATGTTGCGGTGGCAGTTGGAGTTGAAGAGATCGAGGGCGGGTAGCAGCATGGGTGTCCAGGTGGATGGGGTGTGTTGGAGGCAGGAGAAGGGGTCCTTGGAGGGTGACGGGTGTCCTGATGGAAAAAGTAAGCCCAGAGGTGGAGGCAGCTGAAGAAAATTTTGAGATTGCAATGTCTCTCATTCCTGATGAAGAGCTTATGCTTGAAACATCGACTCTCCTGCTCCTCAGGAATGACCCGCTGTGCTTTTCCAGCACCACACAGTTCAACTCTAATCTCCAGCATCAGAAGAACTCACTTTTTCCCTGCTACTGGGTTATTCCATGAACCCTGGCACAAGAATTATCTTTAAAAGGCTGTTGTGCATCTCCTCAAGCCCTGTCAATCTACAGCTGCTCTCCACAGTTCATAAGATTTTCCCTAGATATGGTAGATAAGGGGAAATTGCCACTAGCTTTGTGCACAAGAATTTGGATATCTTGGTGGAGGGGTGGTGCAGAATAGGAACATCCTGTTCCCACAGAATTAGCAGAAGAGACCACAACATCAGGGCCTACCTGCCTGCCTAGTCTAAGGTTCCCACTCAGGTCAGTGCAGTCTTAGCGAACTAGAGGAACACTGAGCAGGAAGAAGGTCAACGACCAACTCTGCCCCACTGGGGTAGGTCTACCATCTTTTATCTGCTATCTCACACTGACTCTATGTCTTCTACTGCACACATTTCCCACAAAGTCTGATGCTCTACCATTCTCACTATCATATATAACAACTCACTCACTCTTAACCAACTTATTTCCCCCCAAACCACTAACCCTGCATGGCCACTGTGGTTACCTACTCACTCATTCAGGACACCTTATCACCTTCCCTCTATATGCATTAGCACTGACACCTATGCTACACATTTGCAACTTACTCAATCCCCTTCTCCCATACAAGGAGAAAACAGTAGGTCAGAAAGAGCTAAGACCAGTGGCTGTGCTCAACATTTGGCTCCTCAGCCCCTATAAGGAAATGATTCTGATCCTGACCGTCGTGACTAGATAAATGACCGTGGCCAGACCTCTGTACTGATATTAAAGACTGCCCTTGACTTACTGCACCCAGATCCCCTGACTGAAGGATATCTCACTTGATTTGACTGAGGACATGGGAACCTCAGCACTTGCAATTTCCTTCCAAGTCACAAACCATCCTGTCATGGAACTATATCACCATTCCTCCAATGTCTCAGAGCTGCTCTCCTAACAGCACCCTGAATGTACATTACATCACAAAAACCGTTGCAGTTAAAGAACACAGATGACCACTACTACCACGCTTCCTTCTCAAGGGCAAGTAGGAAGGAGCAACAAATGCTGCCCTATCAGCATTGCTTACTTTTATTAATTAATTTTTTAAAAAGTAGTGACTTATCAAAGGGGAAATCTGACTATTACTAGTATTATAATTAGTTATTGGTGCAATTCCTGTGAATGGAATCAAAGTTTCTCCCATTGCAGTTTTTGTTCCTATTCTGTCCTCTTTTCCCTGCCCCTGGTTTCCCATTTTTGTTTGTGTGCCTCTGGGTTCTGACAACATTTTGCCCAACAGCTGTGAGAGTGAAACTATGAGCAAAGATATTAAAGCACTGGAGGCCTAACCATTGTAAGACAAATTCAAAATCATATGTTGAAATGTCACATGGTCAGACATTCAATCATAAAACCTCTGGAAATTCCCCAGACTAGTGAGAATTCCTAATGACAGTGAAATCTCCTGTACCAGGACATTGGTGAGGCCACACTAGGAATATCGTGTTCAGTTTTGGTCACCTTGTTATAGGAAGGATGTTACTAAATTGGAAAGAGTGCAGAAGAAATTTACAAGGATGTTGCTTGGCCTCAGTGGTTTGAGTTATAGGGACAGGTTGACAACCTAGGACTTTTTTCTTTAGAGAGTAGAAGACTGAGGGAACACCTTATAAAGGTGTATAAGATCATGAGAGGCATGGATAAGATGAATGCACTCTGTCTTTTTCCCAGGGTTGGGGAATTAAGGGCTAGATGGCATCAGTTTAAGATTAGAGGGAAAAGAATAAAATGGCATTTGACCAAATACATGAATAGGAAAGGATTTGAATGATATGGGCCAAGTCCAAGGAAGTGGGGTTAGCGTGGTCATTTTGGTCATCATGGACCAGTTTGGGTCAAAGGGCCTATCTCCGTGCAGTTGTTAAAAATCACACAATACTAGGCTATCATCCAACAGGTTTATTTAGAAGTACAAGCTTTTGGAGCGCTGCTTCTTCATCAGGTAGCTAATGGGGCAGGATCTTAGGACTTCCACATCTGTGCTGTAGGACTCTATGGCATTGTTTCCATTAGGTAAAGTAATTAGGAAAATATTTTGCTTTGATGTTCTTTAACAAGCTTTTAGTAGTTGATACAAAACTGGCAGAAGTCATCTTTTAAAATCTGGTTTATTATTAAGATCTTTTTCCCTCACAGAATTTTCAGTGAGATATCTTTCTGAAGAATTTCAATGTCATTATTTGGAAATGTTAGCTTCCTGAATTTAATGCCTCACATTGTACCAGCTGAAGCAGCACTTGGTTCACTGGATCTTTGTGATTGCTTACTAATAATGTTGATTGTGAACAGTGCTTCATCCATTGCGGCATATGACGACTAATATTTTGCTTATTAAAAACTAATGCATACATAGATCCCTTCTCTGAGGCCCATAGATTAGAGAATGTTAATCTGTCTTCCTATTAAAATCGAGGAACTTTTAAATCATTATCCACTTCTGCTTGATCAACCTTGTCTTTTTACATGTTCTTGCCAAATATTTGTCTCAGTATTTTGCCCTTAATTTAGAGCCCTCATTTAAGAAAGGTAGAGTTGTCCCTGTGTGTCCAGGATTATAGGAATGACAGTATGGTTACATGCTAAAGGAGGCCATTTAGCCCTTCATGTCTATGCCAGCTTTCTGCAAGAACAACATCGCTCTTTATTCCCATTCTTCTGCCTTTTCCCTGTTGTGTGACAATTATTTTCTCTTCAGATGGTTATCTAATTGCCTTTTGAATGATACAATTTTATCTGCCTCCACCAAACTCTCAGTTACTGCATTCCTGATATTAATCACTTGCTACATAGAAAAGATTTTCCTCATGTTCCCATCCCTTCTTTTGTCATTCAGTGTGTGTATCCTCTGTCTCTCCAATTCTATATAGAACATTTATGATAGTGAACACTCTTTCAAACTTTCTCTCAACCTTCTCTAGGGAGAACAAGCTTAATTTCTCTACTCTATTGTCACAAGGCTTTCTGTACCATCTTTAAAGTCTTCACATCCTTTCTCAAATCCGAGAATAGGACACAAAATCAGTTAAGAGTGAATCAGTGTTTTATAACATTTTACCACAACTTTCTTCCTTTTGCTCATTATGCCTCTGAGTGAAGAGCCCAGGATCCGATCCCATTTGCCTTTTCAATGAATTTCCCAACCTGTTTTGCTACATTCAATGATTTCTGTATATGAATCCACAAGCACTCAGTCCATGCATCCTTTAGAATTGTACCCTTAAGATTATGTTGCCTCTCCCAATTCTTCATATAAAAATAAATTACTTTACACTTCTCAGCATTAAATTTCACCTGTTACTTATTCTCATTCCATGATTGTTCCCTCTTGAAGTCTATCATTATCCCACTCATATTCACAATACTACAATTTTTGTGTCATCCACAAATTTTGTAATTGCACTCTGTAAATTCATGAATTAATAAATCAAGAAAACCAATAATTCTTGTACCGACACCTCAGAGAATGCTGTAGTGACTGGAATGAGGTTGGCCAGGTGAACTTCATAGAATATGAGTTCCCTGGCTGGGAATGTTAACCTGGTCCAATCAGGGAGTCCTGGCTGACAGATATAAATAAGAGTGGCCAGGTCCAGGCAGCGGGCCGTGGAGGGGGTGGTTAGGGCTGACTGCCTGCCCCTCTTCCGTGGTTACGTCAGAGCCTGGGTGCCCTTGGAGAAGGAGCATGCGGTGTCCACCAACACCCTGGATTTGTTCAGGGAGAGGTGGGTGCCGCAGGGAGTGGAGTGCATTATTTCCCCCTCCAACTCTATTTTGATTTTGTCCCTGCCCTCCCCTTCACTGTTTGTTCACACAGCATTGCCCTTTGACGTGAAGGGAACTGCTTGTCACTGGCCACCCGGTGCTTTCCTATCTTCCTGGTGGTGGAAATTGAATAAAGATTCGTGCACCTTGTGTCTCTCACTGTGTCTCACACCTGCACACACACACCATTGGTGCTGGGGAAAAATAAGGACTACTGCAGTTAGACGGTAGGGCGGGGGTTATAAAAAAGAGAAAGAAGAAAAAAAAACAGGATTGTTTTCCTATCAAAAAAAGAATAAGAGGGGCAGGGGTGCTGTTCACACTAGGAACCAGCACTGAGCCAGCTGGGTCAGTGTCATGTACTGTGCACATGCAAGTAAAGGGTGACTTAGTGATGAGATACTGGCCTTTGTGGAGTTATTTCAGTGGCAACAAGAGAAAAACACACTTTTGAAGAGATTCACTCACAACAGCTGTCTTTGAGTTGGGGTAAACCTTTCTGGTATTATGCTGCTATTTTAAAAGCTTGACATGTTTGATCCTGCTGTCAAAGACTGGGCCCAGTATATGGAAAGAATGCCTCATTTTTTTTCTAGGCAAATGATTTTGGGGCAGATAAAAAGCAGCAAGTAATTCTCCTGACATCTTGTGGACCCACAGCTTTTTCAGTCATTAGAAGCCCAACCTTCCCAGGGGCGCCAGATGAGAAAATCTTTCAAGAGTTGACAAAGGAATATTATGATCTCAAACCTCCTCTAATTCTGCAGCACTATTGGTTTTACTTGGCAGTTCAGGAACCAGAGGAATCCATGTCAGGAAGTTTGATGAAGTTGAGATGACTAGCAGAGGCATGTGATTTTGGTTTAACCTAAGTGAGATGCTGAGAAACTGATTGGTATATGGGATTAATGATGTGACCATGCAAAAGTGCCTACTAGCTGAAGTGCAACTGGATTTCAAATAGGCACTACAACTGGCTTTATCAATAGGAAATGCAGCAAGCAAAGCTTATGAGTTACAGGGTTTTTTTTTAGAAGTGGAAACCCTCAACAGGTTGACTGAGCTTGAGGAACACATTTAAGTGAAGGTAATGACATAGCCTCACTCAGGACCCATCCTGAACAGAGGGAGCTTTCAGCTCCAAAGCCCCAAGACAAAGCCAAGTCTTGGCCAAACAGTTAAAATTTTCTCAAGGATCCAGACCATCAAGCTGTTGTAGTTGCTGCCAATATGTGGACTTGAGACAGAAAAAGAATTCTACGTAGCCTGAACTGAGTAAGAGAACTAACAGGCTGGTACCTCAGAGAATGTACATCCTGGAAAGTCCAGCTGGTTTGGAAGAGTTAAATTGCTTAGCAAGATCCAGATCTGAACCAATCAAAATAAATGTTTGGTTAAATGGTCGACAAGTTCTAATGGAGGTTGATAGCGGCACAGTTGTATCAGTGATTATGGAACTAGACTTTATCAAAATTTGCTGTGGATTCCAACTCTTAAGTTTGCAAAAGACCTTGGCTAGGCTGAGAACCTGTATCGGGGAACGCCTACAGATTAAAGGAACAATGTCAGTTCTGATCTCTTATGGGAAGCAACTGGGTGAGATTACTTACAGTGTGGAAACAGGCCCTTCAGCCCAACAAATCCGTACCGACCCACCCCCCTACATTTATCCTTCACCTAACACTACGGGCAATTTAGCAAAGCCAATTCACCTAACCTGCACATTTTTGGACTGTGGGAGGAAGCCAGTGCACCCGGAGGAAACCCACGTAGACAATGTGCAAACTCCACACAGTTGCCTGAGGCAGGAATTGAACCCGGGTCTCTGGCACTGTGAGGCAGCAGTGCTAACCACTGTGCCACAGATTGTAGTAAAGGCCTTGGGCCCAAGTTTGATGGGGCAAGATTCAACTTGACTGGCTCAACATTTTTCAAGTAGAAAATGGCTGCCTGAATGAAGTCTTCATTAAATATATGAAAGTTTTTCAGGAAGATCTAGGGACTGTCAAAAGGGGCAAAGGCCAAAGGGAAATACACCTTTATAGACAAGGAAGGTTTGGCAGTCATCTTTGGTGTGAGAAAGCTCCATCAATATCTTTACAGATGTAAATTTGTAGTAGTAACTACAAACCCCTGCTAGGGCTGCTTAAAGTGGATGGGGCCGTGCTACCCATAGATTCAAGTCAAATTCGTACTTGTGGTTATGTTTGCCAATCTGGGAAGTTGATTGCAAACATTTCATCCCCTGTCTAGGTGATATCTTCATTGTTTTGGAGCTTCCTGTGAAGCGCGGCTGTACTGTGTCATTTGGAATTTATTTGGTTCCATTCCTGCTACTTCCAGTTGCCGGTTCCGGTTATTCATTGTAGTGGCCGGTATATTGGGTCTAGGTCTATGTACTTGTTGATGGAGTCTTCTAGATATTCTCTGGCTACACTCTGTTTGGCTTATCCTATGATCGTTGTGTTGTCCCAGTCAAATTTGTGGTCTTTGTCATCTGTGTGTGTTCTGAGTGCGTACAATTACAAGTTGGAACACCATCTGAAAGGCCAAGTGGCAAATGCAACTACCTTAAGCTGCCTCCTGCTGATGGATACCTCATCAGTGATGTCGCCACTGGAAGATTCCAATTTGGCTTTAAACTTTCTGGACACTCTTTCAGTCACTGCTGACAATATTAGACTGTGCACACAAAAAAGATCCCATCCTGGCAAAACTAAAACAGCTGATGGTGATTGGGAAAACAAAAGGGTCATCACATTCAGAATTGAAACCTTTCTGGACCCAACTGGACCAAATCATCACAGAGGACAGCATATTATTATCAGAAGTAAGAGTGATAATCCATTGCAAAGGTCGCCAACAGATACTGGCTTTTTGAAGTCCATGTACACTGCATCAATCATATTACCTTCAGCAAGTGTCTTTGTTATCTGGGATGAAAAATCTTTCAGATATGGATACATATATTCAGATACAAAATGATCCAAGATGGCAGTACAGTAGAGCACTTCAGACAGATCTTGTCTGCTCTGTCCATTTCTCTTTTTCTCTCTTTTTTCCTTCTATTTTGTGTTCTTTTCCTCCTCTCTTCTTTCTTCTCTCGGCGATGGACTCCTGGCCGCCGACTCTCAGCCTCATACCCAGCACAGACCTGGCAAGGCAGCCTCCCGGCCTGGCAGGGTGACATCCCAGCTTGGTGTGGCAAGCTCCAAGCCTGGTGGTCTTTTGGCCCAGTGTAGTGATCGTTTGGCCCAGGTTAATGGTTTGGCGGACTTCATTGTGGCGATCTTTTAGCCCAGCATGGCAGCATCTCAGCCTGGTGTGCCAGTCTTCTGACCTAGCCTGGTAGTCTTGTGGCTCCGTGTGGCAGACTCTTGACCTGGTGTGGTGGTCTTTCAGCTCCATGTGGCAGACTCTCACTGGCATGGTGGTATTTTGGCCTTACATGGTCATCTCTCACTGCCCTACAGTGATGGTCTCTTGGCCCAGCACAGTGGGCCTTTGGTAGTACAGGGCAGTCTCTTAACCCGACATGGCCTCAGCGTGAACCTCTGGTCTTCGGTGATTCTTTGAAGTGTGGTTCTATAGTGGCTAAGCACTTCAGAAAGACTGTAATGTTTGAAATTTCATTTTTATACTACAACTAAAAATGTTTGCAATATGTAATTTTTAATCTTATTGTCTTTGCTTTACGCAATACTATAATTATTGCAAGGTTTAACTTTTAACTTTCTTTCTACCTTGTTCTTAAGATTCTGTACTAGGTACTTGTACCCAAGATGGTGCCTTGTGTGGCAACATTATACACATTTCACTCTAACTCCTGTACCTTTGTACTTGAATACACATTACAATACATCAAAATCCAATCTAAAGTCAAAATCATAAGATTTTCAGGATCAACTGAAGCTTTGAAAATATTATTTTGAAATAAGGCTATAAGTTAAGCAAAGTATTGCAACCAAGTGAAATCTGCCATTTTTAATTCGAGTCATAGATTCATAGAGATGTACAGAACGGAAACAGACCTTTTAATCAAACTCATCCATGCTGACCAGGTATCCCAACCCAATCTAGTCCCACCTGCTAGCACTTGGCCCAGAATCCTCCAAACCCTTCCTATTCATATACCCATCCAAATGCCTTTTAAATGTTGCAATTGCACAAGCCTCCACCATTTCCTCTGTCAGCTCATTCCACACACGCACCACCCTCTGAAAGAAATAGTTAACCCTTAGGACTTGTTTATATCATTCCCCTCATCCTAAACCTATGTCCTCTAGTTCTGGTCTTTCCCAACCCAGGGAAAAGTCCTTGTCTATTTACCCTATCCATGCCCCTCATGATTATATAAACCTCTATAATTTAAGATAATGTAAAATTTAAAACCTCTGAAAGATAGAATCAAGGAAATCCCTGAGGCCTTCTATAGGTATATCAGGAATAAAGGAATGACTAGAGTAAGATTAGGGGAAATCAAAGATACTAATGGAAAATTGTGTGTGGCACCCGAGGCAGAGGAGAAGCCCTTAATGAATATTTTTCATCAGTATTACATAGGAAAATGGCAATGTTTGTAACAATACAAGGTACAGCCTACAAAATAAGATGGGATTGAGGTTGACAAATAGGAGTTTTTAGCAATTTTAGAAAATCTGAAAGTAGATAAGACCCCTGGACCAGATGAGATTTATCCTCAGATTCTCTGGGAAGCCAGGGAGGAGATTGCAGAGTCTTTAGCTTCGATCTTTATGTCATCATTGTCACCAGGAGTACTGCCAGAAGACTGGAGGATAGCAAATGTTCCCCGTTTAAGAAAGGGAGTGAGGACAATCCTGATAATTTTAGGCGAGTCACCCTTACTTCAGTTGTGGGTAAGATGTTGGAAAAGATTATTAGAGATAGGATTTATAATCATCTGAGAAGGAAGAAGTTGATTAGGGATAGTCAACATAGTTTTGTGAAGGGTAGGTTGTGCCTCACTAACCTGATTGAGTTCTTCGAGAAGATGACGAAACAGGTGTTTGAAGGTAAAGCGGTTGATATGGCGTTTATGGACTTAAGTAAGGTGTTTCATAAAGTTCCACACGGTAGGCTATCACACAAAATATGGAGTTTTGGGTTTGAAAGTGATTTAGTGGTTTGGATGAGAAATTGGCTCGCTGAAAGAAGACAGAGGGCAGTGGTCGATGGGAAATGTTCATCCTGGAGCTCAGTTACCAGTAGTGTACCACAAAGATCTGTTTTGGGGCCACTGCTATTTGTCATATTTATAAATGATCTGGATGTGGGCATAGAAGGATGGGTTAGCAAATTTGTGGATGACACTAAGGTAGGCAGAGTTGTGGATAGTGCTGAAGAATGGTGTGGGTTACAGAAGGACATAGACAAGGTGCAGAGCTGGGCTGAGAAGTGGCAAATGGAGTTCAATGCAGAAAAGTGTAAGGTAGTTCACTTCAGAAGAAATAAAAGGAATGTAGGGTACTGAGCTAATTGTAAAATTCTTGGCAGTGTAGATAAACAGAGAGATCTCAGAGTCCGGATGCATAAATCCCTGAAAGTTGCCATCCAGGTTGTAGACAATAGACAATAGGTGCAGAAGTAGGCCATTCTGCCCTTCAAGCCAGCACCACCATTCATTATGATTATGGCTGATCATCCTCAATCGGTATCCTGTTCTTGCCTTATCCCCATAACCCTTGATTCCATTTAATCCTTAAGAGCTCTATCCAACTCTTTCTTGAAAGTATCCAGAGACTTGGCCTCCACAGCCTTCTGGGGCAGAGCATTCCACACACCCACACTCTCTGGGTGAAGAAGTTTCTCCTCAATTCTGTTCTAAATGGCTTACCCTTATTTTTAAACTGTGTCCTCTGGTTCAGGACTCACCCGTCAGTGGAAACATGCTTCCTGCCTCCAGAGTGTCCAATCCTTTAATAATCTTATACGTGTCAATCAGATCTCCTCTCAGCCTTCTAAACTCAAGTGTATACAAGCCCAGTTGCTCCAATCTTTCAACGTAAGATAGTCCCGCCATTCCGGGAATTGACCTTGTGAACCTACGCTGCACTCCCTCAATAGCCAGAATGTCTTTCCTCAAATTTGAAGACCAAAACTTCATACAATATTCCAGCTGCGGTCTCACCAGGGCCCTGTACAGCTGCAGGAGAACCTTTTTGCTTCTATACTCAATTCTTCATGTTATGAAGGCCAGCATGCTATTAGCTTTCTTCACTGCCTGTCGTACCTGCATGCTTGCTTTCATTGACTGATGTACAAAAACACCTAGATCTCGTTGTACTGCCCCTTTACCTAACTTGACTGCATTTAGGTAGTACTCTGCCTTCCTGTTCTTTCCACCAAAGTGGATAACCATACATTTATCCACATTAAACTGCATCTGCCATGCATCTGTCCATTCATGTAGCCTGTCCAGATCACCCTGTAATCTCCTAACATCCTCCTCACATTTCATCCTGCCACCCAGCTTTGCATCATTAGCAAATTTGCTATTTTTACTTTTAATGCCATGATCTATATCATTAATGTATATTGTAAAAAGCTGCAGTCCCAGCACTGACCCCTGCGGTACCCCACTGGTCACCGCCTGCCATTCCAAAAGGGAGCCGTTTATCACTACTCTTTGTTTCCTGTCAGCCAACCAATTTTCAATCCAAGTCAGTATTTTGCCCCCAATACCATGTGCCCTAACCTTGCTCACTAACCTCCTATGTGGGACTTTATCAAAGGCTTTCTGAAAGTCCAGGTACACTACATCCACTGGATCTCCCTTGTCCATCTTCAGAGTTACATCCTCAAAAAATGCTAGAAGATTAGTCAAGCATGATTTCCCCTTCATAAATCCATGCTGACTCTGACCTATTCTGCTACTGCTATCCAGATGTGTTGTAATTTCATCCTTTATAATTGACTCCAGCATCTTTCCCACCATTGAGGTCAGACTAACTGGTCTATAATTCCCTGCTTTCTCTCTCTCCCTCATTTCTTAAAAAGTGGGACAACATTAGTCACCCTCCAATCCGCAGGAACTGATCCTGAATCTATAGAACATTGGAACATGATCACCAATGCATCCACAATTTCTAGAGCCATCTCCTTCAGTACCCTGGGATGTGGACCATCAGGTCCCAGGAACTTATCAGCCTTCAGACCTAATAGTCTCTCCAACACCATTTCCTGGCAAATATAAATTCCCTTCAGTTCAGGTCCTTCAGACACTGTTACCTCTGGGAGATTGCTTGTGTCTTTCCCAGCGAACACAGATCTGAAGTACCAATTCAACTCTTCTGCCATTTCTTTGTTCCCCATAATATATTCACCCGTTTCTGTCTTCAAGGGCCCAATTTTAGTCTTAACCATTTTTTTTTGTTTCACATACCTAAAAAAGCTTTTACTATCCTCCTTTATATTTTTGGCCAGTTTACATTTGTACCTCATTTTTTTCTCTGTGTCTTTCCTCCTTAGTAATCCCCTGCTGTTCTTTAAAATCTTCCCAGTCCTCCGTTTTCCCACTCATCTTTGCTATGTTATACCTTTTCTCTTTTGACTTTATATGTTTCTTAACTTCCCTTGTCAGCCACGGCCACCCCTGCCTCCTTATAGGATCTTTCTTCCTTTTTGGAATGAACTGATCCTGCATCTTCTGCATTATACCCAGAAATACCTGCCATTGTTGCTCAACTGCCATCCCTGCTAGGGTATTGCACCATTGAACTTTGGCCAGCCCCTCCCTCATAGCTCCATAGTTCCCTTTATTCAACTGAAATATTGTCACTTCCGATTATACCCTCTCCCTTTCAAATTGCAGATTGAAGCTTATTGTATTATGGTCACTACCTCCTAATGGCTCCTTCATTTCGAGGTCCTTGATCAAATCTGGTTCGTTGCACAATACCAGATCCAGAATTGCCTTCTTTGTGGTAGGCGCCAGCACCAGCTGTTCTAAGACTCCATCTCGGAGGCACTCCAAAAACTTCCTTTCTTGAGATCCAGTACCAGCTGATTCTCCCAGTCTACCTGCATGTTAAAATCCCCCATAACAACTGTAGTAATATCTTTGCGACAGGCCAATTTCAGCTCCTTATTCAACTTCCACCCTTCATTCAGACTACTGTTTGGGGGCCTGTAGATAACTCCTATGAGGGTCTTTCTACCCTTAGAATTTCTCAGCTCTATCCATACTGACTCTACATCCCCTGATTCTAGGCCCTCCCGTGCAAGGGACTGAATATCATTCCTTACCAACAGGGCCATCCCACCCCCTCTGCCCATCAGTCTGTCCTTACGATAGCATGTATAGCCTTGAATATTCATTTCCCAGGCCCTGTCCACTTGAGGCTATGTCTCCGTTATCCCCACAACATCGTAACTGCCAATTTCGAAATGAGCCTCAAGCTCATCCACCTTATTTCCAATGCTTCGTGCATTCATATATAATATTTTAAATTTGTTACTGCCCTCACCTTTCCTATCAATCCCTATTTCACTTAACCTTACAGCATGATCCCTTTTTGAGTTTTCTGCTCCATTGATACCATTGTCTTTCTTGACTTCTCTTGTTCTAACTTTCCCTTCAATTTCCTTCTTAAATCTCAAGTTTGTCCCCTCCCCCCCGCTATTTAGTTTAAACGCAGCTGTGTGCAGTGGCAAATCTGCCTGCCAGAATGTTGGTTCCCCACCTATTAAGGTACAACCCATCCCTCTTGTATAATTTATCCTTACTGCAAAACATACCCCAGTGATCCAAGAATTTAAATCCTTGCTTCCTGCACCAGTTCCCCAGCCACACATTCAAGTCCATTATCTCCCTCTTCCTGCCCTCTCCAGCCCGTGGAACTGGAAGCAAACTGGAGATAACCACCCTGGACGTTCTGCTTTTCAGCTTTGTTCTGAGTTCTCCGAAGTCCCACTATAGAATGTCCCTCATCTTCTTCCTGACATCATTTGTGCCGACATGTATCACCTCTGGCTCTTCACCTTCGCTCTTGAGGATTTCTTGCACTCTGTCTGCGATGTCCTTAATCCTGGCACCAGAAAGGCAACCCACCATCCTCAAATCCTGCCTGTTGCCACAGAAAACCCGTTCAGTTCCTCTCATATGGAGTCCTCAATGAACACGGCTCTGTGTGATGTCTGACTCCTCGGCTCTGCCTCCACGCCAACGTTTGATTGGCAGACCTGACCGTCTCGCGGACTGGCAGTGTCATCTTTCTCTACTGTTTCCAAAAGATTCTTGACTTCTCTTGTTTCAATTTTCCCTTCAATTTCCTTCTTAAACCCCTCCCCGCCCCGCCCCCCGCTATTTAGTTTAAAAGCAATGTGTTGCAGTGGCAAACCTGCCTGCCAGAATGCTGGTCCCCCGCCTATTAAGGTGCAACCCGTCCCTCTTCTGTTCCTGACAAGGTACTTTCACTCGGGTCTCTTGCACTTGTCTCCTCTCTGCCTTCCTCACCGTCTTCTCCCTTCTACTCTCCTCTGGTATGGTTGGTGTAATAATCTCGCTGAAGGTCCTGTCCAGAAAGATCTCATTCTCTCAGATGAGCCTGAGGTCATTGAGTTCTTTCATCAGTGCTGCAATATGCTCTGTCAGGTTGATAGGGTTGTTAAGAAGGTATATGGTGTGTTGGCATTTATTAGTAGGGGGATTGAGTTTAGGAACCACAAAGTCGTGCTTCAGCTGTGCAAGACACTTGTAAGACTGCACTTGGAGTATTGTGTGGGGTTCTGGTCACAGCATTATAGGAAGGATGTGGAAGTTTTGGAAAGGATTCAGAGGAGATTTACTAGGATGTTACCTGGTATGGAAGGAAGGTCTTACGAGGAAAGGCTGAGGAAACTGAGGCTGTTTTCATTAGAGAGAAGAAGATTGAGAGGTGAATTAATCGAGACGCATAAGAGGGTTAGATAGGGTGGACAATGAGAGCCTTTTTCCTTGGATGGTGAAGGCTAATGCGAGGGGACATAGCTTTAAATTGAGAGGTGATAGTTTTAGGACAGACGTTAGGGGTAATTTCTTTACTCAGAGCCTAGTAGGGGCAAGGAACGGCTTGCCTGCAACAGTAGTCGACTCGATGATGTTGAGGGCATTTAAATGAGCATTGGACATAGATATGGAAAATAATGGATCAGTGTAGGTTAGATGGGCATCAGATTAATTTCATAGATCAGTGCAACATCGAGGGCCAAAGGGCCTGTACTGCACTGTAACTTTCTATGTTCTATGTTCTATAAGGTCATTCCTCAGCCTCTGATGCTCCAGGGAAAACAGCCCTAGCCTGTACAACCTCTCCCTATAGCTCAAATCCTCTAACCCTGGCAACATCCTTGTCAATCTTTTCTGAACCTTTTCAAGTTTCACAACATCCTTCTGATAGGAAGGAGACCAGAATTGCACAGAATATTTCAAAAGTGGCCTAACCAATGTCCTGTACAGCTGCAACATGACCTCCCAACTCCTGTACTCAATATTCTAACCAATAAAGGAAATCATACCAAACACCTTTTTTACTATCCTATCTACCTGCGACTCTATTTTCAAGGAGCTATGAATCTGCACTCCAAGGTCTCTTTGTTCAGCAACACTACCTAGGACATTACCATTAAGTGTATAAGTCCTGCTAAAATTTACTTTCCCAAAATACAGCATCTTACATTTATCTAAATTAAATTCCATCTGCCACTCCTCAGCCCAATGGCCCGTCTGATCAAGATCCCATTGTAATCTAAGGTAACCTTCTTCGCTGTCCACTACACCTCCAATTTTGGTGTCATCTGCTAACTATACCTCTTATGCTCACATCCAAATCATTTATATAAATGATGAAAAGTAGTCGATCCAGCATCGATCCTTGTAACACTCCACTGGTCACAGGCCTCCAGTCTGAAAAACAACCCTCCACCACCATCCTCTGTCTTCTATGTTTGAGCCAGTTCTGTATCCAAATGACTAGTTCTCCTTATATTCCCTGAGATCTAACCTTGCTAACCGTCTCTCATGGAGAACCTTGTCAAATGCCTTACTTTTCTTAGCAAACTTAATTTATTTTTGTTCTCTGATCTATGCCCTATCAATGCATTATTTGTCTTTCACAAATGGCGTAATAATAAAACTAAATCAATAAAAATATTGATCACCGTCATAAACTTTACTGCTCTTCGTCTTGATCTAAAATTTGTAAGTCTATAGGGTTTTATCAGAAAAATTAATGCCAGTAACTAATGTAAACACAAAAGGAGTCTCAGGCAGAGAGTATTCTTTGGTGTGTCTAATTATCACGGTCTGAAAATCAGGTAAATTGGGGAGTTGTGTGTACTTATGTTAAAAATTCACTAAAAATCCTAAGACAGCACCTTCTAAACCCACAGCCACTGCCATCTAGAAGGACAAGGGCAGGAGATACATGGGAACCCTGCTAGCTTCAAGTTTCCCTTCAAGCCACTCACCATCCTGCCTTGGAAATATATCGCTACCCCTTCACTGTTGCTCGATCAAAATCCTAGAATTCTCTCTCTAATGGCATTATGGGGCAACCTGCAGCAGGTGGACTACAGTGATTCAAGAAGGTAGCTCACCACCATCTTCTCAGGGTCAACTGGGATGGGCAATAAATGCTTGCCAGTAAACGACACCCACATCCCACAAATGAATTTTAAAAATCTTTAACTTTAAATCTGGAAATAGTGGGGCTTGATTACCACTGGACTACCCCATTGAGTCATTTGTAAATTGTGAGGACAACAGTGTTAAAATGAGAAAAAAAATTGAGAATTTGGTAGAGTCGACAGGTAGATCGCTGATGAAGTTAAATGCAGAGCAGTGTGACGAAATACATTTTGGTAGAAGGAACATTGAGGTATAAAATAAAGACACTCCCCTAAAGCATGTGCAGGAGCAGAAAGACCTGAGTGTATTTGTGTCACTAAAGGCAGTAGGACAGGTAGAGTTAGCAGCTAATAAAGCAAATAATACTCTGGGCATTTTTAATAACAGGACAGAACAGGTGCAAAGAGGTTACGCTGAATTTGTTATAGACACTAATTATAACTCAGCCAGACTATTATGTACGGTTTTGAGTGTCACATTTTAGGAAGGGTGAGAACACATTGGACAGAGTGCAGTAGAGCTTATCGAGAATGACAAACCTTAGTTATGATGATAGATTGGAAGTTAGGACTGTTTTCTTGGAAGGGGAAGGCTAAAAGTAGATTTGATAGAAGTTTTCAAAATCCTGAGGGTGCCAGAGTGGATAAAGAGAAACTTCCCTTCTAAAAGGATCAGGAACAATACAGCACAAGTGTAAGTAATTTGTAAAAGAAACAAATGTGATGAGAGAAAAATAATTTGAATAGCTGGGGCATGCTGGCTCAGCAGTTAGCACTGCTGCCCCCTAACACCAGGGTTCCAGGTTTGATTCCAGCCTCGGACAGACTGTCTGTGTGGAGTTTGCACATTCTCCCTATGTCTGCGTGGGTTTGCTCCGCATTCCTCCCACAGTCCAAAGATGTGCAGATGAGGTGAATTGGCAATGCTAAATTGCCCATCGTGTTAGGTGCATGAGTCAGAGGGGAATGAGTTACTCTTCAGAGGGTTGGTGTGGACTAGTTGGGCTGAAGGGCCTGTTTACACAGTGTAGGGAACCTAATAGTTAGGGTTTGCAATGCATTGCCTTGAAATGTGGTGTAGGCAGGTACAATTGAGGTATTCAAAATGGTGATATATAAATTGCTACTGAGTTAAAGCCATTGTATTTATTTGATGCCCTCTGGTGTCAAAAGTCTGGATCAGCAGCAAAGTTTTATTCAGAGTTAGAAATCATCCAACACCAGGTTATGGTCCAAAAGGCTTATTTTGAAGCATTAGCTTTCGAAGTGCTGCTTCTTCTTCAGGTGGTTGTGAAGCAGGACCATAAGACACAGAATTTACAGCAAAAGATTACAGTGATACAATGATACATTGAACAATCCTAGATAGATATTTTGTCACTTTCTGAATGGAATAGGAGAAATACACAAGAAATCATTTTTATGTTTAGAAGTATTTATTATTTCCCAGTTACATGCCATTTCCTCCATTTTTGCAAAGTCCAGTCATTCCCTGTCATTCAGCATATTGACGTA
This sequence comes from Hemiscyllium ocellatum, assembly GCF_020745735.1. Lineage (NCBI taxonomy): Eukaryota > Metazoa > Chordata > Chondrichthyes > Orectolobiformes > Hemiscylliidae > Hemiscyllium > Hemiscyllium ocellatum. Next base: position 17,690,387 of record NC_083424.1, read on the forward strand.
CCCTCATTATCAGCTTAATCCATGGGCTTATCCTTCAAGATATGAATGGTCACCTGTCCACTTACTTGAGGGAGTGTTATGATATGGGAATATCTGAACTCCCAAACACTTGAATTTTCAAAAGTGTTTGATGAAATACTCTATTACAGCCTTGTTAATAAAATGAAACTCCATAGCATTAAAATGACAATAGCAACATAGGTACAAAATTGGCAAAAAAGTCAAAAAAACAGAAAGACATGATGAATGGTTGTTCTGTGGAATAGAGGGAAGTATTCAGTTGTCCAATGTTAGGATGACCTGGGCATGCAGCAGAATTTTGAAATTTGACGTGCAAAGCAGAAAGACAGTCAATAATGAGGAAGATAATTACAGATTTCAGGCAAACTAAACCATTAGAATATACAGTTATTGGCTTTATTAATCAAAGCAAATTACGCAACAACAAGGAATTTATACTAAACTTTTATAAATGTGTCTTTCTGAGTAAGTTTGTCATTGAAAAAGTAGCAATCTAGCTGTGCAAAATCCTTTTGGGGAACATGATGGAACTCTTCATTAAGGTGGAGAGTGATGTGGCTGATTCTGAGACGAGGGTCCTGAAACTAAATAAGGGAAACAGCAATGTTATAGGTGCAAGATGGCGACTATAAATTGGGGAAAGTTGCTTAAAGGGGTCACAGAAGATAGGCAATGGTAGAGTGCATGGAGGAACTGCAACAATTTTTCATTCCTATGTGGCACAAAAGTAAAATGGAAGAGATACTCCGATCATGGGTAACAAGGGAAATTAGGGATAGTATAAGGCCCGAGGAAGGGAAATAAAAATTGGCCAAATAAAGCAGCAGACCTGAGGATCAGGAGCAATTTCGATTTCAGCAAAAAAGGAGAAAAGGACTTTTTTTAAATAAAAGGACAAATTGGGATTTATTAAATAGACCATGAGATTAAATATGTGGGGAACATACAAACTAATTGTAAAAGCTGCTATAATTATGTGAAGTGAAAAAGAATAGTTAAGACAAATGTAGGTCCCCTACAATCAGAAACAAGGCAAGTTATAATGGGAACGCAAGAGATGGCCGAACACCTAATTACATATTTTGGTTCTGTCTTCAGAAAGGGACACATAAATAACACCCCAAAAATTCAGGGAATGCAGTGTCTAGTGAAAAGGAAGAACTGAAGGAAATCAGTATTAGTAGGCAAATGATGGTAGGGAAATTGATGGGAATAAAGGTCAATAAATCTCCAAGGCCAAAAGAAACGACCCTAGAAATAGTGGATATATTGATGATCATTTTTCAAGATCCTATAGATTCTGGGACAGTTTGTATGGGTTAGAGAGTAGCTAAAATAATCACACTATTTAAACAAAAGGAAGAATTGTTCACAGATATAACTAATAGTGTTGATAAGTGGGAGGCAGTGGATCTGATTTATTTGACTTTCTGAAAGCTTTCAATCAGGTCCCACATAAGAGATTAGCATGGAAAGTTAAAGTCCTTGGAACTGAGGTGGTGTACTGACATGAATAGTGAACTAGATGACAGACTGAAAACAAATGGTAGGAATAAATGGGTCTTTTCTGATTGGTGGGAAGTGACTAGTGGAATATCACAGGAATCAATGTAAAGACCCCAGCTACTCACAATATATTTTCATGATTTGGATGAAGGAACTAAATGTATTATCTCCAAATTCTCAGATAACAGTCAAGTGGATGAGAAGTTGAACTGTTAGGAGGGTTTAGAAATATTTCAGTATGATTTGGACAAGTTGAGCAAGTGGGCAAATTCATCTCAGATGAGGTAGAGTGTGGATAAATGTGAACTTAACCACTCTGTTAGGAAAAACAGGAAGGCAGATTATTATCTGAATGGCAATATATTGGGGAAGAAGGCAAATGGTATGTTGACTTTCATAGCAAAAGGATTCAAGTACAGGAACTGCAATTGTCTTGCTGCAATTGCACAGGGCTTTGGAGTACTGTGTGCAGTTTTGGTCACTGTATCTGAGAAAGGATTCTCTGGCTTTGGATTGAGTGCAACAAAGGTTTATCAGATTGATTTCTGAGATGGCAGACTGGCATATGAAGAGAGACTGGATTGGTTAGGATTATGTTCACTGGTCTTTAGAAGAATTAATGGGGATCTCATAGAAACCTATAAAAGTCTAACATGCCTAGACAGGGTAAATGCAGGAAGGATGCTCATGATGACTGGGGAGACCAGAATCAGGGGGTCACAGCCTAAGCATAAGAGGTAGGCCATTTGGCTCTAAGATGAGGAGAAATTTCTTATGAGATTCACTACCAAAGAGGCCAAATCATTGAAAGTTTTCAAAGAGGAGTTAGACTCTGTTCTCATATTAAAGGAATCAAAGGTTATGGGGAGAAAGCAGGAACAAGGTACAAAGTCAGAGAATCAGCCATAATTGTATTGCATAGGGGAGCTAAGTGGCTCCTTTAGCACTGAGAACTGAATCTAACTCCTCCTTGAAAACTTTCAATGATTTGGCCTCTTTGCTCCTATTTTCTATGTTTATACTGGAACCTGGCTGGTATCTCTTAAAGATACAATGTCTGTTTAGTCTGGAATTTGTACAATTGTTTCATCTGTCAAACATTATATGCAGTCAATTTGATTTATTACACAGATGCCATTAGAAAAAAATGAGGCTTTTACCTTTAGCTGAGGATCAAGAATCTGGATTTAGGCTGTTGCAGGAGTAACATTTTAATGCATGCCTTTACTAACTACAAAATGGCTTCTCAATGCAAGGAACATAAAGTAACATAATAAAATGGCTTCTAGGCTGAAAATTAACACTGTGTTTAAAATGGCTTTTCACCTACTAAAAGCTGCATTCCTGAGCTAATCGAATCAAAGATTAGCAGACAATGCTCCCTTCACAGTATGGAATGAACCAAGCTAGATAGGACACTACTAACCATCCTAGCTGGCCTTGTAGACGCAGATGCTGGGAGATAAAATGTGCAAAAAACAAAGTTAGTTCCCAGGAAATACCACTGGGTTAACTTGTTGTCCATAATATCATTTTATTTCATTTTATTGGATTAATTTTGCAATTAAGGCTGTTCTGTTTGTTAAGAGACCTATAAAAGTTGCCTGTATTTTAAGCTAAAGCGCGCAGCTTTTCCAGAGTACACAGAGGTGCTTAACCCCTGTGTTGCTGGATAACCTATGCCCAGTGTCGTAATAAATTGTTAAATCTTGCTGAACCAGACTGAGCTGCTAGTGTTCATTTGATCAATTGCAGAACCGAGAGGCCCCTCCTGGGGGTCCAGATTTGCACATCCAAGTGATATACCACCAAATGTATGGAAAAATGCACTAATCATTAAGATTGACATTGTTGCAAGTTCAAATTTTAACATTCAATGTTTCTTAGAAGAAATGTAATCAGTAAACTAGCTCAATGTAGTGCAGTTCACATATGATAAGCAAACTACTTAAATGATATCTGTTAAGATAGCATTATCCATCTTAAATGTTGATACAGCTGTTGGGGTGGACAGCTGAAATTTATTATATTGCTGATACAGCATAGCCTTCTATTTTCAGTCTACCAGCATGCATGATTCCAGATATGATCATAGTCCAGAGTATATCTAAAACATCAGTTATAGCACCAAAGATTCCAGGTTGCAATATCTATGACCTGACTAACCTTTGTTAAGACTGTGATTTAATACTATTAGCAACCTAAAGGTGAAGTAGTGTTACAACTGAAAGATACCACCCTACCCAGTATTGACCTTCTTTGTAAGTACATCATTTATACTCAAGAAAAACTCAAACTGGAATTGGATGCCATTGTACAATAAAATCATTTGGAAAGTTGAGCATCACACTGATTTGTGCAGCTCTGTTACTTGTATTTTGAAGATAGAACTATACATATTTAGAACATAGAACATTACAGCACAGTACAGGCCCTTCGGCCCTCGATGTTCCACCACCCTGTCATACTAAACTGAAGCCCATCCCACCTACACTATGTCCATATGCCTATCCAATGATGATGTAAATGCACTTAAACTTGGCGAATCTACTACCGTTTCAGGCAAAGCATTCCATACCCTTACTACTCTCTGAGTAAAGAAATCCAAGGTTAAAAGAAAAAATGTGTTTACTATAGGCCCCCCAATAGCAGCAGAGATGTGGAGAAACAGATTGGGAAACAGATTTTGGAAAGGTGCAGAAGCCACAGGGTTGTAGTCATGGGCGACTTCAACTTCCCAAATATTGATTGGAAGCTCTTTAGATCAAGTAGATTAGATGGGGCGGTGTTTGTGCAATGTGTCCAGGAAGCTTTTCTAATTTAGTATGTAGATTGTCCAACCAGAGGGGAGGCCATATTGGTAATGAGCCGGGACCAGTGATGGGCTTGTTAGTGGGTGAACATTTTGGTGATGGTGACCACAATTCTGTGACTTTCACCTTGGTTATGGAGAGAGATAGGTGTGCACAACAGGGTAGATTTTACAATTGGGGGAAGGGAAATTACGATGCTGTAAGACAGGATTTGAGGAGCATAAGTTGGGAGCATAGGCTGTCAGGGAAGGATGTGGTGGAAATGTGGAACTTTTTCAAGGAGCAGATACGACGTGTCCTTGATATGTATGTACCTATCAGGCAGGAAAGAAATGGTCGTGTGAGGGAGCCTTGGTTGACGAGGGAGGTTGAATGTCTAGTAAAGAGGAAGAAGGAGGCTTACATAAGGTTGAGGAAACAGGGTTCAGACAGAGCAGTGGAGGGATACAGGATAGCCAGAAGGGACCTGAAGAAAGGGATTAGGAGAGCTAAGAGAGGGCATGAAAAATCCTTGGCGGATAGGATCAAGGATAACCCCAAGGCATTTTATGCGTATGTGAGAAACATGAGAATGACGAGAACGAGGGTAGGTCCGATCAAGGACAGTAGTGGGAGATTGTGTATTGAGTCGGAAGAGATAGGAGAGGTCTTGAATGAGTACTTTTCTTCAGTATTTACGAACGAGAGGGACTGTATTGTTGAAGAGGAGAGTGTGAAACGGACTGGTAAGCTAGAAGAGATACTTGTTAGGAAGGAAGATGTGTTGGACAGTTTGAACAACTTGAGGATAGATAAGTCCCCGGGATATATCCTCGGATTATGTGGGAAGCAAGAGAGGAAATTGCAGTACCGTTGGCAATGATCTTTTCATCTTCACTGTCAACGGGGGTGGTACCAGGGGACTGGAGAGTAGCGAATGTTGTGCCCCTGTTCAAAAAAGGGAATAGGGATAACCCCAGGAATTACAGGCCAGTTAGTCTTACTTCTGTGGTAGGCAAAGTAATGGAAAGGGTACTGAGGGATAGGATTTATGAGTATCTGGAAAGACACTGCTTGATTAGGGACAGCCAGCACGGATTTGTGAAGGGTAGGTCTTGCCTTACAAGTCTTATTGAATTCTTTGAGGAGGTGACCAAGCATGTGGATGAGGGTAGAGCAGTGGATGTAGTGTACATGGATTTTAGTAAGGCATTTGATAAGGTTCCCCATGGTAGGCTTATACGGAAAGTCAGGAGGCATGGGATAGAGGGAAATTTGGCCAATTGGATAGAAAACTGGCTAACCGGTCGAAGTCAGAGAGTGGTGGTAGATGGTAAATATTCAGCCTGGAGCCCAGTTACAAGTGGAGTTCCGCAGGGATCAGTTCTGGGTCCTCTGCTGTTTGTAATTTTTATTAATGACTTGGATGAGGGAGTCGAAGGGTGGGTCAGTAAATTTGCAGATGATACGAAGATTGGTGGAGTTGTGGACAGTGAGGAGGGCTGTTGTCGGCTGCAAAGGGACTTAGATATGATGCAGAGCTGGGCTGAGGAGTGGCAGATGGAGTTCAACCCTGCCAAGTGTGAGGTTGTCCATTTTGGAAGAACAAATAAGAATGCGGAATACAGGGTTAACGGTAGGGTTCTTAGTCAGGTGGAGGAACAGAGGGATCTTGGGGTCTATGTACATAGATCTTTGAAAGTTGCCACTCAGGTGGATAGAGCTTGTAAGAAGGCCTATGGTGTATTAGCGTTCATTAGCAGAGGGATTGAATTCAAGAGTCATGAAGTGATGTTGCAGCTGTACAGGACTTTGGTTAGGCCACATTTGGAGTACTGTGTGCAGTTCTGGTCGCCTCACTTTAGGAAAGATGTGGAAGCTTTGGAGAGGGTGCAGAGAAGATTTACCAGGATGTTGCCTGGAATGGAGAACAGGTCGTACGAGGATAGGTTGAGAGTTCTCGGCCTTTTCTCGTTGGAACGGCGAAGGATGAGGGGTGACTTGATAGAGGTTCATAAGATGATCAGAGGAATAGATAGAGTAGACAGTCAGAAAACTTTTCCCCGGGTACAAAAGAGTGTTACAAGGGGACATAAATTTAAGGTGAAGGGTGGAAGGTATAGGGGAGATGTCGGGGGGGGTTCTTTACCCAGAGAGTGGTGGGGGCATGGTATGCGCTGCCCGTGGAAGTGGTAGAGTCAGAATCATTGGCGACCTTTAAGCGGCAATTGGATAGGTACATGGATGGGTGCTTAATCTAGAATAGATGTTTGGCACAACATCGTGGGCCGAAGGGCCTGTTCTGTGCTGTATTGTTCTATGTTCTATGTGACTAAATATTGCATTAAAGAGATGACCACAGAAGAATCCAAGGGTGGATACTGTCCATGCATTTTTCCCTAGTCACAGGAACTGACAACTTTTAGAACACCTTTCAAAAGATATTGTTTCCTCACATTGTCACTTGGATCACCGATCATGCAGGGTATATTCCAACTACATTTGGACTGTATCATTGAGAATCTACTACTTTGTCTCTGTATCACAGATATTATTGTAGGTCTCAAAAGAACTAAATGTGAGCATCAGGTCTTTACAGTGTATGAAAACATGGTCTTGTTTTCAACAGTAAAAATGTCAAATAATCAATAACCCCCAAATCAATTTCTTTGGTTCAATCTATTTGTCAACCAATATTAGACCTGGTCCTTTCTAAAGAGAAGATATACAGAATCAGTGTAGTTGTCACAAGGCTAAGTATCGTCAAGTCTTTATGCCTATAGCTACTGAAATTTATGACCAAGGTATCTCGCTTCAAAATCTTCCATACACATGGCAGAAAGATCACCAGAATATTTTTCAGTCTCTCAAAAATGTTTTAATTATCCAGCCATTGAGTTCTTCAATATTATGATCTAGCAAAGTTTACCACACTGGAAGTACGGTTAAAAATGATATCTTTTTGCTTTTGGACTGTAGACTGAAAATGAGCAAACTAGACACTGATTTAAACAAAGAAAACAATGCTGTTTGTGGTTTGCAAAGCAATTAGAGCTAACCAATGCAAATGCAGCAGTGTTACTTTTTGGGGTCACTGAGCCCAGACAAAGTAGCACCACCTGTGTGAATTCTAGGAAACTCTGTTCAGAGACTATGTTTTATTTTTCACTCAGCCCCAGTTGTTCTAGGTTCATGAGAGCTCAACATAGCACCAATCCTCTGATTGGTCAGGTTACCATTGAACGCAGACCTTCCGAGAAGAATGAAAAACAGAAAGATGCAAGGTTGCATCCAGAGCTAGCTACTTCAATGTCTTTCTCATCCCTTTTTCTGTCAAAGTGCTGTCTTTAATTTTCTATTAAAAGAGTAGATAAGCCATATCCAGAAAAATTTTTAAAATCCAAAGACAACTAGACATACCCATGTCCCCCTAATAAACTACAAACTGAGCATCTCAATGTAGATAATATTGAGGCATTATTGAAGAATTGAGGATTATGAAACAAACTCATCTAGTTTTGAGATTTTCTTTGTGTATATGTGCATTCTAAAAGTGGTAAATTTAAAATGCATATATTAGAAATCCTGCTGTCTTACTGTTCTTGCTAAAGTTCAAAGTGTTGAATAACTAGAGTTATTCTTCTATTCCTACTGAAGTAACTCGTATGGTTTGCTTTGAATCTGGATAGCTGTAAGTCAGAGGCAAATTAAGTTTTATGGTAGTTATATTGAATGTTTGCATTTGTTGTAACTTTGGGAATAGTGGGAATCGATGAGTCATGGCAATAGATACTACCCAAAAGCAATGGTGAGTGTCTATTTCAGGATGGTATTGCATTTGGTTCTAAGGTTCTAGTGACGGCTCAGGCTAACATGAATGACTTAAATGATACAAGAGCATAATCAACAAGCATGCAGAGAGGTATCTCAAATTGAACCAGGACAAAGCTTAGGAGTTCAAAATTTTCATATGAAAACATGAATTTGTGGTAGGATACTACTTTGTTGAGTCCAGCCTTAGCCATATGACTTTGTAATGAACAATGGTCCAGTCCTGCAAAGAAGTAGGTGACAAATCCGAACTGCATATAATAAACCACTCTTCATAAAGATTGACAACTTGGATTCTGAAGGTGTCACACTCGGCAACAACTCCACAACTTTGCCAAAAGACATATATTAATTTGCAATGACACACAGCACACCACAAAATGAAGCTACCCAGACAAGTGTTGATACCTTTATCAAGTCTAGATCTGATTGTGTAGTATGTCTAGCAAAGTATCATCTGAATGTGATATAGACATTAATATATATGCATATTGTACATTCTAAAAAAAAGGAGTTCCCTTACTTTAGAAGGATACAGAGAGTTGGTGTGTGATTGCATAAATTCCAGATCAGACAGGCAGTGTACCTTTAAGATAGTTCATGACATATGGTGTACTGGTATAAATGTGCTTGCCTTGCTTTTAGTTACTTTCTCAGTAAAATGGAATCAGTGTAGTTGTTCAGTCACTCAGTATGAGTATGTAATGTACACAACAGCAGTAAGCACAGAATCAAGACTATGCATAAATCTGTCATATTGTAGCAATCGAAGTAGTTAGTGTTGTTAATAATCTTAAAGACATCTGTCTCAACAAGAACCCAATCTTTATAGTATATGTTACATGGGTTAACAAATAGGGAAGCACTCAGATCATATCATACCAGCCATGTCCTCCAAAAATTTCCACATGGTTCAAAAGGGCATGAGAAGCCCAGCCTCTCAGTCCAAAGAAAAGCTGTTATTAAACATGCTGGCTTTTCCTGACAATAGCAATACTGGGTCATTTCCTTAGCAACCTGGTAGGAATGGATATGGACACTGGAGTGGCAGTTTCATTGATACTGAAAAGTGTGTATTAAAAGGAGCTGAGTCACATTACACTGCAACTGTCAAAAATTGTCCTCAGAAAATACAAAGGTGCAGTGGTGCCTTTAAAGGATTGTATCACTCTTAATGTTCAGTTATATGGTCAGTTTGAAGATTTGTCCTTGCACATTTTCAAAGGAAATTTTCCAGCTTTATTGCAAAGAACATGGTTGGAGAAAATCAAACTCAACTGGGCTGAAGTAAGCCACTTGTCAGTTTTTGCAGCTGATCAAATTCTAAAGAAACATGCCATTGCTTTCAAATAGGCTCCAGGAACATCCAAACAACCTCTGTCAAATTGCAAATCAAGGATGAGAATGTTGCAAGGCTAAATCAGTGACTTACACAATCAGACCAAAGGTCAAGGCAGAATTAGAGAAGCTAGTCAAGACTGAAGCCCTTGAACCTGCAGTGTGAGGGATTGATTGGACCATGTCTATCGTACCAGTTATGGAACAAGATGAATTGGTACACATCATTAACCTGGTACTGTGTGCTAAGCAGTATTCTTCACCTTTAATTCATAACCATTATTGTACAAAATGCGGAGGAATGGGCTTGTGGGAGATATAGCAGTTTGGATCAGTAATTGGCTTGCTGGAAGAAGACAGAGGGTGGTGGTTGATGGAGATGTTCATCCTGGAGTCCAGTTACCAGTGGTGTACCGCAAGGGTCAGTGTTGGGTCCATTGCTGTTTGTCATTTTTATAAACGACCTGGATGAGGGCCTAAAAGGGTGGGTTAGTAAATTTGCAGACGACACTAAGGACGGTAGAGTTGTGGATAGTGACGAAGGATGTAGTAGGTTACAGAGAGACATAGATAAGCTGCAGAGCTGGGCTGAGAGTTGGCAAATGGAGTTTAATGCGGACAAGTGGGAGGTGATTCACTTTGGTCGGAGTAACCGGAATGCAAAGTACTGGGCTAATGGTAATATTCTTGGTAGTGTAGATGAGCAGAGAGATCTGGGTGTCCAGGTACACAGATCCTTGAAAGTTGCCACCCAGGTTGACAGGGATTTTAAGAATGCATACAGTGCTTTAGCTTTTATTAACAGAGGGTTCGAGTTCCGGAACCATGAGGTTATGCAACAGCTATACAAAACTCTAGTGTGGCTGCACTTGGGATATTGTGTACAGTTCTGGTCACCGCATTATAAGGAGGATGTGGAAGCTTTGGAAAGGGTGCAAAGGAGATTTACTAGGATGTTGCCTGGTATGGAGGGAAGGTCTTACGAGGAAAGGCTGAGGGACTTGAGGTTGTTTTTGTTAGAGAGAAGAAGGTTGAGAGGTGACTTAATAGAGACATAAAAGATAATCAGAGGGTTAGATAGGGTGGACAGGGAGAGCCTTTTTCCAAGAAAGGTGACAGCGAGCACGAGGGGGCATATCTTTAAATTGAGGGGTGATAGATATAGGACAGATGTCAGAGGTAGTTTCTTTACTCAGAGAGTAGTAAGGGTTTGGAATGCTTTGCCTGCAATGGTAGTAGGTTCACCAACTTTAAGTACATTTAAGTCGTCATTGGACATGCATATGGATGTACATGGAATAGTGTAGGTTAGATGGGCTTCAGATTGGTATGACAGGTCGGCACAACCACGAGGGCCAAAGGGCCTGTACTGTGCTGTAATGTTCTATGTTCTATGACCTCTTTGCTGGACCAGCTGAGATCAGCTTTTCAGCAAATTTGACTTTAGTCAAGCCTATTTCCAGATGAATGTAGATCCTGAGTCACAGAAATACTTGATGATTGCAACACATAAAGGACTCTCCAAAACAAGGGACTTTCCTTTGAATCACATCTGCATCAATATTATTTCAATGAGCCATGGATCAAATTTTAAATGATTGGAGAGTCCAGAGTTATCTAGACAATGTTTTAGTCATGGGAGAAACAAAAACAAGTGCATCTCCATAATTTAGATGCTACTCTGCAGAGACTTAAAAATTATGGCCGAAGAGGGGGGAAACACAAATGTGAATTTTTGACAATTTACATCAAATATTTAGGCCATGTCATTGATGCTAAGGGACTACAGAAGTCACCTTCAAAAGTAAAAGCCATAACTGAGGCATCAGCATCTACAAATGTAAATCAACTACACTCATTTTTGGGCTTGCTCAATTGGTATGGCAAATTTATCCCAAATCTTGCAACCATTCTCAATTCATTACACAATTTATTATGCCAAATAAAGAATTGCAAATGGGAAGATAAATGTGAAAAATCCTTTATATGAGACAAAGAAGCTTTATTATAGTCAGAAGTCCTCATCCATTTTGACCCAAAGTTACATTACAACTAGCATGCAATGCATCACCATATGGAGTGGGAGCAATCATTTCTCACATAATGCTCAATAGTGAAGAAAAGTCAATAGCTTTTGCATCAAGATTATTAAGCAAAGCAAAATTGAAGAATAGAGAAAAGAGCCTTTAGGAATCATTGTTGACATTAGATGGTTCCATTAAACCCTTTGGCCAGGAAGTTATACTATTAAAAGATCATAGATCATTAACCACAATATTTTGGCATCATGCAGAGATACCTTCTCCTGTAGTAAGCCATATCCAGAGAGGTGAGTGTTGTTACTATCATCTCACACGTACACAATTAACGTTTACATGGGAAAATGATGGTATTGCTAGGTTACCTTTTCCAAATGAGTCAACTACAAACAGACCTTGTGTAAATAGTTTCTACTTCAAACAAGTACAGAACACTCCAGTAATGGCAGGGTAAGTTAAGAAATACATCAGCAATGATCCAATACTATCAAATGTGATGAACATAGTACTTTGTGACAAGATCACAGGAAGAACCACAGAAGTGAAGCCATCTGTCACTTAGCGAAGAATGCCACAACATTGTGTAAATCTCCGAACATTCGGTCTTCTAAGGAAAGACAACAACAGACAACGTTCCTAGTATGTTCCAAAACATGAGAGATTAAAGCAATGTGAGACAGATATGTGAGCTATGCTGACAGTCACACACGAATTGACTCATTTAGAACATCTTACCTACTGATTGTTGCATCTATGATTGTAAATTTTGCGATTGTCTTAATTGCAGAAAATTTTGATGTAATGGGGAGGGATATGTATATTTGTCTAAGTAAGGTAGACTGTCACTTTCAGAGTCAGATCACATGACCTAAATCTTGCTATCAAAACATAACCATAATGAAACTCTAACTATTTCATCTTTCAGGCTCCTGGTCGTTCTGAGTAACTTAATAATGATCACCTTCCAAAAGGCAACTAGGGATGGATAGTAAATGCTGGCTCAGGCAGAGTTGCCTACCCCCCATGAATGAATACTTAAAAAAACCCTCGGACAGAAATGAACATGAGAGCAATTTATTATGTTGAAATAAGAAGCAAATGGAACATTGGCATCATCGTGCTTGCTGACTGAGTGGAGGTATTCCACAAAACACGGTGGCATAGTGGTTAGCACTGCTGCCTCACAGCGCCAGAGACCTGGGTTCAATTCCCGCCTCAGGCAACTGACTGTGTGGAGTTTGCACGTTCTCCCCGTGTCTGAGTGGGTTTCCTCCGGGTGCTCCGGTTTCCTCCCACAGTCCAAAGATGTGCGGGTCAGGTGAATTGGCATTGCTAAATTGCCCGTAGTGTTAGGTAAGGGGTAAATGTAGGAGCATGGGTAGGTTGCGCTTCGGCGGGTCAGTGTGGACTTGTTGGGCTGAAGGGCCTGTTTCCACACTGTAAGTAATCTAATCTAATCTAAAACGGTTAACTGTTCTGCATTTGGATTCCCTATTGTAGAATAGACTGCATTGTGAGCAGCAAATACATAGATTACATCAAAAAAAAGGTAAGTTGCTGCTTCACCTGAAAGGAGAGAGAACAAAGAGAAGGTAAGTGGGCAGTGTTACACCTTGAAAGAGAAATTGCTGAAGGAAGGATAATAATGTTTTGGCGGCAATGAAGGAATGGACCAAAGTAGCAAGAAGGGAAGACTCCCTTCAGAATGCTGACAGAACAATCGGGGAAAACATTGGGTGCCAGGATCAAGGATATCTTGGAGAGGCTGCAGAATACTCTCAAAGGGGAGTGACCAGCAGGAAGTCGTTGTACACATTGAAAATAATGACATAGGAAGAAAAAAAGATGAGATTCTGAAGAGAGAATATAGGAAGTTAAACAGCAATTTAGGGAGAAGGCCCTCAAGGGTTGTATTGTCTGGATTACTCCCAGTGCCACAAGCTGACGAAGGTGATCATTATTATGTTTCGCAGATAAATGCTTGGCTGAGGTGCTGGTGCAGGGGCAAAGGATTCACATTTTTGGATCATTGGATCTCCTATATCAGAAGGACCTGTATAAGAAGGACAGATTGCACCTGAATTGGAAGGGGACTAACATATGATGGGAAGATTTGCTAGAGCTGCTTGGGAGGATTTCAACTAGTACTATTGGGAGGGGTGGGACCCAGAGAGATAGTGAGGAAAGAGATCAATCTGAGACTGGTACAGTTGGGAAAAGGAGCAAATCAAACTGTCAGGGCAGGCAGGAACAAAGCAGAGAATGAGATCGGACTGATAAATTAAACTGCATTTATTTCAATGCAAGAGACCTATCAGTGAGGCAAATGAACTTAGAGAATGGTTGGGAACATGAGATTTGGATATCATAGAATTTTCAGAGATGTGGCTTAGGGATGGACAGGACTAGCAGTTTAATGGTCCAGAGTATAGAAGCTATAGGAAGGATAGAAATGAGTTGCAAGGTAGGAGATGGAGTGACGATTTTAATTACTGATAACATTATAAATGTACTTAGGGAGTATATTCCTGGGAACATGTCCAGGAAAGTGAGTTGGGTAGAATTGAGAAATAAGAAAATAATGATCACCTTATTGGGATTGTACAGTAGACCCCCCAGTAGTTAGTGAGAAATTGAGAAACAAATTTCGAAGAAGAACTCAGTTATCTGCAAGAATAATAGGATGGTTATTGTAGGGGATTTTAGTTTTCCAAACATAGACTAGGACTAACATAGCATTAAAAACTTTGATAGAGAGGAATTTGTTAAGTCTGTACAAGAAAGTTTTTTGATTCAGTATGTGCATGTACCTACTAGAGAAATTGCAAAACATGACCTACTCATAGGAAATAAGGCAGGGCAGATGTCTGAGATGTCAGTGGGGGAGCACTTTGGAGCCAGCAACCATAATTCTATTAGTTTTAAAATAGTGATGGAAAAGATAGACTAAATCTAAGAGTTAAAGTTCTAAATTGGAGGAAGGCCAATTTTGACAGTATTTGGCAAAAACTTTCAAAAGTTAAATGGAGACAGGTAAAGGGAGGGCTGGAAAATGGGAAGCCTTCAAAAATGAGATAATAAGAGTCCAGGGCCAAAATGTTCCTGATAGGGTAAAATAGGGAATGCTGAATGACTAGAGAAATTGAGGTTTTGATCAAAAAATAGAAGGAAGCATATGTCAAGTACAGACAGCAGAGATTGAGTGAATTCCAAGAAGAGTATAAAGGCAGTAGGAGTATACCTAAGAGGGAAATTAGGAGGGCAAAAAGGGGACATGAGATAGCTTTGGCAAATCGGATTAAGAAGAATCCAAAGGAATTTTGTAAATAAAGTAAGGACAAAACGGCAACTAGGGAGAGAATAGGACCCCTTAAAGATCAGCAAGGCTGCCTGTCTGTGGAACTAGGGGAGATACTAAACAAGTATTTAGCATCAATGTTTACTGTGGAGAAGGATATGGAAGATATAGAACATGAGGAAATAAACAGTGACAACTTGAAAAATGCCCATATTACAGAGAAGGTCATGCTGGACATCTTAAAAGGCATAAAGGTGAACAAATCCCCAAAACCTGATCACGTGTACCATAGTTCTTTGTGGGAAGATAGGGAGTTGGTTGCTGAGATATTTGCATCGTCGATAGCCACAGGTCAGATGCCAGAAGACTGAAGGTTGTTTATTATTTAATGCCACAATTTAAGAAAGGTTAAGGAAAAGCTAGAGAACTGTAGATTGGTGAGCCTGACGTTGGTGGTTGACACGTTGTTGGAGGGAATCCTAAGGGATAGGATTTACTTATATTTGGAAAAATAAGGTTTGATTAGAGTTAGTCACACAGCTTTGTGCATGGGAAATCAGGCAACTGTCTGTGTGGAGTTTGCACATTCTCGCCATGTCTGCGTGGGTTTCCTCCGGGTGCTCCGGTTTCCCCCCATAGTCCAAAAATGTGCAGGTTAGGTGAATTGGCCATGCTAAATTGCCCGTAGTGTTAGGTGAAAGGGTAAATGTAAGGGAATGGGTCTGGGTGGGTTGTTCTTCGGAGGGTCAGTGTGGACTTGTTGGGCTGAAGGGCCTGTTTCCACACTGTAAGTAATCTAATCTAAAAAAAAACTTGATTGAGATTTTTGAAGAAGTAATGAAGAGCATTGATGAGGGCAGAGCGATGGACGTGATCCGAGGAACGGTCACTGGACTCAAAATGTTCATTTTGATTTCTCTTCACAGATGCTGCCAGACCTGCCAAGCCTTTCTAGCAACTTCTGTTTCTGTGATGTATATGGACTTCAGTAAGGTGTTCAACAAGGTTCCAAATGGTAGACTGGCTAGCCAGGTTAGATCACATGGAATGCAGCTGTCTGGATACTGAACTGTCTCAAAGTTAGAAGACAGAGGGTGGTGGTAGAAGGTTGCTTTTCAGAATAGTAACTACTGGTGTGCCACAAGGATCAATGTTGGGTCCATTGCTTTTTGAAAATGTGTTGCTGGTTAAAGCACAGCCGGTTAGGCAGCATCCAAGGAATAGGAAATTCGACGTTTCGGGCATAAGCCCTTCATCAGGAAGGGCTTATGCCCGAAACGTCGAATTTCCTATTCCTTGGATGCTGCCTAACCTGCTGTGCTTTAACCAGCAACACATTTTCAACTGTGATCTCCAGCATTTGCAGACCTCATTTTTTATCCATTGCTTTTTGTCATTTATATAAGTGATTTGGATGTGAACATAGGACATATCATTAGTAAGTTTGCAGATAACATCAAAATTGGAGGTGTAGTGGACAGCAAAGAAAGTTACCTCAAGAGTACAACATTTTCTTGATCAGATAGGCCAATGGGCTGAGGAGTGGCAGATGGAGTTTAGTTTAGATAAATGTGAGGTGCTGCATTTTGGAAAGGCAAATCAGGGCAGGACTTATATACTTAATAGTAAAGTCTCGGGGTGTGTTGTTGAACAAGGAGACCTGGAATGTAGGTTCATAGCTCCTTGAAAGTAGAATCGCAAGTAGATAGGATAGTGAAGAAGGTGTTTGGTACGTTTGCCTTTATTGGTCAGTACATTGAGTATAGGAGTTGGGAGGTCATGTTGCATCTATACTGGACATTGGTTCGGTCACTTTTGAAATACTGTGTGCAATTCTGGTCTCCCAGTTATAGGACGGATAGTATGAAAAAGGGTTCAGGAAAGATTTACAAAGATGTTGCCAGGGCTGGAGGGTTTGAGCTATAGGGAGAGTCTGAATAGGCTGGGGGATTGGAGGCTGAGGGGTGAAGTTATAGAGGTTTATAAGATCGTGAGGGACATGAATACAGTAAGTAAACAAGGTCTATTCCCTGGGGTAGAGGTGTCCAAAACTAGATGGTTTAGTTTTAAGGTGAGAGGAGAAAGATTTAAAAGGGACCTAAGAGGCAACGTTTTCACGCAGAGAAAGGTGCCTGTATGGAATGAGTTGCCAGAGGAAGTAGTGGAGGCTGGTACAATCACAGCATTAAAAGGCATCTGGATGGGTATATGAATAGGAAGGGTTTCGAGGGATATGGGCCAATGCTGGCAAATCTAGGATACCTGGTCGCTATGGACGAGTTGGACTGTACTGTACATCTATTTCTGTACTGTACATCTCTATGATGCTATGTGATTGGCAATGTCATCACGCTGGATCCTCCTTTGAGTAAGCAAGTTGGTGGAGCAGAAAGCGAGGAAAGGGAACCCATAAGAGGTTCTGGGAGGGGCAAAGAATAGAAATAACACACTGTGTCAGGAAATCATAGATGTATGCTGGGAGATATCGGGGCACAGGGACAAAAGATAGAGTTAAGACATTTTTTCTTATCAGTTCTATGGGGCAGGAACAGACTGAAATAATTGGTCTGCTAGGATAGTGCTGCTTGTGGATTTTGGGAAGGATGTAGTTGTTCAAAGTTGGAGGCCCATAGTATGGAAGACTTTAGAGGGAAGATCTCCAAAGGAAATGAGGTCAGTATCAGGGATAGAAACAAAAGCTTGATGTGCAGTGATGAGTCATGCTACAGGGAAGATAGGAAAATATGCTTGAGTTGGTGAGTGGTGGATTCAATAGGTCGATGACAACAGGACTACCCTTGTCAGAAGGTTTAATGACAGATTCAAGGTAAGTGCAATGCACTGAGTTCAGTAATGACTCCCCTTCAGAACTGAAGAGGCTTGGAAATCTATGGGTTTGAAGCTGTTGAAAAATGGGGGATGGGCAAGTGGAACCAAAGGGAATCTGTGCTTAGCAAAAGACACTCCCCTGTCTTCCATTCTATCTCAGACCCTACCTTATCTTCTTTCTTCTCTGTTCCACGTCCTACTTATTAAAATCTCTCACAGTTCTATCTTTCTTCAATTCTAATGGAAGAATTTGACATGGAGCTAATTCTGTTTCTCTGCGATGCTGCCTAATCTGCTGAGTATTTAAAGAACGTTTTTGTTTTCATTAAGAATCTTCATCTTTTAGAATTTGAATTTGATTTTTTGACTTTATTGAACTGTTTGTGATCTGGTTCCAAGAATAACTTGTGAGTAATGTGATTCAAAGGGAGTGAGGGGTTGCATATGAATACAAAGCTTTATAATTGGCATGAGGAAATGCTGTCCGGAAATTGCAACAATGACATATGAACGGCAGAGAAGAGGCAGCTGTCCTTGAGTAGAAGCACAGATATGTCCATCTTGTTAATCTTCTTGTCAAGGTCATGGTAGAAATGTCATCTTAAAGGTTAAATAAATTTCCTTCTTTTACTACTTCCCATAGTAAATCAAAATTTTCTCACCATCTTGTTTACAGTTCAATTACAGTATGTCCTGAAGTGCATGAGCCCTCCTTTCTCTATCTTTGTATGATGAAAATTTTCATCTTCTCTGCCAGGACTGTAACCTTGTGGAGTAGATCAACCTAACTTATTTTAATTCATATGAAACCAGGATGGGTTCTGCAATTGAAAAGAAATTGATTTTTTCAGATTAACGATCAGGCGATTGTATGAACACAGATATAGATTAAAACAAGTATACAACATAGAAAAAGGCCCTCCAGCCCATCAAGTCTGATCAATCAAGTACAAGAAGTTTCCCTCAGTGAAGAAGGCCTTACGAGGAAAGGATGGACAAGCTAGATTCAAGTGAAGAATTCAAGTGAAGAAGGGCTTATGCCCGAAACATCGATTCTCCTGCTCCTTGGATGCTGCCTGACCTGCTGCGCTTTTCCAGCAACACATTTTTCAGCTCAATCAAGTACAAGCACCTGACTAGTTTAATTCAATTTCCCACACTTGGCCCATAGCCTTGTATGCCTTGGCTTCTTAAGGTTATGTGGGTTTCTGTCTCTATAACCCAACAGGCAATGAGTTTCACCTTTGGGTGAAAAATATTTTACTGACCTCCCATCTAACAATCCTGGCCCTTCCCTTAAGTCTATGCTCAGGTCATTGATCCCTGCATTGAAGGGAAAAAGTTCCTTCTTGCTTACTGATAGTAATTTGATGATCTGATTGTAATCTGAAAGTCCACATTCTTGTCTATCCCTGCTAACTATTCAATCTCTTCCTTTCAAAGAATCTATCTTTACCCTAAAAATATTGAAAGCCTCCACTGTTTCTGAGGGAAACTTATAACCATCTGAGAGAAAAATAAAACACTTCATCTCTGTCTTAAATGGATGACCCTTTATTTTTAAACAATAACCCTTCAATCTGTATTCTCCACAAGAAGAAACATCCCTCCTGCACACAAACTGTTGAGACTCTACAGAGGCACATGTGTTTCAGTCAAGTTGCCCCTTATTCTTCTAAATTCCAGTGGATACAAATCTAGCTTGTCCATCCTTTCCTCGTAAGGCAACCTACCCATTTCCGGTATTAGTCTAGGAAACATTCTTTGAACTGATTCCAAAATATTTATGTCGATCCTTAAATAAGGAGGCCAATATTCTACATAGCACTCCAGATGCAGTCTCACCAATATCCTGTAAAACTAAAGAATAACCTACTATTGTTTTTGATTCCCCTTTCAATAAACATCTTACCTCATTGCTTCCTGTACTTGAGATTAATCTTATGTGATTCATGCATTAGAACTCCAGAATCTCAAAGTTCTGCAAGATCTCATCATTTACATAAAATGCTTATATTTTGTTCTTACTGCCAAAATGAGTAATTAAAAAATTTCTGCATTATGCTCCATGTGCCAAATCTCCACTCACTCACTTAACCTGTCTATGTTTATTTGGAGTTTCCTCATCGCAATTTTAACAATTTGCTTTCCTACCAATCTTTGTGTCATCAGCAAATCTAGCAACCATCAATACCGTAAGTCCCTTCATCCAAGTAATTGATATATATTGTAAAATGTTGAAGCCGCAGTACTGATCATTGCGGCATACCACTCCTTACAGTAATGCCACTTTCCTAGACCTGCACCATCTCTGGAACATCTAGACAACAAGAATACCTACATCAGACTCTGCTCATTGACTCCGGCTCTGCTGTCAACACAATTCTTTGCTCCAGACTGATGTTAAAACTTTGAGACCTAGCTCTCGACTCTGCCATCTGCAACTGGATCCTCAGCTTCCTGACCCAGAGTCTGCAATCAGTGAAGGTAGACAAGTGCACCTCCTCCACAATAACCCTCAACTCTGGAGCCCCCAAAGGATGCGTTCTCAGCCCCCTGCTGTACTACCAACAACTGTGTAGCCAAATTTTAGTTGAATGACATCTATACGTTTGCTGACGACACCACCGTGGTTGGATGGATATCAAACAATGGTGAGTCAGAATACAGAAAGGTGGTTTAGGGCTTGGTATCATGATGCAATGATAACAATCTCTCTCAATGTCGGGAAAAGGATGACTCATTGACTTCAGAAAGAAAGGAGGAGAACATGCCCCCATCTATATCAATGGAGTGGAGATTGAGAATGTTGAGAGCGCAAATGCCAAGGAGTGACAATAACTGACAACCTCTCCTGGGCTTCCCACGTAGATGCAATGGTCAAGAAGACAGAATGCCTCTTCTTCCTCAGGCAGCTTAGGAACTTCGGTATGTCCATGAGGACCCTCACCAACTTTTACAGATGCACCACAGCATACCATCTGGGTGCATAATGGTCTGAAACGTAACTGCTCTGCCCAGAACCATAAGAAACTACAGAAGGTTGAGTGCACAGCCCAGGCTATCACGGATGGCAACCTTCCATCCAGAGGAGTAAGTGAGGACTGCAGATGCTGGAGATCAGAGTCAAAAGTGTGGTGCTGGAAAAGCACAGCAGCTCAGGCAGCATGCGAGGAGCAGAAGAATCGATGTTTCGGGTATAAGCCCTTCATCGGATATAAGCCCTCCATCAGGATAAGGCCGTCATCCATTTCTAATGAAGGGCTTATGCCCGAAATGTTGATTCATCTGCTCCTCAGAAGCTGCCTGACCTGCTGTACTTTTCCAGCACCACACTCTCAACTCTGATCTCCAGCATCTGCAGTCCTCACTTTCTCCTAGTTGATTTTTGCCTTCCTGCAATGCTTCTTTGAAGGATGCCTACCTTGAAGACATTCTCCATCTCTCTCTACTTTCCTGATGAAGGGCTTATGCCCGAAATGTCAAGTCTCCTGCTTCTTGGATGCTGCCTGACCTGCTATGCTTTTCCAGCATCACACTCTCCACTTCTATCCACAGACTCCATTTAGACTTCTAGTTGCCACGGAAAGGCTGCCAACATCTTCAAAGACCCCTCCCACTTGTATAAAGTTCCCACAATCTCTGTGATCAGGCAGAAGATACAGAAGTTTGAACATATGCACAAACAAGTTCAAGAGCAGCTTCTTTCTTGCCAATACTGGACTGGTGCATGGACTTCCTAACTTCAAATAATGTTGATCTTATTAATGTTCAACTTGCTTCATGCAGCTCCTGTGCAGTGTAACCTGTTTGCCTCGCTCTGTCCAAGCATCCTAACTTGTATGTCCATGTTTACTATGAACTGCCTATACTGCTTGCAAACAAAGCTTTTCACTGTACTTAGGGATCATGTTAATAAATCAAATCAAATTACATCTTGCCAACAAGAAAAAGACCCATTCTTGCCTACTCTCTGCTTCCTGTTAGTCAGCTAATTTTCCATCCATGCTATACTGTTGCTCCTTTCATCACAAGCTTTTATTTTCTGCTAAGTAAGAAAGGATGTGAGAAAATATTGGCTGGCAAAATTAGGGAAAATCCAAAAATGTTTTATCAGTACAATAAAAGCAAGATGATAACTCAGGAAAAAAATGAGCCTAGTAGAGACGTACATGATATGCATGTGGACATATCAGATGTGGGCAATGTTCTTAATGTACACTTTTCTTCTGTCTTCACAAAGCCAGGGAAGAAATAGCAGATGCTATTGGGATCATTTTAAAATTTGCACTGGATACACGTGAGGAGCAGTGGATTAGAGGTCTAAAAATGTTATTTAAAAGGGTGTGAGGGATAGGCCAAAAAATTTTGGGCTAGTCAGTCTGACCTTGGTGAAAGTGAAATTAATGGAATCAATTTTGAGAGATAGGATTAACTATTACTTGAATAGGCACAGATTGATTTTGGATTGTTCACAGAGTTAATGTTTCAACCAAAAACGTTAACTCTGCTTTCTTTCCACAGTTGCTGCCAGACCAGCTGAGTTTTTACAGCAATTTCTGCGTTTTGTTTCTGATTTTCAGCATGCTTTGGTTTTGGGGGGAACACAATAAAGGTTTACCAGACTGATGCAAAGGTGGCAGGACTGATGTATGAAAAGAGATTATATTTACACTTTCTAGTTAGACTTTTTTCAACCAACCACATACCATAAAACCAACCATCTTATGACTGACTGTGCTTATACACAAATTAGCTCACAACACCTAAGTGTTGTTTTTGTTATTTTTAACTCCTAGGTATTTAGCATCCCACTAACAGCATTAGATATTCACAGGCAGTATGTACAATATAGTCAAGACTGGTGAGAGAAAGGATGGTGGACATGGACAGTACTTTGCAATGGTCTGGAGTAAAGAATGGTTTCTTTGGAGTAGGGACATTGATGTGAGTTCATAAAGAGGAGAACGGATAGCCTCTGATGAAAAGGAATTATTTACAATCTCAGCCAACATTTGCATCACAAAGATTGTGTGATCAGTAGATATAGAAATGGATTTCAAAGGATAAGGAGATGGTTGTGTGAAATTGGAGAAAGTTGTAGATTCAGAGCAAGAGAATGAGGGTGATGGGAATATGAACAGATGGTCTCAATGCTCCTGTGACAAAGAAGTCTTGAATGCCTTGTAATAGTTGGAAATTAGGTGGAGTAATTTACAGTAATGTTGTCAAGAAAAATCTGGGGCTGTCTTTGCTGTCCATCCTGATCCTGAAGCAATGGACTATTTTGGCAGAGGACAGTAAGGCCCAATGGACCTGGTGGTGAATGGCCATATCAGTCATGTACTTATATCTGTGGAATTGAGGCAGTGATATACAGTGAAAAAAAAAGTTTGAAACTACTCAATAGATCAGGATTAGCATTTTAGGGTGATGACGTTTTATCATCATTGGAACATACTAGAGAGTAATAGTTTTAAGGTAAGTATATAGCCAGAGAAGTGTTGATCGTGAGGGTATGGGGGGAACAATTTTGGATTGGGGAGATAAGGAAATAAAGGGAAATCAAAGTGATAGTCTGAAGGGCAGAAATAATTACATAACAAAACAAATGGTGGTGGAATGCAAAAAGCGTTATTAATGGGATGACCATGTATGCAAAAGATGAGGGTAAATGATAAATTAATACAACATTTTCAGGAAAAAGTGGGAGTAAAATGTTTAAGATCTACATTTGTCTATTGATGTCAAGGTAGTCAGTTTGTAAAGTAACTATTGAAAAGATAATTCTGTTCCTTGAGCTTGTATTATGGAAGTATGTAACAGACTGAAGATGGAAAGGTCAGAGAGGTCAAAGTGGGAGTGGAATCCAGCATATAGAATGAATTGAAGAAGGTAGGAGAGAGAAAAGGCTTTTGAAGACAAAGATGGATGCGTGGGAGTGATTGAGCAAATCAATAGCTGCTGAAGTATAATAGCAACTAAAGGGCTATATTCTAGGCATTGATAAATCTGGCAGCTCAAGTGTTAATGATTCATTCTATGGAAGTATTATGTATTGGAATGCCAAGAGAGTTTCGCATTGACATGTAGAATGGTTTTGTGGGATTGGCTATTTGCAAGAAAATTGCTTTGATTCAAAGAAATGGCATCTCTTTTTAAAGCTGGTCTTGAGCAGAAGAAAAACTCAGTAGGTTCAAGTCAATGTTAAACAATATAACAGCCATTAGAATCACTTTTATTGGTACTAAACAGTATTGATTAGATTACTTACAGTGTGGAAACAGGCCTTTCGGCCCAACAAGTCCACACCGACCCACAACCCACACATACCCCTACACCTAACACTAGGGGCAATTTAGCATGGCCACTTCACCTGACCCGCACATCTTTGGATTCTGGGAGGAAACCGGAGCACCTGGAGGAAACCCATGCAGACACAGGGAGAACAGTCAGTCGCCTGAGGCAGGAACTGAACCCGGATCTCTGGCACTGTGAAGCAATAGTGCTAACCACAGTACCATCGTGTCGCCCACTATGAACAATTTCTGACTTTAGCTTTAAAACTGTTCTAAAACTGAGTGCAGTGTAAATTGTGTATTTTATACATACTTTAATTTCATTTGTGTTACATTTAGATTTTTGGATTTTGTAGTAGTGACCTATAAATTTCTGACTATAATTAATTATTAGCTTGTAAATATTTTTGTAGCCATGGTGATTTATATTACGACAATTTGTAAGAACTATTTTGGAGTACAGATGGGATTTTTGTTTATCTTAGGACGTTTTATAACATAGCAAAGTAGATCATTGTGCTTTAAGATCTGTTCAACATTTCTAGACTGGGGTTCCAATTTTAATCTTCTGGGGTAAGGCCCATATCTTGGGACCTTTTTTCAATTTTACATTGTTTTAGGGAGTTTTATGAACTCCATAGATAGAGATGGTTACGTACAGTAATACTGTCAAGAAGGGGAAAATATAGTAAAATTAAATTATTTTTGAGAAAGAGTTAGGAACTGGATAGAGTACATAGGGAGAAGTTGTTCCCATTCATCAAAGATTCTCCTACACTGTGGAAACAGGCCCTTCGGCCCAACAAGAGCAACCCATCCAGACCCATTCCCCTGAACTCTACGGGCAATTTAGCATGGCCAATTCACCTAATCTGCACATCTTTGGACTGTGGGAGGAAACCGGAGCACACCCACGCAGAGAACTTGCAAACTCCACACAGACAGTTGTCCAAGGTGGGAATTGAACCCAGGTCTCTGGTGCTGTGAGGCAGCAGTGCTTACCACTGAGCCACTGTGCCATTCCAAAAGGATAAAAAACAAGAGGACATAGGTTTAAAGTGATGTGCAAACAAAGTAAGGGTGCTGCAAGAAGAAATCTTTTCACATAGTGAGTTGTTGGCAATCAATTGCTAACAAGTATAATCATCCATCTAGGAAATTCCATGTCACTGCTCATGAGGTCTTACGTGACTGATGCTCCCAATCCTGTGGCTGCATTTCCAATTGCACATTTGGCAGGCATTTCTGTGAGCTGGAAAACGTCCTTGGCCTTGAAATTGTTGACATTCCTTTATTCAGTTTCTTTTCTGGACTTACTCTTGCCATAAAGTGTTGTTGAAGAATTGTGCTCCTTCATTTAGGCATTTCTTTTAAATCAGTTTCTTCTGAACAATGGTCCCCTCGGCATGATATCTATGTTTATTTCTTCAGAGAAGGCTTCAGGAAGCTTTGAAACATTACCTTTGTCCTCTTCTAATTTGAGTGCCTCCCTTGAGCTGAATCAAAAAGAGTTGCATTGGCAGTCGGAACTCAGGCATCATCGACACATGGTTGGCCTAGTGGAGTTACTTTCAGATGGTCATGGCCTCCATGCTGGTGATATTGATTAGTTAGAACATGGAATGTACTGCCTGGAAAAATGGTGAGTCAGGTTCAAATGTGGTATTTAAGAAGATATTGGACAATTATTTGGATAGAAATGATGTTTAAGACTACAGGGAAAAGGCAGGAAATTGACATTAGGTAAGAGACCTGCAAGCACAATGGGCAGAATAGCCTGTTTCTGTGCTGTGATTCTGTAGTGATTGTCCCAAACTAGAAATGATGGGATAAAGCCCTGAAGATGTTACTTAAAGCTGAGTATGTTTTAAGATCAGGTATATTTCCATGCTGTACATCTCTATGACTCTATGTCTATGATAGTTCCATGAAGAAGTTATCAGCATTGAGTTAAATTCATGCATATCTTAAGCCAACAGAGGTGTTAGCAAAACATTTTTCAATGTATTGTAGAAGGAGTACTTTCGGTTAGTGTTGAAGGGATTTTTTTTCCCAAACTTTCAAAGGAGTGTTTTGGGAATTGATGGGATTATAATTTTACTGTGGGGTTAAAACTTTTTAAATTTGTATTATAATTAAATAGTTTGGTTTATTATATTTGGCTTAATTTATTCTGTTTATCATTAAAATAAAATTTGCAACATTGCATGTTTATGTGTTAGTGAAAGACCACATTCTTAAAACCAAAATTTTTTAAAAAATCTGTCAAGCCAGGTTTAAGGCAGGGATCTGACGTACCTAGTCATTACATCATAACAATATCTACTGAAATGTAAAGGATACATTATTCTAGGATATTCTTGATAATCATTTTGTTTTACAAAATTAGAATGCCCTTTTCAAAATACCTTGAAACATTTTTTAAAAATTCTTGCATTAACACTTGCATGTTGATGTCATTAACTATAAACTACTGACTATATTTGCCCCAGAAAAATTACACTCACCATGTTCTGGCTAACCCAGCAGAAGAAGTTCATTGTCCAAAATAAAATAGGCATCACTCTCTACTAGGGAGAAACAATTGGTTATGTACAGATTCAGAGGATCTACTCCACAACCCTATGGCAAGGAACAGTTAACTAAAGGTGTGGGTGGTGGGGAAAGATCAAACTCAGATAAAAAAAGGAAATGTTGGATGAAACTCAGCAGTTTTAGTAACATCAATGGAAAGAGAAAGGGAGTTAACACTAAAAGTACAATATGACTTTTCTTTGGATTGAACTTGAGATTTGGCTGGAAGGTGACTGAGATGGAACTACAGAATGTTGACATACCTAGACTGAAGGGTTTGTTGGAAACTGTGCAACCTTACAATCTGAACTTAGTGGCTGAAGAGGGTGACAGAGGTTCCTTGATGGGGAAAGCAGCTAGTTATCTAAAGATGCATTGACCAACTTCAAAATGAAATGATTGTGAGACAGGTGGGGGTGGAGACATTGGCTATAGCATTATTACTATCATTCTTTGAAAAGTATTATAAAGGCACGACAGTTGGTACACTTAATTCTATTTCCAAAACTTTCAGATTATGTTTTGAAAGATTCTATGTAACTGAAATGCTTTCATTTTATAAAACTGATGGTAAGAACTGGGGTAAATAGGTTTATTAGAAATAAATCACAAGAATAGAATTAGACAACATGATCAGAGGTAGTTAAGTTGCAGATATAGTTATATGAAAATGGAAGAATTTATTTCACATTGGCCACTAGATGGAGTTTGTGTTTTAATATTTTAGCATTATGTCAGTTCAGTTGGTTAAATAACTAGTGTTGTGCAAAGTAAAGATAACAGTGTCAGTTTAATCCCTGTACTAGCTCTGAAAGTTCATAGAGGTCTGCCTCCTAGCCTTGCCACAGGGTTGTGCAGCTGTACATAACCAATTGTTTCTCCCTAATGGAGAGTGATGCCTACTCTTTTTGGACAATGAATTCTTATATTACTTAATGTAGGAAAACATTGGGGAATTCTATGTGAAACATGATATGGGCTAATATTCTGAAGTAGCTGAAAATGTGTTGCTGGAAAAGCGCAGCAGGTCAGGCAGCATCCAAGGAACAGGAGATTCGACGTTTTGGGCATAAGCCCTTCTTCAGGGCATAATCCCTTCCTGAAGAAGGGCTTATGCCCGAAACGTCGAATCTCCTGTTCCTTGGATGTTGCCTGACCTGCTGCACTTTTCCAGCAACACATCTTCAGCTCTGATCTCCAGCACCTGCAGACCTCACTTTCTCCTCTAATATTCAGAAGTATGCAGTATTTAACAGATACTTGACTTAAAAATGATTAAACATAAAAAAGGTGGATATCTCTGTAAATGTGAAGAACAACGGTAGATAAAATTTATAACAGCTAGGTATATGCACATTTGGAAGGAAATGTGCATATTTGCACATTCTGAATATTATAACTATACTATGCATACATAGAAATGCCTAAAGTTGAATCATAAAAGTGTTGATAGTAGATTTGTCACTCAATGGGTAAAATCATTTGGAGTAGCAGTAAACAAATGACAAAAGAACAATATTGTTCGATTACAACTCAGAAGGTATCAAACTAAAATAGTTTGTATTCAGTATGTACCCTCAATTATTTTGTTCTGTTTTGATAACCAACATTTAGTGGAAACTATCACAGGGATTATTTCTTGTACCATAGAATTAAATGGAGATGTAAGATGGAGAAGCTGTATACTTTAGCTTTGAAAGAAGACATTTGTTGTGAAGTTGAGTGGAGTACTTACGAATTGGAAGGCAGGAAGTTAGAATTTGTTTGTAAAAATGATAGCGGGAAGTGTGTGTGTCCCTTTAGGAGATGATGTGCTTTTCAAACTTGGTGATTTAAATTTTAAAAAATGCAAGTTAGTGTAGACGCAAAGACAATTCTGAAATTGAAATATATGCATCAATTGGCTGTGTGTTTGGCTACCTAGGCTTGTTTTGATATTAAGGCAACCAGCTTGAATATGACCCAATTAATTTAAGCCAGACCTTAGATACCAAAACCCAACTAAATTTAAATCTGATGGTTTTGACTACTTTGAACCAATCCAATAGTAAAGAAATTAATAGGTCATCAAGGGTGCATAAGAAGAGAGATTTTGAAAATCAGTGTGAGAGTGAACTGACATCAGAACAGTAAATATCTGGCTCTCAAAGGAGTCTTTAATCTCTCTGATTAAGCACCATCTAAAAGGTACTATGGCACTCTTAACTAATATTCCTGATTCAAGAATTTGACAGAGAGAGGCATTTCAGACACTACAATTCAATGGAGAAAGGTGTTCCTGGCGGAGGATCAGTAGAGAGGGCATCATGCATTCTGGAAGATGTATGCTGGCTGTAGTTTTGAGAGACTAAATTCTATTGTTTTGTTATAAAAGTGGGACTTGTATTTCATTGGAACAGCATGCCATTAGGATTTTGTATTGTTAGGGAATAGTTAGTAGTTAAATGGGATTGTCTGTTTGTGAGTAGTTCTGTTAAATTTTTCACTGTTAGATAAGTTAATTGCTACTTGTTGATTGCAAGGTGAATGAAAGGATCTCATTTCATTTATTCTGTTTCATAACAGATTATGAGGCGAGGTGCTCATTTTGGGTGTTTAGGAGTTTAACTGTCAGAGGGTGGGTTAACCTCTGCTCCATAATACACTTGAGATGGGAGCTTAAAGAAGTAAACAAGATATTGAAATTTGTAGATAATGTAAATGTGGAACACTACTTCAGTGTAAGCGATGAAGAAGAAAAGCAGCATATGCCAAACCTGATGAAGGGAGAAGTTAACAAAGATTTAAGCAAGAATTTCTTAACACAAAGAACAGATTTTAAATCAGATTTATTCTAAGATTGATTAGATAATACAGATGGAATGAGAGTATATTTTTTAAAATGGATGAGCTGTGGCTTCCCAGATCATACTTTTTTCAATGTTGTGTAATCTACTTGGGCTGTGTAATTCAGTTACTCACATTGAGCTACACTTATTTAAAAAAAATCACAGTATTTATATCTGGCTCATTTAGTTGATCTCAGCAATAGAGATGATTTAATTGG
The DNA here is from genome assembly GCF_020745735.1 of Hemiscyllium ocellatum. Classification (NCBI taxonomy): domain Eukaryota; kingdom Metazoa; phylum Chordata; class Chondrichthyes; order Orectolobiformes; family Hemiscylliidae; genus Hemiscyllium; species Hemiscyllium ocellatum. Next base: position 17,719,960 of record NC_083424.1, read on the forward strand.
CTTCAGAACTCTAGACTCTAATAAAATGGGTAAAAAGCCCTGACTTGTATTCAGTAGATTTTTTTGTTTATAGGTATGAACATAATTGCATTACAAGACTATCAGCAGTCAGGCAGGATCTCATATAAGCCAACTTCGTCTGAGTAAAGGCATGTATGTTACGATGACTTGGACTTTTACGTGATAGGAGGATACAGCTGAGCCTAATTCCATCTTCAAAGATTCCATGGCAGTATTTTGAAGAAATAGATATAATTTATCTCTCAATCAAGATCAACAAAAATAAAAACTGTTTCTCTGGTCATTGTCCCATTGTTTGTGGGATTTGGCCGTCTGCAAATTGTCTAATGTGTTTCCTACATTACAACTGTATTTAAAATTCACTGTAAAACAGATGGAGACATCCCCAACTCAAGAAAAAGCTTTGTACTGATAAAAGAAAATCATTCCTAAAAATGTAATCAACGTTACATGTTTTTTCTTCTTTTTCCAAAGATCTAACTAGATATTTTGAACATTTGTAGCATTCTCTGTTTCTGATTTTCAGATATCCTGGACTTGACTGTTCCTTTTCATGGTTGACTATCTCTAAACACTGGCAATATAACCTGAGAGTAACCGTAGACTCATGGACAAACTCCATCGTCCGAAGGTGCACAGGGCAGAGAGGGCCGAGCCATGGCGTGTCAAAGCGACCGTTGATCCCCGTGCACCAATCACAAAGAAGCTGGTCGGGTACACCAAGACGCGATTGGTCGATGTCGGGGTTGGTGGGCAGGGCTTGGTGGGGATGGTCGTTATTTGAAGCTCGCGCTGAGGTGAGCGGTTGCGAATGGAACGTTCCCGGGATTACTGGCCCGGAATTTGAACCCAGGGATAAGGAATCCCCGGGGATTTGGTGTTCCGGGGGTCTACACGTTCGCAAAAAGTCGTAAGGGATCAGCGATCGCCTGATCTCCCTCAACGTTGAATTGATCTTACTTTTGAGAGGAGACCAGCGCTTTTTTTTGTTCTTTCTTGCCCCACCTCTGTTTGACTGTCGACCGAGTTGCGGGATCAAAGACCGTCGCACCTGCAGCGATCTAACTGTCAGCGGCCGCCTCCTGTCACCAAGTGACAGCGACCCACTTACCTGAGTCTGAGTCGGCTTCAAATAAACCAGCAAAGACCATCGAGAGTAAGCCGGGATACACGAACTTCCGCAAAAGAAAAAGTCCTGTTGCTTAAGTCATCTTGCGATCCTCTGGAGTATTGAGCCAGCACGGCACAGTCTGACCATGTCCGCAGACCGTTACTCCGCTCTGGATGAAACTGCCCTCAGGAAGCTGGTGAGAAAGCGTCAACCCATTTATTTGGGATTAAAATGTTGTCCCAACCCGGTGCTGGTACTGGGATCTGCTTGGCTGTTGCTGAACGTGCCAGGGCGGCGGCTGTTAGTGCAAAATTCCGCTGTGTACCTGCCTGCAGAATATGCGACCCTGAGCAATAATTGCTGTGGGTGACGGGGTGGGGGAGGTGGTGACACGCCAGACCAACGATGCACCAAGGCACACGGGCACTTGTTTTAAAATGAGAGCTGGCTTCCGTGATTTGGTTTTTGTTTTGGAAGGGTTTGGGGCATGTTAGGGCCTCGAGCGGTTGAATGTGGAATGTCACTCGGTACTGTTAATAGAGTCTTTTAAGATGTGAAAACGACTATGAATCTTGCCACATTTGCACTACTCTTGTCTTTTATACTGTTTAAAAGTTCCAAATTTTGTATCTTGACCTGGTGTCGAACAGCCATGATATTCATGCATTGTAAGTATTTAATTCCGGATGGAATTACTGAGTTTGTCCTTTCCATTTAAACTCCCTTTTAAAAAATGTCCAGTTTAAAATAGTTAACCTGACCTGCTGAGGCGCAGGGTACGAGATTTTAACTGCGGCAGGGCTGAAGCTACAGTTCACCTCTGACCTTCAGCAGGAGTTGGGGTAAATCGCTGGAGTAGCCAAGTTGCTTTAATTACGATGTCACGACGAATTAAATACCTTTTGTCCCTGCAAAGGTGAAACTGGCGATGTGTACGTTAAATCTCGTCTAGTATGTCGACCTTGCTATTATGATGTGATTCAAGTTTTGTTGGTTTTCTAATTGGAAAGCATTGCATCTTTCTGGCGTACAATGCTCAATCGGCGAACACAGAGGAGATTTGTAGATACTTCTGAAGTGCAATTCTACGTAGCACTGACCGCATCACGCTTAGAAAGTTGAGACTGAATATGCAAGCATATTTCAAGAAGGATGGACAGTTTAATTAAAACATTTTGGACAAACTCAAGAGATCTGGCGGCATTTGCAGAGTTTATATTTTGAGTCCACTATAACTTCTTCGGAATTGAAAGTTTTTTAAAAAAAAATTAAAAGTAGGTGGATGAGCGAAATATATGCACATTCCCATCTGCGTGTAGCCTGATTTTGTATTGGTTTGGCAACATTAAGGTGTTGTAGAGATTTTTAAAGTCATTTGTACAATTATCAGTTTTGGTCGCTTCGGAAACATAGAAACTTAGACGATATTTTCTGGCGGACCTGGAAATACAATGACCAGCCCAGTGAGGGTACAAATGTTGATGGGTGCATTGCGTCACATCTGTCAGCTCCGATTCACTGAAACTTTCATTAGTTGAATTGGAGAACGTATTTCCATCATTGCTCTCGAGAATTAGAATATGATTTTTAAAATAACGAAATGTGACATATCTATGCCGTCATTAAGACCACCCACTTGCATCTAATGGGCGGCACGGTGGCACAGCAGTTAGCACTGCTGCCTCACAGTGCCTGAGACCCGGGTTCAATTCCCGACTCAGGCGCCTGACTGTGTGGGGTTTGCACGTTCTCCCCGTGTCTGCGTGGGTTTCCTCCGGGTGCTCCGGTTTCCTCCCATAGTCACAAAGATGTGCGGGTTAGGTGAATTTGCCATGCTAAATTGCTCGTAGTGTTAGGTAGGGGTAAATGTAGGGGTATGGGTGGGTTGCACTTTGGCGGGTCGGTGTGGACTTGTTGGGCCAAAGGGCCTGTTTCCACACTGTAAGTCTAATCTAATGTTGCCTATCTCATCTATTCTGTTGCAGCAACTCTTCTTACCTCTCGGCTTGATCATTCCAGTACACTTCTGGCTGACATCCTATTTCTGTGAAGTCAGCCAAAACTTTGTCCTGAAAGTCCCAACTGCCCAACATTATTGTGTTCACTGACATGCATTTAGTTTTTGGTTAAGCAGTGACTTCATTTTCTTATTCTCATCCTTGTATTCAAATCTCCCTCATGATTGGTCATTTGGTCCCCTAGAGGTGTCCTGCCACCCAATAGGATCAAGGTGGATATGATTGTAACTTAAAATAAAAAAGGTAAGCAGGAATGTGTATTAAGAATCTATCCATCAATATTCCACTTTTTTTAAGGAAAAGTATTCCAAATGCTCATGGCCATTTGCAAACAAATCTCCATATTTCTAAAATGGCCAATTCCTTATTTTTAGACAGTGATGAGAAAGTGAGGACTGCAGATGCTAGAGATCAGAGCTGAAAAATGTGTTGCTGGAAAAGCGCAGCAGGTCAGGCAGCATCCAAAGAGCAGGAGAATCGACGTTTCGGGCATGAGCCTTTCAGGAAAGAAGGGCTTATGCCCGAAACGTCGATTCTCCTGTTTTAGACAGTGATCCCTTGTTCTAGAATTTTCCAAGAGAAAACATTCTCCACATTTAGCCTGTCAAAATTCTTCAGATCTTGTATGCTTCAATCAAGTTACCTTTACGCTTCTAAACCCCAACAGATCTAAGCCTATACTGTCCAAACTTTTCTATAATTCAATATGGAGAAAGTGATCTGCAGATGCTGGAGATCAGAGCTGAAAATGTGTTGCTGGAAAAACGTAGCAGGTCATGCAGCATCCAAGGAGCAGGAGAATCGACATTTCGGGCATGAGCCCTTCTTCCTGAAGAAGGGCTCATGCCCGAAACGTCGATTCTCCTGCTCTTTGGATAGTGCCTGACCTGCTGTGCTTTTCCAGCAACACATTTTCAACAGTAATTCAATATGCCCATTCCAGGAATTAGTTTGGTAAAAGTATTGAACTGTTTCCAAATCATTACATCCTTCCTTCAATTATGACTGTTATAGGGGGCAGCACAATGGCTCAGTGATCAGCACCACTGCTTTACAATGCTAGGGACCCAGGTTCAAGTCCACCCTTTGGTGCCTGTGCAAACTCACAGACAGATATTCTCCCTATGTCCATGTGAGTTTCCTCATGGTGCTCTGGTTTCCTCCCACAGTCCAAAGATGTACAGATTGAGTGGATTAGCAATGCTAAATTGCCCTGTAATGTCCAGGGTTATGCTGGTCTTTCACTATTGCTAAGCCTTACTTTAGATTTTAACCATTGTAACAATGAAAGGGGAGTGGACAGTTCTCATGGGCCAGGCTTTCTAGTTTTTTTTAGCTTTTAGAAGTTGTTTGGGATTCCAGAAGGTTTGGAAGCTTTGGTAAATGATAGCTAGCTGCTACTTTCTCTGAAAGCTCTCTTGATGTTGTTTCTTCCTAGATTGAAGAAGCACATGTAAGGATCTGTCTGAATTTACCTTTTTGCCAAGGGGTGTGTTTATGGGATGTTACTATATTGGAATAGTTAATAATTGGAACTCTAGCTATCATTTTAGTTAAGTTTTCCAATAGTTAAGTTACTCTAAATTCTTCTTTGTTTTGTTTTTATTGTAATTAGTGTTTTGCTTAACGTCAAGTAGTTTGACCAATCACATCACATCTGGAATACACACTTTATATCTACCTTTTAAAATAAGAAAAAGTTAGGGTCGAGGCTAACTTGTAATATTTTGATGGGGTCTGGTCCATAACAATGCTAATATGTTACTACTTACACTGTAAGCTTCTATTTTCCACAAAACCCTTTGTGGCACTTTATCAAATACCTTCTGGAAGTACCTAAGACAAGAAGCAGAACTAGGCCATTCAGCCCATTGACTCTGTGCCACCATTTAATGAAATTATGCAGATCTGATCCTCAATTCCATTTCCAGTACAGTCTATCCACTGATACTTTATCTAAGACTGATAACAGATACTTAACTACATAAGACCATAAGACATAGGAGTGGAAGTAAGGCCATTCGGCCCATCGAGTCCACTCCGCCATTCAATCATGGCTGATGGGCATTTCAATTCCACTAACCAGCATTCTCCCCGTAGCCCTTAATTCCTCGAGACACCAAGAATCTATCAACCTCTGCCTTGAAGACATTTAGTGTCCCGGCCTCCACTGCACTCCATGGCAATGAATTCCACAGGCCCACCACTCTCTGGCTGAAGAAATGTCTCCGCATTTCTGTTCTGAATTGACCCCCTCTAATTCTAAGGCTGTGTCCACGGGTCCTAGTCTCCTCGCCTAATGGAAACAATTTCCTAGCGTCCACCCTTTCCAAGCCATGTATTATCTTGTACGTCTCTATTAAGTCTCCCCTTAATCTTCTAAACTCCAATACAGAAGCAATCATCCCAACACCCACAAACAGACCTGCATCAAGACATGATGTAAATGGGCCACAACACACTGTAGCACCTAGGAACAATAAGCAGCAGAAGAAAAATACTTATACAACGTATTCAAGAAGAACAGGTACCCGATAAACACAGTCCATCGATTCTTAAACAACAAACCCAAACAAGTAGACACAACACACCCAGAAACTTTAGCCACACTACCATACATCAAAGACATACCTCTGAAATGATTACCAGACTACTCTGACCCCTTGGCATCATGGTAACCCACAAACCTACCAACATACTGAAACAGCTACTGATGAATCTAAAGGATCCTATACCAACAATCAGCAAAAATGAAGTCCATACCAAAATACCATGTAACAAAACTACATCAGGTAGACAGGCAGTAAACTAGCCACCAGGGTACACTAACATCAACTAGCCATCAAAAGACATGACCCACTATCACTAGTATCCTTATGTACAGCTGAAGAAAGACACCAGTTTGATTGTGACAACACATCCATCCGAGGACAGGCCAAACAGACATGCATAGGAATTTCCTGGCATTCATGACATGGTGACAAAAAGTCTGAAAACAAACCTGCCAGCGCACCGAGCAAACTTATAACCCGAACCTCAACCTGTGCTACAAATCTTCTCAAAAATTGTACTCCTTTGTCTAAGTTGGCAGCTTGTTTTGGAGTAGCTTTCTTGTGAGTTTGGATTGTTTGATTTAATGTTGCTGAAAAGAGACTTTTGTTGAACATGTGCATTTTGTGCTCATCAATACATAATTTCAAACTTGGTATTTTTGTTGTATCTCCACAATTTATACCTCAGGAGAAAAGGACTTGTGGTTGTTTGCAAGTCAATGCAGATCACAGAACAAATCTGGGAACAAGCAACAGCTCCTCTGCTTCTGGGCAATTCGCAAAGTCACAAGGCTTCGGCATAGAACTATTACTTGCAGAGAACAGATTTCTGGTGTTATGAACAGACCAGAACCCCTCAAAACACGTTAAGAAGGTAGCCTAGACCTTAACAATTTCTTATTTTGAAGGTAAATATCAGGTGCTGTTTTCCAGATGCAATTCAATTGATTAAACTACTCTATTAAGCAAAACACAATTTATTCAATTGCTATAGTTTAAAATACAACAAAATAAAAGAAGAACTTGACCTGTACAGACTTGAGTAAGGCATTCAACAAGGTTTGTCAAGGTAGACTGGTCAGCAAGTTTAGATCATATGCAATATAGGGAGAACTAGCCATTTGGACACAGAACTAGCTCGAAGATAGAAGAAAGAGGGTGGTGGAGGGTTACTATTCAGACTGGGGGCCTGTGACCACTGGTGTGCCACAAGGATTGGTGTTGGGTCTAATTGTTTTCGTCATTTAGAGAGATGATTTGGATGTGAACATCGGAGGTATGGTTAATAAATTTTCAGATAACTGCAAAATTGGAGATTATAATGGACAGCGAAGAAGGTTACCTCAGAGTACAATGGGATCTTGATGAGATGGGCCAATGGGTTGAAGAGTGGCAGATGGAATTTAATTTGGATAAATGTGAGGTGCAGCATTTTGAAAAGGCAAATTAGAGCATAACTTGTACGCTTAATGGTAAAGTTCTTGGGAGTGTTGCTGAACACTGGCCTCGGAGTGCAGATTCATACTTTCCTTGAAAGTGGAGATGCAGGTAGATAGGATGGTGAAGAAGACATTTGGTATGCTTAACTTTATTGGTCAGTGCATTGAGCATAAGAGTTGAGGTCATATTGTGGCTGTACAGGATGTTGGTGACTCCACTCTGAGTACTGTGCAGTTCTGGTCTCCCTAAAATAGGAGGGATGTTGTGAAACTTGAAAGGGTTCAGAAAAGATTTACAAGGGTGTTTATGACTTGGACGTGCCAGTGTTGGACTAGGTGGACAAAGTTTAAAAATCACAACAAGCTATAGTCCAATAGATTTATTTGGAAGTACTAGCTTTCAGAGTGCCGCCTCTTTTACCAGGTGGTTGTGGAGGTTAAGATCATTCTCACAGAATTTATAGGCAAAGGAGTCTAGTGTCATGGAGATGTGATAAAGTAAACAATCTTAGATTAAAACTTTCATCTTTTATAATGGGAAATCCTGGTTTCTGTTCTTTGATATGTAATTCCCAGAGCTGCTTTTAAATTACATTCTCAAGATAGCTCAACTTTTTAAACAATAGGTGTGAAGTCTGTGTTCCAATGCTATATCAGACTGACAAACCCTCTGTATAGTTTTAGTTTTACATGGATTCATGCAGTTTTTCAGTAAAATAAAATTTAATTCAAAAAAACAAATTCACCCCATAAACTTGTATGCGTGTGCATGTAGAAGTTAAGTGTATTGCTGGAAAAGCACAGCAGGTCAGGCAGCATCCAAGGAGCAGAAGAATCAGTGAAGACCCTAATGAAAGGCTTATGCCTGAAATGTCATTTTTTTTTTCCCCTGCTCTTTGGATGCTACCTGACCTGCTGTGCTTTTCCAGCAACACACTCTTGACTCTAATCTACACCATCTGCAGTCCTTGCTTGCTCCTGCACATGTAGGAGTGACAGATATGATACTGTATGTAAGCTTGGTTAAGTGTGTAAGAGGGTGCATGTGAGTGGGAGTTGTGTGCATATGCGAAAGAGCTTGTTAATGAGGGAGGGTCTGTGTGGGTGTGTCATGCAGTGGGATCACATAGTGTGACATGAACCCAAGGTCCTGGTTGCGGCTATTCCCATGTACCAAACTTTGCATTCAGCTTCCAAATAAATCTGTTGGACTTATAACCTGGTGTTGTGATTTTTAACTACAAGGATGTTGCCAGGGTTTGGAGTGTTTGAGCTATAGGAGAGGCTGATAGGCTGTGGCTATCCTGCATGGAGTGTTGGAGGGGTAAGCTAAGAGGTTCAGAAAATCATGAGGGGTATGGATAGGATAAATAGACAAGGTATTTTACCCAGGGTGAGGGAGTCCAAAACAAGGCAGCATAGGTTTAGAGTGAGAGGGGAAAGTTTTTTTTTCTTAAAAGGGACCTAAGGGGTAACTTTTTTTTTCATGCAGAGTGTGGTGCATGGATGGAATGAGCTTTCAGGAAGTGGTGGAGGCTGATACATTTAATAAGCATCTGGATGGGTATATAAAAAAGGTTTAGCAGTGTATAGCCAAGTGATGGCAAATGGGACTAGATTAATCTAGATATCTGGTCAGCATGGACAAGTTGGACGAAGGATCTGTTTCCATGTAGTACATCTCTATAACTCTAACTTGGAATAGTTTTACTGTATTGGAAAACTTAACAGAATAGTTGGTATGGTAACAATGACCAATTAACTATTCCATATTGTAGCATCAAATAAACACAACCTTAGCAAAAAGGCAAATTCTCATGCAGTTCTCCAATCCAGGAGGCAAGAACATCAAAAGACAATTCTGAGAGAATTCAGTGTAGCAGTCGGGAGAGATTTGCTGCCTTCCAATCTCGCTGAGACTCCAGTAACAATTGCCAAAAGATAACTAAAATTCTGGATCTGTAGACTTTGATTACACCCACTCAGGCTGCTTCCATTGTTCCTGCGCATTTTCTAAAAAAAACTAAGGCTCATGTTGTTTATCTTCTCATTGATTGCTCAATAACAGTCCCCCAGTTCTCTCTAAAAGAAACCAGTACCAAATACACTGTTAAAGCCACAGCTTGTCAGTGTATGTTGGTATATCACTAAAGTGCAAATGAGCCACTTTCAGGATCAGAGCTGAAAATGTGTTGCTGAAAAAGCGCAGCTGGTCAGGCAGCATCCAAGGAGCAGGACAATTGACGTTTCGGGCATGAAACATTGATTCTCCTGCTCCTTGAATGCTGCCTGACCTGCTGCGCTTTTCCAGCAACACATTTTCAGCTCTGATCTCCAGCATCTGCAGTCCTCACTTTCTCCCCAATTTCAGGATCAACTGATTATGTTACATTGGTATTAGGTAGCACATTTGGTTGTTTAGCAAATGCTGCCCATTTATAGAATCCTAATAATAAATAGATATTGTCTTGGGTTTTCCATGCATGGACTGGTTGAGTGTGGTCTGTATTCTATTATGATCAACTGGGAGAATGTTGTTTACCTCAATCAGCCAATCATTAGGAAGCAATTGACATTGACCGGCTCTAGATTAAATATACAACATTGCTCAACTGTGTGGTAGGCAGAACATCATCTTTGTGGATTGACAACAGCATTCCAGTAGCACAAAATACCAATTGAGTCATGATGTATAATAGCAGAATAAAATCTGTTCACATTCTTGTAATAGTGTTCCTTTCCCTTTGAATTTGAAATGAATCAAGTGTTTTCCAGTCTTGAAGTGATGGTCTTTGGCTTATTTATAAACTTATACCATACAAAGTGATCTCACCTGATATACACAAGCAATGTCCCATTTTGCCCTATTTTCTCAATATATTTGAACCACACCAGAATGTTGCTATGTGTTTAGTTTAGAAATTGAAATTAGTTTCATGTCCATAAATAAAATGTTAGGTGTTATTACCTTTTATAACTCCAATTGGGCCATCTGCCTGTTTGGATCTGGAACTCCATGATAAGTCGATTTTACCTTACAGCCTTTTTGGCAACAGCTCTTGTTTGGAGTGAACAGAATCAAATATTTTTAAAGATGATATCTTGACATGAGCAAATGTTATTCTGGTATAAACAAGATGGAAATATAGTTAAAAAAACTTGCTTATCACCACAAACCTAATGGATTATTTCTTATAACAAAAGCAGGGTTATCAAATGCATTTTTATGCTGCAGTGTTTGAATGATTCTTGTTTCTACTGGGAAATGTTTTTATGTTACAGGACAAAAAAGCCTACAGCAAAACCTGTTCCAAGTGATCTAATTTATTTCAATTATTTATGGGATATGCAATATCTTTATTAATGACTACCAGCTGAAGTATCTGCAAAAATACATATGTCTAAACATGTTGAGACAACAGAACACTTTGCAGTTTTGCTGCTTTCTTGGGACATTCTTGTTGTTTTCGCTAAGCCACATTTTTTTAGGAGGAGATATATTTTAAAATTTTGGTATAAATTAGCTTAGTTGTATTTCTGACTATTGTTAATGCAATAATTGACCATCTTGAGTCATGTCTCTTTTATAGAACTTATTGAAACTTGCTGATAGCAAATAGCAATGAAGGCTAAAGTAGGAATTAGTGTTTTATTCACTTTCTTGGTGGAGGAGATTTTCTTCTCACCTGTCCTGAAGGTACTGTCTCTTACTGTTTCATTTACAAATAGTGGTTAGCTTGCCCACAAAATAGTCTTCACGAATAACCTGACATAATGAGTATCAGAAGCTTATTTGATGTACCGCATGCCCTTTTGAACACACTTTCAAATAGTGTTGCTGCACTAAAAACTGAAAGCGAATATCCAGACTACACTTGCTGCACTCCCCATAATATCCTTAGCTTTGGCATGGCAAGCAGTTTACCATCCTGTTGCTTCCTTAGCTGGTGAGAAATTAAACTTTGAAAACCTGCTGGTAAGTTTGGCTCAGTTGTGCAGAGCCATAGCAAACAGGTACCAAGAGGAGGTATTTGTAATAACTTGTACTTTGTCTTATAATGAATGAGTATTTTGTTTGGAATAATGTTTAGGTCTGTCTTTAAATTGTGTTTACTTGAATGCTGCTGCAAAGGGGTTATAATCAACTTGGAGTTTTATTGGTATTTCAATAATAGAAATGTACATAGAGTGAGTTGTGAATATAATGAGGTTAGTTTCCAAATTCCCCTTTTGTTCAGGACCATGACTTTGGAAGTGTTGGGTTGCAAACTGTTTCAGTCACCTTAGAACTGAAGTGGGATGGAACTTTTTTTAAATTGCACAGCTGGCACAAATGTCAATTTGATGCAAGTTATTTGAGTCTGAGATAGTTATGATTTAGGATAGCATTTCAGTTTTACATGGGTAAGTTGAATCATATCTCTATAGTATATACCACTTGGCAGTTCCAAGAACTTCCAACTTTTTATTGAATTTTTTTTTTGAAGGCTAACTGTTACATTTGACTTTTTTAGGTGAGGAAGTACTGTTTGTAAGAATGCTATAAATATTGACAGCTCTTCTCCTTTAGGAAAGGGGAAAGTTACCAACCATGATTCTGGTTCTTGATCAATATCCAGTAATTCCAGTTGCAAAGTGTAGGTTGTGGATATTAGGTTGGAAAATAAATTAGTTCTTTTTCCTTCCCTGTTCCATCCCAGTCATTGAATGACTTGGCAACATTTTAATCTTGCATGAAGAACTGCTCCATGGGTGAGGTCGCAGAGCATGCTATTGCAGAGAGAACCATTTTCTCAGGAGAGAATTCAAGGAAGGGAGTTGGAAATTTTAAAATTGCATTTGTGTTTATCCTTAATGTAAGCAGCTCTATACAGCAACAAATATTAAAGAATACTCAAATGGTAACAAGTTCAACTCCTACATATTATGTGCTAGAAGTTTTTATGCACAAAAGAACATTGATTAAGGATTAGTTGGTCAGACACCATGCTATAGAGCTTAGTAAATGTGGGGCTCCTTCAAGGTAATCTGTCTGGGAAATGAAAAAAATTGGGAAAATAGAGCAGCTGCAAATCCCAGATCAGTGAAGCTATAGAGACACGTACATAAACCATTTTTTGTTAGCAGGAATGTGCCTTTGATTTTGTGTAGCTCAGTTTGCCAATTTTAGCATGATTACCTGAAACAAATGGATGGAATCTTATGTGGGTCTCAGTGATGCCAGTTATGATTTGTGAAGTCTGAGGTCTGAGTTGAATTGGGAACATCTTGCTCCAACTTTGCCACTTTTAGCGAGTGGCATGGTGTGTTTGTGCTAGGCATGGTGGGAGGAGAGGAAGCGCAAGGACATACAGTTGAAATAGGCTGTTGGGATAGTGCAAGGTAATAGTGGACATGGAGGATCTGATGGTGGCCATCATGAGTTGCATTCCTGCTGTTACTTGCCATTCTCTAGATGCAAATTTGTGACTAGAAGGTGGCTGTGACAATGCTTGTTGAGCTGATTTGGGTGGAAGTGTAGAATCCATGTTTGCTGGATGATGGGATATTTGAAGGAACAAATACTGTACATGGAGTAGCCATTTGCAAACCCCAGCTACATTTAATTTGTAATATTTTTTAATTGCCAGTTTGCAATATGCACAGTGGAGGTACTTGTGGTCAGGTGCTTGTTAAAGGCAATTTACACCATAACATTGATGCTTACAAATTGAATATTAGCATCTTAATGATGCTGAAGTTAGCAGCAGTGACATAAGAAGCCTATACTGACAAAAGGTTAAACCTTTAGCTGTGTAACTTCCAAAGGTGCTGTGGGAGATGTGAATCATCATTTTTTGTCGTCTGTCATGTAAATTTAACAATGGCCTGTACTGAATGTTACAAAAAGTTGAATGATTGATGTTAGCCTGAGGTGAGGTTCAGTGCAAGCCAGCAGTCTCTTTTTTTTTAATGTAATGGTGGCACACCACCTTCGAGTTGCTGTATATGCTGAGGCTCAAGTTGACTAAGTCATATTGTTACCTCCATTATTCAGTCAAATTGGAAAGGATAGCTATGATAAATTCATAGTCCATTAGGGGCAGTTTCCAATTGCAATGTCATGGAGCCAACCAAGGAATAGGCTATTGCAGATCTCGTAATGGGTAAAGAGGCAAGTTTAATAAATGACTCCAAGTAAAAGACCCCCTAGGAAGTAGAGATAACGTAATAGAATTTAATATTCACTTTGAGAGTGAGAAACTTGGTTAGGAACAACTTTGTCGAAGTTAAATAGAGGGAATTACTAGGACATTAGGATAGAGTTTGCTAACAGAACTGCAAGCAGTTGCAGACATCTCAAGAAGGTATTTCATGACTCAGCAAAAACCCAGTACCGAGTAAAGATTGAGAGCATTGAGCCATGACTCACCAAGGAAGTTAAGGAGAGTATTGAGTTGAAAGAAAAAAGCATAAGGAAACCAAAGTCAGTAATAACCCCCAGACTGGGATAAATTCAGAATCCAGCATAGAGAACTAAAATGATAGAGAAAATAAACTGAAGGCAGCTGATAATAAGCACTTCTTTAAATCTGTGAAGAAAAAAATGAAAACTAATCTGGGAGGGTGAGTTTTTTTTAAAAAAAACTATATTGCTCGTGGGATGTGGGTGTTGCTGGCTGGCTGGCATTTCTTGCCTGTCCCTAATTGTCCTTTAGTTGGGAAACCAGGAAATGCAGAAGAGTTAAAACAATCCTGGCTTTATGATGGAAGGTTCTTTGAAGATCCCATTAGTACAAAAGAATATGGAGAGGAACTACATACCACTTCTTTAGTAATGATAATAGTATTAGACAAACTAATGGGGATAAAAGCAGGTAAGTCTCTTGGCCCTGATGACTTGCATCTGAGCATCTTAAAAGAAGTAACCACTGAGATGGTGGATGCATTGGTTGTAACTTTCCAAAAATCATTGGATTCCGGAGAAGTACTGAAGGATTGGACTACTGTTAATGTAACCGTTGCTATTCAGAAAGGAAAGAAGGCAGAAACTGAGTAGTTATAGGCTGACTTAGCTGAACATGCATTGGCAAAAAAGAATTGGAATAAATAATTAGGGAAATAATAATAGAACATTTGGAAAATCATTATCCAGTCAAGCAGGGTCAGCATGGCTTCATGAAAAGGAAATTGTCTAATTTATTGAGTTATTTTATGTCTCATCCAGTGTGGCTAGAGGGGAATCAGCAAATGTTATTTGGATTTCCAAAAGATGTTAGATATGGTATTCCACAGAAGGTTAAGTCATAAGACAAGAGTCCATGGTAGCGGGGGTAGAATATTGGCATTGATGGAGAATTGGCTAATGCAGATGAAACAGTGAATTGGGATAAGGGGTTCTTTTTCAGGTTGGTGACCTGTGACCAGGGATCTGTGCAAGGACCACAACTGTTCAAAATATAGATTTAATGAGGAAGGAAGTGTAGCCAAATTTTGCAGATGACCCTGAAATAGATGTAATATTGCAAGAGGGATACAGTTTAGAGAGCTATTGATAGTTATGTAAGTGGGCAATAATTTTAGCAAATTTGGTATAATATGGCAAAATATGAAGCTCTTCATTTTTGAAGAGATCAAAAGAAGAAATAATTATTTAAATGTAGAACAACTGCAGAAAGCTGCAACACAAGGACTTGGCGCACTTCTGCCCAGGACATAGGTACAAGGCCTCATGGAGTACTGTGAGCAATTCAGGTAACCTTAGGAACCTTCAGAAGGTTCACCAGGATGATTCCTGGTATGGAGGGATTGTTTTGCAAGCTAGGTTGGGACTCTACTCACTCTTCTTTAGTAGAATAAGAGATGATCTAACTGAAACATATAGGTTTGGGGCGTAACAAGGTAAATACTAAAAGGTTGTTTCCCCACCCACCCAGGACTAGGGGACATCATCTCAGAATAAAGGGATGCCAATTTAAGATTGATATGAGGAGGAATTTCTTCACCTGTGGGTTGAGAGTCTTTGGGACTCCTTGCAACAGTGAGCTATGGGGGCAGAGTTCTTGTATATATTTTAAGGCTGAGATAGATTCTTTATCAGTGGGGGAAATAAAGGGTTATGGGGAAAGGATAGGCAAGTGGATGTGAGAAATGTCTAATTAGCCAGGATGCTGTTGAATGAGGAGCAAGCTTGATGGGCTGAAAGGCCTACTACTGTTCCTATTTTTGTCTTATAGCAAGGCCCTAGTTAGCAGGGGGCTGGCATATCTGTCTGGAGTAGCATGCTCAGCCCTTATCTGCAAGGTATGATAACTCTTCTGTGATCAAACGACCTTAGTCTCTAGTTGTATTCTCAACACAGATTTTCTACCCTGCCGTGAGTGGGATGTTAGTTGCCATGGCTGCCTTCCTAAGAAAGGAGATGCAGGAGGTTGCAGCCATAGGACATTTAAGGATGTGTCTGCAGGAGGTGCTGAGCTTTTGGGCTAGTCTCCATTTTTCTGGGGATAAACCAAAAGCAGTACCTATGCAGTCTCCATATATCCCAGAACACTGAACCATGCCAGATATTGGAGCAAAACCTGAGGACTGCAGGTGTGTAAGCTGTCCTCTTCCTCTGGCTGTGAAGGTATAGTGCGACTGATCCCTTTCAGGGAGCAGTGGGGAAGCTGTGTAGAACATCGGCTGAAACAAATGCATCAGGATAATAAATAACCTAGTGAGCTCGCACAAATAGCTTAATTTCCTTTCCAGATGATTTGATTACTGCAGCTCAGGCAGTAGGATTCAGGAACTGAGCTGGCTTCTCCAGATGCATGGTGCCATATACTGTACATGTGTGGCATTGAAAGGGCTTTATCAACATGCTGAAGTCATCTTCAACTGGAAGAGGTTCTATTCCACTATACTTGGGTAACCTGTGGTCACAACTACTTCCTGCATGATTCCTACATTTTGGAGTGCTGTGGTATACCTATGCATTTGTCTGGTTGAAAAATGTGTTGCTGGAAAAGCACAACAAGTCAGGCAGCATTCAAGGAGCAGGAGAATAGACATTTCGGGCATAAGCCCTTCTTCAGGAATGAGGGTGTGCCAAGCAGGCTAAGATGAAAGGTAGGGAGGAGGGACTTGGGGGAGGGGTTTTGAGAATGCAATCGGTGGAAGGAGATTAAGGTGAGGGTGATAGGCCGGAGAGGGGGTGGGGGCGGAGAGGTTAGGAAGAAGATTGCAGGTCAAGAGGCAGTGCTGAGTCCAAGGGTTGGGACTGAGAGATAAAGTGGGGGGGGAGGGGAAATGAGGAAGCTGGAGAAATCTGCATTCGTCCCTTGTGGTTGGAGAGTTCCCAGGTGGAAGATGAGGCGCTCTTCCTCCAGGCGTCGTGTTGCCATGGTCTGGTGATGGAGGAGGCCAAGGACTTGCATGTCCTTGGCGGAGTGGGAGGGGGAGTTTATGTTCAGCCACAGGGCAGTTGGGTTGGTTGGTGCGGGTGTCCCAGAGGTGTTCTCTGAAACATTCTACAAGTAGGCGGCCTGTCTGCCCAATGTAGAGGAGGCCACATCGGGTGCAGCGGATGCAGAAAATGGTGTGTGGAGGTGCAGGTGAATTTGTGTCTGGTTGTCTTAAGGCTGGTTATTGGAAATTAAGAGCCACTGCAGCCCTGGGTCATGACACTTGTCAACCTCTTGACTGATGCTGAGCATGGGTACAATGTTGCTTATGCTCCTTCCACATTCATAATGTCCATGAAGCAATATGCGAATTTCTGACTCCACAATGACCAGTATCGGTTTAGCATTACTTTGCTCCTGCATCCAATTTGTCAATCTGTGCATCCCATCATTTTAAAGACAAGCTTTGTCAGCCTGAAAAAAATGGAAATTGTCGTCAGCAGTAATATCAAGCAGCATCTGATCAGTGGTGCACAGGTTGTATTCTGCCAGGGTCACCCAGTACCTGAACTCATGATAGCCTTGATTCAAACATGAACAAAAGAACTGAATTCCAAAGGTGAGGTGAGAGTGACCGCCTTGATATCAAGGTCACATTTGATAGGGCTCCTTTTTGCCCCACTCTAACAAAGTGAGTAGGAATCAGGGGAAAACTCTTTGCTGGTTAGAGACACACATAGCACAAGCGAAGGTGCTTGAGGCTGTTGGAGGTCAGTGATTTCAGCTCCATGACATCTCTGCAATAAGTCCTCAGGTTAATGTCTTAGGCCCAACCATCTTCAGCTGCTTCCTCAATGACCTTCTCTAAGGTCAGAAGTTGGGATGTTTGTCAATGATTACATGATGTTCATCACTTTTTACATCTCAGACATTGAAGAAATCCATGCTGAAATGTAGCAAGACCTGGACAATATCCAGGCTGGGGCTGAGAAGTTGTAAGTAACATTTATGCCAGACAATGACTATCTTCAATAAGATGCAATATAACCACTACCCCTTGGAAATTCAATGGCAGTACCATCACTCAACCCCCCACTATTAAGATCCTGGGGTTATCATTGATCAGAAACTGAAATGGGTTTGCCATATAAATACAAGAGCAGATTAGAGGCCGAGTATTACAGCAAGTAATTCACATCCTGCCTCCCCAAAGCCTATCTGTTAGCTACAAGTCTCACACCAGAAATATGATGGAATACTCCCCACTTGCCTGGATGAGTACAGCTCTAACAATACTCAAGAAACTTGAAACCATCCAAGATAAAGCAACCCACTTTATTGGTACTGAAGTAATTCCAGGGGCCAGTATGCCGTCATCAAGTCACCCTTCATTTACGCATGGAGTGTTCTTGACACTGATCCAGCTCCATGTGAACAGGATGTCTGAAATTCCAATTGTCTGTCAGCCAGGGCTCTTTGGACCAAATTGATATACCTAATCGGGAAACTCCTATTCTGGTTGACCTTGCAGGCGCCACGTCCACAACCTCCACCACTACCACCAACGTTCAGCAGCAGCAGAGTGTACAATCTACAAAATGCAGAAATTCACCAATAATCCTTAGACAGTACCTTTTTGAAACCCATAACTACTGCCTTTCAGAAGGACAAGGGCAACAGATATATGTGAATGACATAAGTTTCCCTCAAGCCACTCACCGTCCTGACTTGGAAGTATATTAGTTTTTTTCTTCAAAGGTTTTTGGGTTGAAATCCTGGAATTCCCTCTTTAAAAGAACTGTGGGTCTACCAACAGCATAATAGATTGCAACTGTTCAAGAGGGCACCTGACCATCAACTGACCCTTCCTAGCTTACTCCGAGCAAATGTACAATCTCTGCAGAACAAGATGGATGAACTCCGATCATGGCTCAGTTTCTAGTGTGAACTGCAGGACTGCTGCGCACTCTGCTTCACAGAAACCTGGCTCAACCCATCCATTCCTGACTTCAGGCTGATGGTTTTTCTATCCATCTTATGGACCGTACAGCATCCTTGGGTAAGACAAAGGGTGGAGCGGTTTGCTTTTTTAATCAACAACTTGTGGTGCAAGGATGTTGCAACCTTGGGCAGCCATTTCTCCCAAACTTGTGAATTCCTCACTATCAAATGCCGCCCCCTACTATCTACCAAGGGAATTTACCACTGCTATACTAACTGCTGTGTACATACTGCCACAAGCAAAGGTTGAGGGAGCTCTGCGTGTGCTGTACTCCACCACTAACACCAGAGAGATGGAACACCCTGAGGCCCTGTTTATTGTAACTAGTGTGATTTGAAGTCACCAATCTAAGGAAGGTGTTACCCAAGTACTGTCAGAACATCATCTGCCGCACCAGAGGCCCAAACATTTTTGACCACTGAAAGATGCCTACTGCTCCATCCCCTGCCCTCATTTCAGGAACTTCTCCCGGCTTACAGGCAAAGCTCAAGCAGGAGATCCCGTGGCAGATACAGGTCCAGTGTTGGTTGGAGGAGATAGAAGATCAACTCTGGTGCTGCCTGGGACGAGTACACCACCACTGTCACAGACTTTATCAGCAAGTGTGTGGAGGACTGCATACCGAGAAGTCAATCCAGGTGTTCCCAATAGGAAACCCTGGATGAATCAGGACATCCAGAACCTACTAAAAACCACGCATGAGGCTTCCAGATCAGAAGACCCACTCAAATATAAGAAATCCAAATATGACCTTCACAGAGCCATTAAGACAGCCAAGGACCAATACCGATCCAAACTAGAGACCTAGACAAACACCTGGCAACTAAGGCAAGGACTGAATGACATCACCGGTTCTAAAAAAAGACTGTGCAAGATCGCAGCCTTCTATGCTTGCTTTGAGCAGAATTTCGACCTATTCTGACAAGTCCTAATGAACCTATCCCAACAGTCCCTGCATCAGAGGTCAGATCAGTTTTCCTTTGTGTCAATCCAAGGAAAGCAATGGGCCCAGATGGAATACCAGGCCATGCACTCGGAGCATGCGTAGATCAACTGGCAGAGGTCTTCTCATACATCTTCAACCCCTCCCTGCAGCAGGCCACTGCCCTATCTTTCCAACAGAGCCAACACCATCCCTGTGCCTGAGACATGCTTCATGAGCTGCCTTGATTACTACCGTCCAGTGGTCCTAACTTTGGTCATGAAGTGCTTTTGAAAGGCTGTTTATGGCATTAATCAACTCCAGCCTCCCTGCTACTCTTGACCCACTCTAATTTGCCTGTCGGACCATCAGATCCACATCAGATGCCATATCACTTGTCCTGCACTCCTCCCTAGAACATCTTGACACCAAGAACAGCTACTTAAGAATCCTACTTATGACTACAGTTCAACCTTCAACACTATCCCCTTGAGACAGATCACTAAACTTAGCGATCTCTAAGCCCCACTCTCTGCAACTGGATCCTCAGTTTCCTGATCCACAAGCCACAATCCTCACTAACAACACGAGTCCCCCAGGGGTTCGTACACAGCCCCCTATTGTACTCACTGTATACCCATGACTGTGTCGCCAAATACCAGACTAATACCATTTACAAGTTCACTGACACCACCATAGTCTGTCGAATCTCAGTGGTGACGAAACAGACTACAGATGGGAGGTGGACTTTTGACTTTTGGTGGGATGTTACTCATGGCCCCCTTACATATTAACAGCACTGAGGTAGAACGAGTGGAAAATGTCAAACTCCTAGGAGTGGTCATCCACAGCAAGCTTTCTTGGACTCTTCACGTGGATGCACTGGTTACAAAGGCCCAACAACATCTCTTCTTCCTTCGGTAGCTGAGAAAAATGTGGCATGATGGCTATAGAATCCTGCCAACTATAGAATCCATTTACCAGGCCAACTGTCAAGAAAAGGCTGCCAGCGTTATCGAAGATCCATGCCACCCTGGCAATGCTTTTCTACAACCTCTACCATTCGGAGAAGGTACAAAAGCCTGAACACACGCACCAATTGGTTTCAAAACTGTTTATACCCTACTGTTAGAATACTGAATGGACTCTCAAACGCAGAGCGTTTGCCTGTACCTGTGTTTTGGTTTTTGCCGCTGTTTTACCTATTACTTATCTCTGCTATTTAACCATGTGATCTGTCTGTATTGCTCACAAGACAGTTTTTCATGTGCCTCAGTACACGTGACAATAAATTCAATTCAATTCCTCTTGAGGGCAATTTAGGGATGGGCAATAAGTACTGGTGCAGCCAGTGACATCCAAGTCCCACAAGTGAATGGAAAAAAAAGCCGGCCCCCCCCCCCCCCCCCCCCGATGTTTTTGCATCTAAAATTGGTATTTCAACTCCTATCAATTCTACATTTCGCTTAATGGATTCTTACACATTCTTTAATAATGAATTACATTTAACATTATCTGCTCAAGTCACTGGAACTGTCATCCAATATGCTTAATCATTCACTTCACAATTAACCACAGTCCACATTGTGTTAATATTTTTATCTGCCCATTGCAAAGTCATGATGATCTGTAAAAATATACAGTCTGTTCTACTATAACGGGTGTTTCTTCAATGTAAATTGGCTTTAATGTGATTGAAGAATTTAGACTGTTATTTGTAGAATGTGAAGTTTCTAACCTGTCTTGGCAATTCTGGCCCCATTAGTTAAAATGGTGCAGCTATTGTGTGAGATTGCACAAGAATTGAACTATCGTATCAGAACCAACTACCTTAACCACCAGTGTTTATATGCCTCCAGTCTAAATAGGGGAGGCATAATGGTAATATTACTGGACTAGTAATCCACAACTTGGATTCAAATTCCACCATGCCAGATGGTGAAATTTGAATTCAACAAAAAAATGGAATTAACATTGGCAATGTTGTTACTGTAGATTATTGTAAAAACTGAACTGGATTTTATTCATCCTTGGAAAAGGAAATCTACCACCCTTCTCTGATCTGACCTACATGTGACTCCAGACTCACAGTAATGTGTTTTACTGCCCTCTGGGCAATTTGTGGTTGATCATTAGCTAGGTCAGCATTAGAGATGCCTACATTCCCATGAATTTTTTTAAAAAACCTTTGTCATTCAATTTCAAATTTGTCCCTTGAATACTATAATATTAATGAATAGTTTCCTACTCTTTACCCATTTCAACATTTGCACCATGTGGTTATTTTTTGTTCAAGTTTGAACCTTGCCTCTTCTGTTCTGGAAACTCTGTCTACAACAGGAATAAAATCTCCTGCACTATATTTGGTTGGGTGGAATATGTTGTTCTTATGCCTGACACCAGACTCCTGGAGCAACTCTGAATTGTTCAGAATTCATTTGCTGAAGGAGACTCCCAGGAATACCATGGAAATGCTTTAGAAATATCCCAAAAGCATTCCTTATGAAATCACATACCTATTGACTGAAGTTCCAGAAATGCAACAAACTAAAATAGAAAAGCTTTACATGGGAAGATGCCATGCACATTGAGAAACCTCTTTGGGGTGCCAATGGTGAAGTCAAAGCATCGTAGAAATGCATAAATATCTAATCACCACCCCATCTACCTGACCCTTGAAGCATTACCAACATTTGGCGGTCTGCTGATTGCATATGGGATTCATCAGCCATCTTAAAAATCTTCAAACCAGAGTGGAAGCAAGCTATCTGCTTTCCTGAGAGACAAATTAAGAAGACATCAGTGGTTTTCAAATATATTTCATTTCAAGCTTATTTTCTTTTTAAAATAAAAATAAAAAGTGATCACAAATCCCCATATATTTATGGGGTATAGTACTAAAAAGTGGAAGTTCTGTACTGCACGTGAAATGTATTAATAATGGTTAGAAAACCAGAAATTTACTTCTAAAACACAAGAGGGGTATGCTTGCTTTTAACTGAAGTGTGTTTATCATTGACAGGAGCTCAGGGTGACTAAAACACCCAGAAATTAGAGTGCAGGAGTATTGAGTACACAGCACAATGAAAGTAGAAGCATGTGGAAAGTAGGAGCCTAAAGAGCAGGAGTCTCTGAACATGGAGTACATAGTGCATTGGAGAAGTAGAGGTAGTAGAGTACTCCTCTGGTCATTAACCTACTTGACACCAACATTGCCCACCTCTGGGTTGTCCCTGTGTTGTGGATCCTCTGGAAAGTCTCCAGTATTTTCAGGTGTTCACAAGTTCCAGTTTGGGAACCATTGCCTTAATTGGTTACCTGTGGCCCAGTAGACGGTAGCCTTGCTGACCTACTGCTGCAAATCAGAGCCACTTACTTTGATATCCATTATGTTATCAATAGCCAATGTTACTAATTTGCGATGGGAAGGCAACATTTGATTCCTTGCTTGGTGCACTTTAGACTGAGATGTGGATGATTTAAACTCCTCAATCCCCAGTGCAACCTGTAATGGAAATACTCACAAGGACGGGTGATTAATTAACGAGGTCAGTGTTAATATCAAACAAACCGCAACTTCACATCATCTTTGAAATAAAATGCTCATAATGGCAAATCAACTTAACAAAGTTGCTTTTATAACTAGATTGTATTCCTGCAAATCAAATAAGGCAAAATGCTGCAGAAGCTTAAAAGCTAACAAATGCACAGAATTCTGGAGAAATTCCCTGTGGACAGAGAAACCGTAATCATTTCGAGTCCAATACGCCCCTTCAGAACTGAAAAATGTTGAATTTTTTTTATACTTGTGACAGTGGCAGAGGCCCAGTGGAAAAGACAGTGGGATTGTTAGAGATGGAAAAAGAAAAAAAAACCATAAAATAAGATCTGTGTTGGAGAGACTAAGTCTCTGTACTAAGAGCAAAGTAAACGAAGCAAGGCTGTTGGGGACATGGGGATGGGGAGGAGTGGAGATTGTAAGAGAAATGAAGATCAGACATAATTCAGTCTGTTTCTGAAGTTATTTAACTCAACATTGAGACATAAAGGCTGTACAGTACCTAAATGGAAAGGGAGGTATTGTTGTCCTATTGATCTGTTTGTGAAAACCAATCCTACTGTACTAGATTTTAACATATACCACTAAAAGACAAATTGAGTTAAAATTACATTGAGGTCCTAGTACTGTCTATTAAGATTGCAAGCAATGTTTCAGCAGACTGCATCGATCTCTCCTGAATACACCGATTATATTCTTAAACTACACTGGGAGTTAAATCGCCTGTACCATATTTGGTTTTAATGGTTTGAAAGTATTTGAATTATGCTTGATATCTTCTCCACTGTAAAAACAAAAATACGTAGATTAAATTGAAAGATTAATCACGTGTAATCTTCTATTTCTAAATGGCTGTGTTATATTCATCTACTCTGTTCCAACTTTAAACTGTTATTTCAGGGAATTCGGATTCTTCAAAAGTTTCAGACTGCTTGGTTTGCTTTGGTTCAATATTTAAAAGCTGAGCAGATTTTTTTCAAAATTAAGACATTCTGTTCATTTTTTTAAAGTTATTCTGGGAGTGCTGTGGTGTTCTAATTTCAAGCAAACTTCTAATGAATGCTTTCTTATTTTAAGAGATGCACCTGACAATTAACAAATACAATAGTGAGAAAGTAACACATCAAAAAAACAGTGTATATAAAGATCCAATTAATGTTTGTTTCTTTAGGAGCTTCTGATTGTACCTTTTTGGTCTTTATACCACACTATAAATAGGCAGGAAAAACAATGCACAATGCACTTAGCTTTTAAATTCAAGACGGTTTGTAAAAATTAATATTTATTTTACCTTTACTTTTTTTTTCAATGCTTAGTCTCCTATTGCAGGATTAATTAGTTGTTACAATAGAAAATTCATAATTCAGAACGGAATGGTAATCTTTCCAGGAGATTTCAGTCCTTGAGCCTCATTTGTTACTTGCCAGAAGAGACGGGAGGTTAAGTAAATACAAGATATAAGTACTACATTCAGTTCTGGATGCTGCATTTAGGAAGGATTTGAAGGCATTGTAGAGTACAGACTAGATTGAGGATGGTTCCAGAGATGAAGAACTGCACCTATGTGGATAGGTTGGAGAAGTTATCCTTCAAGCAAAGAAGTCTGCAAAGAGATTTGATTGGAGATATTCCAAAATCATGAGTGTCTGGGCAGAATAGGTAAGTAGAAACTGTTCTCATTCATGAATGAATCGAGGATGACAGCACACAATTAAAATAACTGGCAAAAGAGACACAGTATTTTTTTTCCAAGCATTTAGTTGTTTAAGCTTTGCAATTTATTTTCCAAGAATGTGTGGTGGTGGCAGGTCCAATTGAAGCTTTTAAAAAGAAATTATATTGTTACCTGGAAAGGCAAAATGTGACCTGCTAATGCTCAATTGATGCAGGATTTGAACCTTTATAGTTGTATGTTCTATTTGAGATGAAGAGCACCTGATATTAGTTACAGCACATGGTAGTGTCCCTCCCACTGGACAAGGAGTGGAGTGGAATTGGTTCTAACTTTAAGTTCCACCTGCTCCAGAGGTATGTAAGAACTTTGTTGAAGAGGTTAAGAGAAAATATCTGCGAGAAGAACCTGCAAATCAAGCTTTGGAAGCACCTCGCTCTGTAATGGTCAGTATCCCTGCCTGCCACACAGGAGACTGGGATTCAGAATCCATGATAGAGTAGATGATGTCTTTAAAGCAAAGGGTTCACTCATGCACAGCCGATAATAAAGTTCCTTATGGTGCAGAGATAATGTCCCTTTCAGGATGCCTGGGTCAGGTGCCACCTGCTCCAGAGGTGGATAATAACATCTCTGAACAAACTGATTTTAAAAAAAAAATACAAACTGGTTTTTCATTCAGCAGTTCTGTGCAATCATAAGCTAAGGTGGTTCATGAACTCCCAGCCCAACTGTTTATTTAGTGGTGCTACGAGTCCATAGACCATGCTTACATTGGTTGTGGGCAGTTGCCCTGCCTAATTTTTTTTGTTATTTGAAAAATATTTTGTGATTCTGTTGGTTATGCTAAGGCCAATGCTCTTGTTTTTTGGGCATCTGGTGTGGACAGTGGTGGTCAAATCAGAGGATCTCCTTGAGGGTCCACTCTTGGACTTGACCAAGGTAACCATAAACAAGTCCAGGCAGCAAGGACTGGAGTGTCATAGTCGCCTGTTGTCTATCTACCCCTAATTCTGCAGCCATGTTCGTGTCTTGGTGTCCTTGGAGAGGGAGCATGAAGTGCCTACTCTTGATACTTTTAGAGAGAGGTGAGCACCGCAAGGAGTAGAGTGCCTTCTCTCCCCTTCCAATTCTATTTTGATTAAACTTTCTCCCTCTCTCCATACCTTTTTTCTCCTTTGGCATTTCCCTTGCCAAACTTTGCATATAAATTGATTAATTGGGAACACTCATGATTTTGTAGGTGAAAAGTACTATGGGTGATTTGGTGGTGGGGCCAAATGCCACTAACTTATGTGTAATAATCTTTTCTATGTATAAAAGAACAAACCACTTTTTATATCCAGGAGAATGAACTCTCAATTTCCACGAATAACCTCTAAGCTTTCAGTGAGACTTAGGCAGTGCAGGGTTAAATGCCTTATTTCCCTACAACTCCATTTTAATTTAGCACCCCTCCCCCCCCCCCCCCCCCCCCCCCCCAACCTTCCTCACTGTTGTTGTTGTTGTCGTCGTCGTCGTCGTCATTCTAAGATTTCACTTTCAATTAGAGAAACAAGTGATCTTCACTTGAAGGCCATTCAGCCTATTTGTCATGATGTGGAGGTGCTGGTGTTGGACTGGGGTGCACAAAGTTTAAAAATCACACAACACCAATCTTCACCTGTTTTAGGTTTGAGAAAGGAAACGTGCTATCCACTTTAATGCAGCAGAGGGTCCTGTGAATTAATTTGTGAAATGCAGACTAGCTCCTACTGCTTCCATTGCCAGACTGATGTTTCAAAATTTAGCCAGAGAGATTATAGGGAGAAGGTGAGAGAATGACAACGCTAAGGGATTGCTCCCCTGGAGATCCAACACTGACACGTGTGTGCGCACACAAGTCTATGGGGTGAATTTGCCTTGCAGATTTGTATTTGACATTCTATTTTGTTCAAAAAGCGCACAATCTGTAGTTGTGTCATTTTAAAAATTCCTACTTTGGAAATAAAACCAGTCTGATTTCCAGGTTGGGGTACAGACAGACTCTTGCCTCCTATCTTTAATGCATTGTCTGAATGAGATGCCACCTTTTTTTATATGCTCACAAAACCTGAAGTTATCTAGGGGTAGTGACTTGAAAGAAATTCTGGGATTGACACGTTAATCAATTGATACCTGGATCCTCATTCTAAGCGATTAAAGCCATCCGGGTTTGTCTAATCATCCCATCAGTTGCATGACCCGTTGACTTCAGTGTCCTACATATCCTCCCTACTAGCTACCTGATGAAGGAGCAGCAATCCAAAGCTTGTACTTTCAAATAAGCCTATTAGACTATAACCTGGTGTTGTGTGATTTTTAAACTTCGTGCACCCCAGTCCAACATTAGCACCTCGACATGACATAAATAGGCTGAATTGCCTCCTTTCTGTGAATTGTATCTGGCAGTTGGCATTAATTGGTGATTCACTTAACTCTCTCTCGACACAGACCCCGAATAGATAAAGACTAAAACTGTGGTGGTTGGTTTAGGAGGTATATATTATTTTTAATCAAACTGTTCAGATATGTCACAGCACACCTCAGGAAGGGTCTTGAACCTTCTGACCCGGAGATGGAGATGCGTTAGGAAGTGCGTGCTTGTAATATAACTTTGTAAAGATTGGCTCCAATTTTATTTTGCACTAACTAGTTTTCTGGAGAAACAGCATTGCCATATGTCATCACTACCTCTGTATCACTGGCCTAGTAATGCAGAAACCCAGGCTAAAGTTCTTGGGACATGGGACATGGGTTTGAATCTCATAATACCATGTAGAGAGACGACCTGTTGGCAATCAGATAAACATTGCCGATTGGGGAAAAAATCCATCTGGCTCACTGGTTTCCTTGTTTTTTGGGGAAGGAAATTTACTGTCCTTGCCTGGAGTCACCTACATGTGACTCCAGACCCACAGCAATGTGGCTGACTCTTTAACTCCCTTCTGGGCAATTTTGGGATGGACAATAAATGCTGCCCCAACCACATGCCCATTTCCTACAGATAGATTTTAAAAAGAAC
The DNA here is from genome assembly GCF_020745735.1 of Hemiscyllium ocellatum. Classification (NCBI taxonomy): domain Eukaryota; kingdom Metazoa; phylum Chordata; class Chondrichthyes; order Orectolobiformes; family Hemiscylliidae; genus Hemiscyllium; species Hemiscyllium ocellatum. The sequence goes on from NC_083424.1 coordinate 17,747,667, forward strand.
TTGCTCAAATCTAGTTGAACATGAGACTTAACTATCAATTGTTACCAGGGATCGACTGAAATGGTAGAATTGGAAAATACTGCAGATGCTTGAAATCTGAAATCAAGATAAATGGTGAAGATGTTGAACACAGCTGACATCATCTGTAAAGAAAGAGAGGAAAAGCACTTTTATTTTTCAGATTGAACAATATTCTGACAAAGAATCATCATTGGGCTTGAGACTCTGAATTTTAGCTGACATGATTCCAGGTACAGATGTTTAAACTTAGAGTAGAAAAGAGGGATTAAACTGCCAGAATTTTATCTGGAGACGCTCCCATCCAGTAGAAAAGCAAGTGTGCAAATTGGTCCAATACTGGACATTTTCTCAGAGTACTGCAACTTGGGAACAAGAAATTAGAACTGTTAATTATGTTTTTATCATGACCTGGAAATTATATCTAAATTAGGCTTTTGCTTTCTTAACAAGGCAGTAGAGTAACTTCCTTGCTATGAGGTGGACGTTGACATTATTCTCTCTTCCTGTCCCACAGTGTTTAAGTATTAATGTGAAATGGCTGAACACGCTGCATGCACAAAATGACAAGTGTTTTTAAGGCAGTGGAATATATTGCTGTCGACAGACTGGATGCTTATTTAGCATTTCATACATGACAATACTTTAAAAGTTTTTAATGGTTGAAAAGTGTCTTGAGAACCTGAGGTTTTGAAGGGTTCTTTACAAAGTGCTTTTATTATTTGCATTGGGAACCTGATGCAAAATTCACTGCTGTGCAGGTTTCCTTGAGAAATATGAAAACCTAAAAAGCAAATTAAGTGATAGTTGTAAGATCTGTGAGGCAGGAATAACTGGCCTTAGGCCCCTCAAGGAATCCTTTGGGCATCCCTTCCACCAACCCAAAGCCCTCCCCCGACCCCCCCCACCCAATTTTAATGTCCATGGTTTGTCCCCAAATCTGAAAGATATGTCTGGCATGAATTCTGAATCATTGGTCTGACTTGGTTCTGTGGCTGTTTATTGTCTTATTTACTCCCTCCTTGCAAAAACACTTCCTGTCTGGTTCAGACACTAGTATTTCTGAAGGATGAAAAATGATGTCAATTGGATGGAAATATTGAGATTACACTCCCTTACCAAGCATCTTAAAACAACACATTTAGAGGAAGTAATTTCAACATGTTTATCTGTAACAAAAAAGCTGTTGATATGTCACACAAGACTAGAAGTGACCACACTGGGGAAATGTTAATGACATTTTATGATCAGTTACAGGACCAAGATCATTAATAATTTAAAAGCAAATGTCTTTTTTTTGATAAATACCTTCTAAAATAAGTCACATTTTAAAATTAAATGGAATGTTTAATAGTTCTAGCAGATATCCTTTTGAAGTATTAATACTCCGTAAGATACTGAAGGAAGTTGGTGGTGTTCTGCTATAATTGGGTCAAGGAGAAGATAATTTTACTTAGTTTGACAGAAGTAATAAATAACAGTTCCGATTTCCTGCTCCCAAGTTGCAATATTCTGAGAAAATATAAAACACTTGTGAAGTACACTCATTACTTACCAGCTTCAAATAAATACTTTGATTTCAGTTTTCAGTTTAGACAGGTATTTTTAGTATTGTTTATTCTGTAAGCAGATCCTGGAATAAACAAACATGTCAGTTTGGATCCCAGCTAATCAATGTGACTGCATTATTTTTAGATTCAAAAAGTGAGGGACAAAAGTGACTTGACTCAATTTGTTTTAAGTTTTATTGTTGCAACCTCTGTTCAACAAAATCTTTTTTTTTAACAGGTCCTTTTACAATCATGGTTGATATTTTTTTTTAATATCAGCTAAAAGAGAACTTGTATTTAAATAATGATCTTTCATGACCACTGGACATCTCAAAGTCTGTAACAGCTAGTTACGTACTTTTGATTCTGAAGGCTCACTGGGTCCAAAACATTAACTCTGCTTTCTCTCCACAGATGCAGTCAGACCTTCTCAATTTCTCCAGCAATTTGTTTTCTAGCATCAGCAGTTCTTGGTTTTATTATTGTTACATACTTTTTGTTGTGTGATCATTTGTAATATAGCAAATTTAGCAGCCATTTGCTCTATCAAACTACAATGTGATAATGATCAGAAAATCGTCTTTTTTTTTGTAATAAGACCAGATGACGTTGGAGCAGAATTAGATCATTCAATGAAATAATTGCTGATCTGGTAATTCAGGAGTACCTCCTGGTCCTTGTCTGCAAAACAAGTGTGGATTTCTCCCTGTTTGCCATGTTTAGGAATTGTGCACAGCAGCTCCTGACTGACACATGCTTACACAGATGTAGAGTAGTCTTTTAAAGATGCTTTGGGCACAAAGGATGCCAGTGAATTTTGGGATATCTGCTGGGTATCATTCTGAGAACATGTAATCAGATGCAAACCAGATATACTCACCATTATCAAAGAACATTTTACAGTCCATTATTGCTCCCAACTCTCATGTATTCGAAGTGGATATCAAAAAGATCCTGTCTGGCTAGTAGCACCTGATGCAGCTGAGCTCTATAATGAACAAGAGCAGTTTCCTTCTCCCCAATGTCCTCCTTTTTCTGTTTGAAGTCAGTTCCCATTCCCCCAGTTTCTTAGCATCCAGTACATTGCCTTAATATCTGCAGAGCACAGATGCCAGGATGATGTGGCACACTTTGTCCACATTATAGAGCCCCCATCATCTGACTGGTCTAAACAGTAGAATTGCACCTTCAACAGCCATATATTCTGCTCCCCCATAGCCTTGGTTGAGGAATGGGTGGCATTAAATCTGCCGTCCAGTTCAGTTGAGGTTGTACATCAGTGTCTTGAGACATGGACACAGTGAGTAGCTCTTAAACCTAGCAACCAACCAACCGTTCAGTGACCACTTCTGGTGTACTTTTGTGTAGTTTTGGTGTCTATACCTAAAAGAATATACTTGTTTGAGAGAATCTATTTCAAAGGTTCACAAATAACAATTCCTGAGCTGACAGGGTTGCCCTGAAGGAAAAATTGGGAAGAACAGCCTATGTTTTCTGGAGTTTTGTAAGAGTAATAGATGATCAAATTCAAGCTTAGACTCTGAATCACCTTAACAGGATACCTGCTGAGAGACTATATCCTTCATCAGGATAAGAGGTAGGATATGTTGAAATAAAACGAAGACTAATTTTCAGTGTTTGGAATTTTATCTGAGTGCTGGATACTTGACTGCAGAGTATATTTCAGGTTGAGATTGTTGGAATTTCAGATTGGGGAATGCAGAGATTTGAATCAGATTTTTAAAAATTGAGTTTGACGATAGGTTAGACTTCTTTGTATTAAAAGACAAAGCAAGCTCTGGAGGTTGTATTACTTCTATTATTTGGGTTGTGATAATGGACACTAACTGCTATCTGTGAAACTGCTATTTCAAGAGTTCTTGGGCAAGAGTGAAGGGCAGAGGGTTTGATGGGGGCAAAATATAGATTTTTAATTCAGTGGCTTAAGGTCAGCATGTTACAGTACCTTCAACCTGATTGACCAATTCCACTTCCTGGTATTGTTGGATATGTATAACGTCCATGCATTTCCAATGAGTCTTTGTTTCTGCTGGACAAGAAGTAAACCATGGTTTCACCAAGAAGTATTAAAAATAATCAGTGTTGAAATTTACAGCCACAAGTCTGATGGTTTTCAGAGCAAAATCAAGTAATTCCGACCTTTCTCCTCAAATTTCATCTGCCACTTGTCTACCTATCCAACAAAGCTTTAAAGTTTGATACCATCTTCCTCACAGTTCACATTATCACCAAGTTTTGTTTGTCTGCAAATGTTGGAATTCTGCCCTAGATGCTAAAATTTGAATCACTACTAGCAGAAAAATCAGATGTTCGTAACAAAGAATAGCTGTTGCATATGGATTGGGAATGGTTCATAGTGAGGAGTCTTAATACTATGATAATGGAGTTGTGGACAGAACAACTTAGGATGTTAGAGGAGTAAGACCTAACATCCTGATCCTCTACTTTTTTCTAATAAAATCTATCAAATCAGAGACCTGGAATGCAGGTTCATAACTCCTTGAAAGTGGAGTCGCAGGTTGATAGGATAGTGAAGAAGGCGTTTGGTATGCTTTCCTTTATTGGTCAGAGTACTGAGTACAGGAGTTGGGAGGTCATGTTGCGGCTGTACAGAACATTTGGTTTGGCCACTGTTGGAATATTGCACGCAATTCTGTTCTCTGTCCTATTGGAAAGATGTTGTGAAACTTGAAAGGGTTCAGAAAAGATTTACAAGGATGTTGCCAGAGTTGGAGGATTTGAGCAATAGGGAGAGGCTGAACAGGCTGGGGCTGTTTACCCTGGAGCGTCAGAGGCTGAGGGGTGACCTTATAGAGGTTAACAAAATTTGAGGGGCATGGATAGGATAAATAGACAAGGCCTTTTCCCTGGGATGGGGGAGTCCAGAACTAGAGGGCATAGGTTTAGGGTGAGAGGGCAAAGATATAAAAGAGACCTAAGGGGCAACTTTTCCACGCAGAGGGTGATACGTGTATGGAATGAGCTGCCAGAGGATGTGGTGGAGGCTGGTACAATTGCAACATTTAAGAGGCATTTGGATGGGTATATGAATAGGAAGGGTTTGGAGGGATATGGGCCGGGTGCTGGCAGGTGGGACTAGATTGGGATGGGATATCTGGTTAGCATGGACAGGTTGGACCAAAGGGTCTGTTTCTATGCTGTACATCTATGACTCTATAAATCAATTCATTTTGCTGAAATGCAATAAACTATATTTCTTCTTCTGGACTAGAGAATCTTTTAGTTAGATCATTGGATTTTCTCCTCCACATCATATCACACCACACCACACCAAGCAAGTCCTGTTAACGCCTACACTTAGAGGATGGTTCCAGCAAACCTACCACATAATGAGGTGGATACTCTGCGCTAGAAATAGAATAGAAATATCAACTATTCTGTTTTTGTCACTTGGCAAATTTTGTATCCATGTTGCTACAGTTGCTTTTTTTTATTCCAGGAGCTCTAACTTTGTCCAAAAGATTCTAACTTGTGTAAGTATTATTCTATTCAAATTTTCCTAAATTTTGGAATCATTGGGTGGAACATAATGCCCACCCAAGCTTGATGGAGTTCATTTTAAATGGGCAGGAGGGTGGAAGATGCACCCTGTGATGGAAAGGCTTGTGGATGGTTTCCCCATTGACTACCAATTGACTTGTCACCTTGTAGTCCAAAAAGCAAAGTCTGATGGTGTTGAGTTTCCAGATGGTGGTGGAGGAGGAGAGGGGTGTGTATTAGGAGTCCCACGTTCCATAGAACTGTTCCTGATCACCTGAGACCATCTGTCAACTCTTCATGAGCAGAAATTTATCCGCTACTTAGTAAGGTATCTAATTGCCCCTTGATGCAGCAGATCTGAAAAGAAATTGAACTGTCCAGCTGATAGCCAAAAACCTGTGTTTGCTGACATTAAATATTACTCTTTGAATTGAATTTTATCCATAGGTTGCATCAGTTAATTACATTTGAAGAACTAATTACTAGTAATTGCTGTTATTCAGCAAAAGAAGTGTTAAACAGTGCATAAAAATAAGGTTTACCTGAACCCCATGTTTCTTTGCTGTCCAATATGTGCTGTCAGTATCTTTCCTTAGATGGTCTCCTTTTTGGGATCTTTACTTGTATTTTTGTTTTCTGTGCTGTAAATTTACTGTAAACAGTATTTCTTGAAGGGTATGTAATGTTGGATTGATGCCTAAACAAGGAATTCACAAGCTGGGATGTGCCACTAGAAGAGACACTAAAGCAAGGTTAAATACAGTGCATATCTCAAGAGATAATTGAAAGAATAGTTCTGAAAGCCTCCTGCTTCCTCCTCCATCACCCTCCTACCCTTTCAACTTAATACCACCTTACTTACCTCCTTGCATTCTAAGCAACATAAAAATGTCAGAGGTTTTTCAAACTGCAACCAAAGTGAAAATGGTGAATGCCCTATTTTTAACAATTTCATGCAAGTATTGAATTATAATAGCTTTTCAATGTCTTTTTTTTCTTTCAAACTTTATATTGTATTTGCTTTTACAGGGCTGTTTTTTAGTTTCTGCTTACATTCCATACCCTTTTCTTCAGATCCCTCTTTCTTTTTAAAACTGATTTAAGCATTAGTCCACTTTTTGTAAACAATTACACACTACTCCCACTTTATCTGCTAAGCAGTTTCCAGCACCAATCTACATAAAGTAATTTCTCTTGTTTATATTTGATAATTATCTTAAAACCATTCTCTTTATTTACTGTGACTGGTGAAAATATTTGCCTCGTAAAAACTTTCAAGAACGTATGATTATTATCAGATTTGCTTTCAAATCTCCTCTGTAGAATGTCAAACATCACTTCCTTCTGCTTCTCCAGTTTTTTTTTAATGAAATTTCATTATGGAAGATGCCAGCCTTGTTTATAGGAATTCTTAAGGGAACTCAAAGGCCAAATAATTTCAAAGCAAGTTGAGTCATCGAGATATACAGCATGGAAACTGACCCATCAGTCCAATTCATTCACACAGATCAGATATCCTAAATTTATCTAGTTCTATTTGCCAGCATTTGACACGTCCCTCAAAATCCTTCTTATTAATGTTACCATTCAGATACAATTACAACATTTAAAAAGGTATCAGTCTCTACCACTTCCTCTGGCAGTTCATTCCATACACATACCACCTTCTGCGTGAAAAAGTTGCTCCTTACCTGTCTCTCAAATCTTTTTCCCCCCTCACCTTAAACCTGTGCCCTCTAGTTTCAGACTCACCTATCATGGGGAATAAGACATTGACTATTCACTCTATCCATGCCCCTCATGATTTTATAAACCTCTACAAGGTCATGCCTAAGTCTCCGACTCTCCAGGAAAAGTAGTTCCAGCCTATTCAGTCTCTCTCCATAGCTCAAACTCTTCAATCCTGGCATCATCCTTGTAAATCTTTTCTAAACCTTTTCAAGTTTCATAATATCTTTTCTGTAATAGGGAGACCAGAATTAAACACACTGTTCCAAAAGTGACCCAACCAATGTCGTGTACAACCACACATGACCTGCCAACTCCTACACTCAATGCACTAACCAATAAAGGCAAGTCATCTTTACCAAACTGTCTATCTACCACTCCATTTTCAAGGAACTATGAATCTACTCTCCAATGTCTTTGCTCAGCAACACTCCCCAGGACTTTATCCTGAAGTGTATATGTCCTGCCCTGACTTTCCCTTCCAAACGTAGCACTTCACATTTATCTAGATGAAACTCCATCTGCCAGTTCTCGACCCATCTGATTAATGTCTCACTGTACTCTGAGCTAACCTCTTTTGCTATCCACTACACTAACATCCTACTATATTCACATCCAAGTCATTTATATAAATGACAAAAAGCAATGGTCTCAGCACCGATCCGTGTGGCATACAACTGGTCACAGGCTTCCAGTTGTTTTGAAGAACAACTCTCCACCACCCTTTGCCCTCTGCCTTCTAGTCAATTTTGTATCCAAGTAGCAAGTTCTCCCTGCATTCCATGTGATCCAACTTTTAAACCAATCTACCACATGGAACCTTTTGAACATCTTACTGAAGTCCATTTAGAAAAAATCCACCACTCTGTCTTCATCAATTGTCTTCACCTCTTCTTTAAAAAAACCCAAACAAGTGAGTGAGACACAATTTCCCATGCACGAAGCCATGTTGACTACTCTTAATCAGTCCTTACCTTTCCAAATACATGTAAATCCTGTCCTTCAGAATTCCGTGCAGCAACTTGTCCATCACTGATGTCAGTCTCACTGGTCTAGAGTTCCCTGGTTTTTCCTTACCAGCTTTTTAAAATAATGTCACCACATTAGCCAACCTCCAGTCTTTCAGAACTTCACATGTGACTATCGACCAATATCTGAGCAAGGGGCCCAACAATCACTTCCCTAGCTTCCCATGGAATTCTCTAGTACACCTGATCCAGTCTGGAAATTTAACCATCTTTATGCATTTTTTAAGTCGTCGAGCACCTCATCATTGATTCTGTTTTCCTTTGCAATCAAAATTGGTGGGAGGTGGGTGATTGAGGCTGGGGAGCAAAGGGAATAGCTGTTCACAGATTGTGATAGATTTTGTGATGCGTAAATGTTGAGTTTGGAACAAAGATAACTGTTTATAATGGCAAATGCCTGGTTTAGCGTATATTAATCTCTGCCTCACAATGTGGGGCATTTGTAACACCTGACAGCTATATGGATTTTGGTTTTGAAGTGTAGTTAGTCATTCTGTTACCTCATAATTATGTAAATTGGTGTGACTAATTTAAAATACTATTTTAAAAATTCATGTTTGTATTTTGGCTTTATTTAAACTTCATTTAATGACTTACAAAAAATTTATTCAAATTTTTGTCCCAATTTTTCAAGTTGTTTCTTCTATAATTTATTGTGACTTTCAGCCTAAAACAATTTGAGTCCCTGCTGATGTGATGCTCCAATCTTACACTGGAGCATTGTGAACTAATCTATTGCATAATAAACTAAGTTTTTAAAAAAAAATTATGGACTGAAGGGTCAGGTTCCATGCTGTATAATCTTGATTCTGCACCTCTATACTTTTGAGGCTCTTTCTGCTTACTATTATGATTACTTCTGCAAATGTGTTGCTGGTCAAAGCACAGCAGGTTAGGCAGCATCTCAGGAATAGAGAATTCAACGTTTCGAGCAGATTCCTGATGAAGGGCTTATGCTCGAAACGTTGAATTCTCTATTCCTGAGATGCTGCCTAACCTGCTGTGCTTTGACCAGCAACACATTTGCAGCTGTGATCTCCAGCATCTGCAGACCTCATTTTTTACTATTATGATTACTTCAATATTTTAATACTACTGGAGAGCTCTCTTGGTTTAATCTTGTGGGTATCTGTTTTCCTGGATACTAGAACACATTGGAGAGATTCTAATGTTTTTCTGTAGAGGGGATATTTTTCTCATACTTTCATGTGGTGAGGAGATCCACATCAAACAGCCCATCAGAAAATCTAGAATGGCAACATTTTCGCTGGTTTTGCTAAATCCAAAACTTCTTGGCACTAGAGTTACTTAATGACTGGCTTGGCTTACATTGGGTTTATATTTCAAAAGCTTTTATCCATATAAGGCCGTTTAGCCTCCAACTGTATGTCAGCACTGTCTAGATGTTTGCTTCTTGTCTTATATTAGTTAAAATGATAATTCAATACGGCAAATTTAGTCACCACAGCCACAGATAATTTCAATAAAAACTGACATAGAGTAAAGGTTAAACAATCTTCTTGCTAACTGTTTTTAGGCATCAGTTGCTGTTTGTGGGAACTTATTATGTACAGCTGGGTTTCTGAGTTTCCTAAGTTATGATAATAGAATCCAGCTCTGGGACTAGTAAAAGGTGGTATGGAAATGTTAGGTCTTTAAGGTGGCATGGTGGCACACTTCTGCCTCAATGCAAAGGACCTGAGTTTGTTTTCAGCCTTTTGTGACTGTGTGGAGTTTGCACGCTCTGAGAGCTTATGCCCAGTACTCTGGTTTCCTCCCACAGTCCAAAGGTGTGAACATTAGGTGGAATGGTCATGCTAAGTTTCCCCGTAGCATCCAGGGATGTCTAAGGTGGGTGGATTAGCCATGTTAAATGCTGCGATTGGGTGGTGGGGTGGGGAGATCCTCTTCAGAGGATTAGTGTAGACTCTAAGTCCGAATGGCTGTTTCTGCACCACTAGGGATTCTATGATTCTATTAAATTTTCAAATGTTTCTGATGGTTGCTGTCCATTTTGATTTTGTGATTTTGAATCTAGTTGTAGCACCCTATAATGTTGTTGGTTTTGAACATTCCAATGTGGAGGGAGAATGGATGGAATATTGAGGGTTGTTGAGGGGTGAGGACTAGAAGATTTTTTCTTTGGGTACTTCAAGTTGGCTTAATATGCTGTTTTAAGGTTTTTAGTATCAATGCACATTTGTAATAAAGTAGTACAATGGAATGAGTGTAATAATAAAACTTCATTTGGAAAAGACTGGAGTGTGGTTCTTTTTCTCTGGAAGAGTGATTGTGAATAAAAGCTATGATTTAAAGATTTTCAACATTTTATAAAGAAGTTTAGTGTGAATGTGGAGATAGTTACCCCACTCCACCATTTAGTTGAGGCTTATTTCACACAAGACAGCAGCAAATAGAGACTTTGGACAGCATGGAGTTTAAACATAATTATAGACAAGTTGGGCTGAATGCTGCTGCAAATGTGTTGCTGGTCAAAGCACAGCAGGCCAGGCAGCATCTCAGGAATAGAGAATTCGACGTTTCGAGCATAAGCCCTTCATCAGGAATGAAGGGCTTATGCTCGAAACGTCGAATTCTCTATTCCTGAGATGCTGCCTGGCCTGCTGTGCTTTGACCAGCAACACATTTGCAGCTGTGATCTCCAGCATCTGCAGACCTCATTTTTTACTCGAAGTTGGGCTGAATGTCTTATTCTTGTAATTAGTTCTTTTGAGGACCCTTTCTTTATTGCTGTAGAATTGCACTAATGAAACTGCTATATTTCCAATCTTATTTTTGTGATAAACAATATGCCTAAAACACAATAGCATAGGCATGGTTTAACTTTAAATTCCTGTATAAAAATACTATTTTTGATTACTTTCACCAAAGAGAACTAATCTGAGTACATTGCTTTTTAAATGTTGTTTTTGAATTCATGAGCTTTAATCATCAGCTTCTTATAATATTAATATATAATGTTACAAAACTATAGGACTGCACCTGTATTCATCACCTGGAAGAAATTTAATTGTCTAGTCCTGCTGTAGGAAAGATAATATTAAATTGGAAAAGATCCAGAAAAGATTGATTTGGATCTTCCTGAGTGAAGGGTTTGAATTATAAGAGAAGTTGGATAGCTGTAACCTTTTCCCCTGGAGTGTAGGAGTTTGAGGGTTACCTTAGAGGTTTATAAAGTCATAAGGGCCATAGGTAAGCTGAATAGTCAAGGTCTTTTCCCAAGGATAAGGGAGTTCAAAGCTAGAGGGCATAATTTTAAGGTGAGAGGGGAAAGATTTGAAAGGAACCTGATGGCCAGCTTTTTCATGGAGGGTGTTATGTGGAATTAACTGCCAGAGGAAGTGGTAGATGCAGGTATATTCAAAAGACAATTGAACAGGTACATGAATAGGAAAGATTTCAAGAGATATTGGCCAATGCAGGCCATTGGGACGAGTTTAGTTTGGGAAACCTATTCAGCATGGGGGAATTGGACTGAAGTATCTGTTTCTATGCTGTATGACTAACTGTGTTTTACAGATGTACTTGCCAATAATACCATAAATATAATAAGGAGAAGTCATGCCTGACAAATCTATTAGAATTTTTTGAGGTGGTAACAAGCAGGTTGACCAAGGAAAGCCATGAATGTTATCTATCTGGACTTCCAGAAGGCCTTTGATAAGTTGCCTTACGGAAGACTGCTAAGTAAGGGCCCATAGTGTTAGAGGCAAGGTGCTAGCATGGATAGAAGATTGGCTGTCTGGCCAGGGGATAAAAGGGTCCTTCTCAGGATGGAAGCCAGTGACTAGTGGTATACCTCAAGGGTCAATGTTTTCACTGTATACATTAATGATCTCGATGAAGGAACTGAGGGCATTATGGCTATCTTTACTGATAGGTGGAGGGGCAGGTAGTATTGAGGGGCGGGAAGGCTGCAGAAAGATTTACACTGGTTAGGACAGTGGACAAAGAAGTGGGATGTGAAATACAAAATGGGAAAGTGTGAGATCATGCACTTTTGGTAGGAAGAAGAGGTGTGGACTATTTTCTAAATAGAAGAAACTTCAGAAATCTGAAGTGTAAAGGGACTTGGGAGTCCCAGTCCAAGTTTCTCTGAAAGTAAACTTGCAGGTTGAGTCAGTAGTTAGGAAGACAAATACAATGTTGTCATTCATCTCAAGAGGACTAGAATATAAAAATAGGGATGTAGTTCTGATGCTTTATAAGGATGTGGTGAGACCATATTTAGAGAATTGTGAGAAATTTGGGCCCCATACCTCAGGAAGGGTGTAATGGACCTGGAGCAGGTCCAGAGGAGGTTCACGAGAAAGATCCCAGGAATGAAAGGTTTAATATATGGGAAATGCTTGAGGACTCTGGGTTTATACTTGAAGTTTAAAAGGATGAGGGGGCGGATTCTGATTGAAACTTACAGAATACTGTACCCCCTGGATAGAGTGGACATTGTTGAGATGTTTCCATTTGTGGGGAAGAGACGAGGACTCGGGTGCAGCCTTACAGTAAAGGGAAGACCCTTTAGAACAGAGATTAAGAGTAACTTCTTTAGCCAGAGAGTGGTGAATCTGTGGAATTCATTTGCCATGAAATGCTGTAGAGGTCAGGGCATTGAGTATATTTAAAACAGATAAGTTCTTGATTTTGCTACCATGCAGTTCTTGGTATTCTGGGCAATTAATTGGTTAAATTCAAATAGGGTTACTTTAACATCAAAACACAACCCCAAGCTGACTTTTCCATATTATCAATCCTTAGCACATTCTGCACCTGTCAGCTTGTCACAAACATATGTGCTGTCACAATCTCTCCGCTCAGAAGAGGCACCTCCCTCTTACACTGTACACTCTTTTGACTACTTAACAATTGCCAAGGGGATCAAGGATTATAGGAGAAAGTTTTCTCAACCCAATTTCCCACTATCAGCCAGGATCGAATGGTGGAGCAGACTCCATGGGCTGAATGGCCTAATTTCTGCTCCCATGTCTTATGATTTTATGGTCTATTATTGTAGTTAATCTAATTGACTCTGAGTTAATTGTTTTCTTAAATTCATTTTGAACTTTAGTCTGAATAATCACAAATTGATCATCCAATGTAATCTTGGAGCCATAACAACAACATAAGACATAGGAGTCCACTGCGCCATTTCATCACGGTTGATGGGCATTTCACCTCCACTTACCCACACCCACACCGCCAGATCAAGAATTTATCACTATCTGCCTTAAAGACGTTTAACATCCTGGCGTCCACTGCGCTCCATGGCAATGAATTCCACAGGCCCACCACTCTCTGGCTGAAGAAATGTCTTATGTCCATTCTAAATTGACCTCCTTTAATTCTAAGGCTGTGTCCAGGGATCCTAGTCTTCCCACCTAATGGAAAGTTTCCCAGCGTCCACCCTTTCTAAGCCATGCATTATCTTTATAAGTTTCTAGTAGATCTCCTCTCAACCTTCTAAACTCTAATGAATACAATCCCAGGATCCTTAGCCATTCATCGTACGTTAGGGATCATCTGTGTGAATCTCTGCTGGATACACTCCAGTGCCAGAATGTCCTTCCTGAGGCGTGGGACACAAAATTGGTCACCATATTCTACATGGGGCTTTACTAGAGCTTTATAAAGTCCCAGAAGCACATTACTGATTTTATATTCCAACCCTCTTGTGATAAATGACAACATTACATTCGCTTTCTTAATCACTGACTCAACCTGCAAATTAACCTTTCGAGAATCCTGGACTAGCACTCCCAGATCCTTTTATACGTTGGCTTTATGAATTTTCTCACTGTTTAGAAAATAGTCCATGCCTGTATTCTCTTTTTTCCAAAGTGCATTTGCTCACTCTGAATTTCATCAAACATTTCTTGGACCACTCTCCTAAATTGTCTAAATCTTTCTGCAGCTTCCCCCCCACCTCATTACTACCTGCCTGTCCACCTAACTTTGTATCATCTGCAAACTTCACAACAATGTATCAGTCCCTTCAGCCAGATTATTAATATATAAAGTGAACAGCTGTGGACCCAACACTGAACACTGCAGTACACCACTTGTCACTGGCTGCTATTCCAAAAAAGAACTTTTTATCCCAACTCTCTGTCTTCTGTCAGACAGTCAATCCATGCCAGTAACTCCCCTTGAACACCATGGGCCCTCCTGTTACTGAGCCTCCCGTAAGGCACCTAATCAAAGGTCTTTTGGAAGTTTAGATAGATAACATCCACTGGGTTTCCCTGGTCTAACCTACTTGTTATCTCTTCAAAGAATTCTAACAGATTTGTCAGGCACAACCTTCCCTTACTAAATCCATGCTAACTTGTTCTAATCTGATCCTGCACTTCTAAGAATTTAGAAATCTCATCATTAACAATGGATTCTAGAATTTTACCAACATCTGAGGTTAGGCTATCAACCTGTAATTTTCCATCTTTTGTCTTGATTCTTTCTTGAACAAAGGGGTTACAACAACGATTTTCCAATCATGTGGGACTTTCCCTGACTCCAGTGACTTTTGAAAGATCACAACCAATATGTCCTCCCTCAGAACTCTAGGATGTCACCCATCGAGGCCAGAGGATTTATCAATTTTTAGGCCTTTTAGCTTTTCTAGCACTTTCTCTTTTGTAATGGCTCTGCCTCCTGACTCTCTCCTTTTAATTGTTGGGATATTACTCCAGTCTTCCACTGTAAAGACTGTCATAAAGTACTTATTAAGATCTTCAGCTATTACTTTATATTCTTCCAGCATCAATTTGGAGCGGCTCAATGTCTGCTTTTGTCTCTGGTTTGTTTCTTATGTATTGAAAGAAACTTTTACTATCATTTCTATATTACTACCTTCGTATTAGATCCTCTCCTTCCTTATTTCTTTGTTATCCTCTGTTTTTGTAGCCTTCCCAATCTTCTGATTTCCCAGTGGTCTTGGCCACTTTATTGGCTCTCTTTTTCTTTAATACATTTCCTGACTTCCTCTGTCAGCTATGGATGTCTAATTACAACCTCCTCCACCACCCCACCACCCCCCAACCTTCTGATAATCTATCTTTTCTTTGGGATGAACCTCCGTACTGTGTCCTCAATCCTCAATTACACCAGAAACTCTTGCCATTGTTGCTCCATTGTCTTCCCCACTAAGCTCTGCTTCCTGTCAATTTTCATCAGTTCCTCTCTCATGCCCCTGTAATTACCTTTTTTATTTAACTGTAACACCATTATATCCAATAACTGCAGATTGAACTCTAACATATTATGATTGCTGCCTCCTAAGTGTTTCCTTACTTTTAAGATCTTTTATAAAACCTGGCTCATAGCATTAAGTCCAGAATAACCTGTTCCCTTGTGGGCTCCATCACAAGCTGTTACAAAAAGCCACCCTGGAAGCATTCAGTGAATTCCCTTTCTTTGGATCCACCAGTAACATTATTCACCCAGTCCCTCCGCATATTGAAGTCCCCCATGATCACCGTGATCTTGCCTTTCTGACATGCCCTATCTATTTCCTGGTACATCTTGTGTCCCTGGTCCTGACCAGTGCTAGAAGGTCTGTACCTAACTCCCACTGTTTTTTTTTGCCTTTGTGGGTCCTCAACTCCACCCACACAGACTCTCTACATCTGACCCTATGTCATTCAGTGCCATAGTTTTAATTTCATTCTTAACTAATAAGGCAACCCCGCCCACCTCCCTGTCTTTGCGATAAGTTGGAAATCCTTGAATGTTTAACTGCTAGGTCTGAACCCCCCCCCCCCAACCCCGCAACCACGTCTGTGTGATGCCTACCACATCATAATCATACACGATGATTTGTGCCGTTAATTCATCTACTTTGTTACGAATACTATGAGCGTTCAAGTAGCCACTTATGGTCTATCCTGTTCCTCACCTACAATCCTAAACAACATGCTTCTTCAATGATTCTTTGGGTATAAATTCAGGTGCCTTTTGAATAGCTACTGGGAGACAATAAATCCTTCTGCAACCATGGCTAATGACTCTATTATGAAATCCCTGAGGGTGATCACGAGTGCAATGCAGGCCATTCTTCAACCAAGGCCATGTGAAACAGACAATGGTCTTGCTGAGGATAAGTTTGAACTTTGGAACATTATAGCAGTTCTCTGCAGTATGTTGTGGAAGCTCAGCCATTGATTTTGTTCAAGATAGTAATTGAGAGATTTGTTGATACAAATGAGATCAAATAATATTAGGATAAGTTGGATAAGAGGATCATCTATGGTCTAGAATGATGGTGATCTGAGGGACTGGATGATGTACTCTTGCTCTGATTTTCCTATATTTCTTCATACAGCAGGAAATGTACAGTTTCATTAGTGGTTTGAATCACAGAATTCCTATGGTGTAGAAAGAGACTTGTTGGCCCATTGATAGTGCACTGACCTCTGAAGAGCATCCCACCCAGAATTAACCCTGTACCTATCCCCATAACCCTGAATTAACCACAGCTAATCCACATAGCTGATATATCCCTGGATATTATGAAGCAATTTACCATGGTCAGTCTATCTTACCTGCACATTTTTGAACTGTGGTAAGGAACTGGAGCACTCATTGGAAACCCACGTGGACATAAGGAGAACATACAAACTCCGCACAATCACCCAAGGAATCAAATCTGGGTCCCGGGTGCTGTGAGGTAGCAGTGCTAACCACTGAGCTGCCATGCCACCCGAGCCTAGCGCATACTGTTAGGAATACCTCTGTCCACATGTGAATTATAGAGTCAGAGTCACAGAGATGTACAACACTGGAACACATCTTTTGGTCCAACTTGTCTTTGGCAACCAGGTATCCTAACCTTGTCCCATTTGCCAGCACGTGATCCATATCCCTTTAAACTCTTCCTATTCATATACTCATTCAGATGCCTTTTAAATGTTGTAATTGTACCAGCCTCCTGTGGCAGCTCATTCCTTAGAATCACCACCTTCTGCATGAAACAGTAGCCCCTTAGATCCCTTTTAAATTTTTCACCTCTCACCCTAAACTTGTGCCCTCTTGTTCTGACCCCCCCCCCCCCCCCCCCGCCCCAGGTTATAATCTAAATGTTGTCTAACACACTTGGTCACCTGCAGAGACTTATTATTCGACATTCCACTCACATCAGTTGTATGATCTTTTGTGTCTGAGTACCCTTCTCTCTCACTTCACCTGACAAAGGAGCTGTGCTCCAAAAGCTTGTGATTTCATATAAATCTGTTGGACTGCAACCTGGTGTCATGTGACTTATGTCTATATCTACTTCCAAAAGAGATCACTGGTGAATGATCAGAGGAACAAGTACCTTTTATCCAAACTCCTATCCTGTAGTAATCTTGATTTGAAAATTAAGTAATAAATCCTGTAGTCTATATTTCTGTTTCATGCTGCAGTTGAATCTGTTTTGTATGTAATACTTTGACTATATTCTTTAAGTGTTCAAAAAATTATTCCTTAGTTTTGGACATTGAAAAAACATTAAGTTCAGCAAAATTTTAGGATCACTTCATGATACACAACTTATGTATGACTTGCAGCTGAAGAGAAGGAGCAGAAAGGAGGAGGGAGCCAGCATATCGTTCTCCTTTCTAGCACTGCTCTTTGTGACCTGTTCACTGACTTTCTTCTCGCATTGATCATCACAGCATCTTTTTGACCATCACAAAGGAGCCATCCTCAAACAAGAATAAACAAACTATCCAATATTCCATTTTAAAAAATCAATTGCATTTATGATATTCCCTTCAATGCCTGTCTTGTGGGTGTCTTTGCTGGTGTATGTATTGCTGTCCCAGCCACTGGCACATGGCTGGTATGATTTTGAGTGTTGATTTTTAAGCTGGGGAAACTACAGATGGCTTCAGAAGACAACCTTGAGAAACTCTAAACTTAAAGATGCAGCTTTAGAATGCATCACCTGTAATGGACTGTCAGTAGTCCGAGTTGGCAGTAATAGCAGGTGCCCTGGAATAGTGGCAATGTGTGAAGGCAAAGGTTCTCATCTTGAGAGAGGACATCAGGTTCATATTTCAGAGAGCCACTCTCATTACATTGGGCCAACACCTCTTAAATCCTAGTACTCTAATGTTTTTAAGGCAGATTGTTGACTGCTCAGAGTTTTGCCAGCCCCTTTCATCTAAATATTTGCAACAATGATGCCTAAGGCTGCATGGCAGCAAATTCACTTGAGTGGCAATAAGTGAACTCAATTTGAGCTTCCGCTATTGAGCTGGTCTTAATTGTTGTGATTATTGCTACATTGTTCTGGAAAGATGGGGGCGATGTATTCTGTTTGTCACTGTGTGTAATGCAATAGGTTTGTTTGATGTGCCTGCCATTACAAAAATGTTGGCAGTGTGTGGCTGTAAAGCTTGCAGCAACAGTATGTCTGTGAGAGTGAGGTCAGGCTATGAATGTGAAGTATGAATTGTGGTTGATAGAAATTGTTGATAAATGATTGAGTGGGGTGTGGTGGTTGATGGTGAAAAAAGCATTATGAAAATAATGGTTTCCACATATGTAAGAATATAGCACTTGAAGATGCATTCAGTAACCTTGATCACCATATTTTATTTCATTCACAGGATTTGCCTATTTGAGATTTGTTCATGTCTAATTCCTTTCGAGAAGGTGGTGGTGATCTGCATTTTTGAACCATAATAGTCCATGTGATTCAGGTACACACACAGTACTGTTCAGAAGGGAATGCCAGGATTTGATCTAGCAACAGTTCCAAATCGGGATGGTGTGGAGATAGCAGTGGTGCCATGTGTTTGCTGTCCTTGTCCTTCTAGGTATTAGAAGTCATGTATTTAGAAGGTACAGTTGAAAGCTGTTTTGATGCTGCCTTCTTTGTGTTGGTGGTGGAAGGAGAGAAAGATTAAGATGCTAAATGGCATGTTATTCAAGTGGGTAGCTTTGACTCGAATATTGTCAAGCTTCTTGACTTTTGTTGGAGTTGCACTTACCCAGACGGGTAGACAATATTCCATGACCTACCTGACTTTATGCCAAGGCTTCAGAAGTAAAGCCCCCGTAATTTGGTAGAGAGTGCAAGGAGCCTGCTAGTCCTTAACTGTACAATTTAATTGGGAGGCCACCGCTAATAAAAGTACCAAGGGACCTTTTTTTTAATGGGGAAACCATGGGCTGGATTTTTGAATTGAAATTGGAAAGATTCCACAAACTTTAAAAAATACTTAGCATGTTGTTGTACCGTTTCAGTGGAGTTCTTAGCTCTTGCAGAAATGTCAATTATGATGTTATCATGAATGCTTGGCTAAAAATCTTAAGCTACAATTATCTGAGCAGTGGTTACAAATTCATTGATTGACAGTTTAAAGAAGTTGTTAAAGGATACTTTTTAGATCAATCTGTTTGGACGTTTCCTGACACATCCCTTGGGCAGGTGGCAATTTTGAAAGACTTTCAAGAATGGGAAGTCTTTTTTTTTCACTATCTAATAGGAGTGCTGCATTAGCTGGTCAGGAGAATTTTCCTTATCTCCTCGTGTCCTGAATTCTGCCTATTGTGGATACTGTGCAAATATGATATGAGGGTTATGAGGAGGTGGCTGGTATGTGTTGATATGGAGGGAGAGGAAGCTATGTAGGGCAAGGGACAGGTAGTTGGCATCAGTGATTGTTGAGACCCTCATTATTTTTCTTTTATATTTTTCTTCTGTGGTTTGAAACTATAAGTTGAAGGTGAAAATTGAACTGTGAACAGCAGCTCAATTTAAAAGAAATAAGAAAATGAAGGCAGATGTTTGCTAAGGGGAGTTGGCCTTGAAAGAGAGTGCAGGTTAATTACTGCTCTAAGGACACTATCGACAGTTAGGCACCAAGATGTTGCTGTGTTGGGAGACTGAATGGATGTTGAATTGGTTTATCGAGGCAGAACTGGTGCTGAACAGAGAACCACAGAAGAATGTTGAAGAAGAGAGAAAAGAAAGAATGAACTGGTTCTGACTGGGCTTTGGCAGCAGGCAGTTTTGTGTTTTGAAAGCTTCCAGATGGTGCTGCTTTTGTTTTGTTCTCTCTCTTGTTTCATCCTGTTATCAACTAGTTTAATGTTCTGAAAAGAGAATCCCTATCTGTAAGAAGTGAGTGAATAATTCTAGAGGCCTGCTAAGGCAGTTTGCATTGCTCAGTGACTTCGGAATTCAAGAGATATGCATTCTACTTGCCTATGATAGAATCAATCATCCAGGGTTTCATGAAGGTCTGGTGTTCATCGCTAAGTTTTCAAACAGGAAAATTAAAATTAATTTATTTTATTTCTCAGTTTATCCCTTAACTGTGTCTTCCTATCTGTCTGTCTGTCTCTGTCTTTTGGTGTGAGAGTAAGGGTTTATGATTAAAGAAGGTTGGGCTTAGATTGTAGACATCAATTAGTTTGCCTTGTGTACCTATGGTCTGATAAAGTTGCATTATTAATAATAAAGTGATAATTTTAAGAAGTTTATAAACTTGGTGTCCAATATCTGTTATTCATAAAGTCTGGTTAGGAACAATTGAGCAAATTTGAGGCTCATTGAATTTTTTATCTTCATTGTGTTCCAAACCCAGTGACAGTGAGGCTGATTTGATTTGGCTTGCTATCCTTATGTCATAACACGGAGGGGCATGAGTTAGCATTTAGTTGTCAAGGAGGTCATGAGGGATCATTTGGAAGGGGAAGTTGTGTGTGTGGGCTTTTAGTGTCCTCGAGTCATAGAGATGTACAGCATGGAAACAGACCCTTTTGATCCAACCTATCCATGCTGACCAGATATCCTAAACTAATCTAGTCCCATTTGCCAGCACTTGGCTCATATCCCTCTAAATCTTCCCTATTCATATACCTATCCAGATGCCTTTTAAATGTTGTAAATGTACCAGCCTCCACCACTTCCTCTGCCTGCTCATTCTATACTTGTACCACCCTCTGTGTGAAAAAGTTGCCCCTTGGGTCTCTTTTAAATCTTTCTCCTCTCACCCTAAACCTATGTCCTCTCGTTCTGGATTCTCCCACTCCAGGGAAAGTCTAATTACCATATCCATGCCCCACATCATTTTATAAACCTCAATAAAGTCACCCCTCAGTCTCCGACACTTGATTCTCCAGACTCCATTAAAAAGCTTTCAGAAATGTCATGCTGGCAGTTCCACAGAAGAAGTAGGCGTGTTAAGGCAGGCAGTCTCTAAACCTCAGCATGATGGTGCCCCAGCCAATTTGCATTGAATCTTTAAACTAAAAATATCTCAGATGGTTTGACCATGAGGTGGAAGGGAAAATTGTTTTGTTCAGACAGGGTTATGACTATTAATGCTTTTGACCTGGACACTAAAGCATGTGTTTCAAGCTCTATTGGTTACATGATCTTCTGTAGGGACTCCACTTCCATTGAAGAAATTGTATCCACACCAACTTACATTTTTTGAAGGTTAGTGCATTTGTTGTATTTCTGGGTATTCTGAATATATACACGAATGTGCCTAATCCTTGGAAGGGAAGTCCTGTATTGCACTGGGTAGCGTACCTGCCTCTAAACCAGATACTGTGGATTCAGACCCATGTGATGAAAAGAAATTGGAACCTCTACCACAATCCATGGCCTGTTGTCTGCTCCTTCATGGCCCTGGTTGAACAGTATGCTGCATTGCCTTTATGCTCACCCTTAGGGTGTTGCATAATTGGGTCATCAGCCATATTCACCAAGAGGAGCCCTTGTCTCTCAGTAACTAGCCTTGTAAGGCATCTGTCCCTTGAAACAAATTGGCAACATGAGTTCTCAAGGATATAGACACCATGGCAATTTCCAGATTCTCCAATTCTAAGATGTGGTACTGATGATCATCAATGACTCACTGATGGAATTAAATCTTTTCCTGTTGAGGAAGTCTGCCATGTTACGATTTGGCAATGCCAATGCAAGGTGTATGCAATCTGTATCTTTGGGAGCTCTGCTTTGTAATAAAGCCTACTCCCTGTAGCGTTGATGTAATACCAGGGATGAGAGATGAAGAGGTTTGATCTGGACACTGGCAGAAATGACATCAGTAACAGCCTTGTCATGTTTTAGGTTTGAGGGATTCCACTCAGAACCCCTGTGGATGCTGAGAAGTAGCTAATTACATTATATAAAAAAAAGCCCATCTGTCAACTTAACAATCACTGGGATAGGATTGCCACCCACCCCTTCAGGTCACAACCCTGCTCCAGTAGATAGCATATTTTTGTGAAAGTGTTCCAGAATATCCATTATCTGTGGATGCAATGTACATCAGTCACTCATCTGGAGGAAATGCCTTCAAGCACAATGGACTCTGGGCCACCTGTACCACCTCTGTTTCATGAGGGAACCTCGAGCTTTGACCTTGTCATACTGAAGTTGTTTCCAACCTGCTGGAGGTTGCTATTTGATCTGGGCTTGTTGGCACATTTGTTCCTCCTCAATTTTGCTGTTTTTGAGCACAATGGTCACAGCAATAATAATCCTGTGGGGGCTGGATCCATTGATGGTGGTCCCAATGAACTTGTGTTGGGAATATCAAACAGGACAGGGTTCCAGTAATGTGTGCAGCCGCCATTTGCATCACTCACAAATGATGTTTTAGTTGTACACTTCTTCATACTGTGAGACGTGGGGTGCTCTAAGGAGGTCCATGGTATGCCTCAATGTGTATCTTTGACACAGTGAACCTTATTCCAACATATGCAATATATGATGTCCAAGTACAGTATGAGATTGTCAATGTGGTAGGGTTACTAAAACCTTGTCCTCACACTCCCACCCCACATCACCCAAGAAAGGCAGCATTGCATGGTGAGTACTTAAAGTTAAAAGTGAGAGGAAATCAACTCTGTCCTTGTGCTGCCTATGAAACCTTGAAAGGACTATGAATTGTAATCTTCAGGTGACCCTTTTAATGTCGTCTGCAGAGATGGCTATGATCATTCTGTAAAGACATGTGACATGATCAAGATTGCTTGTGATTAGGATTTTACGTGTCATGTTTTGTGACTATAGATGTCTCCAACCCATACTGGTTAATGCAATTTCACATGAAAAGACTTTTATTGGTCACAAGCGGAGATCAACACTCTGATAGAAAAAAAATTTACTCCACCTGCACCAGTCGTGGTCCTAACTATTTTCCTTTTTCAATTGTGCATTTGATATTCGGATGAGAATTGAAGGCAACACATGTCATGCTTTGCAGAATGAGTTGCAGGCTGTGTCTGGCAATCAGGAAAACTGCCCCATATCCCTAACCCATCCCAACCTTTATTTCCTTTCTCTCTGTTAAAAGAGAGAATTTGCTATCATCCACATCAGTACTGAGCTTCCGCATGTCCCCACCCCATGGCTGCTTTATTTTTTCAACTCCCAGCATTATCCTCTCAGCTCTGGCCCTTCAGATTAGCCATGTCAGTCACTGATCGGCACTGAAACAAAAACAGAAATTGCTGGAAAAGCTGAGCAGGTCTGGCAGCATTTGTGGAAAGAAATCAAAGTTAATCTTTCAGGTCAAGTGACCCTTCCTGAGAACTGACCCTCATATGCACCCCCTCCCCACCTCTGCTAATCCTTCATCAAAGATATGGTCAGTGTGACCATCAATGACCCATAAGATGTCAGAGCCTTTTCCCCATAACCCTTGGATTCTTTCATCTCAAACCTTTACAATTTATTGGGATAAGAAATTCCACAGATTAACTACTATCTAGTAGAAAGAAAATCCTTTTCCCCCTTATTCTGAGATTATACACTCCTAAAAGGGGAAACAATCTACCCTGTCAAGCCCCTGAGAATAATATACCTTAGAAGAATGTTGCCTCTTATTCTTCTAAACTGGCCCAAACTACTCAAGCTTTTCTCATAAGAAAAATCCCTCCATATCAGGGCTCAATCTATTGAACCTTGTCTGGACAGCCTCCAATGCCAGTATATCTTTCCTTAGGTCAGGGACCAAAACTGTTCACAGTATTTCAGGTGTGGTCTAACTAGTGTCTTGTATAGCTTTACCAAGACTTCTCTATTTTCAACTCCTTTCCCTTCGAAATAAAAGCCAACATCCCTTTTGCCTTCCCTATTTCCCGCTGAACTTTTCTGCTAGCCTTTTGAGATCCATGCAGAAGGATTCTCAACTTCCTCTGTATTGCAGTATTCTGCAACCTTTCTCCAATTAAAAAAAAATTCAGCTCTTCTACTCTTCCTGCCAAACTTCATATTTTCTCATTATTAGATTAGATTACTTAGTGTGGAAACAGGCCCTTCGGCCCAACAAGTCCACACCGACCCGCCGAAGCGCAACCCACCCATACCCCTACATTTACCCCTTACCTAACACTACGGGCAATTTCGCATGGCTAATTCACCTGACCCGCACATCTTTGGACTATGGGAGGAAACCGGAGCACCCGGAGGAAACCCACGCAGACACGGGGAGAACGTGCAAACTCCACACAGTCGCCTGAGTCGGGAATTGAACCCGGGTCTCGGGCGCTGTGAGGCAGCAGTACTAACCACTGTGCCACCGTGCCGCCCACATATTTCACCTGCAATGTTTGTGCCCACTCAGCCTGCCTGTATCGTCTTTCCCAACATATTTTGTGTCACTTGCAAACTTGGCAATAAACATTCAAGTCATTAATATACATTGTAAATATTTGTGGCCCCAGCACTAATCCCTGTGGTACTTCACTAGTTAGATTTGGTGAGGGGCATCTCTTGAAAATGCCTCTTTATGCAAACCCTGTCTTACATTCGTTAACCAGTTCTCTATCCATAATAATATACTAACCCAACACCATGGGCACTAATAATATTTAACTACTG
The DNA here is from genome assembly GCF_020745735.1 of Hemiscyllium ocellatum. NCBI lineage: Eukaryota > Metazoa > Chordata > Chondrichthyes > Orectolobiformes > Hemiscylliidae > Hemiscyllium > Hemiscyllium ocellatum. The sequence continues at coordinate 17,772,362 of NC_083424.1, forward strand.
TAATTTGTGGTACTTTTAGCAAATGCTTTCTACTATATCTTCCTGGGAGTCAGTTAGCTCAGTTGGCTGGACAACTGGTTTGCAATGCAGATTAATGCCAACATTATAGGTTCAATTTCTGCACCAGCTAAGTTAGTATGAAGGACTCCCATTATAACTTCTCCCTCGCCTAAGGCATGGCGATGCCCAGGTTATAGCACTGCTAGTTGTCTCTGTCTGATGAGAGAGCAGCCCAGTGAATCTCTAGAATTCTTGGTAACTTTTACCTATACGTAACCTCTTCAAAGCCTTCCAGTATATTTGTCAGGCATGATTTCCCCTTCATGAAGCCATGTTGATTTTCTTTGATTACATTTGTATTAGAGCCATTGAGATGTACAGCACAGAAACAAACCCTTCAGTCCAGCTTGTCCATGCGATCAGATATCCCAATCCAATCTAGTCCCACCTGCCAGCACCCAGCCCATATTCCTCCAAACCCTCCCTATTCATATACCCATCCAAATGCCTTTTAAAAGTTGCAATTGTACTAGCCTCCACCACTTTCTTTGACAGATCCTTCCATACACATACCACCCTCCGTGAAAACGTTGGCTCTTAGGTCTCTTTTATATCTTCCCCTCTCATCCTAGACCTATGCCCTCTAGTTCTGAACTCCCCCATCCCAGGAAAGAGATTGATTATTTATCCTATCCATGCTCTTCATGATTTTTATAAACCTCTATAACGTCATTCCTCAGCCTCTGACATTCCAGGGAAAACACTCAGAGCCTATTCAACTTCTCCCTATAGCTCAAATCCTCCAACCCTGGCACATCCTTGTACATCTTGCAATCCAAAATCATTTCTTGCTATTTGTGCTTATTTCATTCTGTTCTGACAAAACACACCACTACTCTTTTCTTCATGTCTATCCTCTTAGTTTCCAGCTTTGATTCCCTTGCAACCATATTTCTGTAATGGGTGTGTGATCATACCCATTCACCTCTAGTTTTGCCATTAATTCATTTATTTTGTTCCTGTTCTGTATTGGGCAGTTACTAGACTCCAGTCAGAACTAAAAAAATATACAAACTTGTTTGCTGTAACGCAAGAGGGAGGTTTTCTTCTGTGCACTTATTAAAACTTAACACTAGTCTGAACAAGTCTATAACCTGGCTGATGACTCACTGTGATTCAATACTGCTCACGTGACTGAGCTTTTATCGGAACACTGTCTCAACATAACATGAACCAACTGGAATATAAAACAGTTCTGAATACTACATTAAGAGCCATTGATTTTGCCTCTCTTGACCGTATTTACTCTTTGACCGTATTTGTTGCTATTTTTCTATTCACACACTATCTCCCTATCCCACACTAGGTATCATTACCCAAATATGTAATGCTGTTATATCCTTTTGTTTTGTAAACCTACATTTCCTGGCTCCTAAACCTTCCCCACACCCTGATAAGTTTAAAGCCCTCCCTAGTTAATTGATTCACCAGGTCACTTGTCCCAGCATGGTTTAAGTGAAGCCTGTCCAGTAGAAGATCTCCCTTCTACCCCAGTGCTGGTGCCACTGTTCCATGAACTGAAACCCATTCTATCCACAGGAATATCTGAGCCACACGTTTAACTCCTTGACTTTATTTACCCTAAACCTGTTTTCTCTAGGCTCAGGCAGTACAGGTTAGTTATTCTATAATGTGATGCTTGTGTTCTTGTGCAACCCTGCATTATAGAAAAGTTGCGCTTTAGAACGAGTGCTTAAAGTGTTGGCGATGTAATCGCATTACAGCCAACATACATTTTAAAAGTTTGTGCTTTAGAAACCGTGTCCCCAGTTTGTCAATCCATTAGTGAATTTGGATTAATTAAATGTGCGTTATAGCAGAACGACCTGTAATCCCACACTTATTACCTTGGAGTTTCTGCTTTCTAATTTAGTTCCTAACTGTTTGAATTCGTTCAGTAGAACATCCTTGGTAGTCCTATCAATATTGTTGACACAAATGTGGATAACAACAACTGGCTCCCTCTCCTCCCATTTCATGATTCTTGGCATTGAACAGACATGCACCCTTCTGGATAAGCACTCACAGCAGCAGAAAGCATGAACTATCTACCTAATTATACTATTCCCTACCAATACTGTACTTCTGTTTCCTACTCCACCTGAATGGCTTCCTATACTACAATGCCGTGGTCAGTTTGCTCATCCTTTTTTTGCAGTCCCCAGTCTTGTCTACATAGCTTGAAAAACTTTTCAACTGTTGGATATTCAAGGCTCCTTGAATGTAACCCCTGAATTCTGAGACTTGTCTCACATGCAGTTCCACCAACCTGGCTCTGATTACATCGTGGCATGCTAAAAGCAAGAAGATAATGTGTTAAGAAACTTTTAGTGATATCTTTTTCAGAATTGCTGTTCACCACGTTGATAAATGTTTCCTCCAGCAATATAATTGAATCTGTTCCCCCAAGTAGGGAGAAGGGAGGTGTCCTGTGACTTTTAACTTTGTGCACCCCAGTTCAACACTGGTATGTCCAAATCATGAGATACAGACTACTAGACTAGATGGGATTGAAGTTCACAAGGAGAATCAATTAGCACTTCTGGAAAGTGTTTAAATAGATAAGTCCCCTGGGCCAGATGGGATTTATCTTCGGATTCTCTGGGAAGTCAGGGAGGAGATTGCAGAGTCTTTGGCTTTGATCTTTATGTCGTCATTGTCTATAGGAGTGGTGCCAGAAGACTGGAGGATAGCAATATTATCCCCTTGTTCAAGAAGGGAAGTAGAGACAACCCTGGTAATTATAGATCAGTGACTCTTACTTCAGTTGTAGCTAAAGCGTTGAAAAAGGTGATTAGAGATTAGATTTTTAATCATCTAGAAATTAATAAGTTGGTTAGGGATAGCCAACATGGTATTGTGATGGGTAGATCATGCATCACAAGCCTTATTGAGTTCTTTGAGAAGGTGACCAAACATGTGGATGAGGGTCAACGGTTGATGTGATGGATATGGATTTCGGTAAGATATTTGAGTTTCCCCATGGTAGACTATTACACAAAATTTGAGGCATGGGATTGAGGGTGATTTAGCGGTTTGGATCAGAAATTGGCTCGCTGAAAGAGGGCAGAGGGTGGTGATTAATGGGGAATGCTCATCCTGGAGTTTCAGTTACTAGTGGGGTACAGCAAGGATCTGTTTTGGGGCCACTGCTCTTGTCATTTTTATAAATGATTCGATAAGGGCATTGAAGGATGTCTTAGTAAATTTGCAGATGATACTAAGGTCAGTGGAGTTGTGCATAGTGTCGAAGGATGTTGCAAGTTAGAAAGGGACATAGATAAGCTGTAGAGCTGGGCTGAGGGGTAGCAAATGAAGTTTAATGTGGAAGAGTGTGAGTTAATCACTTTTCGGAGGAGTAACAGGAATACAGAGTACTGGGCTAGTCGTAAGATTCTTGGTAGTGTAGATGAGCAGAGAGATTGTGGTGTCTATGTACATAGACACCACAAAGTTGTCACCCAGGTTGACCTAAGAAGGCATATGACATGTTAGCTTTTGTTGATAGAAGGATTGAGCTTTGGAACCGTGAGGTCATGTTGCAGCTATACAAAATTCCGATGTGGCTGCACTTTGAGTATTGTGTAAGTTCTGGTCATGCATTATAGGAAGGATGCGGAAGCATTGGAAAGGTTTCAGAAGAGATTTACCAGGACATTGCCTGACATGGAGGGAAGGTCTTATGAGGAAAGGCTGAGGGATTTGAGGCTGTTTTCACTAGAGAGAAGAAGGTTAAGAGGTGACTTAATTGAGATATGCAAGATAATCAGAGGGTTAGATAGGGAGCCTTTTTCCTCAGATGGTGATGGCTCGCACGAGGGGACATAGCTTTATATTGAGGAGTGATAGATATAGGTCAGAGGTAGTTTCTTTACTCAGAGTAGTAGGGGCATGGAACACCCTGCCTGCAACAGTTGTAGACTTGCCAACTTTAAGGGCATTTAAATGGTCATTGGATAAATGTATGGATGAAAATGGAATAGTGTAGGTTAGATGGGCTTCAGATTTGGTTTCACAGGTCGACACAACATCAAGGACCAAAGGGCCTGTACTGCACTGTAATGTTCTGTGTTCCATGTATGCAGATTGCTCTGCTGTCTCTGGTCATCAGCTGCTGTCTAATGTTGTTGTGTACAACCTTCAAGAAAGAAGAAAATGTATTGACAATATTGAGTTGTTTTGAAAATGTATCATCTAACTGGATCCAATTTTAAAATTGGAAATGAGAGACTTTGTCTCAGGAGGTTATGTTGAAATTGGAAATAGGAAAGAAGGTTTTCAAAATACTACATCTGAGTATAAATTTACACTGAAGTTGCAAATATTACATTACGATCAAGGAAAATTTTAAATGTGTATAAATGTAAGTAAAGTCAAGTAGCCATTTGGTAATACTGAACTTGAGTATTGATGAAACACAGGAAAGTTTCTTTGGTATTTCTTGCAAATTGACCTAATGAATACAAAATGTGTCTCTTTCAGCAATGATAATTTGAAAACCTTTAAGTTTGACATTTTTCCCCTATCTGTTTTTTTACTTCAAAACTTTGTGACTAATAGGTCTTGATTTCACAGCACAAAAGCAAGAGTGGAATGCCTCCAGAAACATTTTGTGCCGTAAAAATTTTATAAGGGGTGCCATTTAGGGAATGACCTAAAATGCATTGCTAAGGGCAATTTGTTGATTTTTCTCACATTTTTGTGATTTATCCAAAAAAAGTGAAGGCTGCAGTCTAAAGGATCTTTGAAAAAAACCCAACAAAACTAGGAATTATCTGATGGTTCACTCTGTTTAAATAAATACCCACTTCATGATTATAAAAATAAAAGAACTTAGAGCCAGGAGTAAGCAATTCAGCTCCTTGAATCTGCTCTGCCATTCAATACGATCAAAGCTGATCTCATCTCAGCCTTAGCTCAGCTTTCTGCCTGCTCTCCATAATTCTTCAATTTGTTACTAATGAAAATTCTGTCTCTCTCCTCCTTAAATTTATTCCATGTCCCAGGATCCATTGATATCTAGGTAGTGAATTCCACAGATTGACAATCCTTGCAGAGAAGGAATTTCTCCTCATCACTATTTTAAATCTGCAACCCTTTCTAAGATTATAACCTCTTCTTCTGGAAAGTACCATAAGAAGAAACATCTCTCTATTTTGTCAATCCGCTTTAACATCTCTGTAGCTCAATCAGATCTCCTCTTATTCTTTTAAACACTAAAGGTCTAAACTACTCAATATGTCTTCAAAAGACAAACCCTTCGCCTCTGGAATCAATCTAGTGTACTTCCTCTGTACTGCCTCCAATGCATCTATATCCTTTCTCTAGTAAGGGGATTAAAACTGTACACAATACTCCAGGTGTAGTCTCACTAATACCTTGTACAGTTGCAACAACACTTTCCTACTTTTAACTTCCTTTGGCAATAAATCTCAAAATTCCATTTGCCTTCCTTATTAGATCCTTATCGCCTGCTCATTCATGAGGACATCCAGAGCCCTCTGCACTGAAGCACTCTGAAGTTTATTCCAGATAATAAGTTGCATTTCTATTTTGCTGACCAAAATGGATAATCACACACTTATCCACGATAAACTCTATCTGCCAAATTTTGGCCCATTCACCTAACCTATGCGTAATTATTTGTAAATTTCTTTTTTTTTTAGTTTATTGCAACTTATCCACCTATTTTAGTATCATCTGCAAATTTGGCTGTAGTGCTTTCTATTCCCGTATCCAAGTCATTAATACTGATTTTAAATAGTTGGTGTCCTGAACCTTGTGGCACTCCTGGAGTTACATCTTGCCATCCAGAAAAAAAAACTGTTCTCACCCTCTGCTTCCTGTTGGTTAGCTAATCTCCTATTCAAACTAATAAATTATCCCTAACTTCATATGATCTTATCTTTAAGTAAGAGCAACTTTCATTTAGATGTCAAAATTCTCTTATTTAATACTGCAAACTGCAAAGTTCAAGTGGCATTTTAGCATTTCTGATGTTTGCAATGATATGGTTTAATGACTTTGTTGTTAATTCATGAAAATATTGCTGCTGTTCAATTTTATAATGTTTTATATTTTTATTTCACTATATTACTGATGTCTTTGGTGGTTGATGAAATACTGCCCAGAGTAAATTCTGTTGGCCTAGTACAGTGTTCTTAAAGCATAAGCAATTCTGTAAAATAGTAGACAAGGAAGGTCCAACATAGGATAGTCCATTAATGCTAAGATCTCATTTGAAGGTTACAATTTTAAGAAGTTTTGGTTTTTCAAACATATGGAATACTTGACAATATCAATAGTTTTCTTATTTACAATATGAACTCAATAAGACACACACATACAAGTCATTAGAGGTTTAATTAACCAGCCCCCAACTCTGATTTCCATTTTAAAAGATTTCAATATAGCTGACTTTTGTCCAGCAACTGGAAATAATGATTCCCTTGAGTATTAAAAAAAACCCAAGACTTTCCTGCATAAAGATTCTAGATATGAGTCACCGTAGAGTAAAACAGAAATTAAAGATGATCTCATGGCTATGGAATGAATTCATTCTAATTTGAATATCCGTAAACCATCTTTTCTTGCCCCCTCCTCATTCTATCAACGTCAGACAAGGTTAATTCAAATAGATGGATTTTCAGATTTCTGTCATTTTGAGATTTTATTCTTTGTATGAAGAATGGCAATTTTACAGAATCATTGGAATTCTTAGTTTGGGAACCAGTTGTAAAAAGTGGAAAAATATTCACTCAATATGTTTTTGACTGGAATAAATCACCATTATTTGGACTGTAAAAAATTTTGCATTTGTATGCAGTTGTTAAATTATTGGCTGCTGATTTAGATTTTGAAGTACAACATTGCCACATGTCAGTGTAATATCACATGATTACACTTAAGTCAAGATGTTATTATCAAAATGGGAGAAGGTCAGATACGTGACTGTTATATAGTGAGTCTTAACTTCAGCATACCTGAACATTTGTGCATCCTATGTATGGGTTTGATTTCTTGATGACAGAATAAAAATAAGATTTATTATCTTAATGTTCCCACTCATCAGTTGATGTGCAGAAACTTATATCATGTCAATAATTCCCCAAGTTCAATTTAACGTCTATGCTAAACTAACTGATCTCCGAATTTGTGATATCGGAGCTTCAATTGTGATGCCTTCGTTGTCAAATAGTTTCAGCCCCAGTCATAATTAAAGTGTGAACACTTGGATGAGATGATGTATGTTAACTGGTGCCAGTGAAGCTGTCATAAATCATGTTTATTTGAGGAGATAAAATTTAGAAGACAGTGGAAGAGGAAGTTGTATTAGACTGAGCTAGACAGAATATCATTATAGTTCTTCAAACCGTAACCCAATAAATTTTAATTTGCAACGTTGGATGACTTTGAATTTAACTGTGATGTCCTGAACCTCAGTAGCCAGTCATTACGTGTGAAGTAAGAATGTGTGAAAAATGACTACATTTGTGAAAAATAGTACTTCTGTTTTCAAATTTTGTTTAGGAAATTTTAGTCTTGTACATGTATAGCAGAATTCAGCCTCTGTTAGCAAAGTTCACCTGTCAGGCTTCTTTTCATTAGTCCAATGTAGATGAAAGCGATTAATTTATACAGTTTTTGTGCTGAATGTTGAGGGAATATCTCTGCATTACTCTGGCTTATATTTGAAATGTTTTCTATTTGTTCTTGGGATGTGGACGACATTAGTCAGCTCCTGAGAAGGCGTTCTCTTTGAATGGCTGATGGCTGTGGTAGTGGTACTCTTTGTGATATCACAAGGGAAATTCAAAGATTTTAATCCAGAAAGAATACTTATATCTACATGGGACAGGGTGGTGAGATCATGAGGAGAAGGTACCATTGTAATTCAATTCAAAATGAAAATAAAGCGAGTAGAATGTTAGACAACAGTTATGCATTACTTTTGCACTATAAGTAAGTGCAAGCTAAAAAAGAATTTTTGAGAAAGATCAAAATTAGAACAGTGGGATTTATTAGGTTTTATGGTCCAAATATGGTCCCTCATGTCAATGATGGTTCTCTGTTTGCCCTTTGAAATACCCTAGAGACAAAAAATCAGCAGATGCTGGAATCCAATGTAGACAAGCTGCGGGCTGGATGAGCACAGCAAACCAGGCAACATCAGGTGTAGAAGTCAACAGTTCAGGTGTAACCCTTCAGGAATGGGGATGGGTGTAATGGGAGCTGCAGATTTAAAGGGAGGGTGAGGGGAGGGTTTTGGCTGGGGAGGGTGGGTGGGTGATGAGGTAGAGGGTACAACCTAATTGGGAGGAATGAATCCAGTTGGTAGCTGGAAGGTAAGGTCGGTCAGAGGAATTAAAGGGAGTGGGAGAAGTTGGAAGAGAGTCTAAGGATGGGAGGGGAGGGTATTTGAAATTGGAGAACTTTAATGTTGAATCCTCTGGGCTGTAGGCTGCCCAGATGGAAGATGTGTTTTAGCTCCTCCAGTTTTCGGTCTGATCCGCTGTGGTAGTGGAGGAGGCCAAGAATGATCATGTTGGAAAGGGAGTGGAGGGGGAAATTAAAATGGGTGGTGACTGGCCCTCCTGAGATGCTCGGCAAAACATCCCCTGAGATTACCTTTGGTAAGACCAATGTAGAGAAGACCACATCGAGACCACCGGATGTAGTAAACTAGGTTGAAGGAGAAGCAGATGAACTTCTACCTCACCTGGAGGGTCTGTTTGGGGTCCTGGATGGAGGTGAGGTGGGTAGTGTGCCGGCAGGTTTTGCATATTTTATGGATGCAGAGGAAGGTACCGGGGGTTCATGAGGGATTTAATGAACAAAATGGCACGAACTGAGGATTGGCGAGGGCAACGGTATTTGCGGAAGGCAGAGAGGGGTGGGGAGGGGAAGGTGTTCTTGCTGTGGGGTCTAATTGAATTTGGTGGAAGTGTTTTAAGGATGATATTGGATGCGGAGACTGGTGAGGTGGTAGGTTAGAACAAATAACTTTATTGCATTTGGTGGGAGGGGATTTAGAGCAGTTGAGCAGGGAATGGCAGAGATGGGGTGGAGGACTATCTGGATGACAGAGGGGAGAAAAGCATGTTGTTCAAAATAGGTTGACATCTGGGATGCTTGGGAGTGGAATGTCTCCTTGTCTGGGCAGATGAAGCGGAGGCGAAGGAATTGGGAAAACAGGATGGAGTTCTTGCCGAATGCTGAATGGGAGGAGGTATGGTTATTGGATTCTGTGGGTTTATGGTGAAATCCGTCTGTAGACTGTTGCCAAAGATGGAAATTCAGAGGTCAAAGGGAAGGGAGGTGTCTGAGATAGACCAAGTGAATTTAAGGGCAGGGTGAATGTTGTGGGCAAAGTTGATGAACAGCCTCAGTTTTTTAAAAAAAACAGCAAGCATCACAACTGCTATAAAGTTTAAAGCAAAAGGTGAAGCTGGACAGATCACAGAAGCAACCACAACAAACACATCTCTGTTTGGCTCTGCAAATTCCTTTCTAACATCTGGGAGGGGTGGTGCCAAAATTAAAAGAGCTGCCCTAAAGACTAGTCAAACAACAGCCTGACATGGTCCTACTCACAGAATTATAACTAAAAGACAATGTTCCAGATACCTCCATCATTATCTCTGGGTATGTCCAGTTCCAGTGGGAAGCCCGATCCACCATAGGTGGTGGTACGTCATATACAGTTGAACGATAGTTGCCTTGGGAGTCCTCAACATTGATTTTGGACCCCAAGAATTCTTACTGCATCAAATAAAATGTAGGCAAGGAAATGTACTGCTGACTACCACCTGTCTGCACTTGCCTCAGCTAATGAAAATCGGTACTCTTTCGTGTGGAATGTCATTTCGAGAAAGCACTGAGCGTGATAAAGTAGAGTATTCTGGATGTGGGATCTTCAGTGCCATCACCAACAATGGTTTGGTGTCTGCTGACTGAGTTGGTGGCAGTTGGTGGAGCAACCAACAAGAAGGAAAAGTCTACTTGAACTCATCCTTACCAGTCTACCGACTAAAGATGCAGATGCAGCTGTCTCTGACCATAATGGAAGGAATTAACATGATATGGTACTCATTGAGACTGTAATGTTAACTGTGGGAGTGGAATATATATGTCTTGTTTTTGAGTTAGTAACCTGTAAGATTTCTGTGCATCTGAACTTAAGTTGTTAATAAATGCTTCTGTAACTAGTTTAAAAAAAACTAGTTTTGCGAGCAAGCTTTAAACCACTGGTGAATAATTTGTTAATTATAGATTATTTTGCATATTAGCAAGTTTAAATAGTGGGATCTTAAAGTTTGTTGTGATTTCTGGACTTTTCTAAAATCTTAAGTGAAATGCAAAAAGCTTTGAGTGGGAGACTTCTGGTTTTTGTTTTGTTTTTGATTTTTGAGCAGTCCTGTGAATTCATTAGAATAGGATAATTGTATAGACTAGTGTTCTGGATAAGAGAAAGATATATACTGAACCATGGTTACATTAGAGTAAAGAGTTAGAATTGGTCCCAGATCAGAAAAATTAGGGTAAAACCCTATGCTGAAGAGGTTGCCTGAAGTTGAGTATATTTGAACTCTGGTATAAAATGGCTCTAATGAGAAGCTATCTACAGTTCCAATCTAACAGTTAAAGTCACAATTACCTTAAATGTAACAAGGTGTTAACTACAGTATTCACACCAGAGATTTTGTATGATTCATGTATTGGGTGTTGTATATTGAGTGTGTTTTGGGTGCCACATGAAAGTAGTTTTATTTATTCAATTTTTAAAGGCACAATTTGACGGTATTAGGCAAGAACTTCCAAAAACTGATTGGAGGCAGATGTTCGCAGGTCAAGGGACAGCTGGAAAATGGGAAGTTTTCAGAAATGAGATAGCAAGAATCCAGAGAAAGTATATTCCTGTCAGGGTGAAAGGGAAGGCTGGTAGGTATAGAGAATGCTGGATGACTAAAGAAATTGAGGGTTTGGTTTAAAAAAAAGAAAGAAGCATATGTCAGGTACAGACAGGATAGATCGAGTGAATCCTGGGTAGGAGTATACTTAAGAAGGAAATCAGGAGGGCAAAACGGGGACATGAGATAGCATTGGCAAATAGGATTAAGGAGGATCCAAAGGCTTTTTACAAATATAATAAGGACAAAAGGGTAACTAGGGAGAGAATAGGGCTTCTCAAAGATCAGCAAGGTGGCCTTTGTGTGGAGCCACAAAAAATGGGGGAGATACTAAATGAATATTTTGCATCAGTATTTACTGTGGAAAATGATATGGAAGATATAGACTGTAAGGAAATAGATGGTGACATCTTGCAAAATGTCCAGATTACAGAGGAGGACGTGCTGGATGTCTTGAAATGATTAAAGGTGATAAATCCCCAGGACCTGATCAGGTGTACCCGAGAACTCTGTGGGAAGCTAGAGAAGTGATTGCTGGGCCTCTTGCTGAGATATTTGTATCATCGATAGTCACAAGTGAAGTGCTGGAAGACTGGAGGTTGGCAAATGTGGTGTCACTGTTTAAGAAGGGTGGTAAGGACAAGCCACCCAGTGGCCAGTGAGCCTGACTTTGGTGGGCAAATTATTGGAGGAAATCCTGAGGGACAGGATGTACATGTATTTGGAAAGGCAAGGACTGATTCGGGATAGTCAACATGGCTTTGTGCATGGGAAATCATGTCTGTCAAACTTGATTGAGTTTTTTGATGAAGTAACAAAGAAGATTGAGGGCAGAGCAGGAGATGTGATCTATATGGACTTCAGTAAGGCGTTCGACAAGGTTCCCCCTGGGAGACTGATTAGCAAGGTTAGATCTCATGGAATACAGGGAGAACTAGCCATTTGGATACAGAATTGGCTCAAAGGTAGAAGACAGAGGGTGGTGGTGGTAGAGGGTTGTTTTTCAGACTAGAGGCCTGTGACCAGTGGAATGCCAAAAGGATTGGTGCTGGGCCCTCTACATTTTGTCATTTACGTAAATGATTTGGATGCGAGCATGTAAGTTTTCAGATGACACCAAAATTGGAGGTGTAGTGGACAGCGAAGAGGGTTACCTCAGATTACAACAGGATCTTGACCAGGTGGGCCAATGGGCTGAGAAGTGGCAGATGGAGTTTAATTCAGCTAAATGCGAGGTGCTGCATTGTGGGAAAGTAAATCTTAGCAGGACGTATACACTTAATGATAAGGTCCTAGGGAGTGTTGCTGAACAAAGAGACCTTGAAGTGCAGGTTCATAGCTCCTTGAAAGTGGACTCGCAGATAGATAGGATAGTGAAGAAGGCGTTTGGTATGCTTTCATTTATTGGTCAGAGTATTGGGTACAGGTGTTGGGAGGTCATGTTGTAGCTGTACAGGACATTGGTTAGGCCACTGTTGGAATAATGCGTGCAATTCTGTTCTCTTTCCTAACAGCAAGATGTTATGAAACTTGAAAGGGTTCAGAAAAGATTTACAAGGATGTTGCCAGGGTTGGAGGATCTGAGCTACAGGGAGAGGTTGAACAGGCTGGGGCTGTTTTCCCTGGAGCATCGGAGGCTGAGGGATGACCTTTATAGAGGTTTACAAAATTGAGGGGCATGAATAGGATAATTGGCAAAGTCTTTTCCCTGGGGTGGGGGAGTCCATAACTAGAGGGCATAGGTTTAAGGTGAGAGGGGGAAGATATAAAAGAGACCTAAGGGGCAACCTTTTCACACAGAGGGTGGTACATGTATGGACTGAGCTGCCAGAGGATGTGGTGGAGGCTGGTACAATTGCAACATTTAAGAGGCATTTGGATGGGTGTATGAATAGGAAGGGTTTAGAGGGATATGGTCAGGATGCTGGCAGATGGGACTAGATTGGGTTGAGATATCTGGTCGGCATGGATGGGTTGGACCGAAGGGTCTGTTTCCGTGCTGTACATCTCTGACTCTATTTGGAATTAATGGAGTATATTTTTGTGTGTTTGAAGCATTTGGATTTCTATTCTAAGGAGCTGGTTTGGTTAGTTCTATTCTATCTTTTCTTTTGTTAATAACTTTACGACATATTACCAAAATAAATCTGCCGAATTGCATGTTTATGTTTCAGTGAGAGACTCTGTTAAAACTAAAACAAATAAAATTATGATCTATCAAGCTAGATTTCTGTGGGATCCGATTTGTCTGTTAATAACATTCTTTGAGATCACAACAAGATACGTGTGAGGTATTACATTTTGGGAAAACAAAGACAAGACTTATACAATTAAAAGTAGGGCCTTGGGCAGTGTCGTAGAACAGAGAGATCTAGAGGTTCAGATCATAATTCATTGATCTTTACATTTCATATACGGTGGTTAAGAAGGCATTTAGCATACTTGCCTTCATTGATTAGACCTTTGAATCTAGGAGTTGGGACATTGTATTTAGGATGTACAGGACGTTGGTGAAGCCTCTTCTGGAGTACTGCGTCTAATTCTGGTTGCCCTGTTATTGGAAGGATATTATTAAGCTGGAGAGGGTTCAGAAGAAATTTACTAGGATGTTGCCAGGAATGGAGGATTTGAGTCATAAAGAGAATGAATAGGCTGGGACATTTTTCATTGGAGTGTTGGAGGCTGAGAGGTGAGAATTTGGACGGTTTATACAATACTGAGATGTATAGATAAGGTGAATGGCAGATGTCTTTGCCTTCGGGTGTAGGATTTCAAGACTAGGGGCCATATCTTCAAGATGGCAGGAGAGAGATTTGAAAAAGAGGCAATTTTTAGTGGTTCGGATGTGGAATGAACTTGCAGAGGAAGTGGTGAATGCAGATACAGTCACAACATCCAAGTACATAAATAAGAAATGTTTGGAGGAATTTGGATCAAGAGCAGGCAGGTGGGACTAGTTTTAGTTTGGGATTGTGGTCAGCATGGATTGGTTGGATTGAAGGTTGGTTTCTGTCCTGTATGACTCTGACTAAGTCCTGTATTCACATTAAAGGTACTGTTTGTCTTCTGGCACCACCACTGTGCAAAATGGGACCAATTTCAAACCGATCTAGCAACTCAAGGTATGGTGATCCATCCTCTAGGGTGAAGCTATGGCACAGGACTACTTGCATGCCTTACTGTGGAAGCAGCGTATGAAAAATGAGCCTAAGATCATAATCTAAGCTCTACAGTCTTGCCCACATCCAATTGTAAATACTGCAAGACAATTAACTAGCAGAAAGAGGATGCTTCCACAAATATTCTGATCCTCGATGATTGTGTAGTCCAACAGATATATGCAAAGGTCAAGGCTGATGCATTTACATCCATCTTCAGCCAGAAGTGCTGAGTTGGTCCATCTTAGCATCCTGCTGAAGTCAGCAGCATCATCAAATGCCAATCTTCTACCAGTTTGATTCAGTCTATGCAGTAGCAAGAAATTGCTGAAGATGGTGAATATTGCAAAGGTTATGGACCCTGACAACATTCTAGCAATGGTTCTGAAGACATGTGCTCTAGAACTAGCTCTTCTCCGTACAAGCTCTTCCAGTACAGTTACAGCACCAGCATTAACCTATTGATGTATATAGTTGTCCAGATACTACATATTCATAAAAAGCAGATTTGTTTGGCAAAGTGGTGGAAAAGGTTGTCAAAAGTGATATCAAGTGGCTCTGATTGAGAAATAACCTGCTCATTGATGTTCAGTTTATTTTCCACCTGGACAACTCTGCTCTTGACCTCATTACAGCTTGGTACATTCACTTGGACAAAAGTCCTGAACTCCAGAGGGTAGGTGAGAATGATTGCCTTTGATATCAAGGCAGGATACTACTGAGTGTGCCACAGATTCTTTAGCAAAGTTGGAGTCTTTGGGAGTTGGGTGGAAATCTCTCCATTGCTTGGAATAATACCAGCGCAAAGGGAGATGATTGTGGTTGTTAAGATCAATCATTTTTGGCCTCTGGCATCAATGTAGCTGTCCCTTAGAATAGTGGCCTAGGCCTAACCATCTTCAGCTGCTTCACCAATGATCTTCCCTCTAACATAAGGTCAGAAGTAGGAATGTTTGTACAATTAGCAATCTTCAGTTTCATTCACAACTCGGGTACTGAAGCAGTCTGTGTTCATATTCACTAAGATATAAATAATATCCACTTTTGGGCAGATACATGGCAAGAAACATTTATGGCACACTAATGCCAAGGTAATGACTGTCTTCAACAAGAGAATCTAACCACCATCCCATGCCATTCAGTGGCATTACCATTGCTGAATCTCCCTTGATCACCATTTTGGGGGATTATCATTGACCAGAAAGTGAATTGCACCAATCAAATAATAAAGTGGGCTACAGGGCAGTCTGGAGGTGAGGAATTCTCTTGACAG
This sequence comes from Hemiscyllium ocellatum, assembly GCF_020745735.1. Lineage (NCBI taxonomy): Eukaryota > Metazoa > Chordata > Chondrichthyes > Orectolobiformes > Hemiscylliidae > Hemiscyllium > Hemiscyllium ocellatum. The sequence goes on from NC_083424.1 coordinate 17,787,763, forward strand.
TATCTTGTCTCTAGTCTCCACAATGCTTGTCCATCACATGTCAGGTGTGCGTGGGAATACCCTCCATTTGCCTGCATATGTGCAGCCGAGAGGGTTGACACCATCCACTGCAAAGAACCTATTTGGGTGGCACCCCATCGATCACTTTCAACATAGTCAACTAATGTTGGTGGAGCCAGCAACAGCCATATTTCGTAAATGAACATTTTAAAAAAAAAAAGCTTCTAAAATGCAAATTAAAATTTAGGTTTTTGAAGAGTAATGTTATTTTTTTTATGGAAGATGTTATCTTTACATTTATTAGGGGAAATGAGACCAAAGTCACTTCTGCAGAAGTAACCAATAGCCAGAAAATGAAAGGATGTCTTGAATTTGGTGCTGGAATTGAAGACATTTTGGGAATATGGCGAATAAGTTTGAAGCTTTCAGTAAAAGTAGACTTGATGCAAATGTTTTTTTGCATGATTTCCCCCAAATATTTAACAATTGTACAATTGCCAAATTGAATCAAACTAAACAGGTTAGGTGAATTAGCCATGCTAAATTGCCCGTAGTGTTAGATGAAGGGGTAAATGTGGGGGAATGGGTCTGGGTGGGTTGCAGGTCAGTGTGGACTTGTTGGGCTGAAGGGCCTGTTTCCAAACTGTATCAAATCTAACTCTAAATCTAAACATGAAACTCATCTTAAACTTTGTTGCTTGATCTGTATTTAATTGTAGGGACATCATTGGAATAAATATTCCATGACAATAGCAAAGACTGTTGACCCCTGTGTTTGCAGTTAAGGTGGATACAAAAGTATGTGTATCACATTTTGAAGAAGCTTCAAGTGCCAGATTTTGTTTTCACCAGGAAAAACACCAATGTGAACCGTAACAGGCAAAGCCTGATAAGGGCAATGCTTATGTAAAGTGCCAGATTAGCTGATTATTTAACCAACTTGATGCTTTTAGGGACCTTGCTAAATTCATATTTCCTGTTAGATTTTTCTATTTACAGACTTGGTTCAAAGTAATCAATTTGAATGTGACGTGGCTTGATGTCCTTCAAGCGATGTGCCACATTCAATTTTTTTACATCCTAGTAAAAGTTTGGAATTCCTAGAATCTGTTTGCACAAATTCCTTTTCTGAGAACTGCACCCAGTTGTAAGCTAATGCTCTCTTTACCATTTTTGGTAAAATATTTTTGTTTCATTTTGCTTAAAAAGTAAATTTGAAAGCTTTACACCATAATGCAACTGAGGGTTGAATTTAATCTCAAAATTTACCTTTTTTGCTTTTCCATATAAAATAAGTTAATATCTCTGACAGTAAATGTTGTGCTGTCTGGGCAAGTAGAAGTGATTTGTCAAGATAAGTGGTAATGTGGGAAATATGAGGGGTTATTGGCATCAACTGTGTTCCAGATTTTATCTCCCATGGGAGGATAAAGCTACATGTTTGTACAGTTGCAAGTTGGATTTATTGTAATACAATATAATTATTCCACACATTCATTTAATTTTTCATTTGTTGTATTTGAGAATCCATTGAAGGCCAGTTAGTTTTATTTAATAAAGATCAGGGATTATCAATGTTGCACATTAAATATATGTGCTAGCGAAAACCTGAAAAATCTGAGCTTTAAAGATGATTAGGCCTTCAAAAAGTTGACTGAGTTAACAATGTACAACTAAAATGAATCATGAATAGAGTTTTATGACCAAGACTGTTGCTTCAAGGTGACTTCTGTTGCAATTGATTTTTGTAAAGTAGTGGTTCAGAATTTATATTTGTCTTTTGGCATTGTTAATCTCTTTTTCGTTAGAACTAATGGTTGCATGTATGATCTATTGATGAACATGTTTACGATACAAGTTTTTCTCTCCTTTTTTTAAAATCACCCATGGATGTTTGGCAACAGTGGCTGGGTCAGCATTTATTGCCTGCCTCTAGTTGCTCTTGAGAAGGTATGATGAGTTGCCTTTGTGAACTGCTGCCGTCCATAGAAGTCCAAGTAACTGAAGCAACAACTCGAAGCAAATGAGAAAGCTTTCCAACTACATGGTACTTCTTACTGCCTTAAGACACACTTTAGCATGTACTTCATGTACATTTGAAGTGTCATCGCTGCTGTGCTGTGGGAAACATGGGGAACTCTGGAACTTTGCTAATGCATTGGCTGTCAAACACCATGTATAGGGTGGACAGAGAGGTAGAGGAGACTAAGAGTTTGAACTTGTTAATGACTTTAGGCTATGAATGTGTCCTGCCAAGGATAGGTTCTTGGTCTACTTCTATTTCTTATCTCCATTTGGTTCTTGGTGATATCATACAAATGCATTCTATGAGGTTCTTCTATGACCTTTAAAGTCTCTGTAATCTGCACCCGCCCCCAATGATATCTGAGTAATGCAGTCTTCCAATTCCTATTTCCTGAGCATGCCCAGTTGTAATTCTTGCAAGTCTTCCATGAAATTTTTTCAGGCTACATTTTTGACTTTCAAGGGAGTTGATCTTCAGTAAAACAGGAGCTATTCCGTTTGTCAACTTCTCCAGATTGTTAGAACATAGAACATAGAACAGTACAGCACAGAACAGGCCCTTCAACCCACAATGTTGTGCCGACCATTGATCCTTATGTTAGGTAAACCTAATGTACGAACCCTCAAATTTCTGTGACCATATGCATGTCCAGCATTCTCTTAAATATCCCCAATGAGCTTCCTTCCACAACTGCTGCTGGCAACTCATTCCATGCTCTCACAACTCTGTGTAAAGAACCCGCCTCTGACATCCCCTCTATACTTTCCGCCAAACAGCTTAAACCTGACTCCTCGGGTTAGCCATTTCTGCCCTGGGAAATAGTCTCCGGCTATCGACTCCATCTATGCCTCTCATTATCTTGTATACCTCAATTGTAGTGCTAAAAGAAGTTGTTCAACTTGTCATACTTGACTCTGAAAAAGCCTTTCCTCATTCCATCTAAATTACCCTTTACAGATGTTTAGACCTCATTTGCATTCTTTCCTTATGTATGCATGTGTCAAACTATTGCATCATCTCTTCAAAACCCAGTTGATATGTACACATATTACGCTACATTCATTCCTCACCATAAGCAAGCCAGAGGAGGCGATGGCATCGTAATATTTTTGCTAGACTATTAATCCAGAGACTTAGCTAGTATTCTATGGACCCAAGTTCGAATCCCATCACGGCAAATGGTGGAATTTGAATTCAGTGAAATATATTTTGAATTAAGAACCTACTGATGATGATGATTTTTGATTGTTAGGAAAAACTCATCCAGCTCACTAATATCCTGCAGGGAAGGAAATCTGCCATCCTTACCTGGTCTGGCCTATATGGGAGTAAAAAATGAGGTCTGCAGATGCTGGAGATCACAGCTGCAAATGTGTTGCTGGTCAAAGCACAGCAGGCCAGGCAGCATCTCAGGAATAGAGAATTCGACGTTTCGAGCATAAGCCCTTCATCAGGAATCAATTCCTGATGAAGGGCTTATGCTCGAAACGTCGAATTCTCTATTCCTGAGATGCTGCCTGGCCTGCTGTGCTTTGACTGGCCTATATGGGAGTCCAGGCCACACCAACATGGTTTACTCTTAACTGCCCTCTGAAATGGCTGAGTGAGCTACTCAGTCATATCACTACAAAGTATCAACAAAGAAATGAGACTGGATGGACCACCTAGCGCCACCTAGACACCAGAAAAGACAATGGCAGAAAAGTCCTGTTGACCCTGTGAAGTCCTTCTTACTGTAATCTCAGGGCTAGTGCCAAAATTGGGCAAACTCTCTTAGAGTAGTCAAGCAACAGCCTGACATTGTTGTATTCACGGAATCGTTCTTTATAGATAATGTCCCAGACATCACCATCACTATTCATATATATATATTCTGTTCCATTTGCAGGACAGAGCCAGCAAAGGATGAGACACTGTTGTATACAGTTGGTAAGGAGTTGCCCTGGAAGTCTTCAACATTGACTCTGACTCTGTTTAACCTGAATCATGGCTTCAGGTTAAATATGGGCAAGAAAATCTCTTGCTGGTTATCACATATTGTACTCCTCCAAATTGAACAGCACTTTGAGGAAGCACTGAGGGCAGCAAGGGTGCAAAATGTACTCTGGGTGGCTGATTTCTACATCCACCATCAAGAATGGCTCATCAGCAACACTACTGATTTGAGATGGTCAGATCCAAAAGGACATAGTTGCTAGACTAGGTCTGCAGCATATGGTGAGGAAACCAACAAGAGGGAAAAACATACTTGACTTAATCTTTAACAATCTGTCGTTTGCAGATGCATCTGTCCATGATAGTAAGAGTGACCACCACATAGTACTTGTTGAGAATACCTTCTATTCGGTTGTGTGGCATTATGACCATCTTAAATGGGATAGACTTCCGACATATCAGGCGATTCAAAGCTGGACATCCATGAGGCACTGTGGGCCATCGACAGCAGTACAATTGTACTCCAGTAATCTGCAAACCAACACAACCCAACGTATCTTCCCCTCAACCCTTACTCATGACTGAGAGTAGAATGATGGTAAAGTGATGGAAGTTGCCATCAGTAATGCTATCAAGCAACATCTGCTTAGCAATACGCAATTTGGGTTCCACCAGGACCACTCAGCTCCTCACCTCATTACAGCCTTGGTTTAAACATGGATATCTCAGATACTGAAACAGTCCATGAATAAATGCTGCAAGATCTGGTCAACATCTGACAATTGGCAAGTAACATTTGCTGAAAATGTGTTGCTGGAAAAGCGCAGCAGGTCAGACAGCATCCAAGGAGCAGGAGAATCGATGTTTCTGGCATGTGCCCTTCTTCAGCTCTGAAGAAGGGCTCATGCCCGAACCATCGATTCTCCTGCTCCTTGGATGCTGTCTGACCGGCTGCGCTTTTCCAGCAACACATTTTCAGCTCTGATCTCCAGCATCTGCAGTCCTCACTTTCTCCTAGAAGTAACATTCGCACCATACAAATGCCAGGCAATGACCATCTCCAATCAGAGACAATCTAACTACTACTCCATGACATTCAATGGTATTACCATCACAAAATCCCCTACTGTCAACGTCGTGGGGGGTGTTACCGTTGACCAGAAGCCCAACTGGACTCACCACCTAAACACAGTGGCTACAAGAGCAAGTCAGAGGCTAGAAATACTATGGCAAGTACCTCATCTTCTGACTCTCTAGAGCCTGTCCATTATGTACATTACACAAATCATGACTTTGAAATACGACCCCACCCCATCCCTTGCCTGGACAGGTGCAGCTCCAACAACACTCAAGAAGCTTGACACTATCCAGGACAAAGCAGCCCATTTGGTTGTCACCACATCCACAAACATCCTTCCTATCTACCATTAACATTTAGCAGCAGCCGTGTGTACTATTTGAGATGCATTGCAGAAATTCACTAAAAATCCTTTGACAGCTTCCTCTAAACCCACAGCCACTTCCATCTAGAAGGACAAGGGAACACCATCTGCAAGCTACCCTCCAAGCCACTCACCATCCTAACTTGGAAATATCTCACTATTCCTTCACTGCTGCAGGGTCAAAATATTGAAATTTGCTGTCTGAGGGCATTGTGTGTCAACTTATGTCATTGTGAACTGCAGTGGTTCAAAAAGACAACACACTACCACTTTTTCAAGGGCAACCAGGGATACACAATAAATGCTGGCCAGCCAATGATGCTCATATACTGCAAATGAAAACAAAATCTTCTTTTCCCTTACTGCTTTCTCCTTATTTTAACTTTTCTCATTCATTCCTTTCCATCAGTTAAATTCATGTAGAGGTATCCAGCTCATAGGTCTTAATTCTAAGCATGTGATATAAGTGAATGCACTGGCCACTGAAATTCTAATAGAACATTGAACAGTATGGCACAGGAACAGGCCCTTCGGCCCACCTGTTTTGTGCTGACCATGATAGTATTCTAAACTGACCATTTTTGTTAATGAAACAAACTGCCACCTGCTGGATGCTTTCAGTTACTGCAGGCAGTGTCCTTTTCTATGTTTTGATTTGATAACTTTTTATTTCAAGTGCAGTAAATGGATGACTATGCAATTTGAATTTATTTCATGTCTTTAACATTAAAAAATATGCTGGGATACTTCATAGAAAAATATGGGGAATAAAGCATTATTAATACTTGCATTTATACACCTGACTCTTAATGGTTGATACAGTTGCCAGTGAATGGTACTTTAGCAGGGAGGATGCAGAGTTTATGGCAAGGGTTAAAGATGAAGGTTGTAATCTGCATGGCTGCAGGAATTTGTGGTCTCCCCAAGACTGATATTTGGGTGAACAAATTGACACATGCAATGGAGGTTTCTCGCAAGGTATGATGGGAAATTATACTGTGACTTAACTATGTATTTATGCTAACTGATCATACCTAATGGAGACAGTGGAGAACAACCTCTGAGGAAGATAGTGTTGTTATGACAGGACTGCAGAGTGATTAACAAGAGATAATGTATCATAGTCAGACAATGTCATTTATAGCTGTTCTAACAGGTCATAGAGATGTACAGCACAGAAACAGACCCTTCAGTCCAACTCGTCCATGCCGACCAGATATTCTAACCTAATCTAGTCCCATTTGCCAGTACTTGGTCCATGTCCCTCTTAATCCCTTTCTCTTTGTATACCTATCAAGATGTCTCTTAAATGTTGTAATTGTACCAGCCTCCACCACTTCCTCTGGCAGCTCATTCTATACACATGCCACCATGTGCACGAAAAAGTTACCCTTGGGTCCCTTTTTTAAATTTTTCCCTTCTCGCCCTATGCACTTGTTCTGGACTCTCCTACCCACGGAAAAAGACCATGTCTATTTACCGTAACCATGCCCCTCATGATTTTATAAACTTCTCTTAGGTCATCCCTCAGCCTCTAACCCTGACAGCGTCCTTGTAAATTTTTTCTGAATCCTTTCAAGTTTCACAACATCCTTCCAATAGGAAGGAGACCAGAATTGCATGCAATAATCCAAAAGAGGCCTCACCAACAGCCTGTACAGCCGCAACATGACCTCCCAACCCCTATACTCAATGCTCTGTCCAACAAAGGAAAGCATACCAAACGCCTTCTTCACTATCCTATCTACCTGTGACTCCACTTTCAAGGAGCTATGAACCTGCACTTCAAGGTCTCTTTGTTCAGCAACACTCCCAGGACCTTACCATTAAGGTGTACAAGTCCTGCTCTGATTTGTCTTTTCAAAATGCAGCACCTCACATTTATCTAAATTAAACTCCATCTGCCACTCCTCAGCCCATTGGCCCATCTGACCAAGATCCCATTGTCTCTGAGGTAACCTTCGCTGTCCACTACACCTCCAATTTAAATGACGGATATCTGCAAACATATTAACTATATTTCCTATGTTCACATCCAAATCATTTATATAAATTATGAAAAGCAGTGGACTCAGCACCGATCCTTGTGGCACACCACTGGTCACAGGCCTCCAGACTGGAAAGCAAACCTCTATCACCACCCTCTGTCTCCTACCTTCAAGCCAGTTCTGTATCCAAATGGCTAGTTCTCCATGGATTCCATGAGATCTAACCTTGCTAACCAGTCTACCATGAGGAACATTGTTGAATGCCTTACTGAAGTCCGTATAGATCATGTCCACTGCTCTGCCCTCATCAATCCTCTTTGTTACTTCTTCAATAAACTCAATCAAGTTTGTGAGACATTTAATTACTCACACACAAAACCATGTTGACTAACTCTAATCAGTCCTTAACTTTCCAAATGCATGTAAATCCTGTCCCTCAGGATTCCCTCCAAGTTGCTCACTACCAATGTCAGGCTCACCAGTCTACAGTTCCCTGGGTTTTCTTAAATAGTGACACCATGTTAGCCAACCTCCAGGCTTCCGGCACCTCATCTGTGACTATCGATGATACAAATATCTCTGCAAGGGGCCCAGCTTTCACTTCCCTAGCTTTCTACAGTGTCTCAGGGTACACCTGATCCAGTTCTAGGGATTTGTCCACCCTTGTGTTTTAAGACATTCAGCACCTTCTCCTTTGTAATATGGACATTTTTCAAGATGTCACCATCTTTTTCTCCACATTCTGTATCTTTCACTGTAAATACTGATACAAAATACTTGTTTAGTATCTCCCCCATCCCCAGCCACACACAGCTGATCTTTGAGGGGCCCTATTCTCTCCCTAGTTACCCTTTTGTCCTTAATATATTTATAAAATTTCTTGGCTTTTCCTTCACCCTGTTTACCAAAGCTATCTCATGTCCCCTTTTTGCCCTCCTGATTTCCCTCTGAAGTATACTCCTACTGCCTTTCTACTCGTCTAAGGATTGACTCGATCTCTGTTGTCTATACCTGACATATATCTTTTCTTACCCAAACTTCAACTTCTCTAATCATCCAGCATTCCCTACACCTACCAGCCTTTCTCTTAACCCTCACAGGAATATATTGTCTCTGGACTCTTGTTATCCCATTTCTGAAGGCTTCCCATTTTCCAGCCGTCCCTTTACCTGCGAACATTTGCCCTCAATCAACTTTTGAAATTTCTTGCCTAATACTATCAAAATTGGCCTTTTTCCAATATAGAACTTCAACTTTTAGATCTGGTCCATCCTTTTCCATCGCTAATTCAAAACTAATAGAATTATGGTCGCTGGCCACAAAGTGTTCCTCCACTGACACCTTAGTCACCTGCCCTGTCTTGCCTTATTTCCCGAGAGTAGGTCAAGTTTTGCACCTTCTCTAGTAGGTACATCCACATACTGAATCAGAAAATATTCTTGTACACATTTAACAAATTCATCTCCATCTAAACCCTTAACACTATGACAGTCCCAGTCTATGTTTGGAAAGTTAAAATCCCCTACCATAACCACCCTATTATTCTTACAGATAACTGAGATCTCCTTACAAATTTGTTTCTCAATTTCCCTCTGATTATTGGGGAGTCTATAATACAATCCAAATAAGGTGATCATCCTTTTCCTATTTCTGTTCCACCCAAATAAATTTCCTTTATATATTCCCAGGAACATTCTCCCACAGTACAGCCATAATGCTATCCCTTATCAAAAACACGACTCCCCCTCCCCTCTTGCCTCCCTTTCCATCCTTCCTGCAGCATTTGTATCCTGGAACATTAAGCTGCCAGTCCTGTCCATCCTTGAGCCATGTATCTCTAATTGCTATGATATCCCAGTCCTTAATGTTTTAAGGGATTAAAATTTGGAAGGTGACAATGCTGTTGGATTATTAGAAATATTGAACAAGCATTCTGTTGCTCACAGATTTAGATTGATGTGTGGCCCCTGCAGATAATGTTGTGAAAATAGTATGTCAACTCTTAATTGCTAATCCCTAAGCCATCTATAATTTTGGTAAGATTTCGCAATCTGATTGTACAGCGATGTGTTAATCATTTGCAAGTCAATACATTGCGGCGAGGTCATTTGGTGGTTTGGTTCCTCTTTTGGATCCTACTTGGTCACTTGCAGCCTGGTATACTTTGGGAAGGTTTCCTCTACCCAAGAGTGACTGTAGTCTGAATCTTTTAAGACTGCTTTTACTACTTTTGACTGTACATGAGATTATGTTTCAAGGGAAGTTAGTGTGTCTTGATTTCATTTCCATAAGATATTCTATTTCTCTCTGGTATAGATTATTCCTTCCCTCTTTTCTGACACTAGAGCATAACTGCCGATATACTGTTATAGTATCATATGCATCACTATCTCATTACTATCCAATAGATAGCCAGTGAAAGTACTTGGAGACAAGGGAGGTATAAAAGTTGGAGTCAACAGTAGGCATTCATTTTAATGCAACTGGAAAGTGACTCCAGAAAGCACTTGAGTGTTGAACTATTCATTATGTTGGATGCATGTGGAATGATGGAAGACATTTACTCAGGACCACCCATTTCTGCCATGGGTCTTCATCTGACCCAAGTCTGATTCTTGACCTTCTGATCTTTGGGCATCATGGGCAGCATTTCTCACAAAGTAATGGGACTTGGAATACAGGATTTACTTCCTTTCTTCCCTTCTGTGGCAGTGTCCTACCTCATCATTTAAGAACTTTTGGAGTCAAAGCATGACGCAGCTTAATGGATAAATTATCCTCATTTTTGACCAATTGGTAGCAATCTCCTCTCCTCCATTAAGGGCAATACTGCTATGTTTCAAAGAAAACTTCACTGTGTCTTGATATCATTTCATTGTCCTCTCCAGAACACTGGTCATTTGAGAATTGAGAAAACAATGATTTGCTGGTGGAGATGCTTTTCAGCCAAATGGACACCATGTCCAGTCCAAATATCGAGTCTGGAGTGTTGGTGGTGGAATTTCTCTAGCATTCTTGGTAGTCATGGATTCACAGTCCAGGTCTGATTGCACTATGGGAGTGTGAAGATAACTGCATTGTTTAGTAATATGTTTGTTAACTTGAGGACTTGCTGTTGTAGGTTGTATTCAGACGATGATGCATGATAGCCCCTGTGCAATGTATCTGACAACGGATATTCACCCTATCAAAGTTAAGCTGCCCTCTGTTGTGATATTAACTCCCTGGATGAATACGCATTTGTCTTCATGCCAAAATTAAGCTTGTCAAATATGGGCATACATGACTGAGGTGTGTGGATGACTGCAGAGTACTTGCAATTGGTCTGTACCTAATTTATAAGCCACTCCTGATCCCTTTAGGGCTGCATGCGAGAGCCTCAGTCTGACCTCGAATGTTGCTAAAAACAAGACTTGTATTTAGTCAAATATTTCACCTCCTATATATGCTCAAAGATAAATGTCTGAGCACTTCTCATACTTTGCAGCCACACTTTGGCAAAAGGTTGCCATTTATAAGGGATCAAACACTAGATCTACTAGATCCTGGGGGGGGGAGGTGGGGGGGAACCTTGGGGTGCAGGTTCATAATTCCTTAAAAGTGGAGACATAGGTAGGTAGGATAGTGAAGAAGGCGTTTGGTGTGCTTTGCTTTACTGGTCAGTGCATTGAGTTGGAGGTCATACTGCAATTGTAGAGGATATTAGTTAAGCCACTTTTGGAATATTGTGTGCAATTCTGGTATCTTTCCTCTCAGAAGGATGCTGTGAAACTGGAAAGGGTTTAGAAAAGATTTATAAGGATGTTGCCAGAGTTGGACAGTTTTACCTTTTAGGGAGAGGTTTTATAGGCTGAGGCTTTTTCCCTGGACCGTTGAAGGGGTGACTTTATAGAGGTTTATAAAATCATGAGGGGCATGGAGAGGGTAAATAGACAAGGGCTTTAGCCCAGGGAATGGGAGTCCAGAACTAGTGGGCATAGGTTTAAGATGAGGGGGAAAGATTTAAAAGGGGCCTAAGGGGCAACTTTTTCACAGAAGGTAATGCGTGTATGGAAAGCGCTGCTAGCGGAAGTGGTGGAGGCTGTTACAATTACAACATTTAGAAGGTATTTGGATGGGTATATGAATAGGAAAGGTTTAGAGGGATATGGGCCAAGTGCTGGCAAATGGGACTAGATTACTTTAGGATATCTAGTCGGTATGGACAAGTTAGATGAAAGTGTCTGTTTCCATGCTGTACATTTCTGACTCTCACTCTATTGCACCAGATCAGCCACTGCCTTATTCATTATATTTGTTTGTAAAACATCTAGAGACTCTTATTTACTTTGGAAATTTTGTAAAAATTAAATATCACTCCTAATTAATGAGAGTAAGAATGGAATCTCCTGAACACTGATGTAATTAAATTCCACTTGTTAGATGAAGATGATTTCAATACTACTGACTGTGAAAAGGATTTACACCTTGATGTGGGGGCAGGAACTGAGGAAGTGTGCCGAATTTCATGCTACCAAATTTTGTCGATTTCCTGCCATTTAGATCACTAGTGTTCGGGAAGATGAAAGAAACAATCTGGCAATGTTTTTGTTTTCGATTAATGTCAGATTAAGTTTTTTTAACATGCTTGTCAGCTTGTTCAAAGCCAGTTTTCAATTTTTATGTAAGGTTAAGTATCATGATGAATCTGGAACAAACAGGGATCCAAACATCACTGCTCTACTCCATTATGAGGATGAATAAAATAGTACACAACTGAGGGAGGCATCTGTTGGCATGTAGTTACCATTTTGTGAGCTGCATTAGCGGAGCAAATGTTCTGTGTACTCTCAGACAGTTTGTGTTGAGTTTATGGCCCTACAGGAATTGTGGGGCCATCATTGTGAAAAGTGTGGGGCATCAATGATCATGACCATGGAGTGCAACTGATTGCAAGCTTGACAACAGCAGGATGTGAGACTATTGAGAAAAGGACAAGAAGCTACAAGGATTAACCGCTTCAGGAGCATATTTAGTGACATCTGCATAAGGTGGAAAGTGGGGGGGGCGGAAATGAGAGACAGGAAAGCAAAGGTCTTGCATCCAGCATTGTACAGAAGATATTACTTGGACAAGTCAGTGAATTAGAAGATGCCCATTTAAGGAGATGGTAACTGTCTTGTGTCTTTTCTGAGGAGGACCTCGTGGCCTCACAATACTGCTTTCTCTGCCCTGCCAATTGCTGTGAAAGTGTGTTGTTTAACTTCTTTGCTTCTTGGCTCATGACAAGGATTAGCAATAGACCTTAACAGCATATCTCATGCAGTAAGTAGACCATTAATATCTTGCAGGTCACTTCTGTTCTTTTTGTGTGTACTGCACAGTTTTCACAATGTTTAACATTTGGACCTTTGCAGGCATAATGAGACTCACCTCTATTGCTGGAGTCACAAAGAAATTGCATGTGGCCACCATAATACCAAATGAATGGTCAGTGGGATTCAACAACAGAAAGTGCTTCAACACCACAAATTTTCAGCTGGTGTACAACAGTAACAAAGGGCTTCATCTATGTGTGTGACCACTTTCCTAGTAGCTTCTCTTAATTCTTTCACGGTACCATAGCTTTTCATGTCATTATCTTAGTTTAAGATTCTCTCCAGCATGGAAACAGGTCCTTTGGCCCAACAAGTCCACACCGAACTTCTGAAGAGTAACCCACTTCCATTTCCTTCTGACAAATACACTTAACACTGTGGACAACTTAGCATTGCCAATTCACCTGAGCTGCAGGTCTTTGGACTATGGGAAGAAACCGGAGCACCCAGAGGAAACCGATGCAGACACTGGGAGAGTTTGCAAAAATGACATAGACGATCACCTGAGGCTGGAATCGAACCTGAGACCCTGGTGCTGTGCAGTAGCAGTTCTAACCACTGAGCCACCATGCCACCCCTGGGGATAGCTTCCAGCTACCAAGATAACGATTGAAGAGATGGCTACTCACACACATTTATATCAGCCACAAAATTAGAGCTACTTATGTTTCTATCAAGATTGAGGGAGAAAAGATAGTTGAGGGTGAGACATTCGCTTACTGGAGATCAGCTGACTCAGCACAAAACAGTGAACTCTGGTTGTTCCTAGTTTGAGGGCTTGATTTATAAATTGAGGAAAGAGTCAACAAGTGAAGACTTTTGTGTGTTGCACATTTTCATTTCATTGTAGCCAACATTTCTTGGCTCAAGTTTGTGAACAGTTTAATTTTCCATAAACAGCTTATCCAAAAAAAGCATTACTTCCAAATGACATTGCTGCCTCGTACAAACCATGATCGTGACTCATTTGTTTTAAATAATTGTTCAACGATCTTGACAGGATTTTTAAACAAAAATCTGTTGATTAATTGTGAACATTATTAAACACTGCATACTAATGTTGTTGAAGTCTGTACAATTAATTACATCTGAAGATGTTAAGAAATGTTGGTCATGTAACATTGTTTCTATTTAGTTGTCAGGAAAGCAGTTTGACAAGGATTTCATCATTAATGAGTTTGTAATGTTTTCTCCACTTCTGTTGACTTCCAGTCCATTTTGTTTAAACTGTTTGTGCACAAAGACCTTGCAGGTCTCCAGACTTTCTTGGCGTCAATTATTTAAACACATTAAACCCCCACTTTCTGTAGCAGATATTATAATGGGGCCCTGCCCCTCATTCATAGGGTCATACAGAGGTACAGCATGAAAACAGACCTTTCGGGACAACTTGTCCATGCCTAACCTAACCTAGTCCCATTTGCCAGTACTTGGCCCATATCCCTCTAAACTGCTCCTATTCATATAACCATCCAGAAGCACTTTAAATGCTGTAATGGTACCAGCCTCCACTACTTCCTCTGGCAGCTCATTTCCATACATGCACAACCCTCTGTGAAAAAGTTGCTCCTTAGGTCCCTTTTAAGATCTTTCCCCTCTCACCTTAAATCCTATACCCTCTAGTTCTGGACTCCCCCCACTCCTGGGAAAAGACTGTCACTATTAATCCTATCCATGCTCCTCATGATTTTATAAACCTCTCTAAGGTCACCCTCTCAGCCTCCAATGCTCCAGGGAAAACAGCCCCAGCCTATTCTGCCTCTCCCTATAGCTCAAACCCTTTCAAGTTTCACAATATTTTTCCAATAGGAAGGAGACCAGAATTGCACACAATATTCCAAAAGTGGCTTTACCAACGTTCTATACAGCCAGCCACAATATGACCTCCCAACCCCTCTATTCAATACTCTGACCAACAAAGGAAAGCATAACAAATGCCTTCTTTACTACCCTATCTACCTGCGGCTTTACCTTCAAGGAACTATGGACCTGCACTTCAAAGTTTCTTTGTTCAGCAACACTCCAAGACCTTTCCATTACTTGTGTAAGTTCTGCCTTGATTTGATTTTCCAAAATGCAGCACCTCATTAATCTAAATTAAACTCCATCTGCCACTCCTCAGCCCATCTGATCAAGAGCTTGTTATTCTGAGGTAGCCTTTTTCCCTATCCACTACTCCTCCAAGTTTGGTGTCACCTGCAAACTTACTAACTATACCTCTTATGCTCACATCCAGATCATTTATATAAATTCAACTGAACATTCTTGATGTGCAATCCAATTATTATGATTTAGGCTGTTTAGTAATGGCATGCATCACTACTAAGCCCTGCATTTTTTAAGTCCACATAAATGAAAACATTTGTAGGAGAAGTTTCTGGACTGTGATCAAGAGCTGAAAGCTTTCTTTTGTTCTTCTCCAAATAGATTATTTGTTTCAATTTCACCATTATATTATTGAAGCTGAAATCTTCTAAGTTGGTATAACATTTTGTATTAGTGTTTTTTCACAACGAGTCATGAATGAGGTTGAGGGCCAATATGATGGACACGGAACAAAGAGTGGGAGCCTATCTTGCATACATCTGTAAACTTTCAATAGTTCCACATTTTTAGGTATAAACTGATTTTTGGGGGAGGAGCTTCAGTAGAAAAACTGTCCAAAACATGTGCAAGTTCATATAACTGGAACCTGACTAGTAATATAAGTTTAGAAATTTGATTAAGTAGACAAATTGGATAGTTGACCAGTTTGGCTGCAATTCCATGACTTTTACAGTTGGCAGAAACATAAAGGGACCTGAGAGACGGTTGCCTGCCTCTCCCTTTTGATTGATGAATGAATGTGGTTTGTGGAAGAAATAAATTATGTTTTGTTATAATACCAAAGATGTATTAAGTTCATTGGTGCAAAAAAGGGACAGTATTTTGTGATTTCTAAAGAAAATTCTCTCAACCAGCACCACTGAAACAAAATGTATGTTCAGTAAATATATAGCTGTTTATGGTTTATCCTTATACCCAGATTAGCTGCTGCCATTCCTTGCATTGTTACAGTGACTAAACATTGCAGCTATTTAATTATTAAGCATTTTGGGATATTGTGAGATCATGAAAGATACTTGATGGATACAAGTCATTCTTTTCCCTTAGATTTCTAAAAATGTAAATGGAAATTGGTCAGGATTTTAACACGTGGTGTTAAAGAATGGTGGCATCATTTCCATCATAGCATGGGAACTTATCTTTCACAAACATATATCTCACCTCTATTTATGCAAGCAAGATATTGGATGTGGCAAGTGAGACTGAAGAGCTTGTCAGTGCCTGGAATTTCTGGCTTCCAAAGATCCGGCACAATTTGTGAAGCCTAGCTTGCCACCACTTCGCACATTGCAAGGAGGGAACTGCCCCTCAAACTGTGGCACTCATCTCTAAACGATCACAAGATTGCACAGGGTAAAACTAAGCTTGCTGTCTGCTTCATGGATAAAGATCATGTGGGACTAATTGATTGGGAGAAGGGGAGAAGGCCAGTGCTCTTCCTGGCTGACTGCAACAAGAGTCTAGCCATCAAACTCAGCCAGCCAGGTCAAAGATAGCAGCACGTGTGAGTGTTGCCTCCTAAAAGGGGGATGACCAGTATTGCAGAAAGCAGGATAAGCGGCACTTATGGCTATCACTCTCTCTAACTTAACTACTGCAATTGCATTTCACAAAGGCTCATGACTGCAGCTTTCTGTATTGCATGCATCATGTTTACTCAGGCTTACACAACTTACCTTCAACAACTACTGGCTCTTCCAGCCCTCCTGCTTCCTATTAAGTCACCCCTTAAACTTATGCATGATCATCAACTCCTCTTGCATTTGTTTCTATCATACTTCGTCCTCCTTCATTTGTAGGAAAAACTGGCTCTCAATCAAGTTGAGGAATCCAAAACAGGCAGGACAGTAGTGGTGGTGACAGACATCTAGCTCCTCATTCCCTACAAGTTGAGGGAACTGGAGAAAGTCATACAATGCAGAAAAACCCTTCGACCCATCAAGTCAGCACTGTTTGTAACAACCACGAAAGGTGCACCAATCCCAATTTCCTGCATTTGTCTCAAATCCTTGAATGCTATGATATTTCAAGTGCTCTTTTAAATATTTGTTAAAGGTGGTAAGGTTTCCAACTTCCACTACCATCCCAGGCAGTGCATTCCAGATTCCCACTATTCAATACTCTGGCCAACAAAGAAAAGCATACCAAATGCCTTCTTCACTACCCTATCTACCTGCGGCTCTACCTTCAAGGAATCCTCTCTGAATCTCCTGCCTCTAACCCTAAAACTATGTCCCCTCATGATTGACCCCTCAACCAAGAGGAACAGCTGCTCTCTATTCATTCTGTCCATACACTTCATAAACTTGCACAGCAGGCAAGGGAGAAGTAGGACAGATCATGTGGTGAAAGGAAGACAACATTAGACTACCAACACAGTCCCCCCATTGTGCTATGCTCCTCTGATTAATACCAACACTGACATGTTCTTGCTTTACACAAGCTAGTCATTTTCTCTAACTAATTCCTTCCCTCTTATGCAGATTGTAGGTGCCCAGGGAATGTTTGGAAGCATGTGGCCACAACCTGAAACCCTCACTGATAATTCCAACTCAGGAGGAAGCATATGGTCCTCTGAGAATGCACCAGCAATCACCTGTACCCTCCAACAGCAAAGAAACCACCACAATAATACTCAGTGTAGAGTAGACTTGGGAGCACATTCTGGTGAGCATATCATTAACGCATCTCCACAGCCAATGGAGGAAGAAAAACCTGAAACCTCTGGTACAGCAGACTGCTAGTGACCAAGCACTCACTTGGATCCATACAAAAGATACACCTGTTCTCAGCCATAAGTAACCTGCTGAACCTGCAGAGACAGTCACAAAAGCATCTGGCATTTGTGGCAGAAACATTTAGTAGGCTGCCGCAAAAGATAGAGTCTGTCTTGCATTTTTAGCTCTCAGCAGGTCTGAGCTATCTAGGCCAAAATGCTTCAGGAGATAGCTACCTCAGTATTCCAAATCATTATGGCCAATCACAGTCACCCCAGCTGTAGAGTCAGGTCTGCATCTAGGAATAGGAAGGAGAGGAAGAAGTTACCATACTGAAGACATATCAATGATATGGTTGCTACACCACTAAATACACCATACTTTTTTCAATGTGTTTACACTATGCATTAACCAAAGTCCTGGATGCTTATGCTGTTGGGTAATCCTCTCCATTGGGCCACCTATGAGCTAATACTAATCTGATGCCTTTAAGGGGAGGCATCGCATGTCAATACCAGATCTCACTTGGGATACCAGTACCTTTAAAGGATGAAAGGTGTTTCTTCACTTGCCTCAAAGTTATGGTTTTGGCTAAGTGACCATTTCCAAGGCTGAACCTTTTTAAAGAGTTTATGCAAAGGTGCCAGGTTATGTATGAACTTCATGTAATAATTCAACTGTGCAAAGAAAGACCTGAGGTCTGGTACATAAAGTGAGGGCAATGATGCCCATGCTCCTACTTATCTTCAAATGGGTGTAAACTGGTCTCGCCAACTTTGCCACTCCTCATGCAGGTTATTTGGGATGCCTGGAATGCATTTTCCCCTTTTTTTTTAAAGTCTACACCAGCCTTTCAGAAATGTCTAAGGACTATGTCCAAGTTCTCTAAGTGCTCCTTATTAGTCTTCCCTGATATTAGCACATCTAGATAAATGACGATCTGGGATAAACCTTGTAAAATGATCTTCATCATCTGCTGAAAAATTGCAAAGGCTAATGATACCCCAACTGTCAGTCTTGTATATTGGTACAAACCTTTATAGCTATTAATTGTGGCATACTTCTGGGAATCCTCATCAAACTGCATTTGCTAGAATGCATGGCTAATGTCCAGCATTGCATGTAAATCCTCCAGCTGCAAAAAACTGTTTACTGTTCGTTTAAAATCCCCACAAAGACAAACCACCCCGTCGGCTTCACAATTGGTATGGCTGGTACTGCCCATTCCACAAACTGGATTAGTATGATTCCTTCTGATTTATGACTACACACTTGCCATCAAGACAAATGGCACTGGGTGACCCTTTCAGAATCGTGGAATTGCTTCCTGATCAACATGCAAGGTGGTCTTGGCTCTTCGGTCCCTAGACCTTCCTGAAAAGCTTCTGAGTAATTAATTACGACTGCATTTAGGCAGTCATTTTCTAATTGAAAAATGTTGAGCCAATCTACATGAATCTTTCTCAGCCAATTTCATCCCATCAAGCTTGGTGCCCAAGCCTTTGACTGCAATCAGTGGTAACTGAACCGGTTGCTTTTTATAACAGACCAGAACTGAAGTTGTGCCCTTAATCTGTCAAAGTTCCCCACTATAGGTTCTCAGTGTAGCGGAAGTCTTGCACAAACATAAGGATTGGAGTCCAGAGTGAATTTCCTTAAAGACTGGTACTACAGTCATTGAAATGGCTGTGCCAATATCAACCTCCATTAGAACCGGATGATCGTTTAATCAGATGTTTACTTTGGTTCAGATTAGGACGTTGCTAAGCAATTTAAGTGTTCTAAACCTGTTGCAAGTGGACTTTCCAGGGTGTGCACTCTTATGAATTCTCTTATTCAATTTAGGTTGAGTGGGACACTTTTTTTTTTACTGCCTTGAGTCTGCATTCCGGCAACAATTACAATAGCTTGCCGGCTCAGATCCTCGAGAAAATTTTAAAGGTTTGGCTGAGGCTTCTCTTTGTTATAGGGCTTTGCTACGGGCTGACCTAGAGTCTGTCTGATCAGACAATGTCGTGAGTGAGGTTATGCAATTGCCTTCACTCAAGCGGTGTTCCTCAAGCTCAGTTGGACTGACAATGGGTGTCCAGTTCCAATGGTATACCCTGCAACTCATACAGAGTCTTAGAAACAGCACAGAAACAGACCCTTTGGTCCAACTCGTCCATGTCGACCAGATATCCCAACCCAATCTAGTTCTACCTGCCAGCACCCGGCCCATATCCTTCCACACTCTTCCTATTCATATACCCATCCAGATGCCTTTTTAAATGTTGCAATTGTATCAGCCTCCACCACTTCCTCTGGCAGCTCATTCCATACATGTACCACTGTCTGTGTGAAAAAGTTGCCCTGTAGGTCTCTTTTTTTATATCTTTGCCCTCTCACCCTAAACCTATGCCCTCTAGTTCTGGACTCCCCCACCCCAGGGAAAAGACTTTGTCTATTTATCCTATCCATGCCCCTCATAATTTTGTAAACCTCTATAAGGTCACCCCTCAGCCTCCAAAACTCCAGGGAAAACAGCCTCAGCCTATTCAAACTCTCCCTATAGCTCAAATCCTCCAACCCTGGCAACATCCTTGTAAATCTTTTCTAAATCTTTTCAAGTTTCACAACATCTTTCCGATAGAAGAAGACCAGAATTGCATGCAATATTCCAATAGTAGCCTAACCAATGTCCCGTACAGCTGCAACATGACCTCCCAACTTCTGGACTCAATGCTCTGACCAGGCTCCACTTGCAGCATTTTCTCATGATCAAGCCAGTTGTAGTGCCTCTTTGAAGTCCAGTTTTGTTTGAGCTCATAGACACATTTTCATGTTTACATCATTAATCCCAGAAATTAAACGGTCTCTCAGCATCTCATTTAAGGGTTAAACCAAAGTCACGTGTCTGCTAGTCACGTTAATCGAGTCAAAAAATCCCAATACAGACTCCACCGGTTCTCCAACTGCTGCGTAAAACTGATATTTTCTCAGAATTAGAGGAGACTTGGGGTTGTAATATTCCTTAACTAGAATTGTCAACTCATGAAACATTTTAGTATCTAAGGTTTGTGCGAAGATTTGTAGCTCGGGTGCTCGTTGTTGTGGTTCTGTTCGCCGAGCTGGAAGTTTTTGTTGCAAACGTTTTGTCCCCTGGCTAGGCGACATCATCAGTGCTCTGGAGCCTCCTGCGAAGTGCTTCTTTGATGTTTCTTCTGGTATTTATAGTGGTCTGTCCTCGCCGCTTCCGGGTGTCAGTTTCAGTTGTCCGCTGTAGTGGTTGGTTTATTGGGTCCAGGTCGATTTGTTTGTTGATGGAGTTTGTGGATGAATGCCATGCCTCTAGGAATTCCCTGGCTGTTCTCTGTCTGGCTTGCCCTATGATAGTAGTGTTTTCCCAATAGAATTCATGTTGCTTGTTGTCTGCGTGTGTGGCTACTAGGGATAGCTGGTCGTGTCGTTTCGTGGCTAGTTGATGTTCATGTATGCGGATTGTTAGCTGTCTTCCTGTTTGTCCTATATAGTGTTTTGTGCAGTCCTTGCATGGTATTTTGTAAACTACATTAGTTTTGCTCATGTTGGGTATCGGGTCCTTTGTTCTAGTGAGTTGTTGTCTGAGCGTGGCTGTTGGTTTGTGTGCCATTATGAGTCCTAAGGGTCGCAGTAGTCTGGCTGTCAGTTGTGAAACGCTCCTGATGTATGGTAGTGTGGCTAGTCCTTTTGGTTGTGGCATGTCCTCGTTCCGTGGTCTGTCTCTTAGGCATCTGTTGATAAAGTTGCGTGGGTATCCGTTTTTGGCGAATACCTTGTATAGGTGTTCCTCTTCCTCTTTTTGCAATTCTGGTGTACTGCAGTGTGTTGTGGCTCTTTTGAATAGTGTCCTGATGCAGCTTCGTTTGTGTGTGTTGGGGTGGTTACTTTCATAGTTTAGGACTTGGTCTGTGTGTGTTGTTTTCCTGTGTACCCTTGTGGTGAATTCTCCGTTCGGTGTTCTCTGTACTATCACGTCTAGGAATGGGAGTTGGCTATCCTTTTCTTCTTCTCTCGTGAATCGGATTCCTGTGAGTGTGGCGTTGATGATCCGGTGTGTTTTTTCTATTTCCGTGTTTTTGATGATTACGAACGTGTCATCGACATATCTGACCCAGAGTTTGGGTTGAATTTGTGGTAGGGCTGTTTGTTCTAACCTTTGCATAACTGCCTCTGCTATGAGTCCCGAGATTGGTGATCCCATGGGTGTTCCATTGATTTGTTCGTATATCTGATTGTTGAATGTAAAGTGTGTAGTGAGGCATAAGTCCAGTAGTTTAAGTATGCTGTCTTTGTTGATAGGTTCTGCCTCCTGTTTTCTGTTCTGTATGTCCAGTAGGTTGGCTATTGTTTCTCTGGCTAGGGTTTTGTCAATCGAAGTGAACAGTGCCGTCACGTCGAATGAGATCATGGTTTCTTCTTTGTCTGTGTGTGTATTCCTGATGACGTCCAAGAATTCCTGTGTTGATTGTATGGAGTGTTTGGATCCGCTGACCAGGTGTTTCAGTTTCTGTTGTAGTTCTTTGGCCAGTTTGTATGCTGGTGTCCCTGGTAGTGATACTATGGGTCTGAGTGGGATGTCTGGTTTGTGTACTTTGGGTAGTCCATAGAATCTGGGGGTGTTGTTGCTTTCCAGTTTTATTCTTTGTAGGTCAGCTTTGGTTATCTGTCCGTTTTTTTGTAGATTCCTTAGTGTGTTATTTATTCTATTGGTGAGTTGTGGTGTGGGGTCAGAATCCTTCATTTGGTAGGTGTTGGTATCTGCGAGTAGTTGTTGTGCTTTCTTGATGTAATCTGATTTGTCTAGGATGACCGTCATTCTGCCTTTATCTGCTGGTAGTATGATTATGTTCTTATCGTTTCTTAGTGCTTTCAGTGCTTCCCTCTCCTTGGTGTTGAGGTTATGTGTTTGTCTTTTTCTTATCATCATAGGTACGACCATTTGTCTCACTGTTTGTTGTGTCCCTTCTGTCAGTCCATTGTTCCTGAGTGTACATTCTAGTGTTGCTAGGAAGTCAG
This sequence comes from Hemiscyllium ocellatum, assembly GCF_020745735.1. NCBI lineage: Eukaryota > Metazoa > Chordata > Chondrichthyes > Orectolobiformes > Hemiscylliidae > Hemiscyllium > Hemiscyllium ocellatum. Next base: position 17,810,371 of record NC_083424.1, read on the forward strand.
CTGTCTTGGCATCCTTGTGGTTGTAGTTGAGCAAAACTAATGTAGTTTACAAAATACCATGCAAGGACTGCACAAAACACTATATAGGACAAACAGGAAGACAGCTAACAATCCACATACATGAACATCAACTAGCCACGAAACGACACGACCAGCTATCCCTAGTAGCCACACACGCAGACAACAAGCCACATGAATTCTACTGGGAAAACACTACTATCATAGGGCAAGCCAGACAGAGAACAGCCAGGGAATTCCTAGAGGCATGGCATTCATCCACAAACTCCATCAACAAACACATCGACCTGGACCCAATATACCAACCACTACAGCGGACAGCTGAAACTGACACCCGGAAGCGGCAAGGACAGACCACTATAAATACCAGAAGAAACATCAAAGAAGCGCTTCGCAGGAGGCTCCAGAGCACTGATGATGTCGCCTAGCCAGGGGACGAAACGTTTGCAACAAAAACTTCCAGCTCGGCGAATAGAACCACAACATTTTAGTATCTGGTGCCTCAGGGATATTTAGGCTTGATCACCAAAAAAGCTGTAGGTACTCAAGCTGTCAGAAGAATTACTGGTTGCTTTTTATTTGCCAGGATGTCATTTACCCAGAAAACTTAACTCATTCTTTCCAAATAGCAGGGTTGAATGAGTTAAACATCCCAAATAATGGCATAGCGCCAAAAATGCTTACCCCAACTCAAACATGACTTGAGTGAATTTCTTTAGATGTGTACTTTTGTTGCCATTGAAATAAAGACATAGAAGCCAGTATCCTAGCACTAGATCCCCTTTACTAACAGGTGAGAGCCCTTGACACTGATCCAGCTTCCTCAGAGCTAGCTCTCTTCATTAAATAGAACCTGAAAATGTAACCTATTTATCTGATCAACCTGTTCAGGAATATTATTACAGGGGAACCTTGATTTATCCGAAAGAGATGGGCAGTCACTGTTTCATTCGGATAATCGATCATTCAGTTAATCAATTAAATGCCGTTCCACTGGGGCTCGGAGCTTTTAAAGTCTGCCCCCTGTTCAGGAGACTAGCAGCAGCAGCACACAGTGCGCGAAAGACTGCCCCCAACCTCATCCAACACCACTCCCAACCCCATCCGACACCACACCCTGCCTGCCCCAACTCAGTCCAACACCACCTCCTGCCTACCCCCAATCCCGTCTGATACCACACCCCGCCTGCCCCAACTCAGTCCAACACCGTCCCCTGACCCTCAACCCTGTCCAACACCACCCCTGTGCCCCCCAATCCCATCCAATGCCATCCCCTGCCTCTCCAAACCTGTCTAACACTGCCACTGCCCCCCCAACCCTGTCCAACACCGCCCCGCACCTGCATACACCCCCCAAACCTGTCCAACACCTTCCCTGCAACTCCGTCCAACATTGCTGCCCCCTGCCCCCCAACTCCGTCCAACACTGCTCCCAACCTTGTCCAATGCTGCCCTTGCCCCCCAACCCCATCCAATACTGACCTCGCCTGCCCCGCCCCACAACCCCATCCAACATCGACCCTGCCCCCCCAACCCCGTCCAACACTGTCCCCGCCCCCTCAACCCTGTTCAGCACTGTTCCACGCCTGCCCCCTCCCTCCCAACCCCATCCAATCCCTGCCTCCCCAAACCTGTCCAACTCTGCCCCCTCTCCAGGGTAGCTGGACTGTATACCACCAAATCTCCAAAAAGTGTGTGCACACACATACAGCTACAGCCCCACACACAACCTTTTACTGCAACTTTTTGACAGGTTCCATATTTGCCCTGTACAATGTTGGAGTGATTATCTGGGGATGGGGGCTATAGGATGCAACCTTCTGTAGAACCCCAGGGAAAGTGTGGGGAGAGAGAGAGAGCGCGGGTAGTCAGTCATTTGGAGACGGTGCCTCTTTTAATCACTGTAGACAAAAGACACAATGACTGTTGGAAACACATCTTTGATGTAATGTTTCTATCGGGACCTCGAGATCTCCTTCGGATAATCTGATTTTTGGATAAGCAAGGTTCCTCTGTAAACACCTCTAGAGCTGGTGGGACTTGTACCCGGTCTCTCAGTTCAGGAATAGGCCTGAAGGGCTGACAAGAGGGCTCCTTAAAGTAAAGGTAAAGGCACCATAGTCCCAGAATACCACATTGACATACAGAGATGACTGGTGGGGTGATTTTAACCATAAGGTCACTGCATCTCAGATGAGAGGCAAGATTGAGAAGGCAGAATCTTTATGCTAACTTCTACCAATGTGTGAAGCGAACCCATACTGTTGCTATCACTTTGTTGCAAATGAGCTGTTCAGCCAACTGAGCTAACAAATCACCAAGACACTTCTGTTTAGATCTGTCAGCCAGGCCTCCCCAATTGGACCAGAGTAATGGCCCAATTAGTTAACTCATTCTGTGAGGTCCACCTGGCTGACCTAGTTACAATCTCTACACTAGTCATTGAGGTCTACAGTGCAGAAAAAATGCCCTTTGTCCAACCAAGTCTGCTTCAGTCAAAAACAATTACCTAACTGTTCTAATCCTATTTTCCAGCACTTGGCCCAAAGCCTTGCATGCCTTGGTATTCACAAGTGCAAATCTAAATACTTATTAAATGTTACAAGGGTTTCTGTCTATAACACCCTTTATAGGCAGTGAGTTCCAGCTCCCCACCAACCCAGGTAACAATGTTTTTCCTCACATCTCCTCTAAACCTTCTGCTCTTCAATTTAAATCTATACCCGATGGTCATTGAACCCTCCATCAATGGGAAAAGTTTCTTCCAGTCAACCCTATCTACTTCCTCATCATTTTATATATCTCAATCACCTCCCGCTCAATCTCCTCCGCTTTCAGGAAAACAACCCCAGTCTGTCCAATCTCTGTTCATATCTGAAACTCTGTAGCTCAGGCAACATCCTGGTTAATCTCCTTTGCATCCTCTCCAGTAATAGGACTTGTGTCTTGTGATGTGCATTCCAGAACTGCACATAAACTGTTGGTTAGGCCATAGTTAATATAATTCCAGCATAACATCCCTGCTCTTAAATGCAATGCTTCGACTAATAAAGGCAAGTATACCATATGTCTTTTTGACCACTTTATCTATCTGTCCTGATATCTTGAGATTGGGATATCCACATACCAAAGTCCTTTGATCTTTGGTGCTTCCCAAAGATATATTTCCTTGGGTCATATATTTCCTTGTCTTAATTGTGCTGTCCAAGTGTATCGCCTCACATTTATCCAGACATTCTAGTCATTACAAAATTAGATTTTTTTCCATATATTTTCTTGTCTTATGGTGTGGAAGTAGCAATTAATTGGTTTCATTTTAGGTTTTTGGTATTTTTACTCACTTGCAAAGCAGATTTTAGAACTGGAGGCTTGATTTCACTCTGTTCTGCTAGAAAGTGAAGTCTGCAGATGCTGGAGATCAGAGTCAAAACTTGTGGCACTGGAAAACAATAGCAGGTCAGGCAGCATTCGAGGAACAGGAGAGTAGACATTTCGGGCATAAGCCACACTTTATGAATCTGATAGAATGTCATTGACTTTAAACATTACTTCTTTCTCTCTTCATAAATACTGCTGCGACCTCTTGAACGTGTCCAGATTTATTTGTTTTCATTTAAGATTTTCAACATCTGTAGAATTCTGCTTCTGTATATTACTCGCTGACTTGAATTGAATATCAATAGTTTTATGTAAAAAGCTTGAACCTAAACGCAATTTTCTTTTATTTACCCAAAACAGCTTGAAGTGACTGATGACTTAGATGAGCGGAGACTTATTCGTTCCACTATATGTGAGCTGAGGAGGAAAGAACTGAAAGGGATGGAGGAAGCACTATCTTCCAAACGCTTTCGTTCTGAAAGAGCAAATGGACACCATGAAAACAAAGAAAATCGTCAACGGTAAGGTTATATGCAGTACAGCAGTAAGTTATAATATTTATGGCTTTAAATGAATACTAATTTATGGAGCAGGGACTTGTACATTGGTGTTTCCTATATATAGAAACTTCCTTCTTGCTCTTTCTAGTACCAGATATGCAAATCTCATTTGTGCAGTTCCCTCAGTAAGTAAACTTCCTTCCTGATGTGGACCTTGGCTATACAAAATTCCCAAGGCTTAGAAAGTCTTTGTGCTAACGCAACTGGCATTAGTGGAAGCATTGTATTTCCTGAGTTTGCCTCTATTAGAGAGAGAGAAAATAAGTGTGTGATCCCTGCTGAAAAGTGTTGCTTCTGAAGATAGAATTGAACTCCAATGATAGCTTGTCTAGTGAAGCTATTTGTGTGGGCTTATGCATGAAGATGGAGTTTAATGTGGATAAATCTGAGATATTGCATTTTGGTACAACAAATAAGGGCAGGACTTATACAATTAATGATAGGGTCTTGGGTAGTGTTGTAGCACAGAAGAACTTAGGGGGTTCAGGTACATCATTCTTTGAAGTTTGTATCACATATAGACAGCTGGTTAGAAAGGTGTTTGGCACACTTGCCTTCATTGCTTAGGCCTTTTCAGAATTGGAGTTGGGAATTCATGTGTCCTGTTCTGATCACCCAGTTATAGGAAGGATATTATTAAGCTGAACAGGATTCAGAAGAAATTTACCAGGATGTTACCAGGTATGGAAAGGTTGAGTTATAAAGAAAGGCTGGATAGGCTGGGACATTTTTCAGTGAGGTGTGGGAGGTTGAGAGGCGGTCTGATAGAAGTTTATAAGATATCGAGGGATAGATGGAATCATGGTAGTTGTCTTTTCCCTAGGACGGGGGATCGCAAGAGTAGTGGGCATATTTTTACAGTGAAAGGAGAGAGATTTAAAAAGACATGAGGGGCAAAGTTTCTAGAGTGGTTCATGTGTGGAATGAACTTCCTGAGGAAGTGGTGGATGTTGATACAGTTACAATGTTCAAAAAAGCATTTGGATAAGTACACGAATAGGAAAGGTTTGGAAGGATATGGGCCAGGAGCAGGCATGTGGGGCTAGCTTAGTTTGGGATTATGTTTGGCATGGTCTGGTTGAACCGAACGGTCCATTTCCGTGCTGTATGACTGTATGACTCTAAAAGTAGCCACTCAGATGAAGGAGCAACAAATCAGAACTTTGTTTAAATTTTGGGACGAGACCTATAAACTTTTGGACTATTAGCAATTAGAATGAATAGACTTCAAAAGTAAGATAATTGGAACTACAAACTTTAGAGGGACAAATGGACCCTTGAATCAAGGCCAAGCCTCCAAGAAGCTAAATTCCATGCTTGGGACCAAACACGGAGCATATAATTCTTGGCAAAAACAGTATTACACATCTGTGATAACACAGACTTTTCAACATGTTTAAAATAAATTAGTGAAGAATAAGAACAGTGCCAATGTTTTAAAAGTGACCAGCTGTAACCTGTTGAGCTCTAGTTACGTTTCACTCTAAATTCCAGAGAAATGTTGTTCTAATATGTATTAGTACAAGGGGTCACGAGATTTGACAACTGTTGTAATTTTAAAGAACTGTTCTGAAGAAGAGTTATATTGGACTCAAAATATTAATTCTATTTTTTCTCCACAGATGCTACAAAATCTGCTGAGTTTCTCCAGCATTCGTAATGTTTGCTGCACATTGCCTTCTTGCCAGCCCCTGTCTTCACTGCAATTGTATCAGCAAATTCTGTCATGCGGGTTTTTCCAGCACACTGTCTGTTTTTGTTTCAGCAATGGGATTGGCTAACCAACATGCCAGTGGGAACCAATTAAGGCCTTAACTGAGCAATTAATGTCCACTGAAGTGGACTTTTTTATTCAGCATTTACTGTCCATCCATAGTTAACCTTGAAAAAGCAATGGTGAGTTGTTGTATTTGGTCACTGCAGTCCATTTGGTGTAGACACACCTACTCTGCTGTTAGGGAAGAAGTCCCAGGATTTTGACCCAGTGACTGTGAAGGAACACTATATAGTTCCAGGTTAGGATGGAGATGAATAATATTGTTCCAGCTAAATATAAACAAAATAGATGACAGGCATTCAGATTGAAAAATCCCAAAAGGCCCCACTAATCTCAATAATACGCATCATGTGATTCCTTGCCTTATAGTCCTACAAAATTGCATCGCTTCAAATTTTACAGCCCTAAACTCCATCTGCCACTGTTCTCCCATCTGACAGCCTGTCCAGAACTAACTTTCTCTCATTTAAAGTTTTCCTTCTTGCTATTTTCCACACTTATTTACATGTTTCATTTTGCTTCTGCAGGAATGGGGGGTTTGGCATAAGGAAAATAAACGAGAATTCAGTTTGTTAAATCACAATGATATCATCTCTCAGCTGACTGATCACTCCCTTGCACTCCTGCACAAATCACTCAAATGTACCCTTAGGAGTTGAAGGATTAGTGTCGCACAGGCTTTCCTTGAAATAAAGAATAAAAAGTCTGCTTAAGGCTCACAGGACAAGTAGTCAAAATAAAGACAATCCTTTAAAACACCAGACAGTTGGTCAACCTGTGTTGCTGCTCATTGTACCAACTGACTAAGGTAGCTACTGCATCAATCGACATGCATCACTTCCTGTCATAACTATTTCAGTAATCATACCTTTTTCATATAATCATTATAGCCTAACATGAATACATGCACAAGTTAGTAATTCACATGGAACATAATCATTGGCAACTACAGAATTATTTAACATGAAATATTTGACTCACAAGAAGAAAATTTGAATGAAGGTTTTTCTGAGGTGTTGTCTATGCTTCAAAAACATTGAAGCATTCTGGTCATCAATTGACCAGACTTTGTAACCATGTCATATGGGTGTGATGTTGAACTATTTGTTCCTTCACTCCAATGATTATGTTTTGGTTAGATGTGTACAATTCTCATGATATTTAGCATATTGCTTGTTATCTCTTTGCTATATATATATACACACACACACACACACACACACACACACACACACACACACACACACACACACACACACACGCATAGGTGATGATGGTAGGTAGCATTGCGCATAGATAGCAGAGATTACCTTACGATGAAATTGATTCCTTCACAGTACTATACTGTTTGTTCTTCTCATCTTTGTACAATCAAGGCTGTTTGCATACTGTGAATATTTCTGTTGGTCCATGCCTCTTGTGGATGTATGACCCTTCACCTCTGTCTATTGAATGGTGGCTGTTCCTCTGCTGCATTGTTCTATGTTCGAAGCTAAGCAGGTTGATTAAAAATATCACATGATTTAAAAGTTTTCGATTTGTAGTGGAATTTTACTTACATTTTCTTGAGAAAGAGAATTCTAATTAGAGTATCAAGCTGTAAGTACCTTTTATCTTATTTGGTCTAATGTAGAGCGCTGTGATGGCAGACAATTTTGTTGGTGGTGGATGGAATGGATATTAACGGATGTGATACCAGTCAAGCAAGTTGCTGTGTCCTGAGTTATGTCAAGATTCTTGACAGTTGATGGAGCTGATAGGAATGAACTAAAAGGTGGGACAACTTTGCAGCAACTTGATAAATGAATCAAGGAGAAAGTCCAGTGACAAGATTCTTGTGCTATCAAACACATAAGGGAATTTAGGTATATTTTTGGGAAATTGGAAGTGATAAATGGTGTGTTTTAGGGCAGATGTAAGAGTTTGTAGAGGTGATGTGAGGAAATGATTGAGAAAGCTCTAATTATGATGCTGATTGAGTTCTTATGGCTGTGTAAGATGGCAAAGTTGGAGATAGAGGTGACCTGATGGTGGTTGATGGGAATGAGAAGTTGGTAAGATGGTATAGGATGAATTAAAGTAATTATTCAAATAGACATGAAATGTTATGATAATGTAGGAAATATTAAATTTATTCATTTTTAAATAATTAATCATAAGTAAGAATACAGTGCTAAGTTTAACCACACTGACTTTTGATTTAAAGCAGATTTGTGCCATATGCTTTATTTATCTAGGATATACTTTTAGTTCATCAAACTGCTAGAACATTTTTCTTCAGCTTCCAATTATACACTGATTTTTTCAAAATTATTCAAAATACTTGATGGCAGGTTTAAGAAAGAGATAATTCAAGGGAACTTGTGAACATTTAGCAAAAGTATGTGTATGCATGGGAGACAATGAAGAAAAGGAAGTCACTATTGATCATTTGTGTTGTAGCTGGTTTTAGAAACATCAAATTAAAAGGCACTTTCAGCTTGACATCCTAATTAGAGTTATTTTGCAAGAAAGTGTGAGTAAAATTCCACAACAATCAAAAACTTTAATCCTATGATATTTTTAATCAACCAATTTAACTTTGAACATAGAACAATACAGCACAGAAACAGGCCCTTCAGCCCACCATTTCTGTGTTGACCATCATTCTGTTCTAAACTAATCCTATCTAAGTATCTCTCTATCCTCTACCTATTAAGAGACAGTGGACAGTGATGCCCATAAAACTTTGTATGTAAGAGCTTGGTTCTCTCCAAAGCTACACTCATACTTGGGTGTAATTGAAGAGACAGCGCACAGTGTCTATCAATACTCTTGATGCTTTTTGAGCAAGTTGGCAACTGGAGAGGATAGAGTGCTTTAACTTTGTAACTTTGATTTAGCTCTCTTCTTCACCTTTTACAATTGCATTGGTCTTAATGGGCTCTGCATGTAAATTGAACAATAGGAAACATGGGTGAGTTAACAGTCGTGGTTAATAGGTGAAAATTGGAACAGGAACTTTGTGGTGGGAAACACCGTTTGGTTGACATTTCCGTACTTCTTTAAAAATAGAGCTGATTTCTATTTTCTCGTTCAACTTCATTTTGATTTAGCCTGCTCCCTTTCTCTCCTACATTTGGAGAGCTACATTACCCTTAAAGGCCTTTGCATATAAATTAAGCAATTGAAAAACATGGAATATTTAGTGGTGGTGAATAATCAATGAAAAATACAATGGGTGACTTGATGGTGGGGAGAAAAACCGTTAAGATCGCTTTGTAATCTTAGAAAACCTTTTTCACTGTCTACTATGCTACCAATTTTGGTGTGTTCTGCAAACTTACTAACCATGCCTTCTATATTCTCATCCACATCATTTATATAAATAACAAAAAAAAAGAAAAAGGACCCAGAACCCAGTCTCTGTGGAATACAGCTGGTTACAGGCCTCCTGTCTGGAAAAACAACACTCTACCATTACTCTGTCTCCTGTTATTAAGCCAATTATGTATCCAATTGGCAAGCTTACCCCGAATCCCATGTGACTTAACTTTACTAATTAATCTACCATGTGGAAGCTTGTCAAAGGCTTTACTAAAATCCAAATAAACAACGTCTGTTGCTCTGTCATCATCAATCATTCTAGTAACTTCCTCCAGAGGGACCTGGGTTCAAGTACATAATTTTTTGAAGTTTATGTCACATATAGACAGGATGGTTAAAACGGTGTTTGGCATACTTGCCTTCAGTGCTCACTTCTTTGAGTATAGGAGTTGGCAAGTCATATTGAGATTGTACAGAACTTTGGTGAGGCCTCTTGTGGAATACTGTGTCCAGTTTTGACTACCCAGTTACAGGAAGGATATCATCAAGTTGGAGAGGGTTCAGAAGAGGTTTACCGGGATGTTGACAGGTATGGCAGGACTGGTTTATAAAGAAAGGCTGGGACTTTCTTTTTCTGGAGCTTAGGAGGTTGAGAGGTGACCTGATAGAAATCTATAAAATAGCGAGAGAAATAGATGGAGTTACTGGTAGTTGTCTTTCCCCTAGCCTGGGAGATGTCAAGACTTGTGGACACATTTTTAAGGTGAGAGGAGAGAGATTTAAAAAGACGTGTGAGGCAAATTTACTGTACAGAGGTTTAGGGAATGCTGGATGACTAAAGAAATTGAGGGTTTGGTTAAATAAAAGAAGGAAGCAGAAACAGGATAGGTCGAGGGTGGTTTGCATGAACTTACAGAGGAAATGGTGGATGCAGGTACAATTACAAGTTTAAAAGACATTTGGATAGATATATGAATAGGAATGTTTGGAGGGAAATAGGCCAGGAACAGGTAGGTGGGACTAGCTTAGTTTGGATTTATGTTCAGCATTAAGAGTATACTGCTGGAAAAGCACAGCAGGTCAGGCAGCATCTGAGAAGCATGAGAATCGACGTTTCAGGCATAAACCCTTCATCAGGAATGAGGCTTATGGGTCAGGCTGAGATAAATGGGAGAGGGTGGGGTTTGGGGAAAGGTTTCTGAGAAAGCGAAAGGTGGATGAAAGTGATGGACAGGTCCGGAGGGCGGTGCCATGTTGGAGGCTTGGGACTGGGATAATGTGGGGGGAGGGGAAAAGAGGGAAGCTGTTGAAATCTACATTTATCCCCTGTGTTTGTAGGATCCCAAGAAGGAATATGAGGTGTTCCTCCTCCAGGCATTGGGTGATAACAGTTTGGCAGTGGAGGAGGCCCAGGACCTGCGTGTCCTTGACGGACTGGGAGGGGGAGTTGATGCGTTCTGCTAATTTTGGTGTTGTCTGCAAATTTACTCACTGTACCTCCTATATTCACATCTAAATCATTGATATAAATGACAAAAAGCAGAGGACCCATCACTAATCCTTGTGGCACAACACTGATCACAGGCTTCCAGTCAAAACAGCAACCCGCCATTACCACCCTCCATATCCTACCTTCGAACCAATTCTGTATCCAAATGGATAGTTCTCCCTGTATACCATGTGATCTAACCTTGCTAACCAGTCTACCTTATATTAGGCAAGAACTTTCAAAAGCTGACTGGAGGCAGATGTTCGCAGGTAAAGGGATGGCTGGAAAATGGGAAGCCTTCAGACATGAGATAATGAGAATCCAAAGACAGTATATTCCTGTTAGGGTGAAAGGAAAAGCTGGTATGTATAGGGAATGCTGGATGACTAAAGATATTGAGGGTTTGGTTAAATAAAAGAAGGAAGCAGAGACAGGATAGATCGAGTGAATCCTTAGAGTATAAAGGCAGTAGGAGTATACTTAAGAGGGAAATCAGGAGGGCAAAAAGGGGACATGAGATAGCTTTGGCAAATAGAATTAAGGAGAATCCAGAGTTTTTACAAATATATTAAGGACAAAAGGGTAACTAGGGAGAGAATAGGGCCTCTCAAAGATCAGCAAGGTGGCTTTTGTGTGGAGCCACAGAAAATGGGGGAGATACTAAACGAGTATTTTGCATCAGTATTTACCGTTGAAAAGGAAATGGAAGATATAGACTGTAGGGAAATAGATGGTGACATCTTGCAAAATGTCCATATTACAGAGGTGGAAGTGCTGGATGTCTCGAAATGGGTAAAGGTGGATAAATCCCCAGGACCTGATCAGGTGTACCCTTGAACTCTGGGAAGCTAGGGAAGTGACTGCTGGGTCTCTTGCTGAGATATTTGTATCCTCAATAGTCATAGATGAGGTGCTGGAAGACTGGAGGTTGGCTAATGTGGTGCTGCTGTTTTAAGAAAGGTGGTAAGGACTATAGGGAACTATAGACTAGTGAGCTGGATGTCGATGGTGGGCAAATTGTGGTGAGGCTGCAAATGTGTTGCTGGTCAAAGCACAGCAGGTTAGGCAGCATCTCAGGAATAGGGGGACAGGATGTACACATATTTGGAAAGGCAAGGACTGGTTAGGGATGGGAAACTATGTCTCGGAAACTTGATTGAGTTTTTTGAAGAAGGATCAAAGAGAATTGAGGGCAGAGCGGTAGATGTGATCTATATAGAGTTCAGTAAGGTATTTGACAAGATTCCCAATGGGGAAACTGGTTAGCAAGGTTAGATGTCATGGAATACAGGGAGAACTAGCCATTTGGATACAGAACTGGCTCAAAGGTAGAAGACAAGGTGGTGGTGGAGGGTTGTTTTTCAGACTGGAGGCCTGTGGCCAGTGGAGTGCCACAAGGATCGGTGCTGGGTTCACTACTTTTTTCATTTATATAAATGATTTGGATGTGAGCGCAAGAGGTATAGTTAGTATGTGTGCAAATGACCCCAAAATTGGAAGTGTAGTGGACAACAAAGAAGGTTACCTCTGATTACAGTGGGATCCTGATCAGATGGGCCAGTGGACTGAAGTGGCAGATGGAGTTTAATTTAGATAAATGCGAGGTGCTGCATTTTGGTAAAGCAAATCTTAGCAGGACTTATACACTTAATGGTAATGTCCTAGGGAATGCTGCTGAACAAAGAGACCTTGGAGTGCATGTTCATAGCTCCTTGAAAGTGGAGTCGCAGATAGATAGGATAGTGAAGAAGGCGTTTAGTATGCTACCCTTTATTGGTCAGTGTTGAGTACAGGAATTGAGAGGTCATGTTGCGGCTGTACAGGACATTGGTTAGGTAGTTTTTAGAATATTATGTGCAGTTCTGGTCTCCTTCCTATCAGAAAGATGTGAAACTTGAAAGAGTTCAGAAAAAAATTACAAGAATGTTGCCAGAGTTGGAGGATTTGAGCAATAGGGAGAGGTTGAACAGGCTAGGGCTGTTTTCCCTGGAGCATCGGAGGCTGAGGGGTGACCTTATAGAGGTTTACAAAATCATGAGGGGCATGGATAGGATAAATAGACAAAGTCTTTTCCTGGGGTTGGGGAGTCCAGAACTAGAGGGCATAGATTAGGTTGAGAGGGGAAAGATATAAAAGAGACCTAATGCGCAACTTTTTCATGCGGAGGATGGTACGTGTATGGATTGAGCTGCCAGAGGAAGTGATGGAGGCTAGTACAATTGCACCATGTAAAAGGTATCTGGATGGGTATATGAATAGGACGGGTTTGGAGGGATATGGGCCGGGTGCTGGCAGGTGGGACTAATTGGGTAGAGATATCTGGTCGGCATGGACGAATTGGACTGAAGGGTCTGTTTCTGTACTGTACATCTCTATGACTCGATGTGGAACTTTGACAAAAGCCTTACTGAAATCCATGTAGACCACTGATCTGCCTTCTTCAATCGTCTTTGTCACTTTCTCAATAAACTCAATCAAGTTAGTGAGTAAACTCTGTCTGCAAGATTTCAGAACCAAAAACATGATTAGTGATTTGGTGCATAGGCTAGAACCCCAACTGAACAGACTCCAGAAAACAGTAATATAGAAATATAAATGCTTTTCCCTTTAATTTTCCTATTTAAACTTTCTATTCAGGAAAAGAGAAAAAAGATTTATTTGCAGATTTTAGCTTTCTGAAAACATACCTCTTTGGTCAGTGGGTTATCTGGAAGACACAAGGATAAATCTTATCATTTTCTCAAATTTGTTTCTCTGGGGTTCTGACCCATGTATCAAGTCATTAATCATGTTTTTGGTTCTGAAATCTTGCAGACACAGTTTACTCAGAAATTACAATCTCAAAATACTTTTCAATCACCTTTTTAAAAGAGTAAATAAGTTTTACTCTGAACTCTGCAAGTATTTTCCTTTCAGAAATGGGTGAGATCAGCTGAGCTACTTATCCTCAGCAGGTTTTCCTCCAACTGAGCCAGATATTAAAAAAAACTCTCCAAGCCAGTCACTGTTCAAAATAACCCTGGTAGGGGCTACTGCAAAGTAAGTCATTATAATTAGTCATGTAATTTACAGGGGGCCTTTATAAAAATAATCTCCAATGTCCTAATAAACTTTCACTAGCCTCTTAAAAAGAATCCACTCTGGGTATTTCTGTAAAACCTGAAATAAATTTATTTCCATAATCCTTCAAAACTTAAGTTCTTTAAACAATATAAATATGAAGCATCTTCATAATACTGTAAAATTTTAAGAGTCTATATATTGCATACCCTTCCTATAAGTATCATGTCCATATCTGTCCATATATTAAGAAGTGCAGTGGAGATCTGCTAAATTGTATTAATGTTGAATGAAGTGCATTATAATGCTTTCATTTCTCTCTTTCTGAATTTGTTTTGTCAAATCTTACAGACAAGAAGACGATCAGAAACGGTCTTTGGATATTCTTTCAGGGAAACTGGAGTCAATCCATGACATTGATGAGTTAACAGCCATGGTGAGCAATATTATTTCTTCAGTCCGTTGATAATGTATACAGCTTTTCAGTTTTCTTAACATTCCAATTTGTAGGGTGAGCATTTGGAAGACTTAGAATCTCCATTTTTGGGGTCCGTACATTGGCTTACATTAGTATAAATACAACTTAAATTCCTCCGTCAACTATTGATGCAAGTTAATTGGTTATCCTCAGCCTTTTAAGAAACCAGTTTGCCTACATTGGTCAGCTCAACATTTTATTAGTTTAAATATTCATGGACTTATGTGCCAACAAATTGGACTTCATTAGTTTGCAACACAGTTGGACTGGAGAACATTTCTGATTTGTTCTGCAAGGAAACCACGCTCATACCAACAGCCGGTCTGGAATGTATAATTCAATCCAGTTATTGTTAGGCTGGTCACAAAGTTTGGATAAGATTAATATTATTATCCAAGAAAGCAGAGTGCTCATGCTCTTGAGTTCAGTTCGATATTACTTGTGCACAAGCTTGCAGTATGATAGTTGGAATATTGATAGGTCTCATTATCTCTCTGCTCACCTGTTTCCTTATCATATAGAGTGAATCAAATATGTTGATGACTAGCAAATGAAATGTTGAGTAATTGTTGATAAGCTTGATTGGGAAGAATTCAGTCGCTCTGAATGAAGTTGATTGCAACTGCTTCAGATTTGCCTTTGCATTTGCATTCTGGATTTTCACATTGATGTTTAGAGGGGATGCTCATTATCATTCACTCCTCCTTTCTCTGTTACATATTTAATTCCTCCCCAAAATTTTACCAATGTTTGCAGGATTGCAGAATCTGACATAAACCATTGGTTTTTGGGATTGTCTGACTATAGCTTGTTGCTTCTGTGATTTGTTCCCAAGTCATTTGATCAAATTGGGGACTGAGAAAAGTTAGGCTGGAGATGCTTTAAGAATCATGAACTCAAGAAATTTTAAAAAGTAAGTGCAGGACTCAGACAGTTGATTCCACAAGCCTTCTCTGCCAATTAGTATAAGTGACATACAGAAGGTTTGATCATTTAGCCTCATGAATTTTTCCACCATTAAGTGTGAAGTCATAGCAGATCTGCAGCTTAATACATAGCCTACTTTGCCTGATATGCTTTAATAACTTTGGAAAAGAAAGATCCTAATTAAAATTGGCATGGTTTCCAAAAAGCTAGGATGTGGACAAACAGCTAGATTTTCTACTAGCCCAATGGTAAAGATTATAAAAAACATTTTTGTGGGAGTCGGCGGGCAGGGTGGAAATGTCACAAATTCCACTGTGATTCTTCAAAACAATTGAAGGTAGTTTAAGAAAATTATACCAAGAAAATAAGGTGTTCAGTTCAATCTGCGCACATCTGTGTTTATCTTTCAAGAAAGTCATCCTAATCACATGTTCACATAGTCTTTTATCCTCTTTATCTTCAGTGACCTGTCCAACTTAGTCTTAGATCGTAACAGGGTCACTACTTTCAACAGTGTCAAAAGGGCTTGTTTTCCTTTGCGCACACGAGTCTGGGGGTGTGGGGGGGAGATCTGATTGATGTATGTAAAATTGTGAAAGGCATAGACAGAGTAAATTGTGGGAATTGGGCTTTTCCTTGGGCTGGTAAGTTATTATGGAATCCTTCCCAATGGCAGACATTGTCTAAGACCAGAGGCCAAAAATTTAATGGGAGGGGAGAGATTTAGGGGAGAATCTGAGGACGTTTAAAGGCAATCTCAGGAAAAGTTTTTTTTCATCTAGAGGGTGGTAGATATATGGAACATGTTTCCTGAGAGCATGGTAGAGGCAGATACTCGTGCAACATTTTAAGAAGCATTTTGATGAGAACTGAAAATACCAGGACATAGCTGAAAATGTGTTGCTGGTTAAAGCACAGCAGGTTAGGCAGCATCCAAGGAACAGGAAATTCGACGTTTCGGGCCAGAGCCCTTCTGAAGGGCTCTGGCCCGAAACGTCGAATTTCCTGTTCCTTGGATGCTGCCTAACCTGCTGTGCTTTAACCAGCAACACATTTTCAGCTCTGATCTCCAGCATCTGCAGACCTCACTTAATACCAGGACATAGTAGGCTATGGACCAAGTGCAGGTAAATGAGATTAGTGTATGCTGGTCATGGATACAGTGGGCCGAATGTGTGACCCTGTCGCCATTCAGGGAGGCATTGCATGCCAATACTAAATCTCACTTGGGATCTTAGATGCAAACACTTTAGAGGTATTTCTTCACTTCCCTGAAAGCTAAGACACCATTTCTGAGTCTGACCCTTTTTTTAAAAAGTTGATGCAACAATACCAAGAAGGAGGGCAGGTTATGTCTGAAATTTCCATAATAGTTCACTAGCCCAAGGAAAGACCTAAGTTCTGGTACGGACATGGCAGCTGGTTAGTTGAACTCACTTTATCTTCCAATGGGCGTACGCCAAACCTGCCGACTCTGTAACCCAAGTAAGTTACTTAGAGTATCTAAGGCCTATGCCTGCATGGGAGAAGTGTCTAAGGACTGTGTCCAAGTTCTCGGAGTGTTTCCTATTGGTCCTCCCTATTGTTAGCATGTCATCTAGATGTATGGTGACCTGGGGTAGACCTTGTAAAATATTTTCCATTGTCTGCTGAAAAATTGCACAGGCTGCAAATGGTAGTCTTGTATAACGGTACAAACCCTTATGGTTATTTGTAGTAATGTACTTCTGGGAATCCTCATTTAACTGCAATTACAAATACAGTGGCTCATGTCCAGCTTTGTGAAGGACAGATCCCCCACTGCCACCTTTGCGTATAATTCCTCTATGCGATGGATTGGATATTTATCCAGCCACAAAATGCAGTTTACCATTTGTTTGAAGTCCCCACACAGATTCTGCAAACTAGACCGGTTTGATGATTCCTTCCCTTTCCAGTCTACTGACTTCTGCAAATACTTTTGCCTGTAAGGTAAATGTTACTGGGCGGGCATTGCAGAATAGTGGAATTGCTGCCTGGTCATCATGCAAGGTGGCTTTGGCTCCTTTGATAGTTCCTAGACCTTCCTGAAAGGTTTCTGGGAAAAAAATTAGGACTTCATTCAGGTAGCCATTTTGTAATCGAGGAATGATGAGCCAATTTAGGTGAATCTTTCTTAACTGATTTTCTTTCATCAAGTTTGGGCCAAGCCTTTTACTAGAGTCAGCGGTAACTGAACCAGTACGTCTGGCAGCATCTGTGGAGACATCACTGGATCCAAAACATTAACTCTGCTTTTTATGTACAGATGCTGCCAGGCTTGTGGAGTTTGTCAATGAATGATCTTAAAACTTTATCATATGTTCTAATGTCAGTGTGTAGTGGGTATGGAAGGGCATTGCTTGGAGGTCTGAAAGAGTCAGCCACAAGCGCTACCAGGTCTCAAAGTAAGTTGTTCACAAGACATCGGTACTGTGAGACTTTGTTCCAGTTATAATCAAAAGTTATAATCAGTAAACCTGTCTAATACCTTAACCATCTTTTCAAAAAATTCAATGAGGTTTGTCAGGGATGACCAACCTATCATGAATAAATGTCAGCGCTCCCTGATTAACTGAAAATTTTGCCATGATTATATTGAGGTCATCTAGGTGGACCTCATAGAAATTCCTGACTGAGGCTGTTAATCTGGTCCAATCAGGATGCCCTACTGACAAAAATAAACAGGAGTTTCAGTCATCCTGTTCACTCTGAGAGAGTTGTATCATTCTCAAGAACTCTCCACAAACTCTCCTGATTGAGGGCTTATGCCCGAAATGGCGACTCCACTGCTGCTTGGATGTTGCCTGACCTGCTGTGTTTTTCCAGTGTCACTCTTTTCGACTCTGACTTCTCCAGCATATATATTCTTCTCTTTCTCCTAAATGAGGGGTGTCTTGGTGATGTGATACTGGCCTCTGTGGAGTTATTTCATTGGTGACAAGAGAAAAATACACTCTTGAAGAAATATATCTGCAACAGTCATCTTTGAGTTGGGGTAACCATTTCTGTCATTATGCTGTTATTAAGAAACTTGACTTGTTCAATGTAAACAATAAAGTTTACATTAATAAAGTTTTACTTATTGATCAACATATCATTTTTAAAAATTTGTATTTACAAAGATTATATTTCGTCTTCACCAGTCTATTATTTCATCCAAGCTGCTCCAGCTCACAGACTTTTGCTAGGTAGCAGCAAAAATGCAGGTTGTTATCCGGAGGGAACTGATAATGGAGCAGAGGTTGTTCTGTGTTTGGGCTCAACAGGCTGCAGTTCAGCTTCAGAGGCATGGCCATCAAATTTGTGGTTGGGCTGAGCTTTGATACACAGTGAATCAGCCACAGGCAGGAGACCAGTGCTGAGAGAGAGAGAGAGAGAAATGAGTCTGGCAAGAGGAAGGGCTGAACACTGCTTGAGACAGTCTTGCAGGATGGGATGCTTGGGACCGTGTTAGCTGTTCCGGTGATCCCAACTGGTGCTGTGATCCACAATTTGGTACTGTTGAACTGACACATGGGGTTCCCCTGGATGAATTGTAACTTTGTATATACAAGTTGCTGTGACTCTTAAATAGTTCGTATCACATTCTAATGCACCGACTTCTATTTGTTCCCTCAAAGGATTACTATGTCTCTTTGGACTAAGTTTTTTTTAATTAACCAGAGATTTTTATTCATGAATGCCACCTTCTTAAAGACACAACAGTAATGAACTGCAACAGAGTGAACAAAAATGTACAGGGGACTTGAATCAAATTAAATTATTTCTTGTGTGATGATGTATCTCTGCTTTGGAAGACCTCAAGCATAATGGGCAATATCATGCGCACCTTCGTGTACAACTGCTTGTGGATGTAAATAACTGCCTTGTGTACTTTACTGGATAGTTGACTAAGTGCAAATGTAGACAATTGCCTCCTCACTCCTGCTCCTTCCCTCCACACACACTTAGCACGACAACCCAACCTAAGTTTGAATCCATTTGGAAATTTAAAAGAATTAGATTCTTGTCTCTAAGAAAACTTAAGTTACAGGCCAAGGAGATTTCTGAAAGCAATGAATATGGGCCAAGGAGCTTTCTGAAAACAAATGCTGGCGATCACACTGGGTCAGACAGAGAGACAGAAAAAGCTATCGGTTTGAGTCTAGATGACTCCTCTTCAGAGCCATCTAGACTCTTCGTAAGAGTCATCTGGATTGGAAAGGTTAGCTTGCTCTCTCTATGGATGTTGTCTGACCTGCTGTGATCTCTAGTACAGATTCCAGCATTGAACCTCCATGGAGATTTCTGTTTATCAACAGATGCTAGTATTTGATTTTTGACCCTTGTTAAAAAAATATCTTTCAGATTTTTCATAATTTTGTAACCACGGTCAGGATAAGTCATATTAAGCTTTATTCAGGAAAAACTTTGTTTGAATGGTAAGAGTGGGATTTTCCCTTAGTCGATGTGGTGCTAAGAAATATGTACTGTTACCTTGCCTGAAATGGTTTTTGGGATAACCTAAATTACAACAGAGACATACATGGCATTACAAAAATCTTGCAATGCAAAAAAAAATTGTTTAGGTCTCAGCAGTATAAACAATTAACTTTGATTTTCTTTGTGCTTCAATAGCTTCGAAATGCAGGTGAATATGCAGAACGTAAACTGATTAGAGCTGCCATTCGCAAACTTCGTGAGCGAGAGATTGAAGGTGGGTTAATTTGTGTACCTTCAGTTGTATTCATTCAATGAGTTTTTTTTCTTAACAGTGCTTGAATTCATGAGAAATCTGCATATTTTGCTACCTTTGAGCAGTAAGTGGATCAACTGTGGCTGCATTATCTTAAGGATTATACATCCAAAAATAAGTAAATTGGCCATGCTAAATTGCCCATAGTGTTCAGTGATGTGTTGGTTAGGTGCATTAGTCAGGGGTAAATGTAGAATGATTAAGGTAGGGGAATGGGTCTGGGTGGTTACTCTTCAGAGGGCTGGCATGGACCTGTTGGACCAAAGGACCTGTTTCCACACTGTAGGAATTCTATGAAATCTATTATTTCCCTTTGAAAATGTTATAACATCGCACCAGCAAACCAAAATTTAAAGAATAAGAAAGTTTACAAGAAATTTAGACCAAGACCAATTATCCATGAGCTTTTATGTATCGACTTACCGTACAAAATCTGTCTACAATTCCATTTTTTAAAAGCGCAAAAAACAAATGTCAAGTTTCAGCTAATTATCTTAGGAATCATCAGATAGTAATCAGGCATGAGAACTCTGGTATTTTGAGAAAGTTCTGAGAAATACTTTAGCACTGGTACTACTATCCTAGATAAGATTAACAGTCATGACATCATCCAATATTCAGAATTAAATATTTTACTATCAGTACAATATAACACATTTCAAAATCAACAAAGTACCTTTGAACTGTAGTCACTATGGCAATTTAGGAATAACCCCCAATATGCATTTTTCAGAAACCCAGGCATAGAACTTTACAAGTGACCAAATAATCATACAACCTTAAGTCATGGTTGATAAATGCCAGCCAGTACACTGGGAGAACTCTCCTTTTTCTTGAATATTGCTGTAAGATCTTTTGTGTCTGCCTGAGGTAGGGCCTCAGTTAATTTTTATATTTGGAAATTGTACTTCCAGTGGTGCAACATTTTTTTCCAGGGCTGCACTGAAATTTCTGGCTAGATTAATTGTTCAGGTTTCTCAAGTGGAGCTTTAACTCATAGCCTTTTGACTGAAGGAGGAATGTTACCAATGAACATAGGTTGACATCGACATATTGCTGAGCATTACCCATTAGCATAACTTTTATTTCTGATCAGTGGTTCCCTAGCTAATCTAAGCAATATAAGAATATGTTCCAAAATTGCTTGTACACTACATAGACTGTTCATTTTCTGTTATTCAGCTGCATCCATGCCAAACAAGCCAGTTGGCATGCTAGTTCATAATAGAGCACTGCAAAATGAAAGAACAATAAGCACTTACCCTCTGAACATCACATCACAAAAAACATGGTCAACCAAAGATCTACCTACAAATGACAAGAAAAATGTTCTTCAAACACAAGTGAGTATTTCATTAATCTAATCAATAATCTAGTATCACCTCTTCATATTAAAAAGAATGTTAACTGCCTTGATGAGCATTTACAAAAACAAAGCACCAAAAATATAAATTATGAATGGACAATTTTAGAATTTTGAATGCTTTTGTCCAATCATAAATACAGATTGGGACAAAAAAAGGAAAAGTAAGCGCTTGGTTTACCTGCTAAATCAAGTGATCCTTGATATTTATTTTGAACTGACAACTTGAAGTGATTTAATAACATGTCAAAGGTAACTGCCATTGAAATATCTGTTGCTTTTGCATATTTCTGTGTTGTTTGCTGTCCCTTTGCTATGACAGGCCCATTATTCCTGATATTGATTTTTAATTGGTATAAGAGATATATGCTCACAACTAACATTACTACTTTGATTGTACTAGGTTATTTCTGTTTATCATTCAGTTTTGACATCCCATTAACTTGAATATTTGAGATGTATAGAGTTCACCTTGACATAGGTGCAATATATTCATTGTAGGGATCATGTGGTACCCAGAAATCCTTATTCCCTTACTCATTCTTGCCTTTTTTGGCTATTTTTAATGTAAGTGTGTGTATCATTTTAAATTTCAATTTGAATGGCAAATTCTGGCTGCCAGGAAAGAAATGATATGTAAATTTCCATTATAAGTTGATCAAATTAGAGTGCTCAATTAAATATAACTCTGTTGTGCATGTTATTATTTGACATGATTGGAAGCTGCATTGATGCAGTGTTCATTTTAAGTGGCTTTCCACATGTTATTTGGAAGTACTTCTGGCAAGGCAATCAGCACACACCTTAAAAATATTTTCTAATCAACATGTTGAGATGTTATTACTGTAAATTCTCTGTATCCATGAAATCACGAATTGTGAATTCACCTATCCACACCAAAAAAATCAACATCCGCAGGCAATATTTGCAAATCTGCAATTTTTAACCTATTTTTAACAAGCTTTGCGCTGTCAAATGTTGTCATTTATGGGGGTTCTCAGGAATGGAACCCTTGCAGGTACAGAGCAAAGACTGTACACACCTCTGGAGCAGGTGGGATTTGAACCCTGGCCTTCTAGCTCAAACACCTTTAAAGCTATTGATTTAGGTGGCTTTCCAGTCTGGGAAATGATTGCCCATCTTATATGAGTAACAGCGTATCATTGGGAGGGTTGACAGTGGGAGGAGGAGAGTTGTTGGCAAATCATCTGTTGAAATCTGGAAACTTGCTTAAAACTACATTCCAGAGTTTCTAGTTGAGGGGTTTCTTTTATCTGAAGCCTTCCCCAGTCACTTCAAGTAACACCAGTCATACTCTTCTGCCAATTTGAAATGTAAGTACTGGTATGAATACAACAAGCAGTTGGACTTCACCTTGGAGTTGTGTGCATGGGACACAACAGAATTCAATTTTACATCTGAGCTCATTTTTAGGGTGCAGGGGGTTGATTAGCTCAGTTGACTAGCCAGCTAGTTTGTGATGCAGAGTGATATAAGCAGCGTGAATTCCATTCTCAGACCAGGTAAGTTACCATGAAGGCCCCTCCTTCTCGGCCTCTCCCCTTACCTGAGGTGTGGTAACCCTCTGGTTAAAACACCATCAGTCATCCCTCCCTAATGAGACAGTCATCCCTCCCTATAGTCCAAGTCTGACTTTACCTTTACCTTTTTATTGTCGAGGTGGGTTTTCTGCTAAATAGCTGTTGTTCATTGTAGATAGTTATTTCTTCATTAATAAAATGCTTTAAATATGTTCAAATACAATTGCATGTGAATGCATGTCCTACTTCATGTCAAGATTCTCTCAGGAATATTTGGGATGCCAACCACAGTTAGCAACAAAAGGGTATATAGGTCTATATTTGTTGCTCTCTAGAATCTTTCATATTTCTAAATGTTTTGAAAAATTACATGATGATTTCTCACTTTTTTTGCACTTTAATATATTATTTCCTTTATAATTTCATATCTTAACTCTATTAATGGTAATGTCTATATGTAATTAGGTGTTCTTGGAGGAAGTTTCACAAACGTCTGTACGATCTTAGCAATGCCTTGAATTTTCATCAAATATATTCCATCTGTAAATTTTTGAGTCAGACGTGTCGTTCTTTCAGCAATCCTAACCATTTTTTTCCATTATAAATTGCTATGTTTACATTAATAATGGTTTCATTTATATCATTATATAATCAAATATCCTTGGATAAAATTTCTCAGCTGTCACTGCCATCTTGATAATGTATTGAATTTTCAGCAAATGTTATACTTGTAAATTCCTGAGGCAAATGTGTTTGCTGTTTCACCAAACCTGCCCAGTTCTTTTCCCTTGACTTCCCTTCTCCTCTTTAAAATCTCCATTTTTTTTCCCTCTTGCTGTCTTCTTTTTCAGCCTTTCCAAGAGTATCAGAAACAAGAGGTGGTCCCATAGTGGTAATATAATTGGATTAGTAATCCAGGACCTCAGGTTAATGTTCTGGGGACAAGGGTTCAAATCCTACCATAGCACATCATGACATTTTGAGTTTAATTACAAAACGGAAGGCTCAACAGAAGAAGGCACAAAATATTCTGGAACCTGGTTGTGATTTCAAGAGATTAAATTTTATTTGTTTTTCTACATGAATAGGACTTGTATTTATTGGAAAAGCATACCATTCAAATCTTGTTTATTTGGGAATAGTTAGTAGTTAGAGATTTATTTGGTTTATTAATAGTTTAGTTAATTTGCTCACTGTTAGAGTTAGATAAATAAATTGTTACTTGTTGATTTTAAAGTGAGTGTCGGTGTTTTATTTAACCTCTAGAATTTGCTGAAGGGCAGGTTACACCTCTATTTACATTCTTACAGATTATACAGCAAGATGCTCCACTTTGGGTGTTTTGGTTTTACTTCTCAGAGGTGTGGGATCAACCTTCGCTTTATAACACAGCAAAGGACAGCAAATTCTTTTAATAATCAGCACTTATTTGACCAGATATGTGCTGGTTGACCAAATATTCTGGATAATTAAGAGCTATGTATAATCACAATAAACCCTGGCCAAGCAAAACTTTGAAACATTACATAGAATTTTTGAGGGATGTTAAGATATTAACACACTTCTTAAAATCAATCTAAGAACAAACAGTAATTAATAGAAATATAATGTAGAGGGTATAAACATCACTGTTATACTTTACAGCACAAGTATTTGGATATATCGCAGTAGGTCGCTGTATTTGAGATATATAATTTTTGCCAGTTTATCAAGAGTGCTAGTTGATAAATGTTGGTTAAAACAAAATTTGCATTACAACAGAATATGCAGCAAAAAATATGGAGGCTAATCTGTAGCCAGTAGTCTCCCATGAGCATTAACTAGATGAAAGACCAGATAATCAATTTCAAGGAACTAATTAAAGATGAAATATTGGCTAAAATACTGATCTCTCTCTCTCATTCTTAAAGTGCAGTGTGATCGTTTATGTCTGGTGAAGAGGATAGATGGGACTTAGTTTAATGTTTTATCTAAAGAATAACATGTCTTATTGTGTAGCACTCAAGTCTCTAGATTTGGACTTGAAATCAGATGCTTCACTTTGAAGTAATATTCAAGTGCCAATTGCTCCACAGATGCCATATTTAAGATAATTGATCGTTTCCTTTTACACTTTTGATTATTGCTACAAAATGTTATCCCTATGACTCAGAGGCAGGCTACTCACTCAGCTGCTCTGCCATAAGATGCCCATTAAAAACATCTCTGGGTATTTTAGAATCCGTGAAAGTCAGATCCAATGATTATGGGCTGAATTTTCCCCAAGTGTTGCTTTTGGAAAGATTCATGGGAGGAGGTCAGCCATGGCCCACATTGACTTTTCTTGTGCAATTGTCTACTTTTCAGCTCATTAATTATGCCACTGGCCTCTTCAGACCTGGCTCATGAATCATACAAAAGAAATATGGAAGCAAATACTGCTGCCCTTACTTTGCAACATTTACACTGCTGGCATCATATTCAAACCCTCAACATCAGTGTTTCTGTCACTTCAGGAACTGGCCCTTAAGCTGTGGTCCTACACTGTTTGAACTTAAGATGGCACAGAAAGGGAAGACGGCAACTCTTTTTTTTTTCTGACAGAACCTGGAGGTCCCGTGAATGCTTATCATTGAAAGAAGGGGAGTGATCTTTTCTG
Source organism: Hemiscyllium ocellatum (assembly GCF_020745735.1). Lineage (NCBI taxonomy): Eukaryota > Metazoa > Chordata > Chondrichthyes > Orectolobiformes > Hemiscylliidae > Hemiscyllium > Hemiscyllium ocellatum. Next base: position 17,835,662 of record NC_083424.1, read on the forward strand.
CAAACGGGCCAAAGGCAACAACCTAAGTCAGTGCAGTGTCCCGAGGCAAAAGATATACCTGGCAGTGCTGTAAGAAGATTAATGACCTTCTGTGCCACTGATTTCTCTGTGCTATCTCACATTCTCAGGGCCACTACTACTTAATCTAACTCATGGATTGACGCTGAGCTTTTGTATGCAGCGTGTCCTTACAATGGCTCTCATCCACCTTATCCTCCCAAACTATTGACATCTCTTGTCCTCTGGACTTCCTAGCTACTCTTTGGGAACATCTTATTATCACTGCCTTTATGTCATTACAGGAAAAATAGTCTTTCATAACCACGCCAGGAGTACCATGACTTGGCAATGCAGCAGATATTTGACTCCTCACCTGAATGAGGACATAAGGCTTCTGGGTAATCAAAGATGGAGGAAGGGAAAAATTTATGGCTGTAAGAGCGGCTCCTTTTTTTTTTGAGTTATTTTAGATGCTGGAGGTGATTTCCTCGAATTCCAGTAGCAGCAGTTACTGTTTGATATGCTGTTGCATTGTTTTGGAATTTTGGGAAAAAAAAAGTCAAAACAACAGCAGTTTTAAAAGGGAGAAGAACAAACAAAGGAAACACATGGTGAGGACAGTGCAAGGGAGAGAGGGAGAGAGGGAGAGGGGGAGAGAGGGAGAGAGGGAGAGGGGGGAGAGGGGGGGGAGAGGGGGAGAGGGGGAGAGGGGGAGAGGGGGAGAGGGGGAGAGGGGGAGAGGGGGAGAGGGGGAGAGAGGGGGAGAGAACCTGCCTTTGCTGTTTTTGAATTCATGTGTCGCTGGACATCGGAGTGCATCTGGGAAAATTAACAAACAGTGAATTTCGCAACTAACCTTGGAAGAACTGGTTTGGGCGAAGTTCACAACACAGAATCAGATAAGTTAATTGTTGTTTTAAGTCTGTCCAAGAGAAAGGCTGTATTAGTGAGTACAGTGGGTTCTTTCTTGATTATGTTTTTGGAGATAAGTCTCTTGATTAAACATAAAATATAAGCCACTGCTATTAATTTAATCTGGTGCATTATTTTGTAGAGAAATAAGACTGTTATTTTCTGGGCCTATAGATTATGAAGGAGCAAAAATGGCCTTTGCAGTGATATGTACTTCTTGTCAGATGTGGGAGTTTAAAGAGAGTTTAAGGGTTACTGAGGATTATATCTGCCATAAATGCTGTTGGATGCGAATCTTATCAGATCGAATGGATTGGTTGGAGAGACAGATAGAAGCGATGAGGAATTTGCAACGGCAACAGAATGTGATGGATGGCAGTTATTGGAAGGGGGGGCAAGTCTCAGATACAGTCACATAGATGGGTTAACTCCAGGAAGGGTAAGAGAGGTAGGCACCTAGGACAGGAGTCTTTTGTGGATATACCCATTTCAAACAGGTATGCTGTTTTGGAAAATGTAGGGGGTGATGGATTCTCAGGGGAACGTAGCATGAATAGCCAAGTTTCTGGTATTGAGGCTGGCTCTAATGTAATGTGGGATACGTTGGCTTCAAAGAGATCAATTGTGTTAGGGGATTCTGTAGTCTGAGGGACAGACAGATGTTTCTGTTGCCAGCAGAGAAAAAGCAGAATGGTGTGTTGTTTCTCTGGTGCCAGGATCAAGGATGTCTCTGAGAGGGTGCAAAATGTTCTCACGGGGGGAGAGGGGCCAGCAAGAGGTCATTGTCTACATTGGAACCAACGATATAGGAAGGGAAATGGTTGAGACTCTGAAGGGAGTTTTCAGAGAGTTAGGCAAAATTTAAAAAGGAGGTCCTCAAGGGTAGCAATATCTGGATGACTCCCAGTGCTACGAGCTAGTGGGGGCAGGAATAGGAGGATAGAGCAGATGAATGCATGGCTGAGGAGCTGGTGTATGGGAGAAGGATTCACATTTTTGGATCATTGGAACCTCTTTTGGGTAGAAGTGACCTGTACAAGAAGGACGGATTGCACCTAAATTGGAAGGGGACTAATATACTGGCAGGGAAATTTGCTAGAACTGCTTGGGAGAATTTAAACTAGTAAGTTGGCAGGGGTGGGACCCAAGGAGATGGTGAGGAAAGAGATAAATCTAGAGAAGTGATTGCTGGGCCTCTTGCTGAGATATTTGTATCATCGATAGTCACAGGTGAAGTGCTGGAAGACTGAAGGTTGGCAAACGTGGTACCATTGTTTAAGAGGGGGGTAAGGACAAGCCAGGGAACTATAGACCAGTGAGCCTGACCTCAGCGGTGGGCAAGTTGTTGAAGGGAATCCTGGGGGACAGGATGTACATGTATTTGGAAAGGCAAGGACTGATTTGGGATAGTCAACATGGCTTTGTGTGTGAGAAATCATGTGTCACAAACTTGATTTGAGTTTTTTGAAGAAGTAACAAAGAAGATTTGAGGGCAGAGCAGGAGATGTGATCTATATGGACTCCAGTAAGGCGTTCGACAAGGTTTCCCATGGGAGACTGATTAGCAAGGTTAGATCTCATGGAATACAGGGAGAACTAGCCATTTGGATACAGAACTGGCTCAAAGGTAGAAGACAGAGGGTGGTGGTGGAGGGTTGTTTTTCAGACTGGAAGCCTATGACCAGTGGAGTTCCACAAGGATTGGTGCTGGACGCTCTACTTTTTGTCGTTTACATAAATGATTTGGATGCGAGCGCAAGAGGTACAGTTAGTAAGTTTGCAGAGGACACCAAAATTGGAGGTGTAGTGGACAGCGAAGAGGGTCACCTCAGATTACAACAGGATCTGGACCAGATGGGCCAATGGGCTAAGAAGTGGCAGATGGAGTTTAATTCAGTTAAATGCGAGGTGCTGCATTTTGGGAAAGTAAATCTTAGCAGGACTTGTACACTTAATGGTAAGGTCCGAGGGAGTGTTGCTGAACAAAGAGACCTTGGAGTGCAGGTTCATAGCTCCTTGAAAGTGCAGTCGCAGGTAGATAGGATAATGAAGGCGTTTGGTATGCTTTCCTTTATTGGTCAGAGTATTGAGTACAGGAGTTGGGAGGTCATCTTGTGGCTATACAGGACATTGGTTAGGCCACTGTTGGAATATTGCATGCAAATCTGTTTTCCTTCCTAACAACAAGATATTGTGAAACTTGAAAGGGTTCAGAAAAGATTTACAAGGATATTGCCAGAGTTGGAGGAATTGAGCTATTGGAAGAGGCTGAACAGGCTGGGGCTGTTTTCCCTGGAGCATCTGAGGCCAAGTGGTGACCTTTATAGAGGTTTACAAAATTGCGGGGCATGGACAGGATAAATAGGCAAAGTCGTTTCCCTGGGGTCGGGGAGTCCGGAACTAGAGGACATAGGTTTAGGTCGAGAGGGCAAAGATATAAAAGAGACTGAAGGGACAACTTTTCCACACAGAGGGTGGTACATGTATGGACTGAGCTGCCAGAGGATGTGGTGGAGGCTGGTACATTTGCAACATTTAAGAGGCATTTGGATGGGTGTATGAATAGGAAGGGTTTGGAGGGATATGGGCCGGGTGCTGGCAGGTGGGACTAGATTGGGTTGGGATATCTGGTCGGCATGGACAGGTTGGATCAAAGGGTCTGCTTCCATGCTGTACATCTCTATGACTCTATATTCCTGAAGTTGGTTGATAAAGAGGGCACACACTTGTGTGGGGACTCGAATCTTCATGTGCTAATCCTGTGCAGCTTTCCTATTAAAGCCAGTGCTAACTCATTCTTATTCTGAACAAGCTTTTGTGCCTTTCTCTCAAATAATTTTCCTCTGGAAGAAGTTGGCTAATGCCATCCACATTGAGTTCAACTACCACCTCAGAGGAGGAAGCTATTCACCATCAGAGAATGCACCAGCAAGATTTTCACCTGAATTTTCCACCAACTCAGACTTTCAACTAAGTGGGTATTCTTAGCTAGATTAGATGTGGGAAGACATTTTGATGAGCACATCTCTGTCATGCCTCTGCAGCTGGTCAAGGAAGAAATGCTGCAGGATGCTGGCATAGAGGACTTCCAGAAATGATGCACATGCTCAGCCCTAAGTTGAAGATGATCTCATAGACTTTGCCATTAATGCACAGTGGGGCTCAGCAATAGGACACAAGTTTGTCAGGTAACCTGGATGGAAGAGTCCATAAATATTATTAGTTCCATGCTGGCTCTGGCATACATGAATCAGAGTCAGGTTTAGGGTTGTGCTGGAAAAGCACAGCAGGTCAGGCAGCATCCAAGGAGCAGGAAAAGGGACATTTTGGGCCAAAAGCCCTTCATCAGGAATGGCCCAAAATGTCAAATTTCCTGCTCCTCTGATGCAGCCTGACCTGCTATGCTTTTCCAGTATCTGCAATACTCATTTTTGCTATACATGAATCAGGCTACTTTCATGGACATGTTAGCTATCGCTGTGGAGACCCAGATCCAGTACATTCAGTACCTGCCAGAAAAGTGCATAAATCTGCACTCCATTGCTGTAACCATTGGTGCTTAGCATCGATGGCAAGACAAAAGGGGAATGGGGGATCCTGACTCATTCCAAGTACACCTTCCTCTCATGGAGACAAACTGGTACTAGTAGGCAGTGAGACACAGGAGGAACCACACACTGGCTTCTGAGAAGCTTCCTCTCAGAACACTGTAAAGGTGTCTGTCTTCTCCACTTTACCCTGCTTGTGAATTAAAAGCCTGCAGAAGTTCAAGCCAAGGAGGGTGGGTCTACATCTGGCATGACACTTTCAGTAGCCCAGATCCCCGAGACCTAATCTGATTTGGGGACCACTAGCCATTTCTTCCAGAGCAACGGGGCCAACTACAGGACAAGCTCCCTCTGCTCTAGCTGTGAACCCAGGGGACACATGTAGATCTGATAAAATGTTTTTTTACCTTTAAGTGCACATTATAACAATAAATATTTGTTATAAATAATTATGCAGCTTTGTTTACGTATCTTCACTGACTTGTAAAATGTGTCTCTAATCATATTGTTGCTACTGAACCTGATTATTGCACCCATTTGACATATAAGCATTTTCTTCAGACATCCCAAGATGAAAGAAGTTGTAACAGACAAACATTGCTCAGCTTTGACAAGCAACCAATTCCTTGATTGAAAGAAGCATCAGACAAATCAGATCCCAGAACCTTCACATTGGTGACTGCAGCCAAAGCATTACACTTCAGTGTAGACAATGCTGAAGTTAAAAGCATTTTGTAAGCATAGTGGTAGGTTGCCCTACACAGCTCAAACATGCTGAAACCCAAGTTATGAGTTGGAGGATAGAGTCAGGTGCACAGATCTCGAGAGGCAGCATTGAGTTCCATATTTCAGCATTACAAGGAAGCACTTGGCTAATGTGGTGCCACTGTTTAAGAAGGGTGGTAAGGCCAAAACTGGGAACTATAGACCAGTGAGCCTGACACCGTGGTGGGCAAGTTTACTTAGATTACTTAGTGTGGAAACAGGCCCTTCGGCTCAACAAGTCCACACCGACCCGCCGAAGCGCAACCCATTCATACCCCTACATTTATCCCTTCACCCAACACAACGGGCAATTTAGCATGGTCAATTCACCTGACCTGTACATCTTTGGTGCTGTGGGAGGAAACCGGAGCACCCGAGGAAAGCCACGCAGACACAGGAAGAATGTGCAAACTCCACACAGTCAGTCACCTGAGGCGGGAATTGAACCCGGGTCTCTGACACTGTGAGGCAGCAGTGCTAACCACTGTGCCACCGTGCCGCCCACTAAGTTGTTGGAGGGACTCCTGGGGGACAGGATGTATATGTATTTGGAAAGGCAAGGACTGATTAGGGAGAGTCAACATGGCTTTGTGCATGGGAAATCATGTCTCACAAACTTGATCGAGTTTTTTGAAGAAGTAACAAAGAGGATTGATGAGGGCAGAGATCTATCTGGAGTTCAGTAAGGTATTCGACAAAGTTCACCATGGGAGACTGGTTAGCAAGGTTAGAACTCACGGAACACAGGGAGAAGTAACCATTTGGATACAGAACTGGCTCAAAGGTAGAAGACAGAAGGTGGTGGTGGTGGAGGGTTGTTTTTCAGACTGGAGGCCTGTGACCAGTGGAGTGCCACAAGGATTGGTGCTGGGTTCACTACTTTTTGTCATTTACATAAATGATTTGAATAAGAGGTACAGTTAGTAAGTTTGCAGATGACACCAAAATTGGAGGTGTAGTGGACAGCGAAGAAGGTTACCTTAGCTTACAACAGGATCTGGACCAGATGGGCCAGTGGACTGACAAGTGGCAGATGGAATTTAATTCGGATAAATGTGAGGTGCTGCATTTAGGGAAAGCACATCTTAGCAGGATGTATACACTTAATGGTAAGGTCCTAGGGAGTGCTGCTGAACAAAGAGACCTTGAAGTGAAGGTTCATAGCTCCTTGAAAGTGGAGTCACACATAGATAGGATAGTGAAGAAAGTGTTTGATATGCTTTCTTTTATTGGTCCGAATATTGAGTATAGGAGTTGGGAGGTCATGTTACAGCTGTACAGGACATTGGTTAGGCCACTGTTGGAATATTGCATGCAATTCTGGTCTCATTCCTATTGAAAAGATGTGAAACGTGAAAGGGTTCAGAAAAGATTTACAAGGATGCTGCCAGAGTTGGAGGATTTGAGCTACAGGGAGAGTCTGAACAGGCTGGGGCTGTTTTCCCTGGAGCGTCGGAGTTTGAGGAGTGACCTTATAGAGGTTTATAAAATCATGAGGGCATGGATAGGATAATTAGACAAAATCTTTTCCCTGGGATAGGGGAGTCCATAACTAGACGGCATAGATTTAGGGTGAGAGGGCAAAGACATAATATAGACCTAAGGGGCAGCTTTTTCACGCATACGGTGGTAAGTTAATGGAATGAGCTGCCAGAGGAAGTGGTGGAGGCTGGTACAGTTGCAACATTTAAAAGGCATTTGGATGGGTATATGAATAAGAAGGGTTTGGAGGAGTATGGGCTCGGCATTGGTGGTTGGGATATCTGGTCGGCATGGACAGGTTGGACTCAAGGGTCTGTTTCCGTGCTGTTTATTGTCCAAGGTGTATCCAAGGTTCCAAGGTGTGTGTACAGAGAGATTCAGCCTGCAACAATTACACAAGGTAATAACTTTCCCTGTGATGACGACAGTCAAACACCGCTGACAATGAGGTTCTCCATTATCAGTGATTTCCCATTGCAGGGCAGTATAGACTGCAGCTAAGCAACTTTAAGAGCACTGCATCATCAACCTGCAGAGTTCATCAACTGAAAAGACTTCTACTCCAGCGATGTCTAGTTCATCTGAGACTATAAATACAAAAGTCTGGAGGTATAAATCCAATATCCAGGGTGGTATCACAAAGCGTACACACTGGAAATGTAAAATGTCCATGCATCTTTGCAAAGTCCTTAGGTATGCATCTCTGCTGGGAGTCTAAGGCTACCCCATCCATTCATGGCTGATGACATCTCTATAAAGCATTCAAACTGACACAAATACAATATGATGTTGCACATAATTCTACCAGAACCACAGTGGAACAGACAAAGTATTCCTTAAAATGAGATTTTGATGTCCTGGACCACTACATTTGTGTCCTGCAGTATAATCCATAAAAAGCGTATGCTGCATCATCTTGATATGCTATGCCTTTCACAACTAGAACCAAATGAAGGGGTAGGTTTATGACTAGATATTATGACAAGGACCCAACAACTGTGTGAATAGATCCCAGATGGTTGAATAGTGTGGGTGTGATCAAAATAGTCAGAGGCATTTAGACCTCCGGGAATGAGGATGCTGCTTTGTCTGTATTGTTAAAACCACCTAAAGCTTGAAGAAATTAAGTTTGGTGGGGCATGATGGCTCAGTTGTTAGCACCGGTACCTCACAGCACCAAGGATCTGGATTCGATTCTCAGCCTCAGGCAACTGTCTGTGTGGACATTCTCTTTGTGTTGCCATGGATTTCTTCTAGGTGCTTTGGTTCCTCCCACAGTCCAGACACATGCAGGTTGGGTGGATTGGCCATGCTAAATTGCCCACAATATTTAGAAATATGCAGACTAGGTGGATTAGCTGTGGGAAATGCAGCTTTACAGGGATAGGGTGAGATACTCTTTGGAAGGTTGATGTGGACTCGATGGGCCGAATGGCTTGCTTCCATATTGTAGAGAGATTCCATAAATCCAGTTTATTTTTCCTTACCAGTTGCTGTAAGTTTTTAAACAATAAATCAGAAACTTTATAATTTGTGAACCAATCGTAGGCAAGTAAAAATACCTGGAGGAAAGCAAGATCACCAAACAGCAAGTCCTGGCAAAACAGGAATGCCATTTCAGAGATTTAGGAAATTTCTTCAGAGAATGGTGAACCTGTGAAATTCTCAAACACAGAAAATGGTTGAGACCAAAATATTGAATGATCTTAAGAAGGATTTGGATATGGTTCTGAGAACTAAAGGGATCAAAGAGTATGGTATAAAGCAGGAACAAGGCACTGAGTTGAATGATCAGCCATGATCACTTTGAATGGCAGAGCAGTTTCAAAGGGCTTGAATGGCCTATTGATGGTCTGTTTTCTATGTTTGTGTACTGTTGATGTTTCCAAAAGAATCATCTTAGTGAATCCTGTGAACAGAGATCATTGAATTGTTTTCCCAGTATTTTCCTGGACTCTCAAAATTCCTCTAACATGCACATGCAGACAGACAAAAAAAAGTGTTGTAAGGGAAATTTGAGTTTTAATTAGTAGAGTAATATTTTGATAGTTCATAATTGTATACCCGTAGCTAGAATCTATTCATTTCTAATTGTTGTTAAATACTGAAACCTGTTCTGTGCTTTCTGTAAATCTCCATCTAGAAGACAGGTAAATTGGGGAATTTTGCAAACTTTGAAAAAATCTTTAACCTTTTGATGAGTCTGGGAATAGTAGAGCTTGATTTCCAGCACAGCACTCCAGTGAGGTGCAACGATTTGCTGTGGGATGGAATGATGGCAGTGGTTGAGAATTAGTGAGTTGAGGGTTCCTACCCCAAATAAACATCCAACTGTTCCTGCAAGGACAGTAATTCAGACAATATATCAAATTCCAGGACAAAGCAGCCTGCTTGGTTGGCATCTTCTCCACCACCATCTTCCCATGATCCTTTTACAACCGATGCTATTTACATTCATTCTCTTCGTTAATGATGTAATATGCATTATGACAAGTCACAAAGGTTCCTAAACCAAACCTCTACCACTTAGAAGGACAAAGGCAGTTGATGCATTGGGATGTCACATTTACAAGTTCCATTCAATGTCATGCACCATCTGACTTCATAGGATCATAGAATCTAAACAGTGTGGAAGCAGGCCATTCAGCCCATCAAGTCTACACCAACCCTCTGAGGAGCATTCTACCTGCATTTCTCATGGTTAACCCACCTAACCTTTACATCCCTCGACACTACAGAACAATTTATTATGGCCAATCCACTTAGCCCGCACATCTTTCGGAGGAAACTGGAACACCTGGAGGAAAGTGCACACTCCACACAGATAGTCATCTGAAGGTGGAATCAAACCTGGGTACCTGGCACTGTGAGGCAGCAGCACTAACCACTGAGTCACTGGGCCACCCCAAGGTTAAACTATATTACTATGCCTTCACAGTTCTTGTGTCAAAATCATGGAACTCTGTCTCTAACAGCAATGTTGGTGCACCTGCACCCTCAAGAATTGCAGTAATTTGAGAGAACAGCTCACCACCGCCTTCTCCAAAGCAACTAATGGTGGGCAATTATTACAGGCTTAGATATTGATGGCCAAGTCCTATTAATTAAAAAAAAATGATAGTCTTTATCACAGATGCAATATGTATTGTCACACACTGGCTCTGACCTCTTCAACATTTTTAGCTCAATCCTGTTCTGTCTTAACTAAATTCATTCTCAGCCTAATATTTCATTAACTCCAAACTACGTTTCAGGGCAGAGTCTGTGTAGGGGTCTGTGTGATGTGGAATCTGATGAGATTTGTGGCAGAACCAGATGAGACATCTGATGAGATAATGAGGACTGCAGATGCTCGAAAGTCAGAATCGAACAAGTATGGAGCTGGAAAAAGCATAGCAGGAGAATCAATGTTTCAGGTTGAGACCTTTCATCAGGACTGAGACTGATGTTGATGTTGAGATCATCTTGCTTCATTGTTCATGCTTCTGACAAGTGACATGGCAACTTTCTTGTTAGGCAGTGGCAAGTTGAGAGTTAAGAGGGATTATTGCTTGTTGAATGCCTTGCTAACTGTGGGCTGTTTCTCGCCTGGAATGAGAGGGGGGGGCAGATATTAAAGTTGAAAGTAGGTGACACAGCTGTTTCTTTTTGTGTAGACTGGATGGTGCTCCAAGCAGTGATTAGGCATTGCAGAAGGCCTATACAGTTAGTGATGTCAGGAGTTGGGGTGGGTGAGAGCGAGTGGGGCCGATGTTGCAGGTAATAATGAGAATAGTAGAGCATGAGACTTGAAAGGGGACAGGTACAATAGCAGAAAGAATGGAAGTGTGAAGTAATGGAGATAAGATGGTTGTAATTGGAGATTGTCATCGATCTACTTTCTACAGTACTGTGCTTTCTTATAATTGACTGAGACTGTACTGACCCAGGTGACAACCTCAAACAGGCTGGCATAGTCTTATTTTGTATCCTTAACTGCTTATCATGGGAAAAGTGGAGAACCTACTTCTGCATTACCCTGGAGTATCCACGTCCCTGTGTGCAGGGATGCTCTGCTATGTCTTGAGAAAATATCAGGAACCATGCAGGGCAGCTCTGGACTGAGAATGCTTGTCTGCGTGTACAGTAGACTTTTAAAAATGGTGTGGGCACTAAGTTGTTTAAAGAATGGTGCATGGTAAGCTGTGGCTAGAATCGGACGTAATGGACATCAGAGTGGCAAGGTAGGTAGTTAATAAGGCAGATTAGGTAAGAAATTATGAGAAAACATACTAGCCATCATGGCAGAAATCCTTTGTAAAAACATCAATGCACTCTGACTTAGCCAAGAAAAAGTAAGATGCAGTTCGCTGAGCTCATATCCCCTCTGCATAACAATTTTCGTTTCTATCCTGGCTCAGTTAAGCAGCTGTTAAAGGCCTCATCCAAGTTTGGTCTTTTCTGGAGTTCATTATTCCATTGTTGCCTCAGCAGGCTGTGTAGAATCCAGTACAACCAGAAATCTGTTCCTTAAACCTAACCTATACCATCGTACTCAAGTGCATCCCCTGGCCATGCTGTATTAGATTGGGTTTTGGTCCTGCAAATGTTTCCAGTTTGATTCTAATCTAGGATATTATTCCCTTTCCTATTGTGTAACCTCTTCTACCAATTCCCTCCATTGCACTGCCAACTATCCGTTTCCTCTCAATCTGGCCTATTGTGCAACTCTTTCCCATTTGTTCCATAAATGGCAATTATGGTTATCAGGTGCCTAAATTACACTTACTCATCTTTTTTATTTCTATATGTATCTCTTCTACTTTCAAATCTTTGTTAAAACTAACATTCTTAATCAAGATTTTTGCCATCTTTCCTCAGTTCAGCATCCATGTCACACCTCTATGAATGTCCTTCTGACCATTTTTTCTAGGTTAAAGTTGCTAATACAATTTTGTGTAACATCACTGATATAAAGAGGTCACTGATTTACTCTGCGATGTATACTAATATTGTTGTGTTCTCGGTAACTGATTGGCACATAACAACATCTGAAAAACCATAGCCCAGATTCTATTCCATGCATTTTATCCACATAATGTTTTCAAATCAAAATCCTAAACAAATTGTGAAAAAAAGTTATGTAATTTACTCGAAAGTTTGTGTATTTGTGTTATTTATTAGATGCTGGATGACTTCCAGGAGTGTAGAGAATTGGAATTTTCAGTTGCTTTCACTGATTTTCTTATGCACTGAAAAGGCGTGAAGTTAAAAATGCAAACACTGCAAGACAGTCTGCTTTAACTGGAACTTTAAAGATAATTATTGTTGATTACTTTGTTACAGTAAATATCTAGCATCAATTGTACTTAGTTTGACATGTAAAATTCTACTGCCAACTTGATGATGAGACTCCCTGACATAGACAGGATACATGGTAGAAAATTCCAAGAAGTCTGACTTTTCCTAAACTCCTCACACTTTGTTTCAATTCCATTTTCTTTAGAGTAGGAAATATGTTGTTGGGACAACCAGATAATAGATAGCCAAGATAAAAAATAGCTGGCATTCCACATGATTCAGTTTTTTTATTTTTGCTGATGGAGCTGGAGAGGGCGGAAATGATGTAACCTTTAGTATGCTGAGTTTTAATGACACCTACTGGCAATAATAAGACATTGATGCAGTCACAGGAAACATTAGATGAGTTGTTTTGTGATTCATATCCTCAGTTTGGAATTTCCTACAAACCCATTATTTGCACGCAACAGACTAATATCCAAATATGGAATTGGATTCTTTGTTACGTCAACTTGAGTTTAATTAAATGAAAAGGAAAGAGTTCATTTTTTTGATCTAATGCTATTGACAATGCTATTTCTTACTCCCCTCCCCCCAGTTAAAAATGTGGATTCACAGGATTAAATAGTTTGAAGGATTATTTTCCTGGAATATCTTATCCAGTGGATATGCAATGCCAAATGCCAATTAAATCACTTTTTCTTGGATTTCTGAATAATAATGGAGAAAGATTTACAAAGATAATCTCCCTCCCATAATTTTTTTCTAATTTCCTACAAATTTGGCTTGTGTTGGTGACTGAGGTAAGTGGTCCTCACCCTGTACCAAATCTCCATTTCTCATGTTTGAATCTAAAGTTTGTTAATATGTTGTTGGTGATCGGTAATTCTGCTGCTTCTCACTCCTTCTTACCCCTCCTTTATTTCCCATATAATCATCCCTAGCAGCTTTGGCTCACATTGATTTCCACACTATCCTTATTGACTTTTAATTACCCACTGAAATGGATTATCACATTGATCAATTATAATCAATCTGTTTCAAAGAGGTGGAACACCACTGTTCATCAAATGGTACTAAGAATAAACAATGAATATTGTTTCACTAGCAAAATCATAGATCTCAACATTCATTGAGAAATGTTTTAAATCCATCTTTCTGTTCAGACATTGATTGACCTACTGTGCATTTACAGCATTTTCAGTATCTGTCAATTCTGTAAGTGGGATTGTGCCAGTTAGAATTCATGATAACATTTCCCAGATGCTTTTCTTATAATGCTTATTATATGTGCGAGACTCTGAAAAGTCTTTGAGGTTGAACAAGTAAGATGTTCTGGCCCTCATCGGCTGGTAAAGCGATTTCTGTTTGTAAAGGAATTAGCTTCAGGGAGTCATTAATGATTTTGCTCGCCACATTTCAATGTCTAAGCATTAGTTTTCCATCGGTGGGGTTGTGGTTCCAGTCTTAAGAAGCCAGATGCTTGTGTTGGTAACCATTTTGTTTGGGAAGGGAAAGATAATTAAGAAGTAACAAAACAATATTTGGTCTAGGTGTGACATAACAAAATGCTTCAATTTGTTATACGGAATCTTCCATTACTTCTGGATTTTCCAAAGAACTTTTGAGCCAAATAAGCAATACAGCAAACATGGCAAACAATTTACAAATGGCCAGAACTGGCAATGAGATAGTTAACTGAATCTATTTTAGTGATGTTGATTGATCAGCAACTATTGACCAGGACACTGGGGAGAATTTCCCTGTTTTCAGATAAAACCGTGTCTTGAAATTTTTCACATCTATCTGAGAGTCTGGATGAAACCTTTTTTAATGCCTCCTATCTGAATGTCAACATCTTTAGACTGAAATGCCAGCATGGACAATGTGCACAGGTGTCATGATCGTCTGACGAGAGTGTGAAGGTGGTGTATCACTAGTGAATAATGAATGCTATCTAACACAGAGAAAGCCAAATGAGGCCATTCATCCGTGTACTTAAATTTTTTCATTAAATTCGTAAGTTCTCCTGTGCATTCCCAATTCATTCACCTTTTTAAAAAAATGTTTGTATGATATATTGCTGGGTCAAAGTTCTAGAATTCCATTCCTAAAATATCAATGTACCTAAATCATACAAACAGCAGTGGTTCAAGAGAGAGCTCACCATCACTTTTGTAAGGACAACTTTTGATAGACAACAAATACTGACCCAACCAGGGATGCCTAAATACCTTGAAAGAACAAGTAAAAGAATGAAGATAGGATCATGCTTTTGTCCGCAAAGTTTTGTCATCAAATAGCCTGTCAGCAGCCAGTGTTTTGTAGATGTAGGATGACTACAGGTACCATACAGTATAGCTAATAAATCCAAAAGTATTGTATCACTCCAGGAGTCATGCCTTTCAGAGACAAGGTAAATGAAAAAGTGCTTTAACTGTTCTTTAATTCAAGCACACTAAATCCAAATTGAGCATAGGGACAAGGCAAATTTAAGAATGTGCATAAAAGAGAAGGATTTTTGTGGTTGGTTCAACAGTGAACCAAAAGGAATGATTGCATTCTTTTTTTTCTTTGCACTTCTCTTGCCAAGATCGAATTGTTTGCCTGCTGTTTTCCTTCCTATTTCACCATTCCTCATTCAGGAATATTATCAGCCAGATAACTGCCTGAAATGCCCAATTGGCTTCAATGCAGAAAAATGGGCCAAGGTGAGGGTCATGATTTAGAACAGTGGGCAGATATTCATCATGACTCAGTTATGATGCAAGTTCCTCCATTAAAGACATTTTGTATGAAATGTATAAAGCTTCTTCACATTGTAAAATGGGCACAAATCTGAAAATTTAGTCTGATGTTTTACTTGTGACAGCTAACAATTATGTGATGTTTGTGAAGCAATGTGGATATTTTTTAAACTTGCTTCATTTAGTTAAAATTCATATCATTCTATTTTCCTGAAGGTGCTGTGCCCTGAGCTGCTGATTATAACATTTCATAGGTTATGAAAGACATTGTAAACCAAAACTTTTATTCCCTCATCTTTAGGATGTTAACTCACAGCATGTGATTCCTTCCATAATTCATTCTAAGTTCCACTTAATTTGCTAAATATAATTTAAAAGTTTTTTTCCTCATTTTCTTCCTTTGGTTTGATTAGATTAAATTAGATTCCCTACAGTGTGGAAACAGGCCCTATGGCTCAGCAAGTCCACATCGACCCGCCGAAGAGTAACCCACCCAGACCCATTTTCCTCTGACTAATGCACCTAATACTCTGGGCAATTTAGCATGGCCAATTCACCAGGCCTGCACATCTTTGGACTGTGGGAAGAAACCGGAATACCCGGATGAAACCTATGCAGACATAGGGAGAATGTGCAAATCCAGACAGTCACCTGAGGTTGGAATCAAACCTGGGACCCTGGTGCTGTGAGGCAGCACTTCTAACCACTGAGCCACCATGCCGCCCAAAAAGAATATTTGTAATTACTGGAAGTTCACCTGACCAGGACATTTTTAGATTGTGGGAGGAAACTGGAGCACTCGGAGGAAACCCATGCTGACAACACAAACTCCACAGAGACAGTTGCCTGAAGTGGGAATTCAGCTGAAAATGTGTTGCTGGAAAAGCGCAGCAGGTCAGGCAGCATCCAAGGAACAGGAAATTCGACGTTTCGGGCATAAGCCCTTCATCAGGACGGTACTACAAGGCAGCAGTGCTAACCACTGAGCCACCCGAAGTATGACTGATCTAGATTACAGTCGAAGAGTGTGGTGCTGGAACATCACAGCCAATGAGGCAGCATCCGAGGAGCAGGGGAGTCGATGTTCTGAGCATAAGTTCTTCATCAGGCATGGGGGTGTTGCCCAAGGGGGCTGAGAGATAAATAGGAGGAGGACGGGGCTGTGAGGAAGGTAGCTGGGAATTCAGGTGGTAGATGGAGTAATGGGTGAAGATGATAGTTTGGAGGAGGGTGGGAAGGAAGATGGACACGTTAGGCAGTTCAAGAGGATGGTGCCAAGTTGGAGGGTTGGATCAAGGATGACGTGGGGCAGGGTAAAAGGGGAAACTGGGGAAATTTACATTGATCCCATGTGGTTAGAGGGTCTGAAGGCAAAAGATGAGTTGTTCTTAATCCAGGCATTAGGTGGCTAGAGTTTGGTGGTGGAGGAAGCCCAGAACTTACATGTCCTTGGCGGATTGGGAGGGGGAGTTAAAATGTTCTCCACCGACCCACTCTCCACTCCTCTGCCACCACAAAAAGTGCAAAACCTGTTCCCACACCACCCACCTCATGTACAAGGCCCCAAAGGATCCTTCTACATCCGACAGAGATTTAACTGTACTTCCACACACATCATCTACCGTGTCCATTGTTCTCGATGTGGTCTCCTGTACACTGGGGAAATAGTACGCCAACTTGCGGAACATTTCAGAGAACATTTCTGGGACACAATCACTAAACAACCCCACCACTCTGTGGCCGAACATCAACATCCCCTCCCACTCTGCCAAGGACATGCAAGGACAGCCCAACTGATGCCTGGAGGAAGAATGCCTCACCTTTCACCTTGGGACCCCCCCAATTCCATGGGATCAATGTGGATTTCACCAGTTTCCCTATTTCCCCTCCCCCACCTTATCCCAGATCCAACTTTCAACTCAGCATTGTCCTACCTGCCCAACTTCTTTCCCACCTTTCTGCTTCTTTCTCACCCTCTTCTTCAACCTATCACCATCACCCCATCTTCATCTACCTATCGCAATCCCATCTACCTTCCCCCCCGCCCATTTCTCTTAGCTTTCTTGGGCTGTCCCCACATTCCTGATGAAGAGCTTATGCTTGAAACATTGACTCTCCTGCCCCTCGGTTGCTGCCTGATCAGTTGTGCTTTTCCAGTACCACACTCTTCAACTCTGATCTACAGCATATGTAGTTCTCACTTTCTCCTAATATTAGATTACGGTTGCATGGGTAATCTGCTGACTCTATTACAAAAGTAAAATATTGTGAATGTTAGAAATCAGAAATTTAAAAACAAAACTTGCCAGATATACTAAATGGGTCCGGAAAAGTATGTACAACACACACAAACACATATTGTCTCAGATCGATGAGCTTTTGTCAAAACTGAGCAGATCACAGTCCTTATCCAACATGGTCATTTTTTCCAGCTAATTCCAGCTCAATATGATCCTGCCTTTTAGGTATCCCCAAATGATTGCTATTCAACAGAAATTGTTGGATGGCAGTCAAGTAGTTGTGTCTTCAGCTCAAGGTTACAGATTTCATTCGTAGGTTCCTGAAGTGACATTAGCAAAGCAAAAACTAGAATCAACCTGGAAGATTCTACATGTGGGACTATCTGGTAAAGCGCCTTTACCTGTAATATGGCAGGTTAGCATATGGCATATTATAAAACAACTGGTTGGAAAGACTGTTGTCACAGAGCTCCATCTCAAAATGCAGTAATGTGGTTCACGCATAGTTGTACTATTTTCAAGAACACGCTTTATTCTTTGTTCCTGGCTAGTGTTTCCTTTGTGGGGGTGTAGCTGTCCCACAGGCCCATTGATAATTTCCATCTTCTGTACTTTGAAACATATTAAAACATAATGCATTACATTGTTTTCCTGCCCTTAATCCTATGACTCACCAGCACTCTATAAATGTCATTGGCAGCAGGCTCGATATACCTGCTTGTCTGTATCGTCTTTCCTTGGGGAACTCACACATGAGTTGTATATTTTTCAGTGTGAAGTCAATCAGTCTCAAGGAATAGCACTGTCCTTCCAATGGCTGGTCTTCTAATGGTAGGAAAAACATTTGAGCAATAGTTCAGTGGATTTAATTCAGAGGAATGAAAGGAATATTAAGCTTTTCAAGATGCTTATTATTGAAGTTTATATCAATATTGTGTGTTGGGACAAATGCGAATACAATTTTCAATTGCTGGTCACATTTTCAATTGTTTTATTCACTTGTGGGATGTGGGCATCTCTGATAAGACCAGCATTTGTTGTCCACCCATAGTTGCCTTTGAGAAGGTGATGCTAAGCTACATTCTTGAACCATTGCTGTCCATTTGGTGTAGATACATCCACAATGCCATTAGGAAGGGAATTCCAAGATTTGGACCTAGCGAAAATGAAATAATAGTGAAATGTTTCTGACATTATGCCACAGAGACCTGTATCCCATCACTAATTCACTCCTTATTTACATGTGGAGAATACGACACTGACCCAGTACTCAGTGAGCAGGATGTTTGATGCTCCTGTTTATTGGTCAGTCAGGGCTCCTTGATCAGATCAGATTAACAGTCCCAATCAGGAAGCTCATTCTGTGAAGTTCACCTGACTAACCTCATTATAATCACTACATCCCTCTGCCTTAGTCTTGAGGAAATACGGAAATTCCCTGCTGGTAAACAACAGCCCATTATCAGTGACCAACACGTCTGGGGGTTCATGTATTACAAAGGATGCATGCAGTTTTACTATTGTCATCCCCATGGTTGACAAATGAACTGGATAGATGTCCAGCCACTTTAAGTGGGCATCCACAATGATTAAGAACATCGAGCCCATGAAAGGACCTGCATAGTCGACACGTAACCTAGTCTAGGGTTTACCTAGCTATTCCCATGAATGCAGGGGAGTTGCTGACAGTAATTTGTCTTGTTGACACTCTGGGTACTGTGCCCCCAATACAGCTATGTCTGCATCCAATCCTGCCCAACACCTTTATTTTGGAAACCCTTGAGTGACCGTGAGGGGGTTCAACCAGTATCTGGCAGCACTCTTTACTCAAGACAATTGCTCCCCATAATATGCCATCCTCTACTGTGATCTGGTCTCCAAGTCCAAAAACATTTCAGTTGTGGTTGTGATAGCCTTTGGGTACCCCCATCACCACCAGTTGTTTCGGTTTTTCTAGGACCAGATCTTTCAGCACCCAAAAGTCTGACATTGTCAACTGGCTGGAAGTGTCTCAAGTAAATTTAAAAACCATATGGACTCTTCCTATGGCAGTACCAATGGTGGTGTTTCTGCCTGTAGGAGGCAGTTTGATGCATCTGCTACTTGGCCTCCCAGAGGTTGATTCAACTTGCAATTCTACATACTTAGCTTTAGGTTGAATTCAGTTATGGGCTCTATTACTGTGGGCAGCATTACCTTGTCCTTTTTAAGTAGGTCTAGCAGGAGTGTGGTCCATTATTATAAGTTTACATCCACTAAGGTTTGGTGGAACTTCTGACTCCAGACATGACCACCAAACCTTCCTTCTTTATCTGGATGTATTTATGCTGTGCATTAGCCAAAGACCTGGATGCATATGCTATGGGTGTTCCTCTCCATTGGGCCATTTATGACTTAATACTGCCCCAATGCCATAGGGAGAAACATTGCATGTCAATTACCAGATCTCATTTCGGATAATAATGTGCTGAAATCTGAGGAGGATGATAACATTTCTTCACTTCCCTGAAAGCTATGGCTTAGCTATGCACCCATTTCCAAGGCTTACTTTTAAAAAAATGAGTTGATGCAAAGGTGCCAGGATAGAGGCCAGGTTGTATATGAACTTTCTATAATAGTTCACCAGCCCAAGAAAAGACCTCAGCTCCACTTGTGAAAGCCAGGGCACCTTTGACCATCCTCACAATCTTTGAACAGGTGCAGCCTGGTCTTTTTGAGTCTGTAGTCCACATAGGGTGCTTGGAACACATTTTTCCCTTTTAAATGTGTACACCCACTTTGAGAAACATCTAAGGACCATATCCAAGTTCTCTAAGTGCTCCTAATTGATCGTCCCTATTATCAAACCTAAACAAATAGCAACCCGGGGTAGACCTTGTAAAATGTTTTCCAATGACCACTGAAAAATTGCTCAAACTGATGATACACCAAATGGCAATCTCTAATATTGGCACAAATCCTAAGAGTATAATTATAGCATATTTCTGTGAATCCTCATCTAACCATAATTGCAAGTACACATGGCTCACATCCAGCTTCATTAAGGACAGCCCTCTGCAAGCTTTGCATATAAATCTTCAAGGCAAGGGAATGGATATTTATCCAGCTGCAAAAAATGGTTTAAAGTTTGTTCAAAATCCCCAAAGGTGAAACAACCCGTTGGGCTTCGCAATCATGCTACCCATTGCACAAACTGAATGGCTTTCTAGACTTCAGGTCTCTTCCTCTACTTTTGCCTGTAAGGCAGGTTGCACTGAACGGCCCTTGCAGATTCATGGAATTGCTTCCCAGTCAACAAGCAAGGTGGTATTGACTTTTTTTAATAATCCCTAGACCTTACTGAAAAGCTTTGGGTATATTTAGGACTTCATTCAGGCAACCATTTTCTGATCAAAAAATGTTGATCCAATCTAGGTGAACCTTTTTCAACTAGTTTTACTCTATCAAGCTTGGGCCTGGACCTTTTATTACAGTTTCTGGATTAGTGGTGCTGGAAGAGCACAGCAGTTCAGGCAGCATCCAAGGAGCAATAAAATCGACATTTCAGGCAAAAGCCCTTCATCAGGAATACAGGCAGAGAGCCTGAAGGGTGGAGAGATAAGTGAGAGGTGGGTGGTGGTGGGGAGAAAGTAGCAAAGAGTACAATTGGTGAGTGGGGAGGGGATGAAGGTGATAGGTTGGGGGGGAAGGGTGGAGTGGATAGGTGGAAAAGAAGATAGGCAGGTAGGATGAGTCATGGGGACAGTGCTGAGCTGGAAGATTGGAACTGGGGTGAAGTGGGGGAAGGAGAAATGAAGAAACTGTTGAAGTCCACATTGATGCCCTGGGGTTGAAGTGTTCCGAGGTGGAAGATGAGGCGTTCTTCCTCCAGGCGTCTGGTGGTGAGGGAGCAGCGGTGAAGGAGGCCCAGGACCTCCATGTCCTCGGCAGAGTGGGAGGGGGAGCTGAAATGTTGGGTCAAATGGCATTGTGGTTGATTGGTGCGGGTGTCCCGGAGATGTTCCCTAAAGTACTCTGCTAGGAGGTGTCCAGTTTCCCCAATGTAGAGGAGACCGCATCGGGAGCAACGGATACAATAAACGATATTGGTGGATGTGCAGATAAAACTTTGATGGATGTGGAAGGCTCCTTTAGGGCCTGGGATAGAGGTGAGGGAGGAGGTGTGGGCGCAGATTTTGCAATTCCTGTGGCGGCAGGGGAAGGTGCCAGGATGGGATGGTGGGTTGAAGGGGGGCGTGGACCTGACCAGGTAGTCATGGAGGGAATTGTCTTTGCGGAAAGCGGAAAGGGGTGGGAGGGAAATATATCCATGGTGGTGGGGTCCGTTTGGAATTGGCGGAAATGTTGGCGGGTGATTTGGTTTATGCGAAGGTTGGCAGGGTGGAAGGTGAGCACCAGGGGCGTTCTGTCCTTGTTACGGTTGGAGGGATGGGGTCTGAGGGCGGAGGTGCGGGATGTGGACGAGATGCATCGGAGGGCATCTTTAACCATGTGGGACGGGAAATTGCGGTCTCTAAAGAAGGAGGCAATCTGGTGTGTTTTGTGGTGGAACTGGTCCTCCTGGGAGCAGATACGGTGGAGGCGGAGGAATTGGGAATATGGGATGGCATTTTTGCAGGAGGTAGGGTGGGAAGTGGTGTAATCCAGGTAGCTGTGGGAGTCGGTGGGTTCGTAAAAAAATGTCGGTCATCATTTTTTTTTGTAGATATTTTTATTGAAATTTAACATTTTTGCAAATTTACAAAAATAAACAAAACTCTCAAATACAAACATTGATGTACAATTAAATCATATATACAATAGTCATAATTTAACAAAGAAAAGAAAAAGAAAGAAAACAAAAAAAGAAAAAAAGAAACGAAAAAAGAAAGAAAAAAAAACTCAACTTTCTACTAATCTAACCTATAACTAACCAGAGTGTATACCTAAGTCTCTTACATGCTCGGAATGTATAAACGTCAAATATAATAAAACCCGTATTCGCACAGGATTCCTCTCCCAAGGGGCCCCGGAGCAGCCCGGTCTGAAATCTTCACTAAATAAAAGCCCTTGTTAGGATAGCCGAAATATCTGCATTTATATAATTCAAAAAGGGCTGCCATATTTTATAAAATAATTCAGTCTTTCGGTGCACCATATTTGTGAGGAAGTCAAGGGGGATATATTCCATAATTAATCTGTGCCAATTTGAAAGTCCAGGGGGGCCCTCAGCCACCCAGTTCACCAAAATACTTTTCCTTGCACAGAAAGAGAGAATAGAAAATAGTCTCTTCCCATGCATATCCAGAGATGAGAGGTTCGAAAAGCCCAAAAGGAGAGATACAGGGTCCACCCTAATTTCCGTTCCTAAAATTTCTGTCAGGGTATTTGCCACTTTAGTCCAGTATCTGCGGATTTTCTGACAAGTCCACAGACAATGTACAAGAGTACCCACCTCTATTTTGCATTTAGGACACATTGGAGATGCTCCTGCCTTAAATTTTGCCAGTCGAGCCGGAGCTATATGGGCCCTATGAAGTATCTTTAGTTGGATAGCCTGAGTTCTGTTACAGATAGCAATTCTTCTAGCATTTTCCCAAATGTCATTCCACATATCCTCAGAGATTTCTAGCCCCAAGTCCTGCTCCCATGTTTTAAGCAGGTCATCCATGTCTCCTGAGACTCCATCATGTAGCAAATGGTATATAGTACTAACGGAGGATGCCCCCGCTGGTCGTAAGACATTACGTTCTCTGTCTGATTTATAAAGACTATCTATTAATGTAGTCTTCCTCTGTATATAATCTCGAACTTGGAAGTATCGAAAGAGATCCCCATTAGGTATTCCGAATTTCAGACGCAGCTGCTCAAAGGACATCAGGATCCCATCTTTAAATAGGTCCCCTAAGCATGAGGTGCCCCTGGATCTCCAGAGTTTAAAGGTGGCATCTGTAATCCCCGGTTGGAATCCCCATGCGCCTACTATTGGTGCATGGGGGGATGTTTTATGTGAGTTACCCTCATTTTGCCGCATTATATTCCAGGCCTTAATTGTGTTTAATATTATGGGATTTTTACAGTGGTCTGTAATGATTTTCCTCTTATCTGAAAATAAAAGGTTAATAAGTGGGTATTTTACTTGGGAGGCTTCGATATCCAGCCAAATTGATTGTGGATCAGATGAAACCCAATCAGCTATGTAACTTAGTAGGGAGCTTAACTGATATTTCCTAAAGTCTGGGAAGTCCAGTCCTCCCCTTGCCTGTGGAAGCTGTAGCTTCTTCAGCTTAATAAGGGGCCGTCTATGGTTCCAAATAAAGGAGCCCAACCAGCCATATAATTTACGTAGGGCTAGCCTTGGCAGCATCAGCGGGAGCATTCTCATAGGATATAAGAGACGGGGCAGAACATTCATTTTAATTAATGCTTTTCTCCCTAGCCAGGAAATCGGAAGGTCTCTCCATCGCTGGAGGTCCTGCCTTATCCTTTCCATTAATTGTACAAAATTAGCCCTATACAGCTGATCAAATACTGGCGTGATAAAAATACCTAAATATAAGAAGCCCTCCAGGGACCAACGGCAGGGAAAAGGGGATCTGTCCATTAAGTGGGGTATCATAGCCAGACCACCCATTGGCATGGCTTCCGATTTTGAAAAATTAATTTTATAGCCTGCGAATGCACTAAATGTATTAATAATTTGAATTAGACGAGGCACTGACATTAAAGGATTACTGAGGAATAAGAGAACGTCATCTGCATAGAGGGTAATTTTGTGTTTACCTGTACCAATCCTCGGGGCCGTTATATTAGGATCAGTCCGGATGGCTTCTGCTAATGGTTCGATTATCAGTGTAAACAACAATGGTGAGAGAGGACATCCTTGACGGCAGCCCCTACCCACACTGAAGCCATCCGATCTTAACCCATTAGTAATAACAGCTGCTTTGGGGTCATTATACAATGTTGAAACCCATTTGGTAAACACCTGTCCAACGCCAAACCTTTCCAATGTGTAAAATAAATATGACCATTCAACCCTATCAAATGCCTTTTCCGCATCCAATGAAATTACTACTCCTGGTATCTTTCCCTGATGACAGGCTTGGATCATATTCAAGACCCTTCTGATATTATTGGATGATCTGCAGCCCTTAATAAATCCCGTCTGGTCCTCCTTTATAATATATGGCAGTACCCTTTCTAGTCTTAGTGCTAACATTTTTGAGAGAATTTTAAAGTCTACAATAGTGGGCGGCACGGTGGCACAGTTGTGGGCAGCACGGTGGCACAGTGGTTAGCACTGCTGCCTCACAGCGCCTGTAGACCCGGGTTCAATTCCCGACTCAGGCGACTGACTGTGTGGAGTTTGCATGTTCTCCCCGTGTCTGCGTGGGTTTCCTCCGGGTGCTCGGGTTTCCTCCCACAGTCACAAAGATGTGCGCGTCAGGTGAATTGGCCATGCTAAATTGCCCATAGTGTTAGGTAAGGGGTAAATGTAGGGGTATGGGTGGGTTGCGCTTCGGCGGGTCGGTGTGGACTTGTTGGGCCGAAGGGCCTGTTTCCACACTGTAAGTCTAATCTAATCTAATTTAGTAAGGATATTGGTCTGTAAGATGCACAATCTTCTGGGTCTTTTCCTTTTTTGAGGATAAGAGAAATATTTGCTTCTTTCAGCGTGGGCGGGAGACAGACCTGACTATGCGCAAAATTATACATATCCATAAGTGGGTCAACCAATATTCCTGTAAATTCTTTATAGAATTCAGCTTGAAAACCATCCGGGCCCGGTGCTTTTCCGCTCTGAAGTTGCCTAATTGCCTCAAGTATTTCTTGGACTGTTAAAGGGGTATTTAGGGCCGACACCTGTTCCGGAGTCAGGCCCGGGAAGGTCAAATTTTTAAAAAATGACTGCATCCTCCTAATCCTATCTTCACAATCCTGCGATCTATATAGTTCAGAATAAAATTCTTTAAAGGTCGCATTGATCTTTTTATGATCATGAGTCAGGGTACCTGTACTTTCCTTGATGGTCGGAATAGTTTGAGGGGCTTTCTTTTTCTTTGCAAGAAATGCTAAGTATCTACCCGGTTTATCGCCATATTCATATAATCTTTGTTTCGCAAATAATATTTCCCTTTTAGCCGTTTGAGTAAGCGCGGTGTTTAAAGCTGTCCTAAGAGCTGTAATCCTCTGCAATTTTGTGAAAGAAGGTCTATCAGCGTATGCTGTTTCGGCTGCTTTTAGGCGAGCTTCGAGCAGACGCTGTTGCTCTTCCTTCATTTTCCTCTGGGTCGCTGAATAGGAGATGATCAAACCTCGTGCATAAGCTTTGATGGTCTCCCACATCATTGACGGATTGCTAGCCGTACCAGTATTAATTTCTAAAAAAGTTTTAAGTTCTTGGGAGAAGTACTTTAAAAATTTGCTATCTTTTATCAGGAAGGGGTCCATACGCCAATGCCGAGCAGATGTCCCATTGTTCTTTACCTTAGTTTCCATGTATACAGCGGCATGGTCAGAGATTGCTATAGTACCTATTTTACAGGTTGCTATAGAGTTTAGAAAAATCGATGGGGCAAAAAACATATCAATTCTTGTGTGACATTTATGTGGATTAGAGTAGAAAGAAAAATCTCTACCCTGTGGATGGAGACATCTCCATACATCTACCAATCCTAATTCTTTATTCAGGTCCGCCAGTTGTCTAGATCTGGGAGATACTCCAGCGGCACTCTTGGGAATCCTGTCTATTTCCGGATCCATAATACAATTAAAGTCTCCCCCTATAATTGTATGACGGGCACCAAAGGCCATCAGTTTTGAAAAAGCTTCCGTTATGAATTTAAAGGGGTGTGCCGGGGGGCAGTATACATTTAAGATCCCATATTCCTCTCCATTTATGAGGGCTTTAATCAAAATATATCGTCCAGATTCTTTTATCTGATTTAGAATTTTCAAAGGGAAGTTCTTCCGGACAAGGATAACGACTCCCCTGCTTTTTGAATTAAGAGAGGAAAAAAAGGTCTGATCAAATCCGCCCTGTCGTAATTTTAAGTGTTCTTTATCCGACAGGTGTGTCTCCTGTAGGAGAGCTATATCAACTCTCTCCTTCTTAAGATTTGATAATATTTTCTTCCTTTTAACTGGCGAATTACTCCCCCTGACATTCCAGGTGCACCACTTAACCGACTGTTCAGCCATAATCATCTGGACAGATCCGAGACCCCTCGGGAGGGGAAACCCTATCTAGAACATCCCGAGCATGGAGCATACAAGATTTACAAAAGTAAAGATTCTCTGATACACTCAAAACAATATAACAAAAAACTCTTTCTAAGTATAAAAAATATAAAACATTCCGAATTGGAGATTTTCTCCCTTGTTCCCAGGGAGCGTCACTTCCTCTTCCAACCAGTGCCCCACCCTTGACCCAGGTGTTCCTCAATAAAATGAGGAGAATTCAAATATAATATAAAGCTAGAGTTAACAGTGAACACCCCACCCCCACCCACACCCACATCTAAATATATTTGGGAATATTAATACCATATATAACTATAAGATTACAATCTCAACATGTAATACTTAAATATAATACCACAAAATAACAGGGGAAAGAAAAACAACCCCGCTCCTAAAAACAGAAGTAAAATAGAATAAGGTAACCACCTCTCCCCATCAACATTAACCAAACGCCCCAACATATATATATATATATATACATACACACATAGGGGGAAAGATAAGAAAAGATGAAGGGATGTAAACCAAAATAATGGGAAAGGCAGACCAGCGTCCACAATCTCTTACAGTTTATTTAAGAGAGTCCAAGAATTCCTTAGCCTTCTCCGGTGATCCGAAGTTATATATGGATCCTTCATGGCTAAGGCGTAGCGTCGCTGGATATCGTAAGGAGTACTGGATATTTAAGTCCCTTAAACGCTTCTTCGCCTCATCGAATGCCTTCCTCTTTCGGACCAAAGCTGGGGAGAAGTCCTGGAACAGCATGATCCTGGATCCTTTGTGGGTCATAGCTTGGGGATCTTTTCCCAGATTTCTTGAGGCTTCCAGGAGCATCTGCCTCTCCCTATAGCTCTGCAGCTGGAACAGGACCGGGCGTGGGCACTGGGTTGAGCCGGGCCCACGTACTGTGACCCGGTAGGCCCATTCTACCCTTACCTGGCCTGATCCATTATGCAGATTTAAAAGTTGTGGCAGCCAATGCTCTAAGAATGCTGTCAGCTGACCTCCCTCTTCCTGCTCGGGCAGGCCCAACAACCGAATATTTTTTCTACGACATCGATTTTCGAGGTCATCAATGTGGTTTTCTAGGTTCTGGACTCGATTCTCGAGAAAACGGATGTGGTCGGCTGCCGATTTTATCCCAGTCTCTGAGGCTGCGGCCTTCGACTCCACCTCTCTGACTCGGCACTCCAATTCCTGAATGTCTCTGCCCTGCTTCTGCAGCTCGGCTGATAGTGCTTCTCTGCTCTGCCGAGACTCATCGATAAAAGCATCAATCTTCGCCTCCCACCTGGCAAACATCTCCTCAAAGCTCATCTTCATTGGTAAATCTCCTGAAGTAGCTGAAGACACCTTTGTTGCAGATGAAGAGGGAGAGGGTGGGGGAGGGGTCCCTGCTTTCTTAGAGCCGCCTGTTCCCTTCCCTTTACTCATTTTCCAGCTAGTATTAGACTATTTAAATGTACTAATAGGTAACTATTTAAGGTTAACAACTATTATAAATGGTTTAGTGAGTGTGGTGGGGGTGGATAGCCCACTTTTCCCAAGTTTTGGGTAGAGCACTGTGGACTCAGTCTTGCTGGGTCGCCGCCATCTTGGATCCCCCGTCGGTCATCATTAATGGGGATGGAGAGGTCTTGGAAGGGGAAGGAGGTGTCAGACATGGTCCAGGTGAATTTAAGGTCAGGGTGGAATGTGTTGGTGTAGCCATGGGCACCCGTATGGGCCCCAGCTATGCCTGTCTCTTTGTTGGCTATGTAGAACAGTCGATGTTCCGTAATTACACCAGCACCACTTCCCATCTCTTCCTCCACTACATTGATGACTGCATTGGCGCCACCTCGTGCTCTCGCAAGGAGGTTGAGCAATTCATCAACTTCACCAACACATTCCACTCTGACCTTAAATTTACCTGGACCATCTCTGACACCTCCCTCCCCTTCCTAGACCTCTCCATCTCCATTAATGACGACCGACTTGATACCGACATTTTTTACAAACCCACCAACTCTCACAGCTACCTGGATTACACCTCTTACCTTGTATTACAGTGGTAACTGAACCAGCTGCTTCTGAGAAGTTTTACCCTTATCTGTCGAAGTGCCCTGTTATAGGTTCTCAGAATAGCTGAGGTCTTGTGCAAACCTTTGGAGTCCAAAGCAAATTGTAAAAGACTGGTTCAGTGATCACTAAATCTGCCACATCAGCACTGGATTCCATTAGAACTGGGTAACCATTTAAGCAGACATTTTGATTGGTTCAGATTTGGATACTGCAAAGCAATTTAACTATTCCAAACCAGTTGTAGCTTCACTTTCAAGATGTGCAGTCTCCTAGATAGTGGCTTGTGTTCTCCAGTAGGACTCTTTTGCTGTATCGAGTCTACATATTGGTGTTACAACATGGGGTAAACCCCTCTGTTAATTTAAACCTGACACACAGAGAAGCTTACCTAGCACCATAATCTGTTAAATTTCAAGAGGCAAAGAACTATCCCAGATTTCACTATTTAAAGTAAAAATTAACCATTTTATTCTTTAAGTCCAAATGAGAACATTAGACAACTATTTACAACTCCTTTCTCTTAAACCTATATTTTACCTCCCACTCTATAATACTGGTCCAATAAATTCCCTCTTAAATTTACGATAAATCACTTTCAAACCCAATTGTCATCTTTGGATGTCGAACTCTGTAGATTTTTTCTAGGTTGACTTTGCTCTTCTGCTGCACAAATTTCTTATGGATGGGTACCTTTCAGAGAGCTAGGTGATCTCCAGATGCTGGAGATCAGAGTCAAGATTAGTGTGGTGCTGGAAAAGCACAGCAGGTCAGGCAGCTTCCGAGGAGCAGGAAAATCGAAGTTTCGGGCAAAAGCCCTTCATCAGGAATGCCCGAAACATCAATTTTCCTGCTCCTTGGATGCTGCTTGACCTGCTGTGCTTTTCCAGCACACTCTAATCTTGACCTTTCAGAGACCCATTCTATTGGCAGTCTTGGTGCTTCATTGGCTGCTCTTTGCTGTTCTTCCCCTAATTGTTCAAAATAGCCAGTTTTCTACCCAAAACATTGGATCATTTCATTTCAAACAGTAAAATTCAAGTTGGATTGGATTTTGATATCTGCGGCATAATTTAAACTGATTGGCCCAGTTTGATTTTTTTTGTTGCATGGCAACACAACTTTAGCTATTTGTTTCAACCAAATGTTACATTTTTTACATTTTTCAGCACACTCTGTGCTTCTCTAGGTCTGTGCTAGCTTCCACACTCTCTTAAAGGTACAATGCACACCTATACCTTCATAACACTGACAACAAGACTTGCTGGCCTGGATCCTGAAGAATGTTTTAGCCATTTGGCCAAGGCTTGGCTTTGTTTTTGGGTTTTGCTATGGGATGACATAGAGAACCTCTGGTCAGGGAATGTCTTGAATGACACTAAATTACTGCCTTCACTCAAGTGGTGTTCCCCAAACTCATATGCTCCATTTGCCACTCTTTTTAATAATAAAGCCAGTATTGATGCTTGGTTGAAGTTCAGTCGGCTTCAGCTATTAGGTTACATCTTTTGCATGGTTACATCATTAATCCCACATACTATACAGTCTCGCTCAGCATCTCTTTAAGAGTTAAATCATATTTGCCAGTCATCTCAACCTAGTCAAAAATCTTGATAGAGTCCTCTGTTCTCAAACTGAGAAATAAAACTGATAACATCTCAGAATTAGAGGTGGCTTAGGGTTATAATAACCCTTTTCAAAAGTTTATAGACTTCGCTAAGTGTTAGTATCTGGTGCCTCAGGGAATGTTAGGCTCCTAGTAATTGAGAAATAGCCAAGTGCATCCTCCACAAGCTGTCAGCAGAATTACTTGTTGCTTTTCATTTGCCGCATTGTCATTTGCCTGGACAAAATAAACTCATTCTTTTCACATTTTGGGCCCAGTCTTTGGTGGAAGGATTGAACAAGTCAAGCTTTCCAAACAACAGCCTGATGCCAGAAATGCTTACTCCAACTCAAAGTCGACTGTTGCAAGCAAATTTCTTCAAAGAGTCATTGAGTCAGATATATAGCATAGAAATAGACCCATTGGTCCAACTTGTTCATGCTGACTAGATATCCTAAATTAATCTAGTCCCTTTTCCCAGCACTGGGCCCATATCCCTCTAAACGCTTCCTATTCATGTATCCATCTAGATGCCTTAAATGTTGTAGTTATACCAGCCTCCGCCACTTCCTTTGGCAGCTCAAACCATTTTGCACCACTGAGAAAAAGGCCCGTTAGGTCCCTTTTAACTTTATTCCCCCTCATCCTAAACCTATGCCCTCTAGGTCTGGACTCGCCCACCTCCAGGAAAAGACCTTGTCTATTTACCCTATCCATGCCCCTCATGATTTTATAAACCTCTGTAAGGTCACCCCTCAGCCTTTAATGCTCCAGGGAAAACAGCCCCACCCTATTTAGCCTCTCCCTATAGAGAGCAAGCCTTCCAACTCTGGCAACATCCTCGTAAATCTTTTCTGAACACTTTCATGTTTCACAACATCCTTATAGAAGGGAGACCCAGAATGCACACGATATTCCAATATTGGCTTAACCAATACCCTGTACAGCTACAACATGACCTTCCAATGTCTATCGTCAATACACTGCCTGACAAAGACAAAGTTAGAAATCACCGAACTCCAGGTTATAGTCCAACAGGTGTATTTGGAAGCACTAGTTTTCGGAGCACTGCTCCTTCATCAATCCAATATTGACGTCTCCAAATCAGAACAAAGACAAGTATACCACACACCTTCACTATCCTATCCACCTGTGACTCTACATTCAAGGAACTATGTACCTGCACTCCAATGTTTTTGTTCAGCAACACTCTAAGACCTTACCATTAAGTGTATAAGTCCTGCCTTGATTTGTTTTTCCAAAATGCAGCACCTCATTTATCTAAGTTAGTCTCCATCTGCCGCTCCTCAGCCCATCTGATCAAGATGCTGCTGTTCTGAATTAACCTTCTTTACTGTCCAATACACCTCCAATTTTGGTGTCATCTGCAAACTTACTAACTCTACCTCCTATGTTCACATCCAAATCTTTCACAGAGGAACCTCGATTATCAGATGGACACGGGTGGAGACTATTTCATTCAATTAATCGAATGCCGAATAACATAGTTAGCCACGCGTTGTAATCTTGTTTGAATGTTCCGAAGTTTGATTAATTGAATGCTGGATAATTGAGATTCCTCTGTAAAGAATGAACAAAAAACATTGCACCAGTATCAAACTTTGTGGCACATTACTGGTCACAGGCCTCCAGTCTGAAAAGCAACCCTCTACCAACACCCTGTCTACCTTCAAACCAGTTCTGTATCCAATGGCTTGTTCTCCCTGTATTCCATGTGATCTGACCTTGCTAACCAGTCTACCATGAGAAGCCTTGTCGAATGCCTTACTGAAGTCCATATAGATAATGTTCACCACTCTGCTCTCATCAATCCTCTTTGTTACTTCTTCAAAAAACTCAATCAAGTTTGTGAGACATGATTTCTCATGCACAAAGCCATGTTGACTATCCCTAGTCAGTCCTTGCCTTTCCAAATATATGTACATCCTGTTCCTCAGGATTCCCAACAACCACTTGCTCACTGATCTATAGTTCCTTTGCTTTTCTTTAAGGAGTGGCACAATGTTAGTCAATTGCCAGTCTTCCGGGACCTCACTTGTGGCTATTGATGATACAGATGTGTCAGCAAAGGGACCAGCAATCACTTCCCTAGCTTCCCACTGAGTTCTAGGATACACCTGATCCGGTCCTGGGGATTTATCCACCTTTAAGCATTTTAAGACATCCAGCACCATCCTCTCTGTAATGCGGACATTTTAAGATGTTTTCATCTATTTCCTCGCAATCTATATCTTCCATGTCCTTCTTCACAGTAAACACTGATGCAAAATACTTGTTTCGTATATCCCCCATCTCCTGTGGTTCCACACATAGGCTTTCTTGCTGATTTTTGAGGAGCCCTGTTCTCTCCTGAGTTACCCTGTTGTCCTTAATGTATTTTTAAAATCCCTTTGGATTCTCCTTAACCCTATTTACCAAAGCTATCTCATGTCCCTTTTGCCTTCCTGATTTCCCTCAAGTATACTCCTTCTGTCTTTATATTCTAAGAATTCACTTGATCTTTGCTGCCTATCCCTGACATATGCTGACTCTCCTTTTCTTTGGCATCAAGCATTACTGACACCTACCAGCCTTGCCTTTCACCCTAACAGGAACATACCGTCTTTGGACTCATTTTTGATGGCTTCCCATTTTCCAGCGATCCCTTTACCTGTGAACATCCATCCTCAAATCAACTTTTGAAAGTTCTTGCCTAATGCTGTCAAAATTGGCCTTCTTCCCATTTGGAAATTTAACTCTTAGATCCAGTCTATCCTTTCCATTACTATTTAAAATCTAAATAGGATTATGGTCACTGGCTCCAAAGTGCTCCCCCACTGACATTTCGGTCATTTGCCCTGCCTTATTTCCTAAGAGTAGGTCATGTTTTGCACCTTCTCCAGTGGGTATATCCACATACAGAATTAGAAAATTTTCTTGTACACACTTAAATTCCTTTCCATCTGAATCCTTAGCACTATGGCAGTCTGAGTCTATGTTTGGAAAGTTAAAATCCCCTACCATAACCACCCTATTATTCTTACACATAACAGATTCCTTACAAATTTGTTTCAATTTTCTGACCACTTTTGGGGCCAGGGAGGATGGTCTGCAGCACAAGGAGAAAGTGAGGACTGCAGACGCTGGAGATCAGAGTCAAAAAGTGTTATGCTGGAAAAGCACAGCCAGTCAGGTAGCATACAAGTAGTAGGAGAGTTGACGTTTCAAGCATATTCCTGATAAAGAGCTTATGTTCAAAACGTCAACTCTCCTGCTTCTTGGATGTTGCCTGACTAGCTGGACTTTTCCAGCACCACACTTTTTGGTCTATAGTAAAATCCCAATAAGGTGATCATCTCTTTCCTATTTCTTAGTTCCACCCAATTAACTTCCCTGGATGTATACCCAAGAATATCCTCCAGCTGTAATATTATCCCTTATGAAAAACACCACTTCCCCTCTCTTGCCCTCTTTCTATCCTTCCAATACCATTTGTATCCTGAAACATTAAGCTGCCAGTCATATCCATCCCTGAGCCATGTATCTAATTGCTATGATGTCCCAGTTCCATGTTCCTAACCATGCTGTGTGCATCTACCTTCCTTGTTAGGCCTGTTGCATTGAAATAAATGCAGTTTAATTTATCAGTCCTACCTTATTTCTGCCTGCCTTGACTGTTTGACTTGCTTCTTTTCCCAACTGTACCAGTATCACTGATCTCTTTTCTCATAATCTCCCTGGGTCCTATTCCCCACCTTACTTGTTTAAATCCTCCCAAGCAGCTCTAACAAATTTCCCTGCCAGTATATTAGTTCCCTTCTGATTCAGGTGCAATCAGTCCCTCTTCCAGGGCACTTCTACCTGAGAAGACATTCCAAGATCCAAAAATGTGAACCTTTCTCTCTTGCACCAGCTCCTCAGCTATGCATTAATCTGTTCTATCCTCCTATTCCTACCCTCACTAGCTCATAGTGGGAGTAAGCCAGATATTGCTACCCTCAAGGACCTCCTTTTTAAATGACTGCTTATCTTCCTATATTCGCCCTTCAGAATCCCATCCTTTTCCCTTCTTATGTTTGAACTAACGATAACAACCTCCTGCAGGTTCCTCTCCCCTTTGAGATTACTCTGCACCCTCTCCAAGATATCCTTGATGCTGGCACCAGGGAGGCACCATATCATTCTGATGTCTTGCTGTTGGCTGCAGAACCATCTGCTTGTGGTCCTGAGTAGAGAGTCCCCTATCACAATCCATCACTTTGAATCTGGCGTACCCCTTGTTACATTAGTTAGTCTCAGTACCGAAATCTGGCTATGTGCTACATTTTCTGAGTCCACCCTCTACATTTTCCAAAATAGCATATTGTTTGAGATGGAGATAGCCACAGGAAATTTCTGCACTACCTACTTCTCTCTCCTACTTTTCCTGGTGGTAACCTATCTACCAGATGGTATCTATGGTTTATCTTCCTTCCTGTAACTGCCATCCATGTAACTTCCTTCCTGTAACATCTCCTAGCTCCTGTAAATTCCTCACTGCCTTTAACTGCTGCTCCAACTGATCCATGTGATCTGATAGGATTCACAATCAAACACTTCCTGCAATCAGCAACATGGAAACACTCCCTAATTGCCCACATCTGACAGGAAGAGCACATCACTCTATTAAATGCCAGCTTTGCATCTTAATCTACAGATCCAGAAAATAGCAGTCTTACTATTGTAAAAACACTACGCCAAGCTAACTTTATATCTAAGTTTAAAAATGTAAAACTTTAATCAAGAAAAACTTTGAATAAAATAGTCAAAAAAAGAACTCTACTCACTACTGTAGATTTACAAACAAAAACAACAGCAAGGTGACTTTTAAAAATATGCACTTAGCTACTCCTGTACTGTGAGCTCTCCCACACAGGTTCCTTTAAGGTCAGGTTAGAATCCATACAGTGTGGAAATAGGCAATTTGGCCCAACAGGTTCACACCAACCCTCTGAAGAGTAACCCATCCAGACCCATACCCCTGCATTTACCCCTGACTAATGCACCTAACACAATGGGCAATTTAGCATGGCCAGTTCTCCTGACCTGCACATCTTTGGACTGTGGGAGAAAACTGGAGTACCTGGAAGACACCCATGCAGACACGGGAAGACTGTGCAAACTCCACACTGACAGTCACCCGAGGCAGGAATCAAACCCAAGTCCCTGGTGCTGTGAGGCAGCAATGCTAACCACTGAGCCACCATGCCACCCCTGTGAATTTTGCTGTTAGCTGTGAATTTTGCTGTTAGCTGTGAATTTTGCTGTTAGTTAATTTTTTAGACACTGATTTCCAGAAATGTTTGAATTAAAACAGCAAAGGCAGTAGCTGTGAAGATTCACCACTGTGTCAGACAGCAGTGTACGTTTCTTTCTCATTTGATTCACTCATCATGTGGTCTCTGCCCTTGTCTCTCTTCCTCCTTTTTAAAGTGCCATTGTTTTGATTCGTTTTCCCCCCAAAATTCCAAAACAATGCAATTGCTTATAATAGTAATTACTGCTCCTGAAATTTGAAGAAATCAGCTCCAACACTTAAAATACTTCAAAACGCAACTCTTACAGCCACAATATTTTCCTGTCCTCTATCTTGGAATACCCAGAATCCTATGGAACAGGGGCCAGTATCCTGTCACCAAGTCACCCTTTATTTACGTCCTTGACACTGATCTAGCTCCCTATGAGCAGGATGTCTGACACTTCTGTTTTTCTGTCAGTCAGGATTCCACGATTGGATCATGTTAACAGCCCCGCTGAGGGAACTCATTCTATGAGGGCCACCTGGCTGATCTTGTTACAATCACTTTAGTTTCCTAATCAGGATATGGTGTGCTTATTTGTTTTTTGTTTAGTGAGTATGTATATCTTCATAGAATCATAGAATGATGAATCCATATAATGTAAAAACAGACCATTTGCCAACAAATCCACACTGACCCTCTGAAAAGTATCCCACCCAGACTCATTCCCCTACCCTATTACTCTACATTTCCCCTGATTGATACACCTAACCTACACATCCCTGAACAATATAGGCAATTTGGCATGGCCAATTCAACTAACCTGCACATCTTTGGACTGTGGGACCGAAGCACCTGGACAAAACCCACAGACATGGAGAGAATGTGCAAAGCCCACACAGTCACCCAAGGCCTGGTGCTGAGGCAGCAGTGCTAACCACTGAGCCACTGTGCTGCCCGTAATTATTTATTTATATCTTGTGCATAACTTTGTTGCTGCAGATGAGAATAGGACACCTCTATGGAAAGTACTTAACGCTGTTTGTTAATTTGTGAAACAGCTTAACCCAGTTACAGTCATGTTCTCTCCTCCTAAAGCTCAAACAGGTAACATTTTTAAAAAGTGTTCTTCTTACTTTGTGTTTTTATTAACTTGTTTTTTTTCCAGGGATAGTTTCTTAAATGCACCTTGCCACATTGTCCATTCTTCAAATGGACATATAGAGTAATCATAAGATATTTGGAAGGTAACAGCTGATATCACTCCTATTTGACCTAACCTCAGCACACTCAGATTAACAGTAGGCCTTCAAATAAAATCAACATATTTTAGTAGAAATTTAGAATGAAAGCCAGCATGCCTGGCAGTATCTGTAGATAGAGAGAATTAACTGGAGTGCAGTGACTTCTTTGTTAACTGTTTAACACTCCATAGATGTTGGCTGCTAAGTTAAGCAGACCTGTTAAGTTTCTCCAGCATTTTCTGCTAATTGGGCAGTGGCACAATGACAGCCTGTATTTTGCAGCATTTGTAGAATCAAAACATTTGGCTCGTCTTATTGGTGTCATAGCTATCTGATTAGTTTCACTCCCTGCTCTATCCCCAAAGCACCAGGAATGTTCAAGAATTCATGCAATTTTCTTAAGGCTTTGATGGTTGCAAATTCAATCCCCCCTTAAATTGAAAAAGTAAAATATCTCAAGGGACTGATAGGCAGCATGGTGGCTCAGTGGTTAGCACTGTTGCCTCACACTGCCTAGGTTTGATTCCAGCCTTGGGCAACTATCTTTGTTGAGTTTGCATATTCTTGTGTCTGTGTGGGTTTCCTCCAGGAGCTCTGGTTTCCTCCCATAGTCCAAAGATGTGCAGGTTAGGTGAATTGGCCATGGTAAATTGCCCATTAGGTGCATTAGTCAGGGAAAATGTAGGGTAGGGGAATGGGTCTGGTTGGGTTACTCTTTGAAAGTTTGGTGTAGACTTGTTGGGCCAAATGGCCTGTTTCTACACTGTAGGGATTCTATGATATGGAAGCCAGTATACTTGATTGCATCACTGCATAATTGGCAGTGTAGTATATTCAGGTTATGTTCAATCATTTGAATCAGGTTGCAGTATTTTTTGATCTTAGGGTCTATGAGCCTTTAGTACAATAGTCCAGAGTAGTTTTAGCTTCGGTGAGTTTTGTATATTGACACTACAAGTACAATGTAACCCACTACAATGTAATAATAACCATACTCATGCTTTGCTTAAAGTACAGTTAATATTAACTTGGATCTTCTAATGCAATCGCACATCAGCAATACAGAAATAAAAAACAAAGTGTTGGTCTTGTTTGGTTTTGACTTCGTTGCACTTATCAGATAGTGTATTGCCATTCTGGTTGGCACTTTATTTCAAACTTAAGTTCATTTGCTTCATCTATCACTCTGCTTGTCAAGAATTGATTTTGATTCATGAAATTGCAGGTAAAGGTTCAAAAAGACTTTTTTTTTAGACTAGATTCCCTACAGTGCGGAAACAGGCCCTTCAGTCCAACAAGTCCATATCGACCATCCAAACAGTAACTCACTGAAACTCATTTCTCTACTTTTACCCCTGACTAATGCAACTTATACTATGGGCAATTCAGCATGGCCAATTCACCTGACCTGCACATCTTTTGGATTGTGGAAGGAAACCCATGCTGACATAGGGAGAATGTGAAAACTCCACACAGTCACCCAAAGTGGGAATCAAATCTGGGTCCCTGGCACTGTGAGGCAGCACTGTTGACCACTGAGCCACTGTACTGCCCTTAGCCACTGTGCCACCCTTTGTGGGAGTAGAAATGCCTGCAACATATAGAACAAGATTGCCATGCAGTGATATTATTGACAACATAATTTGGGAAAAAGACAATGTTATAAGGCTGAATGTTCATAATCAGTAATAAACAAACTGGAGTTATAACGTGTATTAAAAGTGTTGACAGCAAATGTTAATGGAGATAGTGATTTAATTACTATTGTCAATTAGTACCTAATGGATTTTCTGGTAGTCTTTGATTTCATATGGTTTTAATTTCAATTCACAGCATATATTCCATAAAATGAGCCTAGGAAAGTTTGTGCCTAGGAATGTTATTAAATGGGTTGGTAGGAGATAGAAATTCTTTAGTGTCTGATCCATGAACACTGGACTCAGTTATTGCAATCTTTTTAAAAGAAACAGCATGACAACCGGATTGCGAGAAAATAAATATTTGAAACAATACCAGTAGAAATTAAAACAATTGAAGAAGATGGGATTTTGTGCTATTTCTAGCATCAATTTTTCAGGTTGAGGGGACATTCATTGAGTTGGATGCTATGATTCCCCATTGACTTTCCCCATTGAATCCAGGATAGATAGAATGGAAGATGACCATCCCACCCTGATGCGAATCAAAACCTTTACATGGGCAGTTACTTCTTAATTCAAGAGCTTCAGCCTGCTGTTCTTGGTATTCAACCAGTAGTGGGTCACAGAGCCACTACATGGGAAGCCAGTAAAGCAAACCCTGGTTAAGTCTCTCAAAGACCAAGTTTGATTAAGAAACTCTAGGTACCCAGATGTGTTTGGAAGTGGGTGATCTGCTGAGAGTTCTCCCATCTCCTCTGCCACCACCCCCCCATTTCTGCCAATCAGCAAATCAGATCCCATCTTTACTCACCTGTCACTTGAAGCTTGGTGTTCCATTGCCTCTGATGGATACAT
This sequence comes from Hemiscyllium ocellatum, assembly GCF_020745735.1. Taxonomy (NCBI): domain Eukaryota; kingdom Metazoa; phylum Chordata; class Chondrichthyes; order Orectolobiformes; family Hemiscylliidae; genus Hemiscyllium; species Hemiscyllium ocellatum. The sequence goes on from NC_083424.1 coordinate 17,874,546, forward strand.
TGCTGGAAGCTGTCACAGCTCAATGGTCTATCAACAACCAAAAGCAATTTGGCTAGCAGCACAGGACAGACAGGATTTCCAGATTCAAAGTCTTAAGTGCTGTTGAAGGCTTTTTGCTGGAGAGTCAATTCTGGTAGGTGTTCTCCAACAAATGAGATACAGCCAAAACCCTATTGCCAATGTTAAATTCTGCGATATGAGAAAAATGACAATTTAGTGTCATATTTCCTTTGAGTTTGCAGCGTTACACAAGGAGTTAAAATAAATTGTGCTGGCCTCACAGAATGGCAACGTTAACCACGGTGAAAATTTAGTTAACTGATAGAGGAAACAAATGATTCAATTTCAAACATTTTTTGTTATTTTTAGGGATTAAATGATCCCTATGCCATTGAATACAGTGGGCAGAATTGTTGGCAAGTGGGTTCTTGATCACCAATATTGAGCCAGGGAGACTCACCTTACCTCTTTCTGCAAAGACCTATCAAGTGGTAAGACCTATCAAGTGCCTGACTGGTATAACAATGATGTATCCCCTCCCAGGATCCTTGTGGTGGAAGCCTTGCCTGTTGACAGTTGATGGCCAAACAGATGCTGGCAGGTCTTCTGCACAGCAGTGCAATGCCTGTTTTCAGAAAAAAAATGCCACCCTGGATCCAGGTCAGGGGTATTGACAGCAAGGGCAGGGGTTTGGCTTTCAGGAAGCCCCTGGTACCTGATGACTGATGCCTTGATTAGATGGAGAACTTTTGAATAAGGAAATACTCTGGGAGCCAGCAAGTAAACACACCAGGGTTTGCTTGTCTTATGTTCCATATAGTGAACCACCAACTATTGCTGGGCTAATACCAGCAATATGCTGAGGCTCTTAAATATACATGAATTGAATGTTTCCACAGGCTTGCTACAAACATAATTGGGGTAAGGCGGCGGAACCTCTCCTGCCTGATTTCTTGCCTGCACAATCATGTTTTCACCCAGTAGGTTAATCAGTATGGATCTTGTACGTGGTTTATTATTGTTGGTTCTGTGCATCTGCTTCTGGTCCTAGTTCTTTTTGCTTGTATCTTTCACCCTAATGATTTTGCTTCTTTCAATTCCTTTCTCCTGGTCATTTTTCCTGAGAGTTGGTAGATGGTATGGGTTACAGAGAGAAGGGAACTATTAACAGCTAGGCATCATTTTACCTCGTCAGTTTCATGGAAAAAATGACTCACTGGCTGCCTTTTCCTTGTCGACTGGTGTTTATGATCATACCTTGCTCACTCAGGCCTCCTTACTCACTGGATTTAGCTGCAGTTTTTGAAAAGCAACATTATAAACTTCTGAAATCTCATATTTGGAACTTGGCCCAGACTCAGTTGGAGGTGCATGATTGAATCTTTTTACAACTTGCTTCTGCCCCCCAAACTAGAGTTAAAGATTTAATGCCAATTTGCTCTTCCAAATCTGTTAGAAGCATGTGCTGTGGTAAAGGTGCAATGATCAATCTAAGAATCTTAGAGTTATTCCATATATCAGTGTATTCAATTAGTGGATTATACAAAAACAACCAGCCACATTTTGTTTTTATAGAAATACACACTATATTTAAGCAACATATTGATGAGGAATTATTTGAACTAAATTACACTTGTATATTAATTAAGGGTAATGTTTCTGATTACAATTAATATTGCGAATAAGACTGAACATTTGTTTATGCTGTAGATGATAGCTTTTTAAGGCAAGTAGAAGACTAGCACCAATGATTGGCAAAAATAGAAAATGTTGGAAATACCAGCTGTGGGGAGAGAAGCAGAGTTGATGGATGGAAACCTATTGGTATCTGAACAATGGTGAGATTTTTGGCAGAGCATGGTGAGAAGCCTAATGTCAGGAGCATCTTACTACATCTTTAATGCTTAGAAATTGATGGAAAAAACTCAGATCTGGCGACATTGGTGGAGAGAAAACAGAGTTTCCCCCCACTACCCAATTTCTAATAGAGGGAAGTTGGGCAGTCAACAAGACATTTAACAAGCAACAATTCCCTTTAAGAAACCAAACAGAGTTGCTGATGCTGGAAATTAGATAAGTTAATTGTTGGAGAAATTTAAGTCTGGCTACATCTTATTTGGAAGGGTCACTGGACCAGAAACATTAACTCTGCTTTCTCTCCAGAGACTCTGCCAGACCTGCTTAGTGTTTTGGATCCAGTGATCCTTCGTCAGAAGAAATTATAGCTAGGAAGGGTTGCTATGTGTTCAAGATGGGATTGGTGGGTTGGGGGCAGGGTGGGTAAATAATAGATGGAGATTAAACCCAGAGGGGAAAAATAACAAACAATTGGACAGATGAAGGAATAGATAACTGAAACTGGGGCAATCGGAAAGGGTGACTACAGCTGGTTTTCAGGGGGAGACGAAGACTTATACTTACCTCAGATGTTTTCATAGAATTTCCACAGCGTGGAAACAGGCCATTTGGCCCAAGAAGTCCACACTGACCCTCCAAAGCGTATCTCACCCAGATCCATTCCCCTCTATTTAGTCCTGACTAATGTACCCAGGCTGCACATCCTTGACTACTATGGCCAACTCACTTAACCTGCGCATCTTTGGACTGTGGGAGGAAGCCGGAGGAAACCTACGCAGACATGAGGAGAATGTGCAAACTCCACACAGTCGCCCGAGGCTGGGATCGAGCCCATGTCCCTGGCGCTGTAAGGCAGCAGTACTAACCAGTTTTGAAAGAAATGGTACAGATCCAAACCTGAAGTTAGAAAGTTTTGCGCCCTGTTGTTTGGATTGTTTTCAGTTCTAATCTACCGAACTTTAAGGAATGCTTACAGGATGGCTTTTTGGAACCGCTTGTCATAGAGCCCACAAGAGAGCAGGCTATTCTGGACCTAATGCTATGTTATGAACCAGACTTTATAAAAGATCTTAAAGTAAGGGAACACTTAGGAAGCAGCGATCATAATATGGTAAAGTTCAGTCTGCAGTTTGAAAGAGAGAAGGCAAAATCAGATGTAATGGTGTTACAGTTAAATAAAGGTAATTATGAGGGCATGAGAGAGGAACTGACGAAAATAGACTGGAAGCAGAGCCTAGCGGGGAAGACAGTAGAGCAAAAATGGCAGGAGTTTGTGGGTATAATTGAGGACACTGTACAGAGATTCATCCCAAGAAAAGAAAGATTATCCGGGGAGGGATTAGACAGCCATGGCTGACAAAGGAAGTCAGGAAATGTATTAAAGAAAAAGAGAGATCCTATAAAGTGGACAAGAGCAGTAGGAAATCAGAAGATTGGGAAGGCTACAAAAACAAACAGAGAAATAAGGAAGGAGAGGATCAAATATGAAGGTAGGCTAGCCAGTAATATTAGAAATGATAGTAAAAGTTTCTTTCAATACATAAGAATCAAACGACAAAATCAAAAGTAGACATTAGGCCACTTCAAACTGATGCTGGAAGCCTAGTGATGGGAGATAAGGAAATAGCAGGAGAACTTAACAAGTACTTTCCGTCAGTCTTCACAGTGGAAGACATGAGTAATATCCCAACAATTAAAGAGAGTCAGGGGGCTGAGTTGAGTATGGTTGCCATTACAAAACAAAAAGTGCTAGAAAAGCTAAAAGGTCTTAAAATTGAAAAATTTCCTGGCCCCGAGGGGATACATCCTAGAGTTCTGAGGGAGATGGCTGAGGAAATAGTGGAGGCATTGGTTGAGATCTTTCAAAAGTCACTGGAGTCAGGGAAAATCCCGGATGATTGGAAGATCGCTGTTGTAACCCCCTTGTTCAAGAAAGGATCAAGACAAAAGATGGAAAATTATAGGCCAATTAGCCTAACCTCGGCTGATGGTAAAATTCTAGAATCCATCATTAAGGATGAGGTTTCTAAATTCTTGGAAGAGCAACGTCGGATGAGAACAAGTCAACATGGATTTAGTATGGGGAGGTTGTCCCTGACAAACCTTTGGAAACCCAGTGGATGTGGTCTATCTAGACTTCCAAAAGGCCTTTGATAAGGTGCCACACGGGAGGCTGCTAAGCAAGGTGAGGGCCAATGGTATTTGAGGTGAGCTACTGGTATGGATTGAGGATTGGCTGTCTGACAGAAGGCAGAGAGTTGGGATAAAAGGTTCTTTTTCGGAATGGCAGCCAGTGACAAGCGGTGTTCTGCAGAGTTCAGTGTTGGGGCTGCAGCTGTTCATGTTATATATTAATGATCTGGATGAAGGGACTGGGGACATTCTAGCGAAGTTTGCCGATGATACAAAGTTAGATGGACAGGCAGGTAGTACTGAGGAAGTGGGGAGGCTGCAGAAGGATCTAGACAGTTTGGGAGAGTGGCCCAGGAAATGGCTGATGGAATTCAATGTGAGCAAATGCAAGGTCTTGCACTTTGGAAAAAAGAATACAAGCATGGACTACTTTCTGAACGGTGAGAAAAGCCAAAGTACAATGGGATCTGGGAGTGCTAGTCGAGGATTGTCTAAAGATAGACATGCAGGTTGAGTCCGTGATTAAGAAAGCGAATGCAATGTTGTCATTTTATCTCAAGAGGGTTGGAATATAAAAGTACCGTTGTGCTACTGAGACTTTATAAAGCTCTGGTTAGGCCCCATTTGGAGTACTGTGTCCAGTTTTGGTCCCCACACCTCAGGAAGGACATATTGGCACTGGAGCGTGTCCAGCGGAGATTCACACGGATGATCCCTGGAATGGTAGGTCGAACATACGAGGAACAGCTGAGGATCATGGGATTGTATTCATTGGAGTTTAGAAGATTAAGGGGAGATCTAATAGAAACTTACAAGATAATACATGGCTTGGAAAGGGTGGACGCTAGGAAATTTTTTCCATTAGGCGAGGAAACTAGGACCCGTGGACACAGCCTTAGAATTAGAGGAGGTAAATTCAGAACAGAAATGCAGAGACATTTCCTCAGCCAGGGAGTGGTGGGCCTGTGGAATTCATTGCCGCAGAGTGCAGTGGAGGCCGGGACGCTAAATGTCTTCAAGGCAGAGATTGATAAATTCTTGATGTCACAAGGAATTAAGGGCTACGGGGAGAATGCGGGTAAGTGGAGTTGAAATGCCCATCAGCCATGATTGAATGGCAGAGTGGATTCGATGGGCCGATTGGCCTTACTTCCACTCCTATGTCTTATGGTCTTATAAAGGCCAGCTTGGGAGAATAAATAGCTGCTAATAAGGATCATGAGTAGCTGATAATGGGTTGATTGTGGTAGCAGCTTGAGGATAAGGCAGAGGCCTGGTATGTGGGGATTGGAGTAACTTCTGGTCTCACTCCTATAGGAAGGATGCTGTGAAACTTGAAAGGGTTCAGAAAATATTTACAGTACAAGGATGTTACCAAGTTTGGAGGATTTGAATTATAGGGAGAGGCTGAATGGCTGCAGTTGTTTTCCCTATACATGGGAGGCTTCGGGGTGACCTTACAGAGGTTTATAAAGTCATGAGGGGCGTGGATAGGGTAAATAGGCAGGGTATTTTCTCTGGGATGGGGAGTCCAGAACAAAACAGCATAAGTTTAGGGTGAGGGGGGAAAGATTTAAAAGAAACCTAAGGGACAAAGGGTAATGCAAATATGGAATGAGCTGGCAGAGGAAGTGAAGGCTGGTACAACTACAACGTTTAAAAGGCATCTGGACGGGTATGTGAATCAGAAGCATTTAGAGGGATATGGGCCAAGTACTGACAAATGGGACTAGATTAATTTAAGATATCTGGTTGCCGTGGATGCATTGGACGAAAGGATCTGTTTCCATGCTGTACATCTCTATGTCTGTATAACTAATGACATGGGAGATGTTCAGTCCCTAAAATGATCAAACTCCATATTAAGTCCTGAAGGCTCCAGGTTCCCCAAGCAGAAAATGAGATGCTGTTCAGCGAGCTTGCATTTGTTTACTCCTCCATTCCATATTCAGCATATATGCCAATCTTTTCCTAGCCATAATCAGTTATGAAGGGTCACTGGATCTAAAACATTAATGCTGTTTTCTCTCCAGATTCTACTAGACCTGCTGAGTTTTTCCAGCAATTTGTGCTTGATTTCAGTACCTGGAGTTTTTTTTGCATCATATATATTAAATTTCTAATATTGCCAAACCCAAAAAAGCTAGACGTGCAGAATTCTCAACCTGAAAGTCAGAGTGGAAACCTGGCAATTTCAACTTGCTGCTTCTTCTGAAAGACCTCTATATCAGAGATTGGGCACCAGCCATAGATACTCCATGTCCAGGGGCTTGACACCTGACATAATCCAGCCTTTAAGAACCCTTGTACTATCTGTGATCCACTTACTGTTTGCACTTTGATACTGCACCTTATTCTGTACTGGCAATCACTGCAATGCTACAGAAGGACACAATTCAGTGACTTACACCCAGCTCATGAATTGGAGTTGGCCAAATTGAACTTTGAACACTGTAGAGCAAGCACTCAGCTTATCTATAGCACCCTGTCATGCAATGCCTTTGTTTTGCTCCCTCAGTCAGCGTTACCAAGTTCATATTACTTCTGTTTTGCCTTGCTGTTTAATGCAGACAAAGCCAGGTAACCTTGCCTGGAAAGGCAAAGAGACAGCCTTTAGTCAGTGGTCCTGGCACAGTAATTAGGGGAGCCTCTGATCCTGGTATTAGGTAGAGTCAGTGTCAGGCAGCTCTCCCCACAGGGATTGAGAAACTGAAATTCAGATAGCCCACTATCTCTTCAGTCTTTCTGCCCTATCGAGCTGTTCTTCCATGAATGTAGCATTCAGGGAACTGAAAGTGGGTAGTCCTGAGTGACAAATTGTTCCTGGAATGAATGCATTGCAAGATTGGGCTAGAATTGGACATCTGCCATTCACCTTGTCTATACCCATGATAATAAACTTCTATAAAGTCACCACTCAAACTCTTATGCTCCAGTGAAAAACTCCCAGGATTCTAGCCTGTCTTAACTCAAACACTTCATTCCCAGAAACATTCTCCAGCTTAAATATCTTCCTATAACAGGACGATCCAGACTGGACACAATACTCCAGAAAAGGACCCCGACATCCTATACAATCTCAACATGTTGCCCAACTCCTATACTCAGGAAGGAGTGAGCAATGAAGGCAAACGTGCTCAATACCTTGTTAACCACTGTGATACAAACTTCACAATCATTATATGCATGAACCCCTAGATCTGTTCTACAATACTAGCCAAAGCCCTACTTTTAAATTGTACAAGTCTTGTACTTGTTTTAAAACAAAACCTAATTTATCCAACTTAAACTCCATCTGCCACTCAGTCCATTAACCTAATTTTTTAGATTACTTAGATTACTTACAGTGTGGAAACAGGCCCTTTGGCCCAACAAGTCCACACCGACCCACTGAAGTGCAACCCACCCATACCCCTACATTTACCCCTTACCTAACACTATGGGTAATTTAGCATGGCCAATTCTCCTGACCCGCACATCTTTGTGACTGTGGGAGAAAACCGGAGCACACGGAGGAAACCCACGCAGACACGGGAAGAACGTGCAAATTCCACACAGTCTGTCGCCTGAGTCGGGAATTGAACCCGGGTCTCAGGCGCTGTGAGGCTGCAGTGCTAACCACTGTGCCACCGTGCTGCCCACTAGATCAAGATCTTTGCAATCTTAGATGACTTTCTTCACTGTCCACTATACAACCAATCTCGGTGTCATTTGCAAACTTACTAAACCTGCCTCCTGTATTCTCATCCAAGTCATTTATATCAATCACAGAAAAAAATTGACGCAGTACCAATTCCTCTGGTGATAACAGAAGTGGAGGAAAATTCTGTTGTGATTATAGGTGCAAAAGAGCAGAAGTGCAAGAAGGATGGTAGGCAGTGTTGAAGGTTCTGTCAACCATGCAGAGAGAAAAACAAACATGATTTCAAAGGTGGCATTGTTAGAACACATACAGTACATTGACTTGGATCGGGGAAAGTTGAATACAGTCCTTATACTGGATAGGGTGTGAGGAGACTGTACAGGACGTTGGTTAGGCCACTTTTGGAATAATGTGCGCAATTTTGATCTCCCTTCTATTGGAAGGATGTTGTGAAAATTAAATTTACAAGGGTGTTGCCAGGGTTGGGGGAATTGGGCTACAGGGAGAGGCTGAGTAGGCTGGGGCTGTTTTCCTTGGAGTGTTGGAGGCTTAGGGATGACCTTATAAAGGTTTATAAAATCATGAAGGGCATGGATAAAGTAAATAGACAAAGTATTTTCCCTGGGTTGGGGGAAGCTAGAACTAGAGGGCATAAGTTTAGGATGAGAGGAAAAATTTAGAAGGGACCTAAGGAGCAACTTTGTCATGCTGGTGTGTGTGTGTGTGTGTGTGTGTGTGTGTGTGTGTGTGGTGCGAACTGCCAGAGGAAGTAGTGGAAGCTAGTATAATTCCAAAATTAATAAGGCATCTGATTGGGTATATGAATAGGAAGGGTTTAGAGGAATATGGGCCAAGTGCTGGCAAATGGATGTACATTAGATTAGAACATCCAGTTGGCATGGATGAGTTGGACCGAAGAGTCTGTTTCTGTGCTGTACAACTCTATGACTATGACTCTAAGTGTAGTCAAGGCAGCTTTGGGAGTTTCTGGTCTGGTTATAAATATTAGCTGGTAGATTATGGCCCAGCTCTCAAGCCACATCTCATGAATGAGAAAACTTCTGCTTTAACAGACTCCTTTGACAATTATCATAATAGTAATTATGAAACAGTGTAACTTCTCTCAGGTTCCTGTAATGTTTAGCTTTTCCCTCTGCTCTGTTACATCAATTAGATCCCATTTTATTATAATCTTTGCAACTTTAAGAACAAGTTGCATTTATAAAGGATTTAAAAATTTCTCAAGACATTATCTATGCACGTAACTCTTACTTCTAGATCTGAGATCTTGCAAAAATATTTGTCATCTGAAACTACAGGTGAGGTACTAGATGACTGCAGAGTAGCTAATGTTAAGCCTTTAAGAACAGATGTAGAGAAAGGCCTAGGAACTAGAGACCTGAGAGGCTGACTTCAGTGATGTGTAAGTTGGAGGTGATTCTGAAAGATACACTTTATATGCATTTGGAGAGTCAAGGAATGATTAAGGATAGTTTCAATGGTTTTTGTGTGAGGAAAATAGTGTCTCAAATTTGATTGCGTTGAGGAAGTAACCAAGAAGATTGAGGTAGACATTTTTTACATGGATTTTAGTAAAGCCTTTGACAAGGTTCAGCATGGTAGACTAATCAGTAAAGTTAGATCACATTGCATTCAGGGTAGACTTGCCAATTGCATCCAAAATTGATTATGGTAGAAGGCAGGCTGGTGGTAAATTGTTTTGGTCTGGAGGCCTGCGATCAGTTTTCCACAGGAATCAGTGCTGGGTCCGCTTTTGTCTGTCATTTATGTAAAATGATTTGGATGAGAATATGGAAGGCATGGTTTGTACGTTTTGGTGTCATTCACAAATTGGTGGTTATAGTGAACAGTGAAGAAGGTTATGAGAGAAAGTGAGGACTGCAGATAAGAGTTGAAAAGTGTGGCTCTGGAAAAAACACAGCAGGTCAGGCTGCATCCGAGGAGCAGGAGAGTCAACGTTTTGGGCATAAGTCCCTCATCAAAAGGTTATCTAAGATTAGAAAGAAATCTTGATCAATTCGGTCAATGGACTGAAGGTTGGCAAATGGAGTTTAATTTGGATAAATGTAAGGTATTGCATTTTGGTCAGACAAACAAAAGTAGGTAAAAGCAGGGCTTTGAGCAGTGTTGTAGAACAGAGAGACCTCGGGATTCAGGTACATAATTCTTTGAAATTTGCAACACACAGGGTGATTAAGGCGCCATTTAGCATGCTTGCCTTCATTGCTCAGACTATTGAGCAAAGGAATTAGAACGTTATGTTGAGTTTATACAAGACATTAGTGAGGCCTCTTCTGGAGTACTGTGTCCATTTCTGATCACCTGCTACAGGAAGGATATAAATAGAAAGGATTCAGAACAGATTTACCAAGATGTTTCTGGGAATGGAAAATTTGAGTTATAAGGAGAAGCTCGGATTTTTCACAGGAATGCCAGAGTTTGAGGAGTGACATAGAAATTTATAATCATGAGGGAGAAAGGTAAGGTGAATGGCAGCTATCTTTTCCTAGGATGGGAGAATTTCAAGATGGTGGGGGGGGGGGGGGGGGAGGCATATTTAAACTGAGGGAAAGGTTTAGAAAAGACATGTACATGAATAGAAATGTTTGAGGGATATGGGCCCAGTGCAGACAAGCTGGACTAGTTTAGTTTGGGATTTAGTCTAGGCAGCTGACTACAGCCTTGTGAAGGAACAATACAGGAGAAGCTTCTGTCTGGATGATGCCAACTTTGTCAAGGGGGCCTCCAAAATATCCCCCACACTGTGGTTGACTGGGGCCCTTAAAATTATCTGATTCATCTTCTGCATTTTGACCTTTGCCCCATCTCTTCCCTCCCATAACTGGACAGTCCCCCTCACCAGCATCCACATCCAAAAGGATCTTAGCCACCATTTCTGCTATCTCTAAGCACATTCTCCTCTCCTCCCCTCCCCTCCCTTGTCAGCCTTCCATGTGACCTTGCATTATAAGAAAATCACAATAGCTGTGCCATTTAATCAGTCCAGAATCATGTTATAGCCAGTGCACATTTAAAAAAGTTCACGCTTTTGAAAAATGACCCAAATTCATCAATAGTGTTACAGTGAATTCATATTAACAAAATGCACATTATAGCAGAATGACCTGTTAGTTAAGCAATGAATTGTTCACAGTAAACTGAATAATAAGGAGATTGTGTTTGTATTTCCCCACTCCATAAAGTGCCTTCAGAAGATTGAAAAGTAAAACTAGTCATTTGATGAGATCTGGACAGTGCTTTGATTTCTACTTAACATCTCTGAGCTTTGATAGAAGATTACATGGTAAGCAATTTAAAGGTTGCTAAAGATTTAGAGAGAAAAAAACACTAAAGCTTGCAACCACCTATCTACTTAGTAATCAATGCCTCTGACACCAGCTCTAAATCAGACTCCTGCCTTTGGGAGATTAGAACAGTCAGGAGAATCAAACTCCAACATTTGCTCTCAACAGAGAAAGAAAAACTGCTCTAGTGACTATGTATATAAACATTTGAGAATAAAGTTTAGGGCTAAAGGGCTAAAAAGCTTCCGACACACATGCTGTCCCCAGACACAGGACATGTGTCTACATTCTCAGAAGTGGAAGACTAACTACAGCTTCAAACACCATTTGGGTTAAATCTTTTGGGGAACTTGGTAACTTAGGGCTCTTTGCCCAGCCTTGTTAATACGGGAGTATAGCCCTAACAAGCTATATGCCATATAATAAAGATTTTACAAGTTAAGTGAAAGTAATATAAAAACTGACCCAATCAGCAGCTTCTACTTGTCCCATTTTTAATAGATTTTTAATAAAATCCCTACAGTGTGGAAACAAGCCCTTCAGTCCAACAAGTCCACACCAACCCTCTGAAAAGTAACCCACCAGACCCACTCCCCTACTCTATAATCCTATATTTACCCCTGACTAATGCACCTAACCTACACACCCCTGAACATTATGGGCAATTTAGCATAGCCAATTCACCTAACCTGCACATCTTTGGATTGTGGGAGGAAACCGAAGCACCCGGAGGAAACCCATGCAGACACGGTGAGAATGTGCAAACTCCACAAAGACATTCACCCGAGATTGGATTCGAATTCAGGTCCCTGGCGCTGTGAGGCAGTAGTGCTAATCACTGAGTCACCGTGCCGCCATGTCAGTTTTGAATATGGATGTCATCTCAGGGAGGAGTGAAAATACACTGGGCCACTTCGTTTTAAAAGTTCTGTACTGGCCTATTGCTACTCACCAGATTTCTTTCTGTCTGCTCTATACTGTACGAGTTAGAGACAAAAACAACTGCAGATGCCGAAATCCAAGATAGACAGGCATGAAGTTGGAAGAATACAACAGGACAGGCAGCATCAGGAGGTGGAGAAGTTGATGTTTCGGGTGTAACCCCTCTTCAGGCCTGAGGGTGGGTAAGGGGGGAGCTGCAGATAAAGGGGGTGTTGGGGGCAGGGGTGTGAAGTGGGGATAGGTAACGACAGGTAGAGGGTATGACCTGGTTGGTCAGTGGGAGGAATGAATTCGGTTGGTGGCAGGGAGCAATGGAAGGGATGGGGCTGGGAAGGGAGTCGAGGGATGGGGAGGGAGGTTATTTGAAAGTGGAGAACTCAATATTAAGTCTTCTGGGTTGGAGGCTGCCCAGTCAGAAGATGAGGTGTTGTTCCTCCAATTTTCACTGGGGTTCGCTTTGGCAATGGAGGAGACCAAGGATGGTCACGTCAGAAATGGAGTGGTTGGGGGAATTGAAATGGGTGGTAACTGGGAGGTCCGTTCGGACCTGCGGACCTGACTTCGATGCTCGGCGAACCATTCCCTAAGTTTATATTTGGTCTCCCTGGTGTAGAGAAGACCACACCAGAAGCATCTGATGCAGTAAATGAGGTTGGAGGAGAGGCAGGTGAACCTCTATCTCACCTGGAAGCACTGTTTGGGGCCCTGGATGGAGGTGAGGGGGGTGGTGCACCAGTTGGTTTTACATCTTTTTTGATTGCAGAGGAAGGTACCTGGGGGTTCAGGGGGGTTGGTAGGGACAGTGCTGCAAACCAAGGATTGTCGAAGGGAAAGGTCCTTGCAGAGGGCAGAGAGGGATGGGGAGGGGAAGATATTCTTGGTGGTGGGGTCCAGTTGGTGTTCGTGGAAGTGTTTAAGGATGATGTGTTGGATGCAGAGACTGGTGGGATGGTAGGTGAAGACCAGGGCGAGTCTGTCTTTATATCGTTTTGAGGGACGGTGAGGCGGGTTAGAGCAGTGGAACAGGGAATGGAGGTGGTGCAACGGAGGGCTGTCTGGATGATGGGGGGAGGAAAAGCACATTGTTCAAAGTAGGTGGACATCTGGGAACCTGTATTGTAAGAGTTACAGACAGTCCCTCATTCCCATTATACTCTAAGCTCCCTCGACATTACTTTCATTTTACAAGAAGCTGCAAGGACCCAACTCCACCTACACTCTAATGTAATAAGGCACTACTGAAGGATCCCCCCCTTTTATAGTCCTAATTCATAGGTTTTTGAAACTGGATTAAACCAGTTGTCTAATTAACTATATTCAGCTGAGAGCCTGTAAACTCCTGCTTTAAAGCTGCAATTAAACTTCACCCAATCAAAAGAGGAACTTTTACTTAATTGCTAAATTAAAGTACAAACTAAACTTTAGATTGAAATTTAGACTGAGATTAATGCTTAAAATTATTCCCTAAAATGGCAGCATGGTGGCTCAGTGGTTAGTTCTGCTGCCTCACAGTGCTAGTGTATCGTTTTCGATTCCAGCCTCGGGCGACTGTCTGTTTGGAGTTTGCACATTTTCCCTATGTCTGCATTGGGTTTCCTCCGGATGCTCTGGTTTCTCCCACAATCCGAAGGTGCGCAGGTTAGGTAAATTGGCCATACTAAATTGCCAGTAGAGTTCAGGGATGTATAATTTAGATGCATTAGTCGGGGGTAAATGTAGAGCAGAAGGGGAATGGGTTACTCTTCGAACACTTGGTGTGGACTTGTGGACTGAAAGGCATGTTTCCACACTGTAGGGATTCTATGATAAAACTTGCCTTTTAAGATACCCTGTTTCACCAACCTCAGCTGCACTCTACTGCAGACTCTATTCACATTTGTTGATAATGCAAAATCTGTGGCAGTGAATTTCAGTATTGTTTAGTGTGATGCCATCCACATTAGATCTGAAAAGAATACATCAGAGAATATGGACCCCTCTAGTGAGGTCATCAGACTCAGTACCAAGAAGAAGAGGTACTTGTTTGAAATCACAATGTAATTCAAGATTTGCTTTCAATAAAAATGTCAGCTTATAAAATCTCACCTGGTGAGGTTCAACAGCCATGAGAAGAAAACAGCCTACTGTCAAGTATGCATCACCCTTCACCATAAACAGAAACATCCAGATAAATGGTGGACAAAAACTCGTTCGAGTACTTTAGCACTCCAACTAGAGTCAATACAAGTTACTATAAAACACTGAACTCTATCTATGGACCAACATATCAAGCCAGAAACTGTCTGATAATCGCCAGTGTTAAGCCATTCCACAATACCGGGATCACTGATTGGAACACTTTGCAACACTCTTCAGTGCTGAGTGCACAGTGCAACACATTTTTCATTAACCTGTCAAAAATAACTGAATGAAATCCTGCCTTTAGAGGAAATTGTGATTGCCATGAACCAAATAAGAGTAACAAAACCCCCAGGGTCGATGGAATTCCATCCATAGTCTTAAAGAGTGGTGACTCTGCCCTACTACTGAGCTCCATTTGGCTTTCATGACTTGCTGGGAATAGGGAAGGCTTTCACAGGATCTTTGTTGCCATTGTCATCATCTTCTACAAAAAAAAAGGAAAAATGACAAACAGCTCCTAACTGTTGTGGAATCTGAACCTGGCTAGAATACTTATGAATAGAATTTTATCCACTATGTGGAAGAAAAGCTGCCAGAGAGGTGGTGTGGTTTCAGAGCAAACAGCTGCACTGCAGATATGGATTTGCATTCAGGCATGCAAAGTGTTTTGAGCAAATCTAAGGTTTGCAGAACTCACTAAAGCATTTGACACCATGAGCAGAGATAGATTTTTGGGAAATCCTTGAAAAACTTGGATGTCCATCAAGGCTCCTGGCTATGAGTATGCAGTTTAATTAAAATATATTGATCTCAACAGAGACTTCTCATCCCTTCCAAATCTCAAGTGTTGTGAAGCAGAGATGTTTGCTAGCTCCAGCCTTATTCACTATCTTCTTCAGCAGGCAATGGAAGACCTTAAGGAGGAAGTTTACATACCTTTCCAGGCTGCTGAAATCGTTTTAACAAGAGGAATTTTCAGGCTCACGTGGAGATTTGAAAGACTAATCTGTGAACTTTCTTTCACTGATGTCTGCACTCTTCTGGCCCATTGTCAATCACACCTGCATGTATTGTTTACATTTTTCTGTGTAGGCACAATATTTTGGATTTAAAAACCCAGTTTATATAAAACTGTAGCCTGCACCACAAGAAGAATATAGACCACTAAACCGTGTCATTGAGGGAACCAAACTGATTGTTGCCAGGCAATTTACCTATTAGGGGAGTATAATCTCATTTGATGTCACCATCAGTGAAAAAGTGATGGTAGACTTATGACAACAAACAATGCATTTGGCAGATTCTACAAATAAATACGGAATAACCACAACTTTTGAGCCCAGACTAAACTTAATAGTGTTCAGAGCGATAGTCCTCACCATCGTTCTGTATGATGCCAGTAATTTGGTCTGTACTGCTCTCATATATGCCTTCTGGAGCATCTTCATCAGTGCTATCTCCTCAAGAGCATCCTCAGGATCTCCTGGTAGGACTGCATTGTAAACATTGAAGTATTGGAAACAGTCAACATCATCGAAATTGAGCCTGTTCGACCATTTAATAAGGTCATGTGTAATTTGATTTTGTTTCACATTCCCATCTACCCATTTACCTCATATTCTTGTAAGACAATGGGATCAATTATCTTCACCTTAAAAATATTCAGTGATTCCACCTCCACTGCATTCTGAGGCAGAGATTTCTAATGTTGCACAACCCTCAAATAAAAGTATTCTCTTCATTTCTGTCCTAAAAGGGCAACCACAAATATTTAACCTAGACCTGGGAATGCTGTATTGGGAGTGTTGAGACTTGGAGACTGAATGAAAAACCAGCATGAAAGAGAAAAAAAGAGATCCAATTGTTCCCAGCAACAACAACTTAGATAGTCCCTGGTGATCTGCTTCCACACTAAAAGCATACACAAAGCACTATTTCAGTCACAGCTGGGTCAGCTGGTGGCTGGGACAATTAGAGTGTGGAATGTCTGGATTGCCATGCTGTTCTTTGTCAGCACTTGACTCCAGATTGCTATTAGGGATGAGATTTAGTGTACAAATCCTGCCCACCTGAGACAAGTGCTTTCCCTCTAATTGGTTGGCCTTGAGCCAGCATTTCCCAGGTGGGGATGTTACACTTTTTCCAAAGTGTATCCCTGAAGTGCTTCCTTTGTCCTTCGGGGGCTCTCTTGCTATGTTGAAGTCCCACATAGAGAGCTTGTTTTGGCAATCTTGTGTCAGGCATGTAAACAATACACTTAATGGTAAGGTCCTCGAGAGTGTTGCTGAACAAAGAGGTCTTGGAGTGCAGGTCCATAGCTCCTTGAAAGTGAAGTCGCAGATAAATAGGATAGTGAAGAAGGCATTTGGTATGCTTTCCTTTATTGGTCAGAGTATTGAGTACAGGAGTTGGGAAGTCATGTTGTGGCTGTACAGGACATTGGTTAGGCCACTGTTGGAATATTGCGTGCACTTCTGGTCTCCTTCCTATCGGAAAGATGTTGTGAAACTTGAAAGGGTTCAGAAAAGATTTACAAGAGTGTTGCCAGGGTTGGAGGATTTGAGATATAGGGAGAGGCTGAACAGGCTGAGTCTGTTTTCCCTGGACCATCGGAGGCTGAGGGGTGACCTTATGGAGGTTTACAAAATTATGAGGGGCATGGATAGGATAAACAAACAAAGTCTTTTCCCTGGAGTGGGGGAGTCCAGAACTAGAGGGCATAGGTTTAGATTGAGGGGAAAGATATCTGTTTCCATGCTGTATAACCCTATGATTCTCTGACCCATCCACAGGAGTTGATTGAGCATGTTCAGTGATTCAATTCTCAGCTTGTTGGTTTGAGCAAGAACACTGACATTGGTGCACCTATCTTACCAATGGATTTGGTAACGACTCCTGTGGAGGCAACACTGGTACAGACATTGAGTTGCCTGCTGTACATAGTCGAAAAGAGTGCCCTGGAAAAGGACAGCAAGTCAGGCAGCATCCGAAGAGCAGGAGAGTTGACATTTTGGGTATAAGCACCGCCTTATTTTTTAAATGTTTGTAATTATCTCTCTACCTCAATAAATTAGATTAGAGGTCATCCCCTTCATTTACTATTCAGCTGTTGACACTTTACTCATCGCTGTCTAACACTTTTGATTGTCTGCAGAGACTTATTATTCAACACTCCACTCACATCATTGGTATGATCTTTTGATCTCTTTCCCATTGATCTCTCTGCCTATAAGTTCTGAGCCTGTATGCTATCCCCACCTGGGAAATGCTGGCTCAAGACCAACCAATTGAAGGGAAAGACTGACAAGCCTCTGAGAATGCTGTGTTCCTTTAATTCTACACTCTTGAGCATCCCTGGTTTCCTTGACCCATCTTCAGGACCAAGGTCCTCAAAGAATTCAAGGAGTGATGAAATAGCCTCAAGACTAATTAGCCTACTTGTGTTCCTATGTTCATAACATTTATTTTTAAACGTTTATACAGCATGACACAGGTTTGAAAAGAGTGACATTTGTGAGCCATTCATTTTAAAATCTGGATAAATGTACAGTGTTTCATAATCAGGCTCTCTTCCTATTTATGATCTCCTTTCATATGAACACTGTACTTACTGACTAAAGTTGTTGCTTTCAGGAAGGAGAGACTGAAAGCTTGGGGGAGCGACAAAAGGTGCAAACGCAAGCCCAAGAATTTCAAAACCAGAGGTGGAGAAGTCGGAGTGAGTCTGATGGTATGTACTGAGGCTACTTTGCAATCCTTTTCTTAAAAAAAACTTCTGAGAGGACAGTGTGACTTGTTTAAGTAACATTTTTTATTGTCTTATAAATTGTCATGTCCTTTAATCTGTGGTCTCTATTCAGATCAAAGAAATAAAGTGATATTTAATAATTAAAATTGATATTTGTTTGGCAATCAGAAAGAAGCCCCATTGTTGGGAGTATGGGTACTAGTACACTGAAACATTATTGCCTCTTGAGGGAGCATTAAGAACAAAGGATCACTATTTCAAAATAAGGGTTTTCCCATTTAAGACTATATAAGGAGATTTGTTTTCTCACAGTGGGTCATGAGTATTTAGAATTCTTCTTCAAGAGGTGGTGGAAGCAGAGTCCTTGAATATTCTGAAGGCAACAGTATTAATTATTAATATTCTGAGATCTGAAAAATCAGATTTGTTTGAATTTAAAAAATAAGTTTTTTTTGACAGATGTACTACACCTCTATTTCATTGGTGTAAACAGATTGCAGACTTTTTGACTTGTGACAATCTGTTACGGTACTTGTTCGGTCTAGTCAAGTTATCGCGTCCTGGTATAGGTAGGTGCATGATGCTGTTAGAAAAAAGCTATCATAGCTGAATTTATTATGGAGCCCCAAATGGTAGCTGCATGTTACACATGAAGATGAGGGCCTGCCAACAACATTTGGGGCTTGCATTCATTTAGTGCTTTTAATATAGTAAAACATGCTAAGGCCTCGCACAGGAACATAATTTGACATTGAGCAAAGAAAGGAGACAATATAACAGGTAAATGAAGTACATTGTACAGAATGTCCTAAAGAGGAGAGAGAAGGAAATGCATAGAAGGGGAGTTCTGAGGATTTGTCCTGAAGGCACACTTGCTGATGATTGGTAAAGGAAACCAGGGATGCTCAACAGCAAAGAATTAAAGAAACAGGCTGGATGAGGTTATAGAGATAAGTAGAGACAAGGTATCAGTGACTTCATTAAGCATTTTAGTTTGTCTTTTTTGTGGAAAATCAACCCACTGCCCTGTATCTGTTAGCACTGCACTGAACTTAGTGTGTACTCAAATTTGTATCTGACATTGCTAATTAATGATCAATTGCTTCTTGTCTATTAAAAATCTATCTTAAGATAGATTATCTTAAGATTATCTTAAGGTTATCCAAGGACTCTGCTTCCACCACCTATTGAAAAATAGGTTCTAAATACTCATGATCCTTTGTGAGAAAGAAGATGTCCTTATATGCTGTCTTAAATGAGAAATCCCTCATTTTGAAATAGTTATTCTTTGTTCTTGATCCTCTCACAAGAAACAACATTCTTTGCATATCCATCCTGTCAAAATGTTATGTTTACATCTCTTATTTTTCTAAACTCCTACAAATGTAAGCCTACATGGTCCAACCTTTCCTCGTAAGGCAGTCTACCACTTACAGGTATTAAAAAGTGAATGTTACTATAGTCCGCTCTATCACTATAGAGAATAGACTGGTGACTAGTTTAATCTGAAGATCAACCTCACCATAGGGAGGGTTGAGAAGGCAGGGCCTTCAATGGGCTAAATGTCAGTGTGGGAATTTTTAAAAAAGTATATTTTACTTTTTACTTTTATTAATGGGTTGTGGGTATCTGGCTACCATTCATTTCCCACCCCTATTTGCTCTTGAGAAGCTGGCCTTCTTGAAATGCTGCTGTCCATTTGCTGTACTTATCTCGATAGCACTGTTAGGGAGGGAATTCCAGGATTTTTACAAATGTCACTAAAGGAACGGCAATATATATCACAACAGGAAGGTGAGTAGTTTGGAGGGAACTTGCAAATGGAAGTCTTTCCATATATCTGTTAGCCTTGTTGTTCTAGATACTAATGTTTGTGGGTTTCGAATGTACTGAGTCTGGAGTCTTAGAGAATTTCTCAGTGCTTCTTGCTAGTTGGTACACACTGCTGCTGCTGTGCATCAATAGTGGAGAGAATGTGGTTATGATGTCAGTCAATGGATTGCTTTATCCTGGGTGTTTAGATCAAAGTAGTGCTGGAAAAGCACAGCAGATCAGGCAGCATCTGAGGAACAGGAGAATCAAAGTTTCAGGCAAAAGCCCTTCATCAGGAATAGAGGCAGGTAGCCTCCTGGATGTTGCTAAGCTTGTCAAGTTGCAGTATCTCCAGGCAAGTGCGACATATCCATCACACTTCTGATTTGTGCTTTGTCGAAGCTGAACAGGCTTTGAAGAGTCAGGAGATGAGTTACTCACTGCAAGATTCCTAGCCTCTGACCTGCTGTTGTAGCCACAGTATTTATCTGGTAAGTCCAGTTGAGCTTCTGGTCAATGGTAATCCCCAGAATGATGGTAGTTTGGGATTCAATGATGGAAATGCTTTGAATGTAAGAGGAGATGGTTAGATTCTGTATTGTTTGGGATGGTAATCGCTTAGCATTTATGTTATAATAAGAATGTAACTTCCCACTTGTGAGCCCATATCTGGATATTGTCCAAGTTTTGTTGCATTTGATCATGGACTGCTTCAGGAGTCATAAATGGGACTGACTATGTGTATATTCATCAGTCAGCATCCCTACTTCTGACCTTACGATAGAGGGAGGGTAATTGATAACACAGCTGAGAATGGTTAGGTATATAACAGGACCCCATTTCTGAGGCTCTTGTGGTATACGGGTAGTGTCCCTATCTCTGGGGCAGAAGGCCTGAGTTCAAGTCCAATCTCCTTCTGAGGTATGTCATAATATAAACCTTACCATTGTGGACTCCTATGTTGCAGAGATAGTGTACCTATTATTAAGCCAGCAGGCTCAGGTTTAGTTCCCACCTATCTGAGACATTCATAACATCTCTGAAAAGGTTGATTAGAAAGTAGTTTTTAAAAATGCTCTACTTCAGAGCTCTCTTGTGATGGAGAGGTAGTGATCTTAATTCTGAGTCAGAAAACCTGGCTTCAAGTCCTACTGGCTGCAGGGGTGTGAAATAATATCTCTGCTCAATCTCTGGAATATGTCTGGAATATTGCATGCAATTCTGGTCTCCTTCCTATTGGAAGGATGTTGTTGAAAGGGTTCAGAAAAGAATTACAAGGGTGTTGCCGGGGTTGGAGGATTTGAACTATAGGGAGAGGTTAAATAGGCTAGGGCTGTTTTCCCTGGAGCGTCGGAGGATGAGGGATGACATTTTAGAGTGTTATAAAATCATGAGGGACATGGATAGGGTCAATAGACAAAGTCAGGGAGTCTAGAACTAGAGGGCATAGGTTTAGGGTGAGAGGGGAAAGATATAAAAGAGACCTAAGGGGCAACTTTTTCTCAGATGGTGATGCGTATGTGAATGGGCTGCTAGAGGAAGTGGTGGAGACTTGTACAATTGCAACATTTAAAAAGCATTTGGATGGGTATATGAATGGAAGGGTTTGGAAGGATATGGGCCGGGTGTTGGCAGGTGGGACTCAATTTGCTTGGGATATCTGGTCAGCATGGACGAGTTGCACTGAAGGGTCTGTTTCTGTGTTGTGCATCTCTATGACTCGATGACAAGTTGATTTGAAAATATCTGCTCTACTTCTGAGGAATCTTGTGGTACATTGGTTGTGTCTCTACCTCTGCTCCAGAAATGTTTCATTATATGTGTGAACAATTTGATTAAAAATATCTTTAGGGTCTCTTGTGTTGGAATGGTATTGTCCTTTTCTCAGGGCTAAGAGACTCAGGTTCAAAGCCCAACTGCTGCAGAGGTGTGCAGTAACATCTCTGAATGACTTGATTTTAAAACATATTGAAGGGCTATTGTGATACACTGATAATGTCCCTACAACTAAACCAGAAGGCCTAAGGTAAAGTCCCATATGCTCCAGAATTCTGTAATAACATCTCTGAACAAGTTGATTAGAAAATGCCTTCACTACCTGAGCCCGGAGGTCCTTGCTTCAGGTCCCACCTGTTCCAGAGGTGAGTCATAGCAAGTCTGAACATGTTAATTAAAAATATGTGTACCCTGAGGAGCCAACATGCCTACGTTAAAGGCCGACCTTCTCCAGACTTGAAATATTAACTTTGCTTTTTCTCCACAGATGGTGCTAGACCTGCTGAGTTTTTCCAGTGATTTCTGCTAAAGATTTTTAGATTGACAGGATCGATCTGGAACATTGTTTCCCCTTGTGGGAGAATCTAGGACCACTTGGCATAATCTCAGAAAAAGGGGTTGCACAATTAAAATAGGAGTGAGCAAGAATTTCTGCTGAGGGTAGAGAATCTGTGGAATTCTTTATTACTTTATTGAGATTAGATTATTACATTTACGAGGTGTACAAAATTATGAGGGGCTTTGCAGGATGAAGAGGAAGCAGCTTTTCCCTTAGTCGAAGGGTCAATAATGTATAAATTTAAGGTGAAGTGCAGAAAGTCTAGAGACGATTTGAGGAAAATATTTTACAGTCAGCAGGTGGTGAGAATCTGGAATGTATGTTTGAGGTGGAAAATCTCAACATTTTAAAAAATATGTGGATGAGTTCTTGGAATGTCACAGCAGACTTGACGCGGCTGAAGGACCTCATCTGATCTGTGTAACTATTCAAGGCTGAGAAGAACAGATATTTAATTAGTAAGGGAGCCAAGGGTTGTACAGGAAATGTATAAAGTGAAGTTGAGGATTATAGGGTAAGCCATGATCTCAATGTATGGTAGAGTAGACTTAATGGGTTGATTGGCCTACTTCTTATGGGCTTATAGTGAACCCTTAACGTTAGTGCCTTTCTTGTATGTGAGGAGTATAATTTATTTTATGGTTGAAATATTGAATTTGAGTAAGTGGCATAAGGGCTTTCTGTGTGTCTGAATCAATTTATTGATTAACATAAATCTTTCTATATCCAAAGTGATTTAATTTAAAACAGTGTGTGAGAAAGACTTCCTAAATATCAAGGGTTTTGTTTACATTGAAAGAATTTTATGACACAACCAGGTAAACAGTGTTCATCAGGCTCCAGTTTATAAAATCAGGGATTGATTTTTTTTTAACTTTTGAATCAGGGTAATCACCCACTGTTTTGGAAGAAGATTTTCTTTGTTTCAGTTTGAACAGATCAGCAGAGTTCTTAGTTGAACCTAGTTGCATAAAGCAGTTGCTCCTGAGAAAGGGAGAAGATAGGTTATCTTAGTGTGAGGAGTTTAGCAGAAGTTCCAGACCAGAACTATTTGGTTAAAACACGACAGATTTATTTTAAGCTGAGAAAGTTACATGACAAATCAAGGAAAAGACCATCAGATTCTCATGACCAGAGAATTAAAGCCACAGCTTAGCCCAATCCCATATAGTATAGAGAAGGGAACTCGCTTTATGTTTAAGTGCTATGGGTGGATTCTGTTAGGAATAATGGGATTATATTTTAGTGCATGTTTTTAAAACTTTAAACATGTGTTATATATAAATATTTTGTTTTATTCAATTTTATTTACATTTTTTGCATAATAATATCCAGTTTTATTGTTAAGCCCAAATGAAAACCAACAATAAAAACTAGAGCAGATAAGAAGACCAAAGTTTGAAATTTTGGTTCTGGAGACAAGGTGTTAGTGCTAGTATCTGTCTCTGCGGAGCCAGAGTCATCTCTTTGGATTGGAAAATTGCACATCTCTTCACTATTTTAGGACAGGCAAAAGAGGAAAACCAGGGGATTACAGACCACTTAACCTAACACCTGTGGTGGGGACATTGTTGGAGTCTATAATCAATGAGGGTGTAACTGAGCACCTTCAAAATTTTCATTTAATCAGTGAGAGGTAGCGTGGATTAATGACAGGTAAGACATGCTTAACAAACCTCAATGAATTTTTTGAAGAGGTGACTCAGGTAATGAGTAGGGCAATTTACTGACATGGCTGGGAAATTGGTTGAGTGGCAAGTGACAGAAAATAGGGATAATGTGTACAAGCTCAAACTGGCAGGATGTGACGTAGTATCCCACAAGAATCTGTTTTAGAGCCTCAATTATTCACATTATTTATTAACAACTTGGATAATGGCATAGAATGTCCGATATTCAGATTTGCTAATGATGCAAAGTTAAGTGGAATTATAGACACTAAAGATGATAGCATAAAATTACAAAGGGATTTTGATAGACTAAGTAAATGGCAAAACTGTGGTAGATAGAGATCAATGTAGATAAATGTGAGGTTATCCATTTTGGAGCAAAAATGGATAGATCAGGATACTTTCTAGATGGTATGAAGTTAAATGCAGTGGATGTACAAAGAAACTTGGGGGTTTAAGTGCATAGAAGTTTAAAATGTCATGAACGGATGCAGAAAATAATCAAGAAAGCTAAATGAATGTTGGCATTTATAGCTAGACATCTGGAGTACAAGGATGAAGAAATTATGCTGCGGTTATATAAAACCCTGATTAGATCCCACTTGGAGTACCTTAGGAAGGAGATACTGGCCTTAGAGTCAGTGCAGTTTGGTTTACAAGAATGATACCTGGACTTCAAGAGTTAAGTTATGAGGTGAGCTTACACAAATTAGACCTGTTTTGTCTAAAATTTAGAAGTTTAAGGGGTAATCTGATTGAAATCTTCAAGATACTAACAGGAAAAGACAGTGTAGCTAAAGATAAACTATTTCCATTGGTTGGGGATGCTAGAACTAGAGGGCATAGTCTGAGAATTAGGGTCAGACCGTTCAGGAGAGATGTTAGGAAGCACTTGTACACACAAGTTTGGATGTTTGGAACATTGTTGTACATCTTAAATAGGTGATAGATGTTTTTTATCCATCAAAGTTATTCAGGAATATGGGCCAGTGATCAGCTGTGATTGTATTGAATGTTAGAACAGGTTTCAGGGGCTGCGTGGCCTACTCTTGTTTCTATGTTTATTAAAGCAAGGTACCCTGTAACTTCTCAAATCAAAACTAAGCATAATTATGTGAATTATTTGGTGTCCAATCCAGATAGAAAAAGAATCAGTGAGCGTATTATGTCAGCATGTTGGAAGATATTACCTTAGAAATGACAGTCAAGGCAAGAGTAAAATGTAAACATCAGAACTACAGGAAATTAATCAGAAATTAAAATTTAAAAATTGTCCCTCTCTCATGCAGATCTTAAAAGGTTAAATATCAAAGTGTTTTTATCTTCCATAAATCTATCAAAGCTATTACAGAATTATAAATCAATGTGTGGGATTGGACCAGGATAAAGGTTAAAGCTGTTCATGAGATTAATATGGAAGATGCATTATCTACAAAACAACACTCATCACAAACATGAGCAGTACAATTCTTGCAGGTGAGTTGAAAGTAAGTCATAAGATCATAAAAATTTAAGCAGAGTAGATCATTTCATTCATCAAGCTGACTGGATGGTGGAACAATATTGTGAATGATCTGATTGCAGCCCTAACCCCATTTTCCTGCCTGTCCCCAATTACCCTTGAATCACCATTGTCACTTTGCAGACTAGGACATGACTTGATTATAATGACAGCTTTCCCAAATACTGTTGTGAAAGTTAAAAGTGTGTGAGTCTCAGTTGTAAAATGGGTTCCAGGATTATTTACAATGGCACAGCCTTATGCGTCTTATATCGCTACGTTGGTCTGCCCCTGGGTTTTTTAAATTTTGATACGATGACTGTTTCGAGGCTGTTCTCAACCCACCTTGGAGGGCAATTATGGATGGGTAACACATGCTAGTCTCACAAGTAGTGCTCACATCCAATGAATGAAACGGAAAAAACATGCTTCAAGCAAATGATGTCTTCTTCATGAAGATGGGGAGAGGTAATCTTTTTGCTTCTGTTTGTTACCCCATTTGTCTGTAAACAATATAATCTAAAAAAGATTAACAGATGGATTTCAGTGATAAATAATGGTTCATAAATAAGATATGGTCGAAGGCTGAATCGATTAGTTTTTAGCAATGATACAGGACCAGGATTTTTTAAAAAAGGATCAGTTAACATTTTGGGATTGGGTGAATCAACTTATTTTTAGAGTGTTGTGGTTTGCTTTAGAATTTTGTGGAATATTGTGGATTAACTCAGTTGTTGTGGAATTTGTCAAAGCTGTCAATGGGAGTACAGTTTTTTTGAGCAGGTTGTTGGATATATCATGGCCAGAATCTTCCTCAATGAGATAGAAGCTGTTAATAAAATACTGTAGTTTGTTTTTTCAGCTGTCTGGTTACATCAAACATTAAGCAGGACAAAACCACAAAGAAGGGATATATAATTGTAATATTATTGAGTTGACATCTATTCTGCAGCAGAGTTGTTAATTGTTTTCGCTGCCCCTGCTGGTTAATACTATGTTAAATGTTATGCCTTAACAAACAGATATTCACCTAAATCTGCTACAAGAAATGCTGCCTTATAGAAGGAAAGGGGCAGTATTGCTAGTTACCATAAAGGTGACAATGACCATTTTTTGGCTTCACGCTGTTTCAAGGCTGGAGAAGGCAATATTGAAACATTTTCAATTCACTGTCCACTGTGCAAGGTAATTCACTGAGGCTCTATATGCAGTAAGAGCTGAGTACACTTCATTTTGACTTCCCCCTGTGAAGCTGACAGAGCAAGCTTCACAAGGAGGGCATGCCTCTCCATGATGTAGGTACCATTGACCGAACACATGTTGCTTTGTGAGTCTAGCATATAAATTCTGAAACATACCATAATTGGAAAGGATTGCACTCTATGAATATCCAGATTGTGGTGACAACAATTAGCACACCATGAAAATTTCTTGGTGTTCTGGTAGTAATCATGATGCCTTAATTATGCAGCGTCTACTGCATCAGGTGCATTGCCACAAACCACAGGGTGGTTACTGGCTTCCTGGCAATATCGCTCAATACCAAGCTCATGACTTTGATATATAATATTACAAACAAATCATTCTGATATTGATTACAAAACTCAACTTTTTCATTCCATTAGTAACTATTTTCTCTGTTTGTCCTCTGGCTCCTTTGCAGTACTGCTCAAGTGCCTGCAGCATGGCTGATGATGGTCTGCTGACTTTCAACTGGGGAGACTATACATGACCTTGGAGAATAATTTTGGGTACCTTTGATCTTAAAAGATACATCTTTGAAGAGCAGAGTTAATAGTTTCCAAGCCAGTTGAAGAGATTGAATTTGAGACTCATAAATTATTTCATGAACCTCACCCCTCACTTTCCATGCTAAATGTTTCAAGTGCACAATTTAATAGCAAACTTCTATTTCTTCTTAAATATGAATAAAAAACATTTTTATACATACACACATACATACACATAGGAACCTGTGAACCCCTTTGATGACTGATTTTTGTATCTATGAAGGAAACCTTATCACACTGCAGATACTTGTCCAAGACCCATCTCAGGACTTGATAGTCAATGAAGGTGAATTCGTAACACAGCCTAGGAGGTCAAGTATAAACCTATAAATCCTTCCAACGTGTGTCAATGGCAGGTGGTTAGAGCAAGAGAGATTTCTGGTCTGAAGAAGAGTCATTGGTTGCTGAAAAGGTGATGGTGAACTGCCTTCTTGAACCATTGCAGCCCACATGCTGTGGGTTAACCCACAATGCCCTTAGGGAGGAAATTCCTGAATTTTGACCCAATCTGTACCTCTGGGTTTCTCTAGCACTTTCTGCATTTATTTCAAATATCTACCATCCATAAACATTTTACTCTAACTCATTACTAAAAGATTTGAATACAAGAGCAAGGAAGTTTTACTGAAGATGTACTCGCCTTGAATGAAACCTGGAGTATTATGTACAGTTTTGGTCTCTTTTCCAAAGAACAGATATATTTGCCATAGAAGGAGTACAATGAGGGTTTACAAGATTCTTGGAAAGGAGAAATTTGTCTCTGAGGTGAGATTGCATTGACTGGGTCCGTATTTACTGGGGTTTAGAAAAATGAGAGGGGACCTCATTCAAATGTACAAACATCTGACAGGTCTGGACAGAGTCAAAATTTCTTCATGCAAGAGGTGCTGGACCTGTAGAAATCTTTACCACAGGAGGCTGTAGAGGCCAAGTCTTGATTATATTTCAGAAAGAAATAGATAATTTTTTTAGAGGCTAAAGTTGTCAATGCGTATGAGGAGAAAGAGCAGGAGTAAAGCATTATGATCAAGAATCAGTCATGTTCTTATTGAATGGGAGAATGGGTTCAATGAGCTGACAGGCCTTCTCTTGCTCCTTTTTGTACATTTTTCTATGCATTTGAGACCAGTTATGCACTGGAAATAAATAGCTACAGACATAACATGCACGTCAAAACACATGTTGCCACAGAAACCTACAATCTGAGTAAACTGTAACACACCATTTGAAACTATGATGCCAAATTTGCAGCTAATGTGGCAGCAACCTGAGCTTATATGACTTCAGTCTTTGCTTTCACTACCGTACTCAGATATTGGGCACCTTCTGTTTGTGCTGCAATTGAAGCTGAGATATTAAGCATCAAACATTCATCATGTTTAGATCTTGTTGCGCCTGCCACAAGTGTGTTGCAGTTCTTATATCCAACAAAAGAACTGAGAGTCACTCGACAACCACCTGTTGAAGGAGCGGCAGTCCAAAAGCTGGTGCTTCCAATTAAACCTGTTGGAGTATAATCTGATATTGTGTGATTTTTAACATTGTGCATCCCAGTCCAACACTGGCACCCCCAAATCATCCCTTCATAATGACATTGTATGCTTATCCTTAGCAAATGGGCTGCAGAAGTTTAAGAAGCAACTTAACACACTGTCACAATGGCAACGAAGTATGTGCAGTGATGCCCACATTCCATGAACAAATAAAAAACAGCTAAACAAAATGCAGTCTCTCTGAATGCATATGACATTCAAAAAAAGGATTATGATTTGAATGCATAAATTGAGGTAGGTTTAATTGTCATTACAGAGATGTT
The DNA here is from genome assembly GCF_020745735.1 of Hemiscyllium ocellatum. NCBI lineage: Eukaryota > Metazoa > Chordata > Chondrichthyes > Orectolobiformes > Hemiscylliidae > Hemiscyllium > Hemiscyllium ocellatum. Next base: position 17,903,240 of record NC_083424.1, read on the forward strand.
GCAACAGTGTGACCCATATTCAGAATTGAATATCCAAGGATAACCAGCATTTTGGAAGGATAGATAAAAAGGGAAATAAGGCTTGGTAATATTCTTAATAAGAGATTGGATGAATACATTAGTAAGAGAGGACCTTAGATTGAAAGACCAAGATATAGAATGAGTTTTAGTGGAAAACTTTGATGTGAGTTATTTGTAGGCCTTTGAACCCCTACACAGGCACAATATAGATCAGGCAAAAATAATGATTCAAATAAAATTAGTAATATTGTAATAAATGGCAACATCAAATTATGCATAAACTGAGTTAAGCAAATGATCAAGAATGCTGTAAATGGTAGTTTTTTGTAATGTGAATGAGATGAGTTTCTGAAGTAGATCTGCAGACTTTGTATTGGTTTCTTTTCAATGAAGTAGGATAATAAAAGCATTTCTTAAAGCACTGATTCAGTAATGACCTGCGTATGCAATGTTGAATCAATATTTGTCTTCTGTACTTGTTGGAAATGGGATTAACATTCAGCTGGTTACTATGCACAATAATTGATGTAGTGTTTTTTAAAGTTGAAATTTGTTTCTTTTAAACTACAGAAATAGCCTCTGAAACAGTTGTTCTCGATCCACTGAAGAGAGTCGATGATGGTTCAGTGAAATCAATTTGGGGATCTCGACAAAGGGCAGAATCCTCTTGTTTGGATTGTCACTCATTTAGTACTGACTTGGACTTGAGAAATGAAAGTTACACAGATTCCAAAAAGTATATGACATCTAACGGTTCCAGGGGCACATTAGAAACCCACAGGATAATTTCAACACAATACAATGATACATTGCAGCAGAATAATCCTTCAAGTCTCAACAATGAAAATGCCAGTATAAAAGAAACTGAAGTTTTTAGAAAAAATAGATGTGCTTCAATTAATAACAATGAGAATGTCATCGCAGGACCTCTTATACCTGAAAGGGAGGATATGGATAGCATTTTCCAGTCTGAGATAAGTTCCAGGAACGTGAATCTGGGCTCTGTACAAAACTGGTTGAATTCTGACATCAATGATAATATACCTTCAGCAACTACAGGAAGAGCCAATGACAACAATGAAGAGAACACATGTTTCATGACACTTGACAATAAGGTAAACTTTCTAGCAAAGCTACAAACTTGAAGCCCCTTCTTTCCTTAAAAAGTTACTTCAAAACAAATTTTGTGGACAGTGTGTTATAATGCAACCAATTCCTAAATTAATTATATTAGAGATGTGGAGACAAAAGTAATGCCTGTCAGGAAGAGACTTATAGGAGGTTTTTGTAAAGTTAGGTTTTAAAGTTGGCAATATAAATCAAGACAGAAGAGTTTAGAGATTGTACAATAGTGGATGGCTGATGGTCAATTAATAATTAAATTCAGCCAATCAATAGTTAGCCAAGAAGGAAGTGAAGAGTATTGAAGATGGAACATACAATGGACAATGGCTGTAAACCTATCCAAAGGAAATTAGGGATGGCAGTAATTGGTGGCCCAACCAGCGACATATCTGGTGAATAATAATTCTTAAAAATGCAATGCAATACAAAACCATGTATGGTAACCAAAGTGAGAATTTTAATATTCATGTATTAGTGGATAGGGAGTTATTGAAGGCTCAGCAGTGATAGGTATGTAAGTTGTCTATGTTTACAGCAGGAAAAATGTAACGGATATATTGGAATTTATATATAGTAAAGCTTGGAAAGCTGATGAGGAACACTTTGGAAGTTAGGCCTTGAGGTGACTGAATTGTGGATGGAAGGCACAGTGGCCAGTAGACATGATCTCAGGATAGCATTGAATGATGTATGGAAAATTATATCCAAATAGAACATAAACCAACATAAAGAATGTTGATTTGGTTTATTTAGGAATAATATAACTAAATGTCTAGAAAATGAAAATGGTTGCAAATGTCAAACATAGATGTTACCTATGGCCCTCTCCCATGATAATTTATTTGATATATCTGTTAACACTCTCTGCTGCATTGAGACATATCAATTGTAAACTTAGCTTTGATCTCCAGTCAATGAAAATGTTGTGAAAGGAGAGCTACAGAAAGCTGCATTTTTCACGACAGACCTAGTCAAATGATATCAGACATGAGGAACAGACAAATCAAAAATAAAGATAGGATGTGAAGATGGGGTTTTGAGTTTCAAATATGACTATATATGCAAACATGTAGTGCTAAAAACCAGGGAAGGCAGATAAGCAAAACTAATATAAATAATAGACTAAATTGGGCATAGAAGAGTGACATTTAAGCAGATTTTGTGGAGTCAATCAGTGCCATAAGTTGTCTGGTTGCCTTTCTTCTTGTAAATTAAATCCCACAGTCATGTGTTTGCTGCAACAATAGCAGGAAATTCTCTTCTAATCTGGACCACGTTTCTAGCCACAAAACACATGTAGTTCGTTAATCTTTGTAAAGATAGATTGAACTAACACTAGAGAAACAAACTAACGTAGTTTGTTTAGGTCATAAACTATGTTATTGCACAGTAGGTAAAACAAATAAGAATAATAGATGTCACTTGTTATAATCAAATCAATTTCATTTGCGTGGCATTACAGAAACAGAAAAAATACAAAGTATAAAGAGTATGATAGCCCAATTGTTAGACTATTTACTTAGTACAAGAACAAGCTCTTGTTGAACAGTACAGTTTCTACTTTTGAAATCCAGTGCCTCTTGACAACCTTTTTGATGCCTCTCTGCTGCAATTCTGATATCTGAATTGATGCTTAAAAAGTCTTCCTTCAAAGAAACACAAATATCCAAAAAAATTGTCACTACCAAGGTGGCAGATGTCTCCTTAAATGACCAAATATTGCTGAACAACTAGCCAATGTATGAATGCTGCACAAAACATCCAGCTGTGCCATTTAGTTATATATGTATTCATGTGTTTGAATGTCATGCTGACTAGTAATTGTTAAACTTGTGTATAGGTTGAATTTTGAAGACAGTTTTTTAAAGTTGAAAATAGGGGTCGACTAATACACAGGCACAAGTTTTGATGGGCTGAAATTCACACTGCAGTTCGAAATACCAAATTATTAACAAAAGTCAATTTGATCACATAACTAATCCCAGGTAAAGAAGAAAAACACAATGAATTTCAGTAAAGGTAAATACTGGATAAAAGCAAGAGACTGGTACAAAAATTTAGCAAGTCAAAGATTCATTGAAATCCTGCAAAATCACACTGTTCAACATTGTCATGATCTGGTATAATGACACACTTAAAATGAAACATTTATTAAGTTCTGAATGTGTAAGTATCTTGAACTTTCCTGCCAAATTTTTCCATTTCTCTCCCATTTCCTCTGTTATGAACCTCAGCAACATTAATAAATTTGTCAAAGAATTAAAGATATACCATTATGTAGCTAATATATCTCACCTTTATTCATAATGGCACAGTTAAAATAATTAACATTTTAATGCTATAAAAGTTTGGATGTATAGTGAACAAAGTGTGATAAGTACCAATAGACTTAGTTTGAAAGAATGAATGAATCAAAACCAAGTATGGTAAATAGAGTTACGAATTAATGAATGGAGGTGCGATATAGTAAACAAAGAGCAATGCATAGAATTACCGGTCTGAACAAATGAATCAAAACGTGCCTTAGTAAACCAAGTGTTGTAAGTAGAGTTATGAATGAATGAATGGAGGTGCGATATAGTAAACAAAGAATGATGAATAGAGTTACCAGTGTGAATGAATGAATGTGATTTAGTGCATTATTGTAGGATTGACTTATACCCAAGATATATGGAAATACAAGATGTTTTGGCCACAAATAAGGGGTCGACTTATACATGAGATCGACCTATACACGAGTATATATGCTACTTAAAACAAACATTGAAATCTCTTTTGTCCAAATTATTTTCATGGAAAAATGCTCAAAAAGTCTTGAGGCATGGCAGTGACGCATTTGATTTTCTTTGTTTCCTCATAGATCATTTATGAGGATCAAACACCAAGGAGCATAGCAACTCCATCCAAGCAGAAAGAGTTAACTGGTGAGACAGAGTATTTTGTTATTTAAATAGCCTTGTAAATACAAAACTAGTTATATTAATCACCAAGTATTAACCTCTGTTTGAAGGTTGCTGATCTAAGGCTTTTGCCCGAAACGTCGATTTTCCTGCTGCTCGGATGTTGCCTGACCAGTTGCGCTTTTCTGATCTAAACTCTGTTTGAACCATGTACTTGCATCAGAAGCAACTGAGCAGCTGGATGTTTTGATTGGTGGATTGATGTACTAGGAACTACGAAACCAAATATTTGTGCAGGCACAGAATTACTTAGGCGAAAAAATTATTAAAGTACATTTAGCCTTTACGATACTAATAATACATAATGGGATGGCCTGAGAAATTAAGCACTGGATTTTAGCTCAGCATACCTACCTGCAGGGGAACATATCCCAAATGGTGCAATGTTTGGTCTTGGAGGAGGTAGGTATAGAATGCAGTCTGACTGCTCCCTCCCAATGCTAATCAGAGATGTCCATGAACTGCCAGATGCAGAAAGAAGTCTGTGTAAAGGGCAATTTCACTTAATTGCTTTCTCAAACATTAAGTCCACCAGCGCTCAGTCCTCACATCCTTAATATCTGCACCTATTCTCTATGCCAGCATATGTTAACCCATGCTTCCACTGTTCCTTGCCCTTACACCCTTCCATTTTAACTCAGTATCTACCATAGGCAGATCAATGTAGAAATAACATTGTAAATGTCTATTACAGACTTCATTATATATTAAAAGAGATACTTCATTCCTTTAAAAAACAAACATTGATGTTCATAACCCTACATCAAGGAAGTATCCCATGATAATCTTTTAAGCTGTTATCAGACTGAGCTTACAACTGCCCCCTTTCTCCACTTTGTGATATGTAGTGGAAAGCAAGTAAACCTTAATAACATTGTGGTGATTGCAGTTTGGGTTATGTTAACAATCAGCTTTGAAAATGCTAGAACAGATTTTTTTCAAATCTCACATAAACAGACAGGTAGTTCTTTTGATCATTAGAGGGTCAGCAACATAAATAATTCAACAGCATGACAGTGCACGGATCTTATCAATATTTGAGTTCAAATGTTCCCCCTAAATTAGTGTACGATATGTTGGAATCTCAATTCCCACCCCCCACCCCCCCCTCACCTGGTGAAAATATGATCTGTCAGAAATGGAGGTAGGAGTCTGAATTCTGCTCCTTTCACCATTTTTAACAGTGCCCAATCTCCATGGCCCATTTGAAAATCACATGGAAAATCTACATTTGAACGTTGTAGTGCTTTTGCATATATCTGTAATCATTACATTTCCAATGCAATTACAAGTATGAGGTGCCTATTGGAGTGGTATTCTTATCTGACTATTATGTAGTCTGGTGAATATATGTTGGACAATTCTAGTTGCCTAATTTTCTGCATTTTTCTGCTTTTTACTTCTGAAGATCATTGATTTTTGCTGTGTTATAGCCCAATGGTAGGAATATCTTTTGTTATCTTGTTTAATTATCATTTTAATATATGAACATTGATGAGAATTTTAGTAGGCTATTAAATCATGTAAAACAACAGTGCTGAAACTGGTCTTATCCTGTCATGGTGTTCATGCACTAATCCTTTTTAGCAGAAGTTACTGGGTGATGATCCAGAGTAGTAAGAACAAATTAATTTCCTATCCATAGTTAGAGACTGCTGATACCAATTGCAGTATTCTTGCTGTTATCTTTGTTGAATAAATAAATTCAGTATAGACCCAGAATTAAAGTTGAACTTGAGATCTTTGTGTTTGGTAGAATTTGATAATTGTTTTCCCAGCAAAGCTTTGTGCCCATTGTTACTAGTGAAAATCTTTTATGTTTCTCTGCAGTAGAGGACAAGATACATAACACGTATTCAATCTTGGTCAAATCCTTTTGATGTAATCTGCTGAGGACTTCAAAAGGAATCCTGCAGTTTTGAATGTTCACTTTGGTTGGAAAACCGGTTTGCTCTATTTCCTGCCAGTTTCTTTTTGTGAGCTTGTACTGTTTCCATTTTTGGTATGTTTACATTCATTCAGTGTGGTTTTTATTTTTGGGTGGAACACTCCAATCAGATAAACTTTATGAACATCTGTCTATTCCTTTTGAGTGTATTTGCAAAGCATAGTCTCATACATGTGCTTTCCCACACAGCAGTAAAAAGTGCACAGCAAAAAAAGGAAATGTGCGGTTATGGCATTCAATGGAATGGTGTAAAAGTCATGTCACTTTCTTGCATTTTTTAACCTAATAAGGAATTTTTTTCCCAGTAGGACACTCCAAACAGGACACAATATAACCTGTTATAATCAAATGCCGAAAGATTCTCTTAATCTTTGCTGGCTTCAATTCAAAACTTAAATGAAAGCAAATCTGCACAGTTTCACAAATTGCTTTGAATGTTTTGTCATGAGTACTTATGTGAACAAATTAAACAGATAAAAAGAAACTAGTTAACTCTTTCCTTCAAAATATTTTTCCTTGCATTCAGTTTCTGAAGACCAATGTCTTTAATTTCTAAAGACTAAGACTTCAGAAAACACTGATATATACCTCCTCAGGCTTTTAGTGATTTTGAGTGTTAATAGGCTACTACAAAGACTTGGTTTAGCTTAGTTGGCTGGCTGGTTTGCAACGCAGAGTGACATCAATAGTGAGGGTTCATTCCTGCACCAGCTTAGATTACTATAAAGGATTTCCCTTCTCAGCCTCATCCCTTGCCTGAGAAATGGTGACTCTTGTTAAACCATCACTATTTGATATCTCTAATGAGAGACAAGTTCTGTGGTCTGGTAATACAATTGTGCAGTGCACCACAGATATGCCTGTTTCAATTGTCAACTGAATCTCAACCAAGAACATTGCCTGCCAGCTCTTGGCGCTGGATATGTGGTAGGGAGACTATGAAGAAAGAAGGAACAACTTTAGTTTTCATCCTTTAGTTTTTTATCCTTTGAATTGCCATTGAGTAATGGTGTTTTTTTGTTTTGAAATTAGCTAATTGTAGTTTTCAGTGAAATGTTCTTTTCAAAATTTGACAGAATGGTAATACAACTCTAAACAGATTCTCTCCTGGTTTCACAAATTTCTACATTGACTAACAAAGCTAATTAAATACCAGATTTGATGCTAATCTAATTTGACTGGCATTAGGACATTAAAAATGAACTCAATATCCTGGGTAAACAAAAAAAAATCAGATATTGCAATAATGTTTTTGTCTACTGGACCCGATAAGAACAGCAAATGCAATCATGGATATTTGAGAAGGATAGAACTGATCTGTTGAATTGGAAACCTAACCAAATAGTCAGTAGTTTTCCTGTAACATTTGCCATTTTATGTTTCCACATTGTCTTGCCATTATAGTTCTGTTTCTGACCTAGACATTTTGTATGCACATCAGTGACATAGTTAAGTTTCTCTTTTCTCTTCCCTCAGGTCTTTTCCAAATATATTGTGTTCATTAAATCACACTCTGGTCTCCTCAACCTATTTCTGCTATTTGTTGACCACTCAATTTTCCATCCTCTCTTCCAAGCTCATTAATGATGGAAGTATTTTTTCTCTCTCTCTCTCTCTCTCTCTCTCTCTGGATCTGTTCCTATCCTTTTCAAAACCACACCATCACTTCTTCCTCAAATATGCCGCTTTTGACCATCTTTGCAAATTACTGCTCAACCTCCTTCTCATTAAAGCTCTTTGATATGTTATTGCCTAGTAAATGATTGTTCTTCTTTCCTGCAACTGCATATTTGAGTGTTGCCATTTGGTTTCCTGTCCTGCCACATCACTAAAACAGCTCTGAACCAAGTTTTTAAAAAAAGTGTAATTATACAACATTAATATCCCTTTAGAGATTGATAAATTCCAGTGTCAGTGTAAATAAACTGAAGAACAAACAAAAAATTTCAAACTGAAATGAACATAAATCAAAACTACAGAACAGGCAATAATGTTTTGAAGTAAAGAGAAGGTAATGAAGGCAATGAAGATACCTCGTACAACTCCTTTCATGATACACCTACTTCTGGTAGATAGGTTACAAGAACATGTTCCAACAGGTTCACTTTGCTTTGTAATACCAGGTTGCAACTTTCAAAATCTTTTGAAAATCAATCCATTTAACCCATATTTTAGATCTGCTTTCCACCAGTAAAGTCCACACAGCAGCTCCTTGTTCCTGTAGTCTCCAAAAGTTCCATGTGTTCTGTTGTCTTCCTTTGACTAGAAAAATGGATTCTTAACAGTATCCTGCTTTCACACAGCTGTTATCTGCTTTGCCACTTTTTCTCTGTGTGTCTCTGTATCTTCAAAGAGCAGCTGTTCCTTTTACTGTCTTGTGAAAATTGGCACTGGGGTTTTCAATGGGTTTTAGTTCACTTCTCTTTCCCCAGGACAACCAGATTGTGTGAACTATCTCTGTGCAGAGGTTTCAGTATGATCACTATTCTCCTATCCAGAATATTTTGTTTCACCTTAAATTAGAGAAGGCATTTTAAAACATAATTGTGTCTTGAAAAGTCCCACTTTTGTAACTGCCTGAAACATTCTCCTTCATCATTCTTCTCATGTCATGCTGCTGTAATCAAACACATCATCCTATTGCATTGCCTCTTTTCTATTGTCTAGCTAATTGGGACAACCTGCAGTTTGATACATTCTTACCTATCCAATTTTGCCCTAACATCTCAAATCGTAGTTGCCATCTTCCTCCTGCACTGCTACCACAAAATCTACACTACGTCCCCTTAATATATCCTTCATCAAAAAGATAGCCTTATTCCACTTCTTTCACGTAGTCTGTTTCTACTCCTATCTTAACCCATACCCTGTTGAGACCTCATCTATATATTTGACATACTCCAATTTTGTGCCGGTTGGCTTCCCAACCGCCACACCTGTCAACTTAATCTCATTGCAATTTAATCTACTAATATCCTATCTAACACCAAGTGTCATTCATTCAAATCCTCATTCGTTCAGGTTCTCATGCTTACATTTACTTGTATTTTTTTTTCAGCTCTCCTAATCCTTTAGAAATATGTTCCCACTAATCTAACCTCTTGGGCATCATCCCTCCTTTGTCCCATCATTGCCAGCTGTGCCTTCACCTGCTTATCCTCGTGCTCTGGACCCCTCAGTTTCCCTCTTATGTTGTTTCATTTGGCTTAATATTAATTTTTAAGAAATATTTATCTGCAAAGCTCCTGCCAGATAAATATTTGAATGTAAGCCTGCAGTTAATGTACGCAATAGTAGAGGGGTTAACTGTTGGTTTAGCCATTTGAATCATTTCACCTTGTGCAGACATTGGAAGGTTAAAAACATAATAATAATTGAATTAAGAAATAATGGTTATTAGTCATCACCTCAGTCACTTCAAGGAGGCGGGGAAAACAGCAAAGGACTTGCAATGCCTTGCTTGCTCGTTGCGTAGATATCTCCCTCCTCACTCTAAAAAACAGCTTTGTATTTACTCGAAAATCTTTTCCTCTGCAGTTTGTTAAAGACACAATATAAATTACAATTTGTTATGTATTCACATTGACCTAAAGTCATGAGCATGTTGATGCTATTCTAAAACCAACAAAACTACTTACAGATGAGGATGAAAGTTGGGAAAGCCAGGCATGTATAGAAGCTGGGGACTTTCTGAACTGTGAGACTGCAAAAATGCTGTTCGAGCCTACAGCAAACATGTCATAGCAGTGACACTGGCATTGTATATAGCTGAGATTGATTCTGCTATCATGTAATTTTTAAACACACATTCCTTAGGTCTGCTCTCAAACTAGGGCTAATATGTGGAAGAAAGCAGAAGACATAATGAGGGAAGAAACTATAGAAAGCACTCTGAGCTACTGGATTCACCAGTGTGGAGTCCCACTGGAACCTGTAGCACTGATGCAGCAGAAGTGTTCATTTGGATATTTCTACCTCACAGCATCCAAAGAACTGTGTCACAGATTTATATCTGATGTCCAGTTGTTAAGCACACAGAATCTAACCTTTTCCCTTCTTCAGAACTATAAGTATGAACAGTAACATTTAATTTATGAGGTCCCATATGATTGTGATTTAGCCTTCTGTATGTTTATGTCTGACTGAAATGGGTTGTTCACATTGTTTTCACCAACTGGCAGATGGCTGCTATGGAGTAATCTCTGTTGTGGTATAGAAGAGTACCATATGAGGTACTGAATTTGATTTGAATAAACATTAAGCAAACTCAATATACTTATAAAAATTGATATTGTGTTTTGACAGACTTATTATGTCATAGCTTACCATTTTTGTCCGCCAAGTTATTTATTACAACCTTTTAAAGTAACATTGCCTCATTATTTACACTTTCTTTCCCAAGCCAAACATATTGCTTAATTTTCAACCAAGTTATTTTAATTTAAATTTCTTTGGTGGTATCAATGTCAATTTTATTCCCTGTCCTGATCATTTTCCTGACTTGCAGAATCTACAAATGACAATTTAACGGGTCATCATGCTCCTCTGCCTCCCATCAAGTAATGCTTGGCACTTGCTTGACGGTGACATATTAATTTGATGCTCATTTTTAGAAAGAAACAGTCACACACCAAGGTGGTCCTTTTCATTAGCCTATTGCCCTTCCCATAGATGGCAATTACATTTACATTGGACATCTCAGGGGTAGTAACATAAATACTATGCTGATTAAATGGCTTTTTACAAAACCACAGGCTAAATTGTGAACATAATGGTAAAAATGTAATATATTAGCATTGCATTTCTTTTTGACATATTTTATTTCTAGTTTGATTCACATGGTAAATAGCCATTGGAGGAATGCAAGACTGTTTAAGCATCTGTCATTCATATCATGCTTATCCATTTCTAGTTTAATTTCTGCATATTATTTCAGAACAGATTCTTGAATTTCTGGTGCATACTTCATCATCCTTTGTTTATGTTCTCTTTTGCTAATTCTATCCATCATTCTGCATTCAAAAAGGCAAGCAGGTTTGCATTTTGCTGACACCCCTGTGTAATTGAGACCCCTTTGTAGCCCCTATGAACTCCTCATCCAGGCCAGTTTCTGTGTAGATTAAAGTCATTAATGATTATTGCCTTCTCTTTATCATCATCAAAATACAGAAAATGCTAGAGAAACTCAGCAGCTCTGGCAGGATTTGGAAAGAAAGAAACAAAGTTAATGTTTTGAATCTGATATGACTTCTTCAGAACTGGAGTATTTTAGAAATTCCTCCTGCTGCTTTTATTGATCGGTTGAAAATTTCCAAGGTGTTCAGTCCTTTTAGAGATCCGAGGAATTTCCTGACAACAGATGCTAGGCCAACTGGCCTATATTTCCCTGATTTCCCTCCAGCACATTTCTTCAAAAGTGGACTGGTGCATCAAGAGAACTTCGAAAGATGATGTTTAAAGCATTTATACTATTCATCCCTATTTCCTTTAAAACCGTAGGATTGGAAGTCAAAGCTCCAAGTGATTTGTCACTCTTGTGTCATCAATTTAGTTACTTTTATTTTGCTATACTAATTTTGGTGAGGTCCTATCAATGTTCCCTCTACTCAGACCCATGCAGCTTAGTCTGCACTGAGTACTGCTTGAGTTACAGAGTGTGATGTCAGGGGTCGGGTGAGTGAAGGGAGTTTGGTGAGGGGTAGAACTGTAAATTAGTTGAAACAAAACATATATAAGATAGCAGGTTAGGTGATATATCATAGCTATAATATGTTAGAGCCTCTGTTGGAATGCATGAGCAACTTAGGTTCAGAGTTTTGAGCTGGGGATAAGCTGCAAACATTACAGCTCAACAGGGAGGGGTAAAATTACCTGGAAAATCTCAGATCCAATACAAACAATCTTGAAATTTGCAAAATACCCTCGGATGTGGGTTTAAACCATCATTCTCTTAAATTTGGTGGAAACGAAAATCAGGTACAGTGAAAAACTGCCTTTTCACCCCTGCAACCAATTTCACCACTCAATCTGATAGTAAGTGATCTGTGTCTCAACCACATTTACCTGCTTCTCAGAGGATGCACCAGCAAGGTTTACACGTTCACCCTCCTCCAACTCAGAGCCTTTCACCTCAGTGGGTACTTTTTCTAGATTAACAATGGGAGTGCAACCTGGTAAGCACATCACTGATACATCTCAGCAGCTGGTCAAAGAAGAAATGTCCTGGTCCTTGACACAGAGGATTGCCAGACATCAGGTAATTGCTCAGGTCATGGACAATGACCCCATGATTTTAATGACTTCTTGAAAATGCATAATGTTAAAAATCACACAACATCAGATTATAGTCCAACAGGTTAATTTGGAAGTTCAAGCTTTTGGAGCTCTGCCCCTTCGTTAGGTAGCTAGTGGGGCAGGATCATAGGACGCAAAATTATTATTGATGATCAAAGTATCATACAACGATGCAATGTATATTGAACAAACCTAGATTGCTGTTAAGTCTTTAATCACTTAATATATAAATCCCAGAACTTCTTTCAAGTTACATTCCCGAAATAACTTAAGGTTTTGTAGAAAAAGGCGACATTTCAGCTCAATCGATAAGTTATCGCTGGAATGTTATCTCTTGAAAGAAGTTTTGATATTTATATGTTAATGAATCAAAATGAGGCGGCATGGTGGCTCAGTGGTTAGCACTGCTGCCTCACAGCATCAGGGACCTGGGTTCGATTCCAGCCTTGGGCTACTGTCTGTGTGGAGTTTGCACATTCTCCCCATGTCTACATGGGTTTCTTCTGGGTGCTCCAGTTTCCTCTCATAATCCAAAGATGTGTAGGTCAAGTGAATTGGCTATGCTAAATTACTAAGTCAGGGGTAAATATAGGCTAGGAGAATGGGTCTGGTTGGGTTACTGTTTGGAGGGTCGGTGTGGACTTGTTGGGCCAAAGGGCCTGTTTCCATACTGTAGGGAATCTAATCTAAAAAAAACCTGCAACCCATTCTAAGTGATTAAAGACTTAACAACAATCTAGGTTTGTTCAATACATCACACCAGTTGTATGACACTATGATCTTTTACTATAAATTCTGTGTCCTATGACCCTGCACTACTGGCTACCTGATGAAGGAGCAACCCTCCGAAAGCTTGTACTTCCAAACAAACTTGTTTAACTTGGTGTTGTGTGATTTTTAACTTTGTCATCCCCCAGTCCAAAACTGGCACTTCCACATCATGAAAATGCATAGATAGAACAGCAAGCATGTTTGTCAGTGGCAGTCAATAAATTTGATTGATGGATGGAGGTGACTACCACCAACGTTATAAATACCCTGCTAGCTCCAAAATGGTGCATATGGTTTTTGCCATGGCAACTGCCATGGAGAGCCAGGTGTAGCCCACTCAGTTTCTGCCAATGTCTCATATTTGCACAGGCATGCACTTCATCACATTACCCCTAAGTGCTCAATAAGGCTGGAGGAGGAGGAACTTTGACCTCACTCCAGGTGTCCCTTCCTCTTAGGGAGACAGGGTGATCAAATTAAGCACCTATTGGAAGGAGCCACACACTGGTCACCAAGAAGCTTCCTCTCAGGATACCAATGAAGTGCCTGTATCCTCCATCTTTTACCTATCTATGGTGCCAAAGCCTGCAGACATTCCAGCTGAAGATGGTGAGCCTGCATCTGGGAAGGATACTTTCATTAGTCCTGGGCCCTCGAGGCTCAAACACCTTTGGGTATGATTGTCCAAGTCTCCCAGGTCAAGAAGGCCAATGACAGTGAAGACTTACTCCACCCCAGCTGTGAAAATTGGCCTGCTATTAGATGTAGTGGGAAAGAAAGCAAGAAAAAAATCTTACTGAAATCACTTAAGTGGCATGTGTAATACTGTTATAAATGATCTTGTACTTTTGTAAATATATATGCACTGTACTCTTAAAATGTCTGTGCTAGTGTCATTGTTCTTGTTAAGTCATACCCATGTGAAAGATGAGAAGCATCTTCAGATGTCAACAGTGAAATAAATTATAATTACCAAGCATTACTCTTCCTGGATAAGTAACCAACTCCTTGACTACAAATTATGTCAAACATTATGAATCCTTGAACCGTAGTGTTGATGACTGTAGCCGAGGCATTGTGCATTAACGTGGACAACACTGAGGTTAAATGCAATGTTAGGGGATAGTGCTAGAGAACCTGACCTGCAAATATCTTCCACATTTACAGTCACCTTGAGGATGAGAGTGGTTGTCTTCCAAAATTCTATTAACTGCATAATGGTTTCTGCAGATTGGAAGGTGACAATTATATTATCTGACTATTTTAGAAAGGAAGGGGAGAGAAATCGAGGAACCACAGACTCACACCAGTTGTCTGAAAGAAGCTGGAATTTATAATAAAGGATGCAATAAAAAGGATATGTAGAAAACAGTGTAGGACAGAATCAAAATGGATCTTTGAAAGAGAAAACATGTTTCATAACCTATTGGAGGTTTTCTGATCATGTAACTAGCAGAGATAAGGGAGAACTGGTAGATTTATGATAATTGGATTTTCGGAAAGCTTTCAATATGACCTCAAACAAAGTTGTATAGTTAAAATTAGAGTGCATGGGAGTAGGTAGAATATACTGGTATGGATTGAGAATTGATTAGTGGACAGAATGGCAGGAATAAGTTGATCATTTTCATGTTGGCAGGCTGTGGCTAGTGGGATATGCCAAGGCTCAGAATTTTGTTCCTTGCTGCTCACCATTTATTCAATGATTTGCAGTGGTGTTTCAATATAACGTTTCCAAGTTTGCAGATGACACAAAGCAAGGTGCAAGCATAAGTTATGAAGAGAACGCATCAAGGGGATTTGTAAAATCTAAGTGAATTGGAAAAAAGAAGGAAGACATTGCGAGGGGTGGTGGTGGTGAGCTATAGGTGGAGAGAAGCCTAGAGAGAGAGAGAGAGAGAGAGGGAGGAAGACAGTTAGGCAGACAAGCGGATGGATAATAGTATGTCAGGGAGAAAGAAAAGCTGATAATGGAGACTATAAATTGTCAAGATTTGGAGATACTGGTGTTGGACTGGGGTGTACAAAGTTAAAAATCACACAACACTAGGTTATAGTCCAATAGATTTATTTGGAAGCACTAGCTTTTGGAGCACTGCTCCTTCATCACAGCTTCCAAATAAACCTGTTGGACTATAACTTGGTGTTGTGTGATTTTTAATTTCATAAATTGTCAAAAGGATTGCTATTTTACAAACACCCAATGTCATGACAAGGCCTCGGTGTGGGGGTGGATAAAGGACATGGAATTAGGTGTTTAGACTTTAAAAGGTATGAGCTCAATATTCAGTCCAGAAGGCTGTAGAGTCCCCAAGCAGAGCACAAGATGCTATTCTTCCAGCTTTTGCGCTGATCCTTTCTATGGCACTGCAGCAGGCATGAGACAAAATATTGGCCAGGAAACACGATGATGTGTTGAAGTAGCAGGTAACTGGAAGTTCAGAATCAGTTTATGAGCCAGAATGTAGACGTTCTGCAAAACTTTTCCCAGGGAAAGATATTCTTGCCAAACTAATTCTTGGGGTAAAGAGACTGTTCTATCGGGAAAGATTAAATAAATTGGGTCCATATTCTATCAGTTTATAAACATTCTTTTAGATTTTACGTTATCTCTTAAGTCATTCATTATTTAATTTGACAAGTAGATGTTGTTCCCCTTATGGATGTTAACTGGCTCTGTAACACATTAATTTATTTTTCCACTGGCTTTCTATCACTTTGCAGATTGACAGGTTGGATTAGATTACTTTGCCCTTCGGCCCAACAAGTCCACACCGACCCACCGGAGCACAACCCAGACCCATTCCCCTACACCTAACACTACGGGCAATTTAGCACGGCCAATTCACCTAACCTGCATGTTTTTGGACTGTGGGAGGAAACCCACGCAGACACGGGGAGGATGTGCAAACTCCACACAGTCAGTCACCTGAGGCGGTAATTGAATCCGGGTCTCTGGCACTGTGAGGTAGCAGTGCTAACCACTGTGCTACCGTGCCGCCCTATGTTACTGTGGACAGTCTGTATCTCGACCCTTTGAAGTCAACCTTACCTAAATCTAGAAATTTAGCCAGTTCATAAATGCTACATTTAACTGAATCATAATATGATCACTACTAAATAACGGACAAATTATTCTGAACTCGAAGAAGGCTATCAAAATGACTGCCGACCTACTCATAAGTGGGCCCTATGATGTGAACTACCAGTAACCAAAAACTCTTAACCAGAATGCATCTGCATACAATCAACACCACGATATTCCATGTGTAATAATGTCACTGTCTGCACATATGCCTGTCTACTCAGGCTAAATTTCTGGTTATTTGGGGAAAAGTAGGACTGAGTCTATTTGAGATTTGGGAGCAAAGTTTGGTGAAATAGCGCGAACCATTAAATAGTGCACCCAGGCAGCTCAGTGGGTGTCGAAGAGATCGGTATTCCATGCTTAATTTGGAATTCAAGTGTGACCTTGGCTAACACCCATTATTGATCTTGTTCTCTCAGGTAGCTGTAGAAGATTCCAATTTAGAATTGTATACACACTTTTTCTTCAGCTCAATATTATTGCATTACTTTTGGGTTCAGTAAAATTCTTCAATGTTTTCTTTATATTTGTTCCATAAATAATACATTTTAATTAATTCTAAAACTTCAACCTTGCAATTAGTAGATTTATCTTTAAAACAAAAACCAAAATAAACAATATTTATTTCCAGTCAAAGTGTCCCAATCACACTTCTTCTTTGCAAAGATAATCAACTATGATCCTCCCGTCCTTACTCACTCAGATGGTTGCAAAAGTCATCTCAGTTTTTTCAGTGAATGAAACTGCCTCCTTCAACCCTCCAGTTGATAAGGATGTCAGATTTTGTCTAAAGTGATGCATTCTTTGTTGGATGTTATTAGTCCGTTTCAGGCTTGACCAGTGAACTTTAAATGAACATTTCCAATTCCAGAACCAATCAACAAAGCTGTGTAAATGCTATCATTGATGCTAGCAGGTAGACAAATGGTAAATGGAGCTTAATAATATTACAACTGTAACCTTAAGATATTAAATAAGCTGTTGTGATTTCCTATTTCACTGAGGTAAAGAAAATGTAATATTTCTGCATAAAATTCATGACTGTCTATATTGCTAGAGCCCGTTATTGAACCTTAACTGCTATTCTTTCCCAGATCCAGTGGGCATTGTGAATTTTTAATAGAAAATGTGTTCCTCCAATAAGGATGCACATATTTAATGATATATGGTTGAATTTCAAGCTTTTTGCCTATCAAAAATACATACTTAGCCACTAGACTAAAGAATTGTGAGATAAAGGTCCATATTCTTAACATTGATTTGTTATCATGTTGTCGAGTAAATGGTCCTCATTCTATATTTGCTTTTCAGAAAAAGCCAGTGACATACACATGAATAGCACGCCTATCAGAAAAAGTAACTCCATACAAGACCGAATGAAGAAGTTTACAATGGACTCACCTGACCAACCTTTTGAACTTGGATCACACTTCTGCACTCAGAAAAGAAATGAAGGCAGAAATAGCAGAATTCTACAGCAACAGCAGCTATTCTCAGGTAGTCCTGCATTAAAGATGAAAGAAATTAAAAGTTCATATTTGGAAATATCTCCAAAAGGAAAGTCTGCAGGACTTAAGGACACATGGGAATTTGGTAAATCTATAGGAAAAACAGATAAAGAGGCTGAATACTTACTGTCCAATAGAAGTAGCAAACTCACGGGCTCAAACAAGAGAAATGGGATAGAGCGGGACAGGTCTACATCCTTGAAGGAAAACATGTTCCGCTTTGTCCAAAGGGATGGAAAACATTCACCACAATCTGGTTGCAACTTGATTTATAGCACTGTCAAATCTAACTTTGCAACCACAGAAGTACAGAAAGGTCCACCTAGGACAACAAATTCATTGATTTCTTCTACTGAAAGCTTAAGTAATTTGATTGCATCTGAAGTTCTTGCAGATGAATCAAGTAAAACAAGGACTTTTGACAAGGATTACACTAAGAAACCTTACTTACAAAATGCTGTTGCTGATAAATCATACATTAGAACTCCAGGGAGGAGCAACATAAACAAGTCACAGACAATCCAGACTGCGTCAGAGAAGGACTCTAGTAAAACATGCAGAGACAGCTCAGTGTGCTTAGACCAACTCAGTTCTGCTGAGTGCTCAGACGTGTCTGCTAGAACAATCAATCTCTTACAAAGAAGTTTTTCTGGACAAAAGGAGAAGGATACGTTTGTCGGCAATAAAGACAACATGAAGACACTTGTGACAATTGAAGTCAAGGAGGGCCAGAAACCAGATGTCATCTCTGCAAGGATCTCTAGTGCACCTTCCTCACAGAGGAGAGGTATGTTCATTTAGAATGTCTGCCTTTATAATATAAAGTACAATGGCATATCTTACCATCTGAAAAATTTACGTAACATTATTCTATAAAGAAATGATTTCAATATCCATTCCTTTTAATGCTGTGCTGATTTTGTTTAAACATGGAGTACTGATTTTTTATGAGAGATCTGCCTTTTATTCAAACATTTGCTGCTTTCTGCTAACAGCGAGTCATGAACCTCTTGAAAATTTTTCAACAAACTTTTGAGAGGAGTTTTCACAGAAGTATTAAATACTTATGATCTGAGATATTTGAAATAAAACAGATTTTCTTTCTCTTGGTCCACATAAAATACAGTTGGCTCGTTGCATGACATCACACACTCCATTCACACTACTAATCTCACTAGATCAACTCAGAGCTCATTACTTGTGAGATGGTATTTAATCCTTTAAATTTCACCCTAATTTTTATCATGTTACTAGGCTGTTCAGAACCTGAAGCTATACTGCTCCAATAAAATCCTCCAATAAGAGCACACACTTGAGGCTATGACCAGGACATGTATCTTCATCCTTTGAGTGGTACTTTTTGGTGACTGTCAATATTGCTCATAGCAACTTGCCAGAATATGTGTAACATCACTTTAGAAAGAAGTATGATCCCAGTTGAAGCATACCAGCAGATATGACCACTTATGTCACTGTCTGGTGAATTAGTTCTGGTTAGATTTTGTAAGGGCAGTAAGATGAAAAGAGAAGGCAGCCAACAGCTTCTGTAAAGGGAATAAGGAAGTGATCAATATTATTCGAATAGAGAATGACAGTATTATGCATCCTTTTTGCTGGATGACTGAACCATGATTTGGTTGTTGAACTCCAATTGTAGCAAAAAGTTCTCCGCCAAATGACCCCTTTCCTATCCTTTTTGTGCCTCTTCCTGTTTTATACTCAAGATCTGACTTTTAAATGTAAATGGCTTGTTTGGCCAGGAAACAGGATTAATAATAATTAGAAGGAGTATCACCCCCAGGATTCAGGAGGTGCCTGCCTGGTACAACAGTTAAAGTAGATAACAGTCATTTTGGGATTGTTGCTGTCTTGGTGATTAAAGCAGGCAGCTCTTGGGAAGGTCACAAGGAAGAACAAGGCATACAGCAAAGTAAAGACTCGTGCTTGTTCTTGTGTCTATGATGGTTACCCTTGCAAATTCGTTGCCAAGGCAGTTTTAGAGAAGTTTATTTTGAGTCTTGTGATGCACGAAGGTGTGCTCGAGCTCATTGAAAAATTGTTGGAAAATGCCATTCAGGAACAGGCAGACCCTTTAACCAGCTGCTAAAGATGCTTGAGAGGCTATTATTTGTTAGTGAAAACTCCTGCCATGCCTTTCAAAATTCAAAATCCAAAAGCATTGGGATCCTGAGACAATCTCTGGGGCTGCAATTTGCAAAACTCATATCTTGCTTTCCAACCCATATGAAACTCCTGTCCTAAATCTCAAAAGGAATAATTGTGTATGGCAAAAGGAGATGCTGATGGGACAAGTGAAGAAACTTGTTTCTATGCAGAAGGTGTAAATCTAACACAGAATCATTTCAACAGCTGCTATCCAAAACCAACATAAAAGGGTAGAAGTTATAACATACATTCTGTATTTTGTTTTCATTCATGGGACGTGGGTGTCATGGCTGGTCAGCATTTTTATTGCCTGTCCCTAGTTGCCCTTGACAGTTGGTGAAGGACTCCCTTCTTGAACCCCTGCAGTCCTCGTGCTTTGGGTTGGTCCACAATACCATCAGGGAGAGAATTTTAGAATTTTGATCCAGCGACGTTAAAATCTACTGCCATCGTCCTTCTAGATAGGAATGCTTGTAGGTTTGGAAGGTACTGTCTAAGGACCTTTGGTGGATTTCTGCAATGCATTTTGTAGATATGTACACTGTTGCTACTAAGCAACAATAGTCAAGGGAGTGAATGTTTGTGGATGTAGTGCCAAACAAGCTGGCTGCTTTGTTCTGGATGGTGCTGAATGTTTTTGGAGCTGCACCCAATTGGGAAGCGTTCCATCACACTCCTGGCTTTGCCTTATAGATAATGGACAGATTTTGGGGAGTCAGGAGGTGAATTACTCGCTGCAGCCTTCCTAGCCTCGGACCCGTGCTTGTAGCCACTATTTATTCGAAGAATTCAGTTAAGTTTCTGGTCAGTGATAACTCCAAGGATGTTGGTAATGGGGGATTGAATGATGATATCGCCATTTAATGTCAAGGGTCATGGTTAGATTATTTTCTATTGGAGATGGTCATTGCCTGGCATTTATGCAGTGCGAATGTCACTTGCAACTAGTCAGCCCAAGCCTGGATATTGTCCAGATCTTGATGCATTTCAACATGGACTGCTTCACTATCTGGGGAGTCGCAAATGGTGCTGAACATTGACAATTGCACAATGAACTTCCCCACTTCTGGTCTTATGATGGAGAGTAGGTCATAGAGTCATAGAGATGTACAGCATGGAAATAGACTCTTCGTCCAACCCAACCATGCCGACCAGATAATCAACCCAATGTGGTCCATTGGCCAGCAACTGGTCGATATCCCTCTAAACCCTTCCTATTTATATACCCTTCCAAATGCCTTTTAAATGTTGCAATTGTACCAGCCTCCACCACTTCCTCTGGCAGCTCATTCCATAAACGTACCACCCTCTGTGTGAAAAGGTTACCCCTTATGTCTGTTTATATCTTTCCCCTCTCACCCTAAACCTTGCCCTCTGTTCTGGAATCCCCCACTCCAGGGAAAAGACTTTGTCTATTTGTCATATCCATGCTTCTCATAATTATGTAAATCTCTATGAGGTCACTCCTCAGCCTCCAACGCTCCAGGGAAAACAGCCCCAATCTGTTCAGCCTCTCCCTATAGCTCAGTCAGGCTCACTGGTCTATAGTTCCCTGGATTGTCCTTACCACCTTTCTTAAACAGTGGCACAATGTTAGCCGAACTCCAGTCTCCGGGACCTCACCTGTGACTATCGATGATACAAATATCCCAGCAAGAGGCCCAGCAGTTACTTCCCTAACTTCCCACTGAGTTTTAGGATACGCCTGATCAGGTTCTGGAGATTTATCCACCTTCACGCATTTCAAGACATCCAGCTTCTGTAATATGGTTGGGCCAAGGACAGTATCCTGAGAAACTCCTGCAGAGAAGTCCTGGAGCTGAGATGACTCATTTCCAACAGCCACAACCAACTTCCTTTGTGTCAGCTGTGACACCCAAGTGCAGAGAGTTTTCCCCCAGTACCCATTGATTCCAGTTTTGCTAGGGTTGTTTGATGCCACACTGAGTCAAATGTGGCGTCAATGTCAAAGGCTGTCACTCTCACCTCACCTCTCAAATTCAGCTGTTTTCTCCAAGTTTGAATTAAGGCTGAAATGAGGTCAGAAGCTGAGAGGCCCTCAGATTTGCTGTTATCTTGGTTTCCTTTTTTATCTCTAAATCTTTGAATGTTTGGTGATTGTTATTTCAGTATCCTGTCCAGATTGTATCTTGTTCTGTTTATGCTCGATAGTGAAGCTCAGCCCACAGCAAAATATTTATAAACAGTGAATACCAAGGTAACTGCTGATCTTACTTTAAATAAGAAAAACAGCAGTGATAAGAAGTGGATGGTAACAGCAGGGAGGCGGAATCCCCAGCGCAATCCGCAACCTCATGGCCTGGCATATTTCCCCACTCAACAATTACCATCAACCCAGGGGATCAATCTGTTCAATTGAGAGTGAGGAGGGCATGCTGGGAGCAGCCCTAGCATACCTAAAACTGAGGTGTCAACCTAGTGAAGCTACTAAACAGGACTACTTACATGCCAGGTAGTATAAGCAGCAAGTGATAGAGCTAACCGGTCCCACAACCAAGAGGTTAGACCTAATCTCTGCAGTCCTGCCACATCCAGTCACGAGTGGTGGTGAACAATTAAACATTTCACTGGAGAAGGAGATTCACTGGAGCACCTCAATCGACAAGTTCTCATCATGATTTGGAAATAAATCACTGTTTCTTCAGTGGTGCTGGGTCAAATTCCTGGAACTTCCTTCCAACAGTACTGTGGGTGTCTTACACCCCAAGAACTGCACAGTTCAAGAGTGAAGCTCACAACCATGTTCTGTGGAGCAATCAGGGATGGGCAATAAATGCCAGCACCATCCAACATTAAAAAGCGTTGTAACATTTGCTCAGTTACTGACTTCCTGTTGTTTTCTTAAATGGCTGTGTGAATGCTACCACCAGATGGAGCAACGAGTGTGCATACCCAAGAACAGAGCATTGCAATCTGACACTGCAGTCCAGCAATGGAGCAGTAACTGCCTACCCCAAAATAGTGCTGCTAATATAATCATATCGTGACTATACACATTCTTCTTGGCCAATAGAGGCTTCTTTTCATTCTGACCAGCACTTAAATTCTGTCTTGGCCCAGATTGAATTAGCACAAAGACTCAGGAGAAAGCATGAGAAGTGGCCGAGGCAACACTAAGGATTGTTACTTTTCGAAATAATTGCTGTAAAATGAAGGCTGGGAAGTCTGTGCGTGCGCTTAAATTGTGATCACAATAACTAGAACATGGGGACACAAACAGTATATTCAGATGAATCTTGAAGCCTGTTGTTATGAGCACATGTCACCAGACCATTTTCAGTGTATCGGCAGCCATTTTATTCACCACTCTGACATTCAAAATAATTATTACCTAATTATACATTTAGTAGCAATTGTGTACATGTGTGTAAGATAGATCTTCCCTAAAATAGGTCACTTTGTGCTCTCAATACCAGAGGCTCAATTGGAAGGTGCCCAGCTGAGTAATAGCTGCAGCCCGCCACTTTATTTAAGGATGTATAGGTGCCATTTCAGCATGTTTTAAAACTTAAATTAAAAAATGGCTGAAGCTGCGGGTCACCATTATGGAAGATACACCCCTCTGTAGAAAGCCACGTAATGGTCAGATGAATGGGAAGGTCTACAGGTGTTGACCTGTTGATTGTCACAAGGAGGACATCCACAGGCAATTAGACTAGTTCCTAGTGCCATAAGGGATCTGCTAGGCAACTGGAAAATTCTAGTCAGCCTCTAATATTTGGCATTCTAGATTATTTATTCATCTTAATTGATTAGCTTCTCAGGCAAGCAGGTGGACATTCCATCCTGTTATGACCCTAGCTGATAGTGATACTGGGCAAGTTATGTACCAGAATTAAACATAGCTTGATAGATCATGCATGTTATTCTTAGTGGTTAGTCCCATAGTATTGATGCAATGTTGCCAATATCTTTAAAATTACACTACAAGGATAAAGGCTACATATATGCATGTACTTAAGTTAATCTAAAAAAGAATCAGACAGCATAGGAGATGCCTTTGGTCCATCAAGTCTATACTGCCAAATTTATACTGCTACCTACACTACTTTCACTTTGCTGCACTAGGCCCATAGCCTTGAATGTTCATCTAAGTTCTTTTTAAAGGTTGTGAGGTTTAGTGCCTCAATTACCCTCCCATGTAGTGCATTCCAGACTCCCACCACTCTCCAAGTGAAAAGGTTTCACTGAAATCCCCTCTAAACTTCCCGCCTTTCACTTTAAAATTATACCCCTTTGTTATTGACCCTTCAACTAAGGGAAACAGTTGCGTTCTATTCACCCTGTCCATGCCCTTATCATCTTATATACTTCCATCAACTCCCCTCGCTTACGTTTCTGCTCTAAAGGAAACAACCTGAGTTTATCCAACCACTCTCCATAGCCAAAATGTTCCTGCCCAGGCAACATCTTGGTGAATCTCCTTTTACAACTCTCAGTGCAATCACATCTTTCTTCCTTCCTCTAGTATGGTGATCAGAACTGCACACTTTAATTCCAACTGTGACATAACCAAAGTTCTATATAGCTCCAACATGACTTTCCTGCTTTGATAATCTATGCCTTGACTGATAAATGCAAGAATCCTGTGTGCCACCTTAACCCTTATATTAACCTGTCCTGCTACCTTCAAGGTTTTGTGTCAAGCGCCCCAATATCCCTCTGTTCCTTTGAGCTTCCTAGTGTCTTACCATTCATTGATTACTTCCTTGTCTTCTCCTTCTTCCAAAGATTTTGACAACGCATAGCAAAAGCAGTGTTTTTCCCAGCAATATCTGATAATCAATCCCAGGGAAATATCTCTCCAATCTTAAATAATTAATTTACTATTTAACTGTCTTGGTAAAAGAAACTGAGATGCTACAGAAAGAACACCCTGGACAGCTGACTGAAATGTAACTAATACTCAGCCTGCAGAATTATACATGAAGAGGAGGTGACAATACAATAGGGAGATGACTTGGAAGTTCAGTTATCTGATACTGAAAATATAAATAAAATGGATGAAGGGAAAGTGAGGCTGACATGTTTAACCTGTCTCTTTTCAGTACAAATGTAACAGATAGATTCTGAATTGAGAGTCTTATATTAAACTGCCTATTCAAAAATTGAATCAGTGCTATTATTTAAAGACAAAGCGCTAATGATGAAACATTTTTACTGACCAGGTTTTCTAAAGGTTTTGATGTTGGAAACCCCAAACATCAATTAGATCTGCGCCTTTGATTCCAATACCAGACTTTTAAATAAAAAAATACCTCAGTTACCATCATTAACCCACCTCGACTGCGCATTCCTGGACACTTATGGTTCAATTTAGCATGGCCAATCCACCTAACCTGCACATCTTTGGACTGTGAAAGGAAACTGTACCTCCTGGAGTAAACCCATGTAGACACAGGGAGAATGTGAACAGACAATCACCCAAGACTGGAATCAAACTAAGGTTGAAAGGAGGGCTGTTCTTTTTCCAGCTGTCTGCCACAGGAGACAATGCCCACCGGATCCAACCAACCTGTACCCAACTAATAGCCTGGGTCAATACTGAGTCCAGGTGAAAGGAGGATGCTCAGGAACTCAGGAAATAGGTTACGTGGTCTGCAAGGTTAGGTTCCACCATTTTCTATTTCACATTCATAAGGTCACACTCAGTCTAACTCTTCAATGCATATACATCTCACCAAAGCTCATTGACTAAAATTCTCATGCATTGCATTTGGCATGTCCACTCAATAGCTCTTATGCACCTTATCCTCACTAACCATACCTGCTCTCTGCACCTCCTACCACTCACTGGGGATGCCTCACCACCTCTCCAGCTCATGTATCACTAATAACTCCTCTCCTATCAAACTAAATCCCTCCTTTTGTCTCATTGCAGAAATAAAATTGGCCCATCATCCCAGATTGAAACCTCAATACCATCCCAATTGACCTACCTGTAATCCCTGAAATAGCTGCACTTAACGTGCCAGCCTGATTATGGCCCAATCTCCCAGGACACAAATCCCCAGACTCTGCTAAGATTGACTCAGGCCAAATCCTGAACTGACAATGAACTCCTATCTGATTGTAGAAGCACTCCCTGACCCCACTAAGACCGGTTCCATTTGACTTTCACACAGAGCCCCATTTACTTGAAGGACACATAGTAAATTGCTGGCAGATACTGTAGCTGTGACTTTGAAATTTATGTTGCCTCATTAATACATGTTCACCCTTTTGAGTGTTCAGTGCTCCATGTCACAATGCTGCCTGCCTTTCCCTCTGTGCTGAAAAGCAAAGC
Organism: Hemiscyllium ocellatum; assembly: GCF_020745735.1. NCBI lineage: Eukaryota > Metazoa > Chordata > Chondrichthyes > Orectolobiformes > Hemiscylliidae > Hemiscyllium > Hemiscyllium ocellatum. Next base: position 17,929,428 of record NC_083424.1, read on the forward strand.
AAGACATGGAGACTTGACAGTTGGAAACTGACACTGAATACCTATGTGCTAAAAGGTAATGTGAGCCAAATGGAGACTAGAAGCTTCCTAGTGAACGCAAAGTGAGTGAATCCAAAGAGTTTAAGTTAAGAGCTAAGATGCATCCTGTAAAGCAACCTGGCAGAACAATGCAAGTTGTAAGTTTCTAATGAGTTCCAATGCAAAGGTGTTCAAGGATTGAAGTAGTGTGAGAGTTGATCAAGAGCATGCCTGACCCATGGTGAGGCTGCTGCTTTGCCTATGTGGATGAAGTATTGAGGACCATAGCATCCCTGTTTTCTATTGAGATTCTGATTTCTCTCATTCTGATATATTTTTCAAAACTTTAGTGGGATTTCCCCATGCCACGACAGGGGCCAAAATTCCATCCTGTTTATCAAGATGGCGGCAGTGTCAGGGTAGGAAGTATTCAGGCTCTGGGCTTGTTTGCTGCTGCTCCTGCTCACCTGGCTGGCTGCTATCTTCTTTGTTCTTTTGTTTTGTTTCTTCATTTCTCTTTTATATCTAAGTTCACCTTTTCTTTTCTACTGCTGCAATAGAGGAAGGTGCTTATGAGGGCCTGTGCGGCAGCGGCAACCTAGCAGATCCAGAAGTCTGTTCCTTATGGTCATAGTGGCTGTAGCTTTATCAAAGGCTTCATCATCGGTGGGTCTTATCTGTTCCTCCTGGCGGCAGTGGAGTGGTTTCAGTGGTGACTGTAGCAGTAATAGCATAGGGGTTCCAGTTTGTTCTTCATGGCTACGGTGCCTTCGGGTGGTGACTGAAGTGGCAATGGCTTCCAGTGTCTCCCTCCGTGCCATGGCAGTGATAGAGTGGTTTGGTGACAGCTCCAGCAGTGGGAATGTGGTAGGGCTGGTCCGGAAATCCTTGCTTTGGAGGCCTCACGGTTGGCTTTGGCAGCGGTCCAGAAACCCAGGAGTCATGGAGGGAATAAAAAATGAATTCTGTCTCAAATATTTCTTTTTATACTTTCTGTAATTAAAATGGCACTGAATTGTGGTGACTATACACATCTCATTGTATTATCATAAATGCAAGTAACAATAAATTGATATTCTATTCTAATTGTTGCAAAGTCAACGCAGTAACAAAAGTGGACTCAAATCTAATTGCAACCATTGAAGATGTGTGATTAGTTGTAAAATTTGATTTGCTAAAAGGATAGTAGCAAGTGGTTGGGAGGGTATATTAACAACATTTAAAAGGCATTTGGACAAATACATGAATGGGAAAGGATTAGATGGATATGGGCCAAGTGCAGGGAAATGGGGTTAGCGTTGATGTACATTTTGGTCAGAATGGACCAGTTTGGGCCAAAGGGCCTGTCTCTGTGCTGTAGGATTCTATGACTCTCCATTGGCAAATTCCAATTCCGAGTACAGCCAAAGAAATATCAACTTTTATGACATTGGATGGACTGTATCAATTTAAAGTCACATCCTTTGAAATGATAAATTGACCGGCAACATTTCAATGATTAATCAACATGGTCATACATGGATAACAACTGTGTTGTCCACATCACTGATTCATTGGCGTGCAGCCACATCTGAGAAGGACATTTGAATGAACCGCTTGATTGGTTGTGAAGAGATCAAATAACTAATTTGGTCATAGATCTGGCTATAAATGAATTTGCTGAAGCAAAAGTGACTTATTTGGACCACACTGAAAGTTGAACCTACAAAAAAAAATTCCCATGCCTCAGACAAAACAAGAAATTCAGCAATATATTGGCATGAGTGTATTTTATCAGAGGTTTGCGGCAAATTTAAGAGGCATAAATGCTCCTTTGTTGAACTTGTTGAAGAAAGATAAGAATGTTGCATGAACAAAAGAACGTCAGAGAGTTCTACCCTATTTGAAAGCTATACTGACAACTGCAGCACTGAATTATAAGAAAATTTAAACTGGCTCCAGATATCAGTGATGTTCCTGTTGGTAGAATATTGGTACAGGGTGATGAAATGGGGATTGAATAGCCAGTCAGTTACGCAAGCTAAGTGTGTTAAAAGAAATATCTAATGGTGGAGAAAGAGACACTGGATTAGAGTTAGTTCTGCAGTATTTTGATGTTTACACATCCAATTATTTAGTGGAAATTGTGATTTATAAGGGCCACGAAACTTTGGCTTGTTTGGAGAGATTCTACTAAAAGAATCTAAGACTGTTTCATTAGCATTTAATGCTGGGGCCATGCAACTTAGGGGCCAGTTTGTTCAGTTGGCTGACTGGTTGGTTCACAGTGCAGAGTAAACTAAAACCAACTGATTTTGGATTTCCTGGGGTCTCCTTCTGATATCCTCCTGTGGGTGCCTAGGGCCCTGTGTATCTCCATTCCTGCTCCATCTCAGGTGGCGGCATCGAAAGACAAGTGCTGAGTGTCACAGGAGGTGTGGGATCCGTGTACCATGACAGTCTTCAGCATGGCGGCAGTGGAAGCAACAGTGCCAGTAGCAGTAGAAAAGGAGCACATTGACATTGTCCTCGGGTCCTTACAGACAGTGGTGACTGGATGAGCAGTGAGGATAAAGTCTATGGAGTGGGAAAGATGAACATTTAAAGCTGTTTCAGTTTCGGTAACATCAATTTAATAGCAATTTATTCAGTATTTTACAGTTTATACAATATATTCAGTAATTTATTCTGTAATCCAAGGTGGCACTGGAGCATTATACACTTTTCACTGTAGCAAGTGACAATGTTGGATAAATCAAATCAAGTCATATAAAATAGAAACAATGCTAAGAAAAGTTTGATAGAGAATGAATATACCTCTTAATCTTCTCAGTTTTTCCTTGTGGGAAGTTGCAGTAAAGGTGTATAATAAATAGTCATCTGGGGATTTAGATTTTAAATTTGATAATTAGAAGATTGAAGTTGAGAAGATAAGAATGTGAAGTGAGCACTGAAGTACTGCACTTGAATTCATAGACTAAAACTTAAATTGAATCATTTAATTTAAAGAGCTTTCCAATCCATCCCATTCTCCTGGTCTTTCCCGACAGCCTTGACAATTTTCCCTTAAAGTATTTAGAAGTAAGAGAAGCATAGAGTGTACCATAACAATATTAGATATTCATTGAAGATTTTTCTTTAGAAAATGCATTAATTTTGTAATTTGTTGTTTCAGTATAGTTTGAAAACGTGGGTATGTACAATCAATGATAATTTCATCAATTGTAAACTAACTCTGATAATAGATGGGTAAAATCATCAATTTTATTGTCTTTTCTCAGAGCTGACATTTGGTTTGAGAGCTACTCCATTCAGAATGCCTGGTTCCAGCAGTATGATGGTAAGCTTTGCATTTCTGATGTTATAATTTCATTTGAGACCGGTATGGTTTTTTTGGAATTCAATATTCCGTGTATTTACTGAAGAATAAATCCACAAGGTTCTGTTTTTAAAGCAAAAGAATTTTACCATATTAAAAAAACAAAGAGTATGAATACTAATAACTAAGCTCTATTTTAAATCGCACTAAGATCGTAGCTCTACCAATTCGAAACAACTAGCTTGGCTTGAAGTTAAACAGAAGCTTGGTAGTCAAGTGTTCCCTGGTGTATTCTTCATGGCAGCACTAATACTTGGTACTTTATCATATGATATGGTTATTAGCAGTAGGATCATTGCATAAATACAACAAGATAACAACAATGAAAAGAAATCATTCAACCCAGGAGGAACAAATGTCAGAAGTCAGTTTATAACTTCAAGAATTCATTGTCAGTCACTATCAAAAAGCGCGTAAATGGATGTGGGTTCCATAGCATTTGTGGAAGCAGTATAGTGAAAAATCAGCATACCAGAGAAAACCTTCATTTCAGAGCTGACAAGAGGTGCAGGAAAATCAGCGTGGACTAGGAAGAGATTAAGAACTAGACAGAGGGAGTTGAAAAAGTCCTTGGAGAAGAAATATTGTAGGAACAATCTGAAGTTCTATGACTTAAGTTAGAAATCTCTGTGGGCAAGAGAATAAACTCTAAAAAAGATGGCATAAAAGGTCAGAATGGGAAAGATAGAAGTGAAAAGAAATACTTGCCTTTCAAAACAAATGTCTCCGCCATCATGATGAGGCCCCATGAGACATGGCTATAGTTGATTGACCAAGGACCAGAACTTTAATTTATAGCAAGACTGCAATATTGAATAAGACACAGAGTACGTTTAATTTAAGTAAAGGACAATGTAAAGGATCTGGAAAAGAAGTCCAACTGAAGAAGATAGAAGAATTTAAAGATCATCATAAGATTGAATCATTTGTAATTTAAACCACAATTTTCGCAGCAAGATTTATGATGGCCACAACCACAGGAATTTATTTTTAAAATTGTGCAAAGGGATTTGAAATGTATTTTAGGCTGTAAAAAGGCAAGAAATCATCCATTTTACCCGTAACGAAGCATGGAACCTCCATCTTGGCTGCAGAAGGTGGGAAACCACCATTTTGTTCGTTGCGAAAAATAAAAAAAAACAACAGCATACAGCAGAGATGCAGTGTTACTATTTAATAGAGTTTAAAGTTTTAAAACAAGAAAAACATCATAGCATTGCCATTGTTCAGATGTTATTGCTGTATAAGAATATGTTACATCATTGCTATAATCTAGAGTTTACAAACTTGTAGAAGAAGAAAATTCTGTTAATGTTATGCAATAATGTTATTATACAGAGTTTGAAGAGCATTAAAACACTGTTGCTTCAGTATAAGATTGAAAGCTTCAAAGCCATTCACATTTATGTATTGCAGAATAATTATATTTTTCAGGAATATCAAAGAAGTGACATTGATATGCTACATATTTAAAACAGCTTTAACGTATTAAGAATAAATAACTACATTAATCACAGAATTGCAAACGTAGCGACAAAGGCCTTTGACGCTAGCTGTCTAACTGGGCAATGAGATTTAGTGCCATTCGCCTGCCTTTTCCAAATACCTAAAACCATTCTTTCTATTTAAATAGTTGTCTAATGCCTTTGTGAATACCTGGATTGAACCTGCCTCCAGCAGACATCCAGGCCGTGCATTCTGGATCCAAACCACTTGTTTTTCTCACTTCACATTTGCTTATTTTGTGAATCATTTTAAGTCCGTGCCATCTTGATCTTGGTCCTTTTATTAGCAGGAACAGTTTCTTCCTGTCCGTATCTAGCCCCCTCATGTGGCAAATTTCTATTAGATATTCTCTTAACCTTCTCTCCAAGGACAACAGTCCCAAACTCTCCAATATGTCCTTGTAGCTGAAGTTTTGTATCTCTGGAATCATTTTTGTAAATCTGTTCTGTACGTTCTGCAAAATGTTCATGTCCTCCCTATAGTGTGGCATCCTGAATTGTACACAATACTCCTTCTGAGATCTAACATGTCACTTTATCATTCTCCTTCCTCTTGTATTCTATGCCCCTATTAATAATACCCAGCATACTGTATGCTTTGTTAGTGGCCAACCAACCGTTGTGTCATCTTTAGTGATCTGTACAAAAATACACCCAGGGCCCTCTGCTCCTCCACACTCCCCCCCCCACCCTTCAGAATTATACCCTTATTTTATATTGTGTCTCCATGTTTTTTTCCTTCCAAAATGCATTACCTCACATTTTTCCTGCATTGAACTTCATCTATCACTTATATGCTCACTCCACCAACTTGTCAATGACTTTTGAAGTTCTGAGCTGTCATCCTCACAGTTTACAATGTTTCCAAGTTTTCTATTACAGGTACACAATCCTTTATCCAAACACCCAAAATCTGAAAAGCTCCAAAATCCAAAGTTTTTCTTGTGAAGTTTTTTTTCTCCATAGCAAGGTTGTTTGGCATGCATGCAATTAACCCAACTCCACACCCACTTGACCCACGTCACTCAGATGTGATGTGGCGGCATGGCCCAGCACTGGCAGGCGTCAATTCTGTCTCAGCATTGTAGTACTCACAGGGGCGTCTGCTGTTTAGTAAAACAGTCACTTATTCCGAAATCTAAAAAATTCCAAAATCCAAAAACCAGCTGGCCTGAGGGCTTTGGATAAAGGATTTGTGTACCTGTATCAGATTTTGAAATTGTCTCCTGCACGTCAAGATCTGGATATTAAATACATATTTTTTAAAAAAACAGAGATCCCAGCATCCCTGGGGAACTCCACTACAAACCTACCAGCAGCTTTTGACCATTATTCGGTTGCTACTGTACATTATATTCCATGTACTACAGTTTTTCTTACAAGTCTGTTGTGTAGTGCAGTCATGTGCACCGCATCAGCAACATTCCACTCATTGACCCTTTCAGTTAATAAGGAGAAATGGCAGGGCAAATCATTTCGTTATCAGAATTTAATATGAGGGATGGGTGAATCAGAATACAAGATTGGACATGTTGGGAAAAACTTTTCTTTTAATACAGATTGCCTTCAAAATTAAATACTAAACTTTAAGCTGAACAAAAAACTACAGTATTGCATTCAATAGGTCCTACAGCTGATTGCATCAGAAATCATAAAAGAAAGCATAGATGCTTTTGAATAAATTCTAACTGTTTTTAATAATTACTTCAGTCTGAGGACAGACAAAATCTTTGAAAAAGCAAAACTTAACACCTGATCCTCCAGTGTAATCTGAAGATGATTTCATTGATTATTTGTACAGATTAGTGCAATAGAGTTATAAAGTTGAACAGCATGGAAACAGATCCTTCGGTCCAACGTGTCCATGCTGAACAGATGGTCTAAATTAATCTAGACCCATTTGTTAGCATTTGGCCCATATCCCTCTATACCCTTTCTATTCATATACCTATCCAGATGGCTTTTAAATGTTGCAATTGTACCAACTTCCACCACTTCCTCTAGCAGCTATTCTCCACACTTGCCACCTTCTGCATGAAAAAGTTGCCTCCCAGGTGCCTTTAAGTTTTTTTACCCTCACCTTAAGCTTATGCCTTCTATATTTGGACTCCCCTACCCTAGGAAAAAGACCTTGGCTGTTTACCCTATCCATGCTATCCATGGCCTCATGATTTTATAAACCTCTTTAAGGTCTATATAGTGGAATACTGTGATTGAGGACTATTAAATCAGAATTAATAGAGAAGGGTAGTTGCTGGAATATTTGATGACTCATTGTCAGATTTATTAAGTCTAAAGAAGAGTCAAATTTGAAGAAAACTATCCAAATGGTGCATGAAGCAGAAACCAGAAGATTTAAAATCACATTTTAAAATCCTGAAGTATAAAGGACAACTTTCAACATGAGAACAACATAGCCTATCCACCTTATGGGCTATAAACACTCTACAGACATGCTGAACAAGATAACACAAAGGCTGGATCAAACAATGGATATTAGGAGTCAGTGTCAGTAGTCTGGAATAAAAAATGCCTCAGAAGCTCATGCCAATGCCCAGTTATAACAAAATGTTGCTACATCTGTAAGATGACAGTGTGTCTCCTCCACAAGATATCAACACAGTTTAAAAACAACACAAATATAAAGGCTTACTCATATAGAAGGGATTAATGCAGAACCTTCTCATTTAGAAAACATACCCACATTAAGTAGTGTACCTCCATTAGAAAAGAGATCCCAGTCATTCCTAGGGGAAATTGGTGATCCAGCGGATTTAACATTCACAAGACCTGCATGTCAATGGATATCCCATTAATTTTAAGCTCAATACCTAGGTACAAGTGTCACTGTCCTTTTATATCATAAACCAAGCTGAAAAACAGGAGTTATTGCGTGGAGATGTGAAACTATGTTTGTAAGTGGATTAGCACTCGAGTTGAGGTATGCTACAAGAAACAGTGCAATTCAAAGAATGTATGAAAATTCAAAATTTGATTGTAATTCACAATCAGTTCTTATCACCTCTGAGCCTAAATGCATGATTAGACTTCAATATCCTTAAAATAACAAAAGGAGTTAACCTACTTCTAACAGAATCACTGTTGTTGATCCATCGATCATGGCATAACTTTCATTGGGCCTCTTAAGACTTATGGCAGAAGTCAAAAAGAAAAACCTGTTGAGATTATCAATGTTAACATAATAGAATTGTTTCATACTGTCAACCAAAAGGAAATCACATCTGTTCTGTGAATGGTGGAAACATTTTCAGTTCTTATTACCACTGAAAAAAACTTAGCTGCGAACAGTGAGCAAAGTTTGCTAGTGAGGCAAATACTTGGATCAAGAATGAGCAGAGCAATCCTCTTTAGTTCTTTGATAAATCTGTAACTCAAGTTATATCAATAGTATAACAGAAAGCTGAACAAATTGATACACCACATTTGACTTTGATGAATAATGGCCAACACACATTTAAGAGCAATATTTGAATCCTTTGGGCTAAATATTATTTTTTTTTGGCTAACTCCGAGATTTGTTGAGTTATTTGGAAAGGTTTCTGTCATAAACTTGAGCAACTTTTCTCATCATATCTTAAGAAACGTACCTCATTTACTACCTACCCCATTCTTAGGCATGTATCATGTTTGAGTACCTCCCATTTAATGATGTTCCCAGTACAGTATGACACTGAAAGATGAGCATCCCTCACACTTACAGATCTTTGAAATGCTGCTGTGCAGGACAAACATGAATAATCTAGCATTGCCTCTCACTGTCAACATTAGGACACAGAAGCCATGCTGCCCATGGCACATATCCTGCTCTCACCTAGCTGTCATCTACTAGAAATCAAGGACATGCACAATGATGTCATGAGGCCTAGTCACAGTGGGTTTTATCTTTTATTCCTCAGTAACCGGTCTTGTGAGAGTCCTGGACCCTCAAATTCACCAGGTACACAAGAGCGCTCCAAGGTTTCAGAGATATAGCAATTGCCAAGGTAGCGAACATGCATGTCTAGAAAATGGTATCGGTGATGGTTGACACTTGCTCATACATGCAAGTCTGTTCTTTCACCCTTGACACTGTTTAATCAGCACACCACTCTTTATCTGATTGTAACTACATTGTCCGAATACCTTCTGATTCAGCTCCACCTAGTCCCCAATGTCCATTGTAGATCTAAAGCTTGTCATTATCCAGTTGGGAAACATTACATAAAAAATCCAAATATGACCTTTTAATTACAGATAGAAAAAGCAAATGCAAACAAATCCAATAAGGCTTAAGTTCCCCCAACAATGCAAATTAATTTTCAGTATTGTGACCAATTAGTGTTTTACAGTTCACAATAGTCTATTGCACCCTTGGAGCATGCACAAATAATTGTTCGCTTTCAGTCAGCATTGGCCTTCTGTTATGTCATTGTTACCAACTTAAAATCATTGAATTCTCCATTTTCAATCTGCAAGCACCAGTGCCATATTGCAAGTTGGCTTTGACTAGCACTTGACCCCTAATAACTGTTACTGTTCAGGTATAACAAATGGGCAATGAAATGATTACAAATTGATTAGAATTATGTTTTATTGTCACGTATTCAAGTAAAGAAGAACAGGAGTATAGTAAAGAGTGTATTATTGGCAATCATAATACAATTAGGCAAGATTTAGGATGCATAGAATGGGGAAGGAAACTGCAGCGGATGGGCATAATTGAAATGTGGAGCTTGTTCAAGGAACAGCTACTGCATGTCCTTGATAAGTATGTACCTGTCAGGCTGGGAGGAGGTGGTCGAACGAGGGAACCATGGTTTATTAAAGAAGTTGAATTTCTTGACAAGAGGAAGAAGGAGGCTTATGTAAAGATGACATGTGAAGGCTCAGGTAGGGCGCTTGAGAGTTACAAGTTAGCCAGGAAGGACCTAAAGAGCAAGAAGCAGACATGAGAAGTTGTTGGCAGGTTGGATCAAGGAAAACCCTAAAACTTTCTATAGGTATGTCAAGAATAAAAGAATGACTGGACTAAGATTAGGGCCAGTCAAGGACAGTAGTGGGAATTTGTTTATGGATTCTGAGGAGATAGGAGAGGCCATAAATGAATATTTTTCATCAGTATTCACACTGGAAAAAGACAATGTTGTTGAGAGAATACTGAGATACAGGCTACTAGACTAGATGGGATTGAGCTCCTTACAGAGAAGATGTTAGTAATTCTGGAAAGTGTGAAGATAGATATGTCCTTTGGCTGGATGGGATTTATCCTAGGATTCTCTGGGAAACTAGGGAGGAGATTGCAGAGCCTTCGGCTTTGATTTTTATGGCGTCATTGTCTACAGAAATAGTGCCAGAAGTCTGGAGGATAACAAATGTTGTCCCCTTATTCAAGAAAGGAAGCAGTGACAACCCTGGTAATTATAGACCAGTGAGCCTTACTTCAATTTTGGGTAAAGTGTTGGAAAGGATTATAAGAGATAGAATTTATAATCATCGAGAAAGGAATAAGTTGATTAAGGATAGTCAACACGGTTTTGTGAAGGTAGGTCGTGCCTCACAAACCTTATTGAGTTCTTTGAGAAGGTGAGCAAACAGGGGGACAAGGATAAAGCAGTTGATGAGGTGTATTTGGATTTCAGGAAAAGTGTTTGATAAGTCTCCCCACGGTAGGCTATTGCATGAAATACAAAGGCTTGGGATTGAGGGTGATTTAGCAGTTTGGATCAGAAATTGGCTAGTTGTAAGAAGACAGAGGGTGGTGGTTAATAGGAAATGTTCATCCTGGTGTTCAGTTACTGGTGGTGTACCAGAATGATCTATTTTGGTCCACTGCTGTTTGTCATTTTTATAAATGACCTGGATGAGGGCATAGAAGGATGGGTTAGTAAATTTGCAGATGACACTAAAGTCAGTGGAGTTGTGGACACTGTGGAAGCATGTTGCAGATTACAGAGGGAAGTAGACAAGTTGCAGAATTGGACTGAGAGGTGGCAAATGGAGTTTAATACCGAAAAGTGTGAGATGCTTCACATAGGAAGGTGTAACAGGAATGCAGAATACTGGGCTAGTGGCAAGACTCTTGGTAGTGTTGTCAAGCAGAGGCATCTCTGTGTCTCTGTCTAGATCCCTGAAAGTTGCCACCCAGGTCGATAGGGTTTTTAAGAAAGTGTACAGTGTGTTAGCTTTTACTGGTAGAGGGATTGAAGTTTGGAACCATGACGTCATATTGCAGCTGTACAAAACTCTGGAGTACACACTTGGGGTATTGCATACAATTTTGATTGCTGCATTATAGGAAGGATGTGGAAGCATTGGAAAGAGTGCAGAAGAGCTTTACCAGGATGTTGCCTGATATGGAAGGAAGTTCTAATGAGGAAAGGCTAAGGGAATTGAGACTGTTTTCTTTAGAGAGAAGAAGGTTGGGAGGTGACTTAATTGAGACTTACAAGATGATCAGAGGATTAGATAGGGTGGACAGTGAGAGGCTTTTTCTTCAGATGGTGATGGCTAAGATGAGAGACATAGCTTTAAATTGAGGGGTGTTAGATATAGGACAGATGTCAATGGTAGGTTCTTTACTCAGAGAGTAGTAGGGCCATGATATGCCCTGCCTGCAACAGTAATGGACTCACTAAGGGCATTAAGGTCATTAAGGGCATTTAAATGGTCATTGGATAAACATATGGATGATAATGGAATAGTTTAGGTTAGATGGGCTTCAGATTAGTTTCACAGGTCAGCGCAACATCAAGGGCCAAAGGGCCTGTACTGCGCTATAATGTTCTACGTGTACAAAATCACCATTCACTAGCATCGTCTGAGGTACAAAAATTGAAATTTAAAAAAGGTCTTTGATACAAAAACCAAAACAATCATCTAAAATACAAAAACAGAATTTTAAAAAAGCAGGAATACAAAAAGAAACAGCCAAGAAGAGAGGGGGAATTATCCACATCTAAAAGTCTTATGGCCATAAGGTAGCCTTATCTCCATAAATAAGTGTGCCTCCCTCCCCAAAGCCTCAAGTCTCAGTGCCACGCAGAACCTCAAAAGTTGCTTTTGCTGCCGCTGCTGGCCCTCGGAAGTTGCTCCCACTGCCTCTAGAGACCCCTGGAAGCCATTTCCATTGCCATCACAAACACTTGAAAGTCGCTCCTCGAGTCTGTTGCTGCCACTACCAAATTCTGGAACATGCTGCCCCTGATTGTTGCTGCCATTCTGTTCTCACTGATGCCCTGCTGACGACGCTGCAAAATGCAAAAAGGAGAGAGAAAGAGCAAAAGTAAAAGAAAGAAAAGGGGAAAAAAAAGTAAAGGAGACAGAAACAGACAAGCCCCAGGCTCAGCAGCCTGAATGCTGCGCTACTACTGCACCACCATCATGGGTAGTTGGGTTGGCAAATGGTTGCTTCATGTATTTGTACCTTCAGTGTCCTACCATCCAGCAAACATTAATCTTGTGCTTTCACCTATCAAAGAGACATTGACCCTGCCCACCCTGGATGATGTCCCTGCCATTTTCTAGTAGCACTTCTCATCTAGAGAAGGGAAAGTAATGGTAGAGAATGCATCTCGCAGTGAACACCTTTAGAACCAGGGTCCGCTTGGTTGCCAAGTACCCTCATATGCCTCTTTTTACCTTTCACCGCCTTGTCAGCCTATTTTCTTATCTCCCCACCAATGTGGAGACCCCCACCACATTGAACATCACCTAAAAATATTATTCTTGTCCTGAACACTGACGATATACCTTTATGATGGTCACTTTGCTCTGCTATGCTTCCTCTGTCATTAACCCACCCACCTGAAGCCTACCAAGTTCTCAGTTGCTGTTCTGCATATCCTCATTTATTTTGAGTTTCCAATCATCAACGTTTTTGTCCCACCTCTGCAGATGCCTCATCGTCTTTCTCTATCCCCAGTCTTGACTCCGCACCCCTTTTGGCAGTGATCCTCCTTTTGACAGTAAAGGCTCCCCTTTAGGGGAGCAGTTTTAAATGATTGATCAATGGATGGTCCTCATTGACTTCAAGGAGTTCCTAGACCTGACCAACCAAGTGTTTGTAGCTCACCAACAGACGACACTTAATTCCAAGAATGTTTGTAATGGCTTTCCAGGACTGCAGCTGTACTGGGACAAATCCCCTGAATGTTAATGTTCCAAGACAATGTCCAACCACATGGTGTGGGTGTAAGATTGACAATGGAGTTTAGGAGGCATGGGTGTAGGTGAGATGGAATAGTTCTAACTGTAAAAGTAATTATATACTTGAATATTTATTTGTAACATATGAGAAAAGTAAACTGGAGGGGACTGTTGTATAATATAATGGTTATGAAAGAATAAATGTTAAAACTGCATTAAGCTCCAAAAATAAATCTGTTACTATCACATTCTTTGACTGGAGAAGTGCAATCTATCTCAAGGTTTCAATGAAGATAGGGAAATATTTAGAAAGGACCTAAGGGGCAACTTTTTCACACAAAAGGTGGTGCTGCTGTCAGAAAGTGATGGAGGCTGGTACAATTACAATGTTTAAAAGGCATTTGGATGGGTATATGAATAGGAAGGGTTCAGAGAGATATGTGCCAAATGCTGGCAAATGGGACTGGATTAATTTAGGATGTCTGGTCAACATGGACAAGTTGGACCAAGGAGTTTGTTTCCATGCTTACACCTCAATGACTCTATGACTCAATTGTCTCTTGACTTCCTTAGTTAGCCATGGTTGGTTGATCCTTCTTTTCGAATTTTTCTTCCCAACTGGGATGTATTTTCACTGAATTACCTCCTTAAATATCTACCACTGCTTGCTTACTATCATTCCAGTTCATCAACGTACCCAGTCAAGATTAGAGTGGTGCTGGAAAAGCACAGCAGGTCGGGCAGCATCCGAGGAGCAGGAAAATCGACAATTCGGGCAGGAGCCCTTCATCCTGACCTGCTGTGCTGTAATCTCCAACATCTGCAGTCCTCACTTTTGCCTATCAATGTACCCTGAAGAAGGGCTCATGCCCGAAACATCAATTCTCCTGCTCCTTGGATGCTGCCTGACCTGCTGCGCTTTTCCAGCAACACATTTTCAGCTCTATCAATGTACCCAGTAGCTAATTCTATCATCATTTCATTTCAATGCTCTTCATTTAAGTTAAACACAGTTGTTTTCAACTCATCTTGCTCACTCTTGAACTGAATATTAAATTCTATCATGTTATGATCAGTACTTGCTAGGGCAGCTTTTACTCAGAAGTCATTTATTCAACATGCCTCATTATCTATTATTGAATCAAAATAGCCTGCTTCCTGATTGGCTCCATGATATATTGGTTAAGGAAACTGTCCCTAATGCACTCTAGAAATATGTTGTTGTAGATTATCTGTTTTTATGATGACAGTTGAAGGTTTAAATCCGTGTCTTAGAGGGATTAAATATAGATTTGAAACACTTGGTAATTGACAATGCAAGATTAGGAGATAATGAGTTTTGGCTTATTTAGATAGCTAATTCATCAGAGTATGATCATCTCCTTTTCAGGCTGCAGTATTCTGGGTAATATTAATCGTACTTCATTGCTAGACTGTTGAGAATTCTGTCTTCCCTTAGATCTTGTGTTTCTCCAGTTAAATGAAAGCATAAAGTTGGATTACAGGTTTAATTAAAGGAAGACAGAGGTAGGATTTTTTACACCTATTCAGAAATTGCGTCATGTGTGATTAGAGAGTTGCGGGATGATAATTTTACAATGCTTTGGATAATTGCAGCTACTCTGAAAATGCAATTAATTTCATACAGTGAAAATTTATCATTTTATTCATGAATGGTAAAATTGTGGAATGCAAAGTATACCTAAAATTTTGCTGAGGAAAGTAAAAGTAAATTGAATTATTCAATTTAATCCTCAATTTATAAACTATACCAATGGAACTAAAATGAGAGTATGTTCAGCTTTTGGAAGTTTTATATTTTGTCTGTCTATTTTATACAGGATTTGTTCGTCATTGTAATGACATAAAATTAGCTTTATTTTCCACAAGGGCTCAGGCTCGATTTTTCGTCTTGTCTTCCTATTTTATTTTAACTGTGATTCAACCTGTCCTGATAATTTTTCATAACCTAACACCAGCACTAATGCTACCTCCATCTTACAGTGAACTCAACTTGCATTAGCATGATTTGTGATTCTTTCCTATTCTTCACTTAAAAACTGAACAAAATTCCTCAATTGAAATGCACACTGTGATCATTTGTGATCTTTTCAGCTTTGATTCAGGTCAACTGAAACCAAACTGGAATTGAACTAGAATCATATTGAGTTATAAATTATAATATCAAATATCATTTAGTAATTAGGTTTGCTGCTATAATCATGTAAAGTTATTTTAAAATGTAAGTCTCCTAAAGAATCAATAAATAAATTCAGAGTTATAATTTAGACCGAAAAGGTATAACATTACATTCACTGTTGTATGTAAAACCGATGAAGGATTAAGTATTGAAAGAGGACCTGACTAAAGTACGACCAAATGATTCAACTCAAAGATTCCAAAGGTATTTTTAAGAAGCAGGATAAATTTGTGTGACCTGTGTATTACACATGAAGGATTGTTTATTTTTAATATCAATTTGAGTATCATAGAATTGCAACAAATAGAGAATGATATTTGATATTGTCCTGGGATTTATATGCTGCTTAAAGGAGACATAAAGAGATTGGTTTACTTTACTCAATAATAAGTAGTTAATATAGACTGGCATAGCCAGTTTTAACAACTAACTACATTTAGCAATCTCCAAAATATACTCTTCGATCATGAAATGCTCTTTCCCGTAGCATACAACAAATATAAAACTGATATTGATGTAGCCTTAGCCATGAAGTTCAATTATGTCATTCGACCATGTGACAAACCGCTCATTTCTGATCATTCAGTGGCCAACAATTCAACTCAAGTCACATACCCGGATTATAGGAAGGAATTGTAATTTGTTTCTGGACATTATAGCACTGACAAAGAAATTTACAACAAAGTGAAAATACCACAGCACACTGTATTTGTATGTTTTACAGAGAACACTAGTTGAAGTGTGCTATGCGCATGTATCAAGGATTTAGGGAGACATTTGCCCTTGAAAATGTACTCTGACATTATTCATTTATATGACAGAACAACAGATGGCAGGATCTTGTGATCAAGTCACATGGCTGGAATTAAAATCTTCTTGTGGATTAGCAACCTGAATCCATTACTGCCTTGTAAAATATTTTAGTCCATATGTCATCCTTTGTAAAGGAAATGAAATTCTGGGCTGACATAAAGGTTAATGATATTTTTAAAGGTGTAAAATGTTCGAAAATATTCAAATATAATGGCCCTGATTTTTCTGATGGATTTTCTGAGAATCCTATAAAAATTTTCCCTCACCCTTCAGTTCAACATTTTTCTGTCTCTGAATTGATGGAATGTGAGCTGATAGTAGTATGGAAACAATTATCTGTTCCCATTACTCTCCAGGTGTCTGTTTGGGTGCTTCTGGCATCTGTCCTGCTGCACCAAAGCCTCCAGTGCAGTAACAGACAACCCTAGAGCAAACACCCTGACTGTTATGCCATGACCTTTCCACTTGCAGGACTGACATTCTCTCCCAATCACCTCCAGCACCTGCTGAAGCCAAAATATAGCCCCCCCCGCCCCAAAATTAACAAGTGAACGTAAGCTTTACAAAGTGCAGACTAGATTAATTGATAACCTCAAATGATTTGGAGCAGCCAGTATTGGACTGGGGTGGACAAAGATAAAAATCTCACACCGGGTTATAGTCCAACAGGTTTATTTAGAAGCACTAGCTTTCGAAGCACTGCTCCTTCATCAGGTAGCTATGGAACAGGATCATAAGACACAGAATTTATTGCAAAAGATTACAATGTCATGCAACTGAAATGATATATTGAACAAACATAGATTGCTGTTAAGTCTTTCATCTTTTTAGAATAAGATCCTATTGTTATTTCTTTAACTCCCAATAAAGGCAAATTACACCATTCGAGCACTATAAATGATTACAGATGGTGTTGACATGTGTCATTTCCATGATGATGAGCCCTTAACCAATTTAATTCTTCCTCCAAGTATTATGCTTCTAATATCTATTTGAACAGATAGACAGAATGTAATTTAATTGTATCACTCAAAGCATTGCAATTTGACATTACAGCATGCTTTGTAGTACAGTACTGAATCACAACCAGGCAGTTGTGGTGGATGGCTCAAAAGTCACATTCTGTTCTTTTAGAGATGAGAATGTTATGAATCGAGTCTCACTGATAAGATTTATTGAATAAAATGTGGCCATTGCTAGCAAATTAGCATGTGCTTCCCATTCCAAATTGCCCCTAGAAAGTGGTCATGACAGCTTTCATGGAGTGCTACTACCCATCTGGTGAAGCTACATCCACAGAGCTGTTTGGAAGGGTGTTCCAGGACTTTGATTGAATAACAAGGTAAAACAACAGTTCCAAGTCAGGGTAGCATGTGCCTTGGAGAAGAAGGTATAGTGATTGTGTTTCCATGTGTCTCCTGGCCTTGCCATTCTAGCTGATAGATCATATGTGTTTGGAAGGTGCTGTCATAGGCTTCTGGGAGAGTTTTTGTAGTGTATCTTACGTATAATACTTAATGCTGCCACTATGCTTTGGTAGCAGAGTGAATGTTTATCCTGAATGGTGTCACGTTTCTTGAGTATTACTTGAACTGTGGTCACTGTCATAACTATGCTGAGGTACAGTCTAGGTTATTGTTTTTTGACAAAGAAAACTTGTAGCAAAACCTAATGAGAACTTAAATAAAATATAATGGGTAAGAAGCATTTTTCAAGGAACTGAAGCAGTACTGTGTGTAATATTCAAGAGTTCAGCTATGGGACTCCTGACGTTTCTAGTTTTTCGCTAAAACTTTACATTCAGCAGCTAAGTGCAAGAGGTCAAATTGGAAATGATAATTAAACTAGGAATAAAGCCTGAAAACTATAAAGTGAGTTAGACAAATCGTGCAATTGAATGGACTGGTGACAGATGAAATTTAATCATACTATTGCAAATAACTTTCCATTAATAGCATTCCAATGATGGAGTTTGAATCTGAAAGAGATATTAGAATATTAACCATCCATTGGTAAACATGTCAAATCACTATGAAGCAGCAATAAACAAAGCAAATGACATGCTTAAGAACTAAATGCTAGTTTTTCAGATGCATCAGTGACCAAACAGAATAAAAGAATTTGAATGTCATATTTGGACAGTTAGAAAATAACGTTCCAACCTAGTTATTACTTAATGCTGATAAAGTAATCTCAATCAGGGGTACTGTAATTGACACTAGTAACCACCTACCCACTTAGTATGGCTTTGGGCCAGACCATACTATCCATCAAGTCACTGAGATGGTCTTCTGACTAATGGTGAGCTCAGACTTTAGAACGTAGAACAATACAGTGCAGAACATACCCTTTAGCCCTCGATGTTGTGCTGACCTATGAACTAATCTAAGCCATCCCCTACACTATCACATCATCATCCATGTGCCTTCCAAACACATATGATCTATTAGCTAGAACAGCAAGGCCAGGAGACACATGGGAACACAACCACTGTACCTTCTCCTCCAAGGCACATGCTACCCTGACTTAGAACTGTTGCTTTACCTTGTTGTTCAATCAAAGTCCTGGGGCTCCCTTCCAAACAGCTCTGTGGATGTAACTTCACCAGATGGGTAGTAGCACTTCATGAAAGCTGTCATGACCACTTTCCTAGTGGCAAAGGGTTGTTTAAATCTCCCTAATGTGGTTGAGTTAACTACATTGGCAAGCAGGGCATTCCATGCCTTTACCACTCTGAGTAAAGAACCTGCCTCTGACATCTCTCTTAAAACTATCACCCCTCAATTTGTAGCTATGCCCCCTTGTAGAAGCTGACGTCATTATCCTAGGAAAAAAGCTTTCACTGTCTACCCTATCTAATCCTCTGATTATTTTGAATGTCTCTATCAAATCCTCTCTTAGCCTTCTTCTTTCCACTGAGAACAGACCCTAGTCTCTCAGCCTTTCCTCATAAGACCTTCCCTCCAGACCAGGAAACACCCTCTGCACCTTTTCCAATGTTTCCACATCCTTCCTGTAATGGGGTGACCAGAACTGTACACAATATTCAAGTGCGGCCAGACTAGCGTTTTGTATAGTTGCAGCATGACATTATGGCTCCGGAGCTCAATTCCTCTACCAATAAAACCTAACACACTGCATGCCTTCTTAATAGCACTATCAACCTGGGTGGCAACTTTCAGGGATCTATGTATATGGACTCCAAGATCCCTCAGCACATCACACTACCAAGAATCTTTTCATTGATCCAGTATTCTGCCTTCCTGTTATTCCTCCCAAAGTGAATCAGCTCAATTTATCTTCATCGAATTCCATTTGCCACCGCTCAGCCCAATTCTGCAGTTTATCCAAGTCCCCCTGCAACCTGCAACATTCTTCCAAACTGTCCACTGCTCCATCGACTTTAGTGTCATCTGCAAATTTACTAACCCATCCACCTATGCCTGCGTCTAAGTCATTTATAAAAATGACAAACAGCAAGGGTCCCAAAATAGATCCTTGTGGCACACCACTAATAACAGGACTCCAGGCTGAATAGTTTCCATCAACCACCACTCGCTGCCTTCTTACAGAAAGCCAGTTTCTAATTCAAACTGCTAAATCATCCTCAATCCTATGCCTCTGTGGTTTCTCCGACAGCCTACCATGTGGAACCTTATCAAAGGCTTAACTAAAATCCATGTACACCACGTCAACTGCCCTACCATCATCCACATGCTTGGTCACCTTCTCAAAAAGCTCAATGAGGTTTGTGAGACATGACCTGCCCTTGACGAAACCGTGTTGACTATCTGCAATCAAATTGTTTCTTACTAGACGATTATAAATCCTATCTCTCATAATCCTTTCCAAGACTTTTCCTACAACAGACGAAAGGCTCACTGGTCTGTAATTACCTGGGTCATCTCTACAGCCCTTCTTGAACAAGGGCACAACATTTGCAATCCTCCAGTCCTCTGGTACTAAACCTGTAGATAATGACAACTCAAAGATCAAAGTCAAAGACTCCAACATCTCCTCCCTAGCTTCTCATAGAATCCTCAGATAAATTCCATCTGGCCCAGGGGACTTGTCTACTTTCACTCCTTCTAGAATTGATAACTCCTTTACTAACCTTGATCCTTTCTAGTCTAATATCTCGTACCTCATTCTTCTCCTCTACAATATTCTCCTTTTTATGAGGGAAAAACCGGTGAGAACTATTCATTTAGCACCTCTCCAACCTCTGCAGTGTCCACACACAACTTTCCACGTCTGTCTTTGACTGGCTCTATTCCTACCCTAATCATCCTTTATTTCTCACATACCTATAGAAAGCTTTAGGGTTCTCCTTTATTCTACCTGCTAAAGACTGCTCATGTCCTCTCTTGGCTCTCCTTAACTCTCTCTTTAAATCCTTCCTAGCTAATCTGCAAATCTTCATCGCCTCATCTGAACCATCTCGTCTCATAAGCCTCCTTCTTCTGCTTAACAAGAGATGCGATTTCTGTAGTAAACCACAGTTCCCTTACTTATCACTTCATCCCTGCCTGACAGGGACATACCTATCAAGGACATGCAATATCTGTTCCTTAAACCAGCTCCACATTTCAATTGTCCCCATCCCCTGCATGTTGCTCACCCCATTCTATGCCTCTCAAGTCTTCCCTAATCGCATTATTATTATCCTTCCCCCATTGATAACTCTTACCCTGTGGCATGTATCTATTTGTTTCCATTGCTAAACTAAACTGAATTATAGTCAATCTCTCCAAAGTGCTCACCTACCATTACAGCAAACACCTGGCCTGGTACATTACCAAGCACCAGATCCAGTGTGGCCTCCCCTCTTGTCGGCCCTTTGACATACTGTGTCAGGAAACCCTCCTGCACACATTGGACAAAAAAAATGACCCGTCCGATGTGCTAAAGCTATAGCATTTCCAGTCAATATTGGAGAAGTTAAAGTCCCCCATAATACCACCCTGTTCCTTTCAGTCCTGCACAGAATCATTTTGCCGATCCTCTCCTCCAGATCCCTGTAACTCTGTGGAGTCCTATTAAAAACTCCCAGCAGTGTGACCTCTCCTTTCCTGTTTCTAACCTCAGCCCATACTATCTCAGTAGTCGAGTCCTCGTCAAATATTCTTTCAGTCACCGTTATACTGTCCTTGACTAACAAGGCCACATCTCCCCCTCTTTTACTGCTTTGTCTGTTCTTAATGAAAGATCTAAATCCTGGAAGTTGCAACATCCATTCCTCACCCTGCTCGATCCATGTCTCCCAAATGGCCACAACACTGATATCCCAGGTAACTATCCATGCTGCAAGCACACCTATCTTACTTCGGATACTTCTGGCGTCGAAGCAGACACACTTCAAACCAGCTTGCTGTCTGCCAGCACATTCCTGTGACTGTGAAATCCTGTCCATGCCCTCCCTACTCTCATCCTCCTGTGCACTGGAACTACACCTCAGGTTCCCATCCCCCTGCTGAGCTAGTTTGAACCCATCTGAATAGCACCAGCAAATTTCCATCAGGATATTAGTACCCCTCTTGTTCAAGTGAAGACTGTCCTGTTTGTGCAGGTCCCATCTTGCCCAGAATGAGCCCCAATTATACATGTACCTGAAACCCTCCCTCCTGCATCATTCCTGCAGCCACGTGTTCAGCTGATATCGCTCCCTATTCCTTGCTTTGCTATCACATGGCATAGGTAACAAACTAGAGATAACAACTCTATTTGTTTTAGCTCTCAGCTTCCACCCGAGCTTCCTGAAATCCTGCCTTACATCCCTATCCCTCTTTCTACCTATATCTTTGGTACTTCTGTGGACCATGACTTGGGGCTGGTCACCCTCTCCCTTCAGGACTCCAAGGACATGATCTGAGACATCACGGACCCTGGCATCTGGGAGGCAACAAAGCAACCATGAGTCTTGTTCATTCCCAACAAACCTTCTATCTGACCCTCTAACTATTCAGTCCCCAATGACTAATATCCTCCTCCTTTCCCTCCTTCCCTTCTGTACAACAGGGACAGACTCTGTGCCAGACACCTGCACCCCACTGCATACCCCTGGTAAGTCATTTTCCCCCAACAGTACCCAAAATGGTATACTTGCTTTTCAGGGGAATGACCACTGGGGATCCCTCCACTGACTGTTTCTTCCTCCCTAACATAGTTATCCAGCTTTCTTCATTTCTAGGAGTAACTGCTTCCCTGTACCTCTTATCTAACACAGCCTCTGCCTCCCGAGTGATCCGAAGTTCATCCAGCTCCTGCTCCAGTTCCCTTACACGGTCTTGGAGGAGCAAGAGTTGGGTGCACTTCCTGTAGATGTAATTGAATGGGTTACTAATGGCGTCCCTCACTTCAAACATCATGAGGAACATTCCTCCCCCTGCACTGAATATACATTGTGGATAGGATCATCTTCATTTCAACTGGCTTCCATGGTAAGTTAGCTTATCTATCCTCACTGGAAAACTTATTCAGTGTGGTATTGAGTAATATATTTATAGTTCATGAGTATATTATTCATAGTTCGTTCTCAAACTATGAATAATATATTCACAGTTCATGCTGCCTCTGAAACTGTAGGTAGGCATGAGTCACCTTTTTTGAAAACGAAGACGAGAAAACTACAAGGGAAGAACACCATGGTAAAATAAATTTGTTCATATTGCTGGTGTTTGGAAAAACATTTCACAATTTCAATGAGAATATATTTACCTTTGAACTATATAAAGTATATACAGTTCACTGGTGAGAATTTTATACAGCTGATCAATATGTGTAAATGTGACTTTCTCAAATTTACCAAATAGATATTTAACTATTTTTATGAATCAACAACCTCTCCCAACCCAGAACACACTTTAATTCATATAAATTGAAAAACTGGATGATCAGTAGTCATGTTTGACATTGATGATTTGTTCTGGCAGGGATTGTTGACCTTGTTCTAAACTTTCGATCCCCCATTTGTTTGTCTTGTAACTAATAAAGTATTTTGCAGCATTGGTTTCCTTGGGAATGAAGTAAGATAGATAGAAATATTAAAAGATGTGGACTTCATACTGAAACATTGATACTGGGAATCTGGCTTATCATGTTACACAAGCTGACATTGAAATATAATCTACAGTCTATATTATTGGAGGGAGCTTCAGCAATCTGAGATGACTAAAAGCCTTCTGACAATAAAATAGTATTGTAGAATCCTTTTCTGATTGTTACCTTGTAAGTATAGGTTTGCAGAAATCCTGATTTCTTGCTTATCTAAAGTTTGAGTGACAACAAATTTGTTCAAAATAACACTGTATAGTGATAACTGACAGTCAACCTAACATTTTTCTCCATAACATCTCTAAGCTGATTGTATTTTACTTTAACTTAATATGTATATTTTAATGTATTGTATTTACTTCAGTCATTTGTTCGGGTTGGGAATATAATTAGTCAGCTACTATTTGTTGCATTGTGCACTCTTTTGGAACTGAAAAATGCCACTTTGCAGGCAAAGGTACAGCAGTACATAGGTTTGATCACTAGCTCCTTGAAATTTCTGCCTTACTATCATCAGATTTTGAAGATTTTTCTGCATTTTACTGTGAAGTTCCTCAACTTCTCCTACTGCACTGGCCTAACTTCCACAAAGGTTTAACCTAAGCAAGGTTCTGTCAACTTTATGACAGGAGAGTCCTCAAGGAAGTTCAAGTATTTACTTAATGGTACTTTACTTCTGTTAAAATCTTCGAGTCAGATCCACACCGCCCACCAACCCAACCTCCACCCCCGGCACCTTCCCCTGCAACCGCAGGAAATGTAAAACTTGCGCCCACACCTCCACACTCACTTCCCTTCAAGGCCCCAAGGGATCCTTCCATATCCGCCACAAGTTCACCTGTACCTCCACACACATCATCTATTGCATCCGCTGCACCCGATGTGGCCTCCTCTATATTGGTGAGACAGGCCGCTTACTTGCGGAACGCTTCAGAGAACACCTCCGGGCCGCCCGAACCAACCAACCCAATCACCCCGTGGCTCAACACTTTAACTCCCCCTCCCACTCCACCGAGGACATGCAGGTCCTTGGACTCCTCCACCGGCAGAACACAACTACACGACGGCTGGAGGAGGAGCGCCTCATCTTCCGCCTGGGAACCCTCCAACCACAAGGTATGAATTCAGATTTCTCCAGTTTCCTCATTTCCCCTCCCCCCACCTTGTCTCAGTCGGTTCCCCCAACTCAGCACCGCCCTCCTAACCTGCAATCCTCTTCCTGACCTCTCCGCCCCCACCCCACACCGGCCTATCACCCTCACCTTGACCTCCTTCCACCTATCCCACCTCCATCGCCCCTCCCCCTAGTCCCTCCTCCCTACCTTTTATCTTAGCCTGCTTGGCTCTCTCTCTCTTATTCCTGATGAAGGGCTTATGCTCGAAACGTCGAATTCTCTATTCCTGAGATGCTGCCTGGCCTGCTGTGCTTTGACCAGCAACACATTTGCAGCTTTACTTCTGTTAGTCTAGATAATATTTTCTGCATTAATTTCTTTTAATTAGGTGAAAATGTGTTGTGGAAATTGTGTGAAAGGTTTTGTGGAGCGTGTCAGTATACAGTATTTAAGGGGATCACCCTGAGAAGTATTCTGATATTTTCTGAAGTTGTTTAAACTGCTGCTACCAACAAGGCAGTGCTCATTCACAGGACTCTACCTCAAGCAAATTCAGTGGTTAAAAAAAGAAGGAATTTTATTAAATTTCAACCATGTCAGATTCACTGAACTAAATCTTAGGGTTTTTGATGAAGCCCCAATTGCATTGGATATCTACCAAAAGATCGGCACCTCTTGTGCCTTCCCCGTCTTTGAAAACCTATTGTGCACCTGGATAACAGTCGGAAATCTGAAGTTGCCACTTGAGGAGGCAATGACCGAGTTTTGTTATTACTGGGCTATTAATCCAGAAACTCAGCTAATGTTTTGGGAACCATGGTTCAACTTCTACCATGGCAGATGGTGGGGAATTTGAATTCTATAAAAAACAATCTGGAATTAAGAATCTACTGATGACCAAGAAACCACTGTTAATTGTTGGCAAAACACATCTAGCTTACTAATGTCCTTCAGGGAAGGAAATATGACATCCTCACCTGGTCTGGCTCATTCCTGATAGAGGGCTTTTACCCAAAACATTGATTTTTCTGCTCCTTGGATGCTACCTGACCTGCTGTGCTTTTCCAACACCACTCTAGTCTTGACTCTGATCTCCAGCATCTGCAATCCTCAATTTCACCTGTTCTCTGAAATGGCCTTGCAAGCTGCTAAGTTGTTCCAAGCGCAAAAAAAATCTCAACAACGAAATGAAACCAGGAGGACCACCTGGCATCAAACCCAGGCAAAGGAAAAATCAACAGTAAATACAGCCCTTTCGATCCAGCAAACTGGAGGCTAGCGCCAAAATTGTGACAATGTTCCAGACACCTCCATCACCACCCTGGATGTGTTGTGTTCCATTGGCTGTCATGACTCCTACATCCTGGAGCACTCTCATGTACCTTAGAGTCACAGAGTCATAGAATCATAGAGATGTACAGCATGGAAACAGACCCTTCGGTCCAACCCGTCCATGCCAACCAGATATCCCAACCCAATCTCATCCCACCTGCCAGCACCCGCCCCGTATCCCTCCAAACCCTTCCTATTCATATACCCATCCAAATGCCTCTTAAATGTTGCAAGTGTACCAGCCTCCACCACTTCCTCTGGCAGCTCATTCCATTAATGTACCACACTCTGTGTGAAAAAGTTGCCCCTTAGGTCTCTCTTATCTTTCCCCTCTCACCCTTAACCGATGCCCTCTAATTCTGGACTCCCCAACCCCAGGGAAAAGACTTTGCCTATTTACCCTATCCATGCCCCTCATAATTTTGTAAACCTCTATAAGGTCACACCTCAGCCTCTGACACTGCAGGGAAAACAGACCCAGCCCGTTCTACTTATAGCTCAAATCCTCCAACCCTAACAACATCCTTGTAAATCTTTTCTGAACCCTTTCAAGTTTCACAACATCTTTCCAATAGGAAGGAGACCAGAATTGCATGCAATATTCCAACAATGGCATAATTGTAATGGCAATAATGTCCTGTACAGCCGCAACATGACCTCTCAATTCCTGTACTCAATACTCTGTCCAATAAAGGAAAGCATACCAAATGCCTCCTTCACTATCCTATCTACCTGCGACTCCACTTTCAAGGAGCTATGAACCTGCACTCCAAGATCTCTTTGTTCTGCATCACTCCCTAGGACTTTACCATTAAGTATATAAATCCTGCTAAGATTTGCTTTCCCAAAATGCAGTACCTCACATTTATCTGAATTAAACTCCATTTGCCACTTCTCAGCCCATTGGCCCATCTGGTCAAGATCCTGTTGTAATCTGAGATAACCCTCTTCGCTGTCCACCACATCTCCAATTTTTGTGTCATCTGCAAACTTACTAACTGTACCTCTTATGCTCACATCCAAATCATTTATGTAAATGACAAAAAGTAGAGGACCCAGCACCGATCCTTGTGGCACTTCACTGGTCACAGGCACCAGTCTGCAAAACAACCCTCCACCACCACCCTCTGTCTTCTACCTTTGAGCCAGTTCTGTATCCAAATGGCTAGTTCTCCCTGTATTTCCATTATTCATATAATAATAGAAATGGAGTCAAAATTGCCATTTAAAAGTAACCATGTTTGCCAGACAAAACTAAGTTGAGTTTCAATAAAATAGTGTCATTCTTTTTTCTAAATTAAATGATATAATTTATTTCATCTTCTTTAATAGAGTTTTAAGGCAACTTATAAGACAAAAGAAATAGTGAAGTTGTGGTACTTGTCAGCGTAGAGTAAGTAATCTGCTACTTAGGGGCAAGTTGTAGCTGGTTCTACCAGCGATATAATGAAGGTACCAAACCCAGTTAAGAGGCAGAACTACTACTGTACATCAAGGCCAGAGAGAGGAGTGGGATTTGGTACATCTGCTGTTCCTGGACCCTTTCCCACCCTCAACCCTTAATCCTTGCTGCTAGATCCTTCTGGTACCTAAAATTGAGAATCCCAGTCACTTTGGTATTAAACAGTTTTATGTAGGGTTAGCACAACTTGTTGTCATTTGTATTCTATGCCTTTATTTATAAGACCCGATACAAGTTCAGGTTTCAAGCAGAATGCACGGTACAACATGACTTTTTCAGGTGAGTTCACAGAAATTGGTAGTTCATATTATGCACCTGATTCCCCTTTTTATTGAACCTGACCTTGCACTATATCTGGATAGTGGCATTCAAAAGAACTGAACGTCACAAATACAACAAACAGAAATTCTATGTACAAATGAGAGTACCTTGAACTAACAGTAAATTGTTCTATTGTCACATGATTCTTGGCTTCACCTTGCAGTTTAAAAATGACAAAATCTTAGAGTAAATTAACACCAAGCAATTCACCTCTAATAATTTCTCATTTATCCACATAAATGGATTTGTTATTAAAAAAAATACACTTTTTGGATGAATTTTGTGGATGAGTGATTAATTTTTTTAAAATTTAAATTAAACCACTCACAATTATAAATATCCAACATGGAGCATGTACTAGGAGAACAAAGTAATGCAGATGCTGTAAGTCTGAAATATTGGCCCAGATTTTCTGATGTTTACACATCATCAATGCCAGTCCTTTCATGGGCAGTATGGTTTTACCCATTGTGGATGCAGGTCCATTGTGGTTAGAGGTGCATAGAGTTCATTCATTAAACACGAGGACGATGGTTGAATGGCTGTGAGCATATTTTTCAATGCACAGACGCCCAGTCACAATGGGCCATCATTTACTAGCAGGGAATTTGAGAATTTCCTAAAGTTGAATGACAATTGGCATGTAAGGACAGCTCCATGCCATCCATCATGCAATGGTCTGGTGGAAATAGTCCAAACTTTGAAAGCAGGCTTAAAGAAAGAGCCCACAGCTTCACTTGATACCAAGCTGTCCCAATTCCTGTTTGATTATTGGACCACCCCTCGTGTAACTACAGGGATAACTCCAGCAGACTTACTCATGGGGAGAAGACTCTGCACCAGGTTAAATCTGATCTCTGTAGACCCGGAGCGGTGAGAATGAAATGGCATCAGGAATACCAGCACTGGACACAAGACTCCTCTAAGCGAGTGAGGTAGTTTACTTCAGGGGACAAAGTTTGGTGCTGAAACCACGGAAGGGGCCCGGCATGGGTAAGAGGCATGGTCGACGTGAGGTCAGATCCCATGAAATAAAATGTTCGGTAGGTGAGGCCGTCCTGAACATGCATATGGTCCAAATGAAAGCTTCAACCTTACAAACAGGGCAGGACCAAGACATACCTGGGATCCCTCTGAACATTCAGCAAGGCTGTGAGAACATGCGGATTCTCCACCTTCACCTAGCATCAAAAAAACTTCTGAAGACGAGTTGGACTTGGCACATGTTGCAGCCGCGACACTATTACCACTTAAAAAAGATGAATTTCGGCTGAGACACTCTGGGTGCAAGAGGTGGGCTAATATCCAATAGACACAGTCACTAAATGAGGTGTGAAAGCCCCAAAAGAAATTAGAGAAAAACGAAAAAGCCAACGTCCCATGATTTACAAGGGAAGGGATGCAGTGATTGGAATGATTGCATCCAGGTAAACCTCATAGAATATGAATTCCCTGACGGGTCTGTTAACCCGGTCCAATCAGGGATTCCTGGCTGTAAACAAAAGTGTCAGGGATCCTGTTCCCTCCAGGAACTGGCTCTGAGCTCACTGGGTCAGTGCCATGTACTATGCACATGTAAATAAAGGGTGACTTGGTAATGGTTTACTGGCATTCATGGAGTTATTTCACTGAGCTAACAAATAGAACATTTTTTTACTTAAGAAGCAGAGATAGAGAAAGACAGACTAAACCCCAAGCCATAACCATCAGAGAAAGGGGTGGAAACCAAGCCGAGCTAAGAAGTTAGGCTTGACCAGTACTGACATTGTGTTCACATCTGGAGCAGATTCTGAAGTGACCTTGGTGATATTTGTTTCAAAGTATACCTTGGAATCAGGTCTGCCTGTTGGCATGGGTTTTTGTCATTTTCCAGCTACATGTGTGGATTGGGATTTTTGGTGGTAGAGGATGCGGAGAGGAGGATGAGCAAGTGGAGAAGTGGTGTGTGTGTGTGTGTGTGTGTGTGTGTGTGTGTGTGTGTGTGTGTGTGTGTGTGTGTGTGTGTTTCTCTTACACATATTCTCATTCTCTCCCTCATATTCTACTCACAAATGCTAACCCACACACTGTCTTGCTCACGCTCTCTCATTTACATACTTAGCACTCCCACACTAATATTCTATCTCTCTCCCTCTCACTCGCACTGCACACCATTGAGGGAGGGCTGGGATTGGAAAAGAACATGGAACATAGAACCCCAGAAGTATATCTTGAAAATGAAACCCAGAGCTGTTGATGGAAAACATAAAGCCTAAACAACATTTAAGGACATTTGGACAGGTACATGGATAGGTAAGGTTTGAGGGATATGGGCCAAACACAAGCAAATGGAACAAGTTCAGTTTAGGAAACCTGGTTGGCATGGACAAATTGGACTGAAGAGCCTGTTTCCATGATGAAATTACTGAGGACTTTATACTGAAATCTCCGTCCCCTCTACCTGCCAAACTTGCACCACTTGTAGACAAGGATTCCACAACATTCTCCTGGGCTTCAGTAACTGGCAAGAGTTTGCCTGTCAGGGGTATTGTCCCCACTGCTGGAAACCACCAGATGTTGTCAAAGCCCCACCATAGTCCTGGCCAGAGACAAAACCAGAAATACAAATTCCACCCCCAAGCCCTCTTCATCAGCAAATTGGGATATGATTCAGGGGTCACAGAAACTCAACACAGTTCAATAACCAGACAATCATCTGTCATTTGCTGGAAACCCACATGATATTGATAGGATGGTAATTAACTAATTTTCAAAGGATAGCGAAATGTAATGCACCTCTGCATTACCAACACAAGTAGTGTTAGACGGTATTATGAAGTGGACAGGCCCCACAATACCATTGAAAGGGGATGATCAGGAAGAGCAAGACCGGTGAAGCACGAGTCACTTTATCTCTTACCTTGTGCTCATAAGGTCTCAATCCAGGCCTGAAGAAAGAAGTGAAGTTTGAGGAATTAGTACTTAATGGTGACAAAGCCCAAATAGATATCCACAAATTAGGCAATAAAGGAGGGACCAGGAATCTGTTTTTAGTCAACTGGAATAGTCTACTCATTAAACTAGCACCTACTTTGAACTATTCAGATTAGCAGACTACATGACAGGTGAACGTGGACCAATAGAGGCACTGCCTCTGTGATTAGTTCCTGCTGTGGAATTGTTCGCAGAATCACAGAATTGTTATAGTGTAGAAGAAAGCCATTCAGCCCAATATGTCTTCACTGGCTGTCTAAGCATTTTGACTTAGCACCAAACTCCTGCCTTTTTCCCAGAACCCTGCATGTTGTTTATTCCAATAATCATCCAATGCCCCCTTGAATGCCTCAATTGAACCTTACTCCACCACACTTCCTCACAGTGCATTCAAAACATGGACCATTCACTGTGTGGAAAAAAAATCTTGCCTTGCATTTACTTCTTTTACAAAACATTTTAAAACTGTCTCTAATCCACCTCTCCACATCAACAAATATAGCAGGCTGTTCATGTTGTCATCATGGTATCTGTAATTCTGCTGCTACTAATATCCATTATGAATGGTCGCATTTTGAAAAGAATCTTAATCGTATAGCAAATAATGGAAATACAAAACAGTCTGAATATTTTTGGTGCAAAAAACAGATGGGCTTCTCCAGATTTGGCACATTTGGAAGCATTGAATCTTTCTATTTCCTGGTTTGTTTGAGCAGTACAAAATGTCCTCTGCTGCTGACAATGTTTAGTATAAAGCCATAGTCTAGTCTGCTGATCTGTTTAATTCAAACTGTGGAGCTGTAAGAGAATGCTTCACAGGTTCAGTTGAGGAGAACCCAATGTAGTACACCTTCTGGCGTACCTCAAAATCCAGCCCTGTTAGCTCTAGTGTGATATGCGAAATATCACCTCTTATCTAGATTAGATTCAGCATATTATATCCTTGGCCTACCCAAAGTATTCCCCAAGTGCAATCAGAGCTTCTTAAATTCTTCCTTACCACAGATTGATCTGTGTTTCCATGAGGTCACAGTCTGTCTTCTGTTACTTAACTGGAGCACAGTCACTGAAATCAGTCCAGTCTGATAGAATAAAATACTTTGGAAGCTAAATCAGAATTGTTTTTGGTAGGTGGTTTTGTTTCCAGCAGAGAAAGATTATCCTCTGCAATTAGTATTCTTGTAACCTTTTAAAATCCAGAGTGATCACACCAAACATTAAACTGGCCAATGAAACTGGGGTCCATCATGTAACCTAACAATTTCAGGATTCATGTGCATACACAGCTGGTATCACCAGTAACATTGACGCTCATGTGTGCGCAGACCACTCCACCTTAATATACAGTATTTAATTTTAAAAGTGATGACCAATTCCCATGCTGCTATTAACCTCCCTCCAACTCCAATTGATTCAGGTGCAGGGAGGAGACTGCTCAGAAGAAAATGAAGCTGTAGTAATTGGAACAAGGAGCAGGTGAACCTCATTGATTATGAGATCCTTGATTGGAGCTGTTAAACAGGACATTCAGTAGGGCCCCTCTGTATATGGACCAGCTTTGAGCTAGCTGGTCACAGCCTATGCACAGTGCACATGTATATAAAGGGTCACTTGATGAAGGGATACTGGCCTCTGTGCGGTTATTTCAGAAGTCATCAGATTTTTGCCTTGCTGCTTATTTTGCAGCACTGTCGAGTCCGTGCACTACATATATATTAGTTGTGGTCATTTGCACTCTCTTTTTAATTACTTGAAAAACTTTTTGCCATGGATTTGGTTGTTCTTTAGCCCCATGCTGCTGATCTTCAAGCATTTGGTGCGGAGGGATGTGCGCAGGTCAGAAGATATCCTAATAGGTCTGCACTTGGGTCTGTCCTGGTTGGCAATAAACAGGTCTAGGCAGCAGGCCATGGAGGGGGTCTTCTCTGCCATCTGTCTGCCCCACTTCTGCGGTTTCATTCGAGCCTGGTCTCCATGGAAAGGGTGCACAGTGTTCATAAATGCTCTCGATACTTTTAGGGAGAGGTAGACAAAGCGGGAGATTTAGTGCTTTATTTCCCCCTCCAATTCTATTTTGATCTAATCCACCTTCCCCTTCACTTTCTTCTTGTAAGCTCTGCCCATATCAGGCCTTGCTTGTTAATGTTTCACTGGCAACATGGGTGCTTTCCTGGTGATGGATAATATGGAATAAGATTTTTGCACATTGGTGTCATTTTACTGAATCACTTCACATACATACAAAGCCACAGGCAACGTAGGGAAATATAAGCACAACTGTTGGGATCCCTTTGACAAAGTAGTAGTTTGGGAAAAAAAAATAAAAAGGAGAGTCCAGAAGGCTTCTTATTCTAGGGACTGGTTCTGAGCTGGCTCGCCAACGCCCATGTACTATACACATATGAATAAAGGATGACTTGGTGACTGAATACTGACCTCTGTGCAGTGTTGTGTTCCTGCACACACACACACACTCGTTGCTCCACCAAGCAGTTAAATTTACAATAAACACAGCATTTAAAATCTGGCTAATGTGCCACACTTAGGAATACAAAGGATCACTAACAGTGAAGCAAAGAATTTCAGACCATATATAGCCTTGATTTTCTGTTTTTATTTTTATCATGAGATGGCTTTGAGGTGATAAATGTCCTGGGCTCATTGATTGGAAGTCATATTGTTGCCTTCCTGATTTAATTTACAGGGTTTTCTTCTTCTTCTATTTATGTTTTTCTTCCTCACTGCGGCGCTTAGTATTAATGATTGTTCATAGCTCCATAATAGAGTTCTGTCTTGTGGATTGCAACAAACATAAAGAGAAAAGAACATAGCCTGCATATATATTAACCTAACCAAATACATCTTTTATTAACATTTGTAATGTTAGTATCGTTGCCATTAATGATGGGCTCCAATACCATCAGTGCCTCAAATTTAAAATGTTCGTCTCAATGTTCAATCCTTTTACAACCTTTCATCCTCTCTAGAATATATTTTAGTTCCGTGGAATTGAATATCTTCTTGAACATCTACCGCTGCTCATCAATTGTCTGACCATTTAGGCTTCCTGCCCAGTCCACAAATGTCAAATCTGTCCTCATGCTGATGTAATTACCTTTGTTTAACTCAGAATGTGGGACTCCTGTTTCTCACCCTCAAAATGAATTTGAAATTATAGCATGTTATGATCACTCCTCCCTAGAGTATCTTTTACTATGAGATCATTAATTAATCCCATCACACTACACAATACCAAATCCAGAATAGCCTCCTTCCTGATTTGTTCCCCAGAGTATTGCTCCAAGTAATAATCTCTAATTTATTCAATGAACTCATCCTTGAGGCTACCCTTGCCAATCTGAAACACAAATTCAGTCAGGCAATTTGAAATTAGAAGAAAGTGAGGTCTGCAGATGCTAGAGATCAGAGTCGAGAATGTGTTGCTGGAAAATCACAGCAGGTCAGGCAGCATCGGAGTAGCAGGAGAATCGACGTTTCAGGCTGGAGCCCTTCATCAGGAATGAGGCTGGAGCCTTGGGGGTGGAGAGATAAATGGGAGGGGTTTGGGGCTGGGAGAAGGTAGCTGAGAGTGCAATAGGTGGATGGACGTGGAGGTAAAGGTGATAGGACGGAGAGGAGGGTGGAGCGGATAGGTGGGAAGGAAGATTGACAGGTGGGACAGGCCAGGAGGATGGTGCTGAGCTAGAGGAAACTGGTAAAGTCCGCATTGGTGCCCAGGGATTGAAGGGTCCCAAGGCGGAAGATAAGGTGTTCTTCCTCCAGGTGTCAAGTGGTGAGGGAGTTGTGATAGAGGAGACACAGGACCTGCATGTCCTCAGCAGAGTGGGAGAGGGAGTTGAAATGTTCGGCCACGGGGCAGTGAGGTTGGTTGGTGCGGGTGTCACGGAGATGTGGTCTAAAGCACTCTGCGAGAAAGCGTCCAGTCTCCCCAATGTAGAGGAGTCCCAGAAATGTTCTCTAAAGCGCTCTGCGAGACAGCATCTGGTCCCTCCAAAGTAGAGTCCTGGAGATGTTCTCTAGAGCACTCTGTGAGAAGGCATCCGGTCTCCCCAATGTAGAGGAGTTCTGGAGATGTTCTCTAAAGCGCTCTGCGAGAAGGCGTCCTCCAGCCCCACCCCCTCCCATTTATCTCTTCACCTCTGAGGCTCGCAGCCTCATTCCTGATGAAGGGCTTCGGCCCGAAACGTTGATTCTCCTGCTTCTTGGATGCTGCCTGATCTGCTGTGCTTTTAAGCAACACACTCTCAAATTTAAAATTAGAGCTGAGTTTACACAGATCCTATTTTTGATGTTCTGAGAGCCATAACCACAGTTTATGGGTGTCATAAATCTATGGAGGAGTCGTAGACACTATTCACGAATGTGTTTATAACTGTCATGATCTGAAATTATTTAATTTCCCATTCCTTTAAAGATGAATAGAGGCCAGGCTACAGCTGTCAGTTAGACTGAGAAAGCACTGGAGTGCATTGATTGTCAAACCATTTTAGAAAAGCTCAGAAAAAATGTTACCATTTGTTCCTGTAGTTTCAATAGGCTTCAATGTTGTTATGAAGGTAAATCAGTCCTGATGAAAAGTTAATCCCGAAATGTCGACTCTCTTGCTCCTGAGATACTGCCTGATTTGTTATGCTTTTTCCAGCACCACACTTTATTAACTCTGACCTCTCCAGTGCCTGCAGTCCTCACCATCTTCAATGTTGTCATTTCCCAAGAACTGTTTTTACAGCTTGGTTAAGTTTCAGAAACTCCAAATCCACTTATTTCAGTAAAGAGACAATAGGTTCAGGAGTAGGCTAGCACCACCATTCATTATGATCATGGCTGATCATCCTCAATCAGTATCCTGTTCCTGCCTTATCCCCATAACCCTTGGTTCCTCTATCCAACTCTTTCTTGAAAGTATCCAGAGACTTGGCCTCCACAGCCTTCTGGGGCAGAGCATTCCATACACCCACCACTCTCTGGGTGAAGAAGTTTCTCCTCAACTCTGTTCTAAGTGGCCTACCCCTTATTTTTAAACCATGCCCTCTGGTTTGAGACTCACCCATCAGCGGAAACATGCTTCCTGCCTCCAGAGTGTCCAATTCTTTAATAATCTTATACGTCTCAATCAGATCCCCTTCTATCCTTAATCAGCCTTCTAAACTCAAGTGTATACAACCCCAGTTGCTCCAATCTTTCAGCGTAAGATAGTCCTGCCATTCTGGGAATTGACCTCGTGAACCTATGCTTCACTCCCTCAATAGCCAGAATGTCTTTCCACAAATTTGGAGACCAAAACTGCGCACAATATTCCAGGTGTGGTCGCACCAGGGCCCTGTACAGCTGCAGAAGAACCTCTTTGCTTCTGTACTCAATTCCTCTTGTTATGAAGGCCAGCATGTAATAACATGCTTTCTTCACTGCCTGCTGTACCTGCATGCTTGCTTTCATTGACTGACGTACAAAAACACCTAAATCTCATTGTACTGCCCCTTTACCTAACTTGACTTCACTTAGGTAGTAATCTGCCTTCCTGTTCTTGCCACCAAAGTGGATAACCCACACTTATCCACATTAAACTGCATCTGCTATGCATCCGTCCACTCACCTAGCCTGTCCAGGTCATACTATATTTTTCTAACATCCTCCTTACATTTCACCCTGCCACCCAGCTTTGTGTCATCAGCAAATTTGCTAATATTACTTTTAAAACCTTCATCTATATCATTAATGTACATTGTAAAAAGCTGCGGTCCCAGAACTGATCCATGCGGCACACCACTGGTCACCGCCTGCCATTCCGAAAGGGAGCTGTTTATCACTACTCTTTGTTTCCTGTCAGCCAACCAATTTTCAATCCATGTCAGTATTTTGTCAGTAATACCGTGTGCCCTAATTTTGCTCACTAACCTCCTATGTGGGACTTTATCAAAGGCTTTCTAAAAGTCCAGGCGTACTACATCCACTGGATCTCCCTCGTCCATCTTCAGAGTTACATCCTCAAAAAATTCCAGAAGATTAGTCAAGCATGATTTCCCCTTCATAAATCCATGCTGACTCTGACCTATCCTGTTACTGCAATCCAGATGTGTCGTAATTTCGTCCTTTATAATTGACTCCAGCATTTTTCCTACCACTGAGGTCAGACTAACTCGTCTATAATTCTCTGTTTTCTCTCTCCCTCCTTTCTTAAAAGGTGGGACAACATTAGCCACCCTCCAATCCGCAGGAACTGATCCTGAATCTATAGACCATTGGTAAATGATCACCAATGCATCTACGATTTCTAGAGCCAAGAGAGAGTGATGCTGAGTTCAGATCTGAGTTTACATTGATTGTTTAAGCTGTTAAAACACAAGCTACCTTTGAGTAGTCACTAAATAGAAATCTTCCCTTATAACAGATTGGCCATTGACATAATTCATAATCTTTGAAATTGATTCTGTAAATTGTGACTTTTTTTCTGTATCAAGTGTGTATAAGTGAGAACTCTCTTAGATTTATTCTGATTAGATTAGATTCCTTACAGTGTGGAAACAGCCCTTCGGCCCAACCAGTCCACACCAATCCTCTGAAGCGTAACCCACCCAGACCAATTTTCCTCTGACTAATGCACCTAATTTAGAACAGCCAATTTACCTGACCTGCACAACTTTGGCCTGTGGGAGGAAACCAGAACACCTGGAGGAAACCCACACAGACACTGGGAGAACGTGCAAACTCCACACACAGACAGTCACCCAAGGCTGGTGCTGTGAGGCACCAGTGCTAATCACTGAGCCACGATGCCGCCCTATGGCTCCTGAGGTTTGTGCACAATGAATACTGGGTAAGTGACTATGCAAATTGGAAGGGGATCTGAAGAGCATGGACATTGCGTAAGGAAAGGTGGAGTGAGTAGGGGTGAGGATTAGCACATGTGTCACATGTATACACACACACACGCACACACACACACACCTCATTGGCCAGCATGTCACTTTACTAAGCAGCAACTTACTGTTACTGAGCAGTACCAGCTTTTTCACAGGCCAGCTGTCCACTGTCAATTATTTGATTGCTGCTTTGCAACTAGTATGTTTGGAAATAAGACAGCTGCTAAATTTCAAAGCGATTCTGAGAACTTCTATTTCAGATCTGCATTTACTGGCAACTATAGGCATTGAAAGACAATATCATGGTAGAACAACATTTGCTCTTTTATTGTTGCGTTTTCTCTTAAATAATGACTTAATGTTGTAATGCCTCAGCATTCGGAACTGTAATACGGTGAGGTATATAATGTTCAAATTTTGTTAGTGCCATCCAACAAATAATGTCTGTAAATGTTTTAAAGCTTTACAATCTTAGCCCACTGAGGTTATCTTTTCAGCCTTATTTCATATTATAATCACTGATATAATGTAAGAATGCAATGGAATGAAATGTTTGTATCTGTTGTGTTCGAATTTCCCATTCCAAATTGTTTCGACTTCCCTTCAAGGCACTTGCTTGATTGTAGTTCTGACTGCAACTTTCATATTTCATCCAAGTTGTTATTTTTTTGGAAAAGGTGTTTAAATAGCCAATTTTTAAAAATCTGTGTTAGTATTTTCCTGCTTCCTGGAAACAATGAACCATTCTGATTAACTACCTCCACAGCTACAAGTAATAATTGGTGAAATAGTATTTTTTCAGAATGTGTCTTCCTGGTTTCCTGACACTGGTTGCTCATACTAGGATACAGTTTCTTGGGTGCAAGTAGCCCATGGTACCTAATTTAAATCAAATATTCTTTACATGGAAATCTGGAGTGTAAATTTCATAATAAGATGAGAAATAGAAGTCAGAGTAGGGTACAGGTAGTTCTTCTGTAATGCCATAGTTGCATTCCAGCAAACCTCATTTAATAGAAAATCACTTAATGGAAATAATGGGGCCTATGGGAAAAGTAGGTTTAGAGGCAAAACATATCACTCACAAGCACTCAAAAATTACCCAAAAGTATAGCACAACCTTAAATCATAATTATTAATCAAACAAAACGAAATTTAAACCATTGCATTAAAAAAATGTTAATGCAGGGACAGAGGGTCATCATTGTCACCACCTTCAGGTGCAGTTGTGGTTGCAGAAGTGGATGGCTATTGCTGATTGTCTTCTGACTATTTCTTGAGGGTTGGTTTTAAAAAAGACACCCAGTTTTTTTGCTGCTTTGCCCTTTCTCTTTTATCTTGAAGAATCTGTTCATAGGGTGCCAGATGACATCTTATTGAACAAACTATTATCCTTGTCCCCTAAGAGCTGCAACTGCCTCTGAATTTTCCTCAGGGCAATAGAGAAAAGACAAGTGGAAAGCTCTTGTGGTGCTGCATCCTGGACTTAATCTTTTTCATCTCCAGCTGCCACTTCCCCTGTGACAACAAGCCATTGTGGATCAGCTGCCAAGAGGTCTTCACAGTGGGACTTAAGCAGTTCTTCAATATCCTGACTCTCTACTTCTTCAAAGCCAACCTGTTTTGCAAAGGCAACACAATTTGATTTTTGGGAGCTCCTGTGATGGTTCACATCCTTTAAAATCTTGGACTATGGGAGGAAATGCCAGCGCACGCTCCTCATCTGCACAGGCAGATTCAACAATTAACTGTACATTATGGAATGCAAACTACCCACTGCTAGCATTAAAGGCAGGCACATCTGCAGGATTTTGAGCATTTTCCCTCAGATCTTCATAAATGAATAAGGCTTTCTCTTTTATAGTGAGAAGGATTTTGCCCAAGATCGCCTTTTTTTGTTTGTGATGTTCTATCCAAACAGTGAAAAACCTCTCCACTTCCTCAAGTTCCTTTGGTCATGACATCACAGATTTGCTGGTACTCAGACTTGTTCCAGCAATACAGCTTACTTTAAATCTTTTCAGTGCTGCCACTAATGGTGTGTAAGGTTGGCTCCCTCATTCCTGTTAAGTGAGCTATATCACATGTTCTCTCCTTATGCTCAAAACACTTCATAACATCTAGATTCTCTTCCAGTGTCATAGCCTTTATTTTGTGTTAGCAACCTGTAATTTTATCTTCAGTACACTTCTTGCTAACATTTTTTATCATTTTTTTTGCAAAAATGCAGGGGCATAATCTAGGAGCAGATTGTGTGAAATGCAGGTGTAAGAACAAATTAGAAAGGCAAATGGTATGTATAAGAGTAATGCAGTCCTTCAGGAATTATACAGGGCTTATGCAGAAATTATACAAGAATATTCTTTGTCTCAGAGGAGAGCAATGAACATTCATTAGTTTAATTTTTTAAATGAAGATGCTCAGTGAATAGCACTGTACCTCTAACATGCTCTGATGGCAGCTAAAATCAGCACATGTGCAGAATTGGACAGAGACCTCAGCACATGCTCAGATTGAAACATGCAAAATGATTGCTGCTGGAAAGGCACTATTGTAAACAGAAGTAAGTATTCTCAAAAATACTGTTCCCTAATTCTTCAGCAAGATTATAGCCAAATCGTGCTGCCAAAACACAAATATGTAATGAGGTGGCTGAAAGGTTAAGGTGATGGACTGCTAATCCATTGTGCTGTGCATGCACGGGCTCAAATCCCACTCTTGTCAGTGTTCTCAAAAATTTTAGGGTAGCACATTGGCCCTTGGTTAGCACTGTTGCCTCACAGCACCAGGGACCCAGATTTGATTCCAACCTTGGATGACTGACTGTGAGGATTTGGAGATGCCGGTGTTGGACTGGGGTATACAAAGTTAAAAACACACAACACCAGGTTATAGTCCAACAGGTTTAATTGGAAGCACACTAGCTTTCGGAGCGACGCTCCTTCATCAGGTGATTGTGGAGGGCTCGATCGTAACACAGAATTTATAGCAAAAATTTTCAGTGTGACGTAACTGAAATTATACATTGAAATTATTAATTGAAAATTTTTTCAATGTATAATTTCAGTTACATCACACTGCAAATTTTTGCTATAAATTCTGTGTTACGATCAAGCCTTCCACAATCACCTGATGAAGGAGCGTCGCTCCGAAAGCTAGTGTGCTTCCAATTAAACCTGTTGGACTATAACCTGGTGTTGTGTGATTTTTAACTTGGTTTGTGAGGAGTTTGCATGTTCTCCCCACATCTGCATGGGTTTCCTCCGGGTGCTCTGTTTTCCTCCCACAATCCAAAAATGTGCAGATTAGGTGAATCGGTCATGCTAAGTTGTCCATAGTGTTCAGGGGTGTGAAGGCTAGGTGTATTAGTTAGGTGGAATGGGTTTAGGTGGATTACTGTTTGGAGGGTCACTGTGGACTTGTTGGACCAAATGGCTTGCTTCCACACTGTAGAGATTCTATGATTTATACCTGTATATAATTTCTCAAGCCCATACTATATTTAATCAGATCATGATTGATTGTTAACTTCAACTTCCTAACATTTCCCATGTCCCTTGATGCACCTCGAGTTCAAAAGTCACTTCTGCCTCGACATGATGGTCCTGGCACCAACTCTTGGCTGCTGTGGCAGAGGCAGGTTTAGTTTCCCAGTGTCATCTGCGTCCGGTGCAACTTCATGGACATGGCAACAGAGGCAAGTTTGGCCCCAATACAAGACCTGGCAGCATCAACAGCAGCTCCACAGCAAGGTGGGCCTGAAATAGACTCATAGTTGCAGGGGAATTGAGTTTGGGTCAGTATTGTAACAGACGGCATTGGTGGCATCTGCATTGGCAAAGTCCAGTGTCTATGGAGGTGAGATGGCACTGAAGAGTGGTGACTTTTGTTCCAGCAGCGGCAGCACCATGAAGGGAACTTGTGTTTCGTTAACAGGCCCATGGCCCAGGGCAGACTTAAAAAGAAAGACTTAAAGTTGGACACTTTTTCTTTCATTTCTGCATTTATTTTTCTGCCTTTATAGTCTATGTTTAGCTTTATTTTTCTGTGTTTTAAGATGGCAGTGGAGAGTGGCAACACCATACAACACTTCTCACTGTACTTTGTAACAAAATACACATGACAATAAATCAAATCAAATGAAAAATCTACCAATCTCAGCCTTGAACTTAAAGCCTGAGCATCTTCTGGTTTGGAGAATTCCAAGGGGTTACAATCCCCTAAGTAAAAATATTCTTCCTTATTTTTGTCCCCTTGTTCTAAGGCTATGCCCCCAATTTCTACCTGCTTTGCCTCAGTAGAAAGCACCTCAACATTCTACTTTGTCAAAACCTCTCAGAATCTTAAGTATTTCAATGAGATCATCTCTCATTCTTCTAAGATGCAGAAAATATAGGCTTATTTTACACAATCTCCACTCATATGATAACTTTCTCATTCCAATAAGCAATGAACCCTTAATTTTCTCTCTAAAGTAACATATCCTTCTTAAGACACTGTACACACCACTGCAGTGTGGTTGGGTCCTTTCATCTCAGCCATTATTACAGATTGCAAGTAACTAAGGCTTGAGCACTGATCCTTGCCATTTCTGTAATACAGCAAGTTAAAATGAAAAATACCCATTTATTCCTACTGCTTTCTGTCTCTTAACAAATCGTTTACTATGTTGATATATCACCCCAGTCCCCTGATTTATTATTTTACACAAATTATCTATTCCAATGTAGAGGTAGCTTACTTGTGCTCTTGCCCTTTGCCATACTTTTCTGTATGATTCAGTGATCAGGAAATGAACCTATCTGATTCTTTTCCATTTTCTGTAATTTGGGGTTATGGAAACCAGTTATCATGTCTATTTATTACCAACTTCACATGACCTAGACATTCACAGTCTAATACAATAATCAAGTTTTAAACACCAGTTAATACAGGGTGGTTGTGGCCATAAATGAAAAGAGAATAAACTACCAAGTGCAGAGATGGCAATTAGTCATTTTTGAATGATCTTTCTATCACAAATTGAAATGTTTCAAGTTATTAAAATTTGTTTAATTGATCTCCTGGGCATATAAATAGAGCTTGGTGCTGAAAATGTTCATCAGGGTTTGTAGTTTTCAGACTTTACAGATCGAGACTTTACTACCCTGTGGTGTCCTTACATTAGGTCAATAATTCCAGCTGTCAGTATTTGTGCCTGCTGATCATTTGGATAATAATTGGCTGGCTTATCAACCATGGGAGCCAATAGCATTTACTTGTCCCAGAGAGGCCTAAAATTAGATACCCTTCTATCAAGACAATGTATTTAAATATAGAAGTTGTTGGTATATTTGTTGCAAGAGGGACCTTAAGGAGTTTTTGTGCATCCGCACAATGCAACAGGATTGCTGGAAGTGAACTGATCTTTAAGCAGATGCACAGTTGTATACAGAAGATTGGTGACCGTATCTGATATTACGTCTCATGTTGTCAGAACACGTGTCCAATCTTTTATATGAAGAGAAATGTAAAAGTCTGCTAACATCTGTCAACATGCCTGGTGTTAACATTGAGAACTTGAAGAATGAAAATCTTCACAAGCTCTCTTCTGTCATTGGGGACTTTGAAGATACACTACGTAATGCTGTGAAGGAGATCCATGTTGATCTGCAAGCTTTTAGGAAAGTAATAAATGAACAAGTGGAAGAAGTCACCCATCAGATTTTGCCTTTGACTGCCACTGTGAATGATCTAAAAGAGGAGAATCTGCAGCTCAGGGTGGAACAGCAGAGATTGACACAACAAGTTGAGGCACTAACTAAGTTCCTAGGGCTGGAAAAAAATGAAGATTTGGTGGCACATCCTCCAACATTTGCAAGCACTCTGACGTTGTCCTCCTCAGGAACAGTTCATCTCTCTAGAAGCAACAGTTTGGTTAGTATGAAAGCTCCTTTTCACTGTTTCAGTAGCATAATGAGAATAATATCAGCCATTCTATTGATGTTGATATTAAGGACAATGTACATGATACAAATTATTATTTTTCACCACACAAGGATAAAGAGTCAGGAAATAAGAAAACAGTGAATATATTTCCATCAAGAAAATGTGAAATTCTTATATAAATCCAACCAACGCAGACAGCTTCAAGTGCATGATAGTGCACTTTTAAAAATATACTAGTTCCCCCTTCTGGAGTCATAGAGTCATAGAGATGTACAATATGGAAACAGACCCTTCAGTCCAACCCGTCCATGCCGACAAGATATCGCAACCCAATCTAGTCCCACCTGCCAACACCCGGCCCATATCCCTCCAAACCCTTCTTATTTATAAACCCATCCAAATGCCTTTTAAATGGTGCAATTGTACCAGCCTCCTCGTCTGGCAGCTCATTCCATTAACGTACCACCCTCTGTGTGAAAACGTTGCCCCTTAGGTCTCTTTTATATCTTTCCCCTCTCACCCTAAACCTATGCCCCCTAGTTCTGGACTTCCCGACCCCAGGGAAAAGATTTTGTCTATTTACCCTATCCATGCCCCTCATAATTTTGTAAACCTCTGTAAGGTCCCCCCTCAGCCTCTGACACTCCAGGGAAAACAGCCCCAGCCTGTTTAGCCTCTCCCTATAGCTCAAATCCTCCAACCCTGGCAACATCCTTGTAAATCTTTTCTGAACCCTTTCAAGTTTCACAACATCTTTCCGATAGAAAGGAGACCAGAATTTGCACGCAATATTCCAACAGTGGCCTAATCAATGTCCTGTACAGCTGCAACATGACCTCCCAACTCCTATATTCAATACTCTGACCAATAAACTATACTAAACGCCTTCTTCACTATCCTATCTACCTGCGACTCCGCTTTCAAGGAGCTATGAACTTGCACTCCAAGGTCTCTTTGTTCAGCAATACTCCCTAGAACCTTACCATTAAATGTATAAGTCCTGCTAAGATTTGCTTTCCCAAGATGCAGCACCTTGCATTTATCTGAATTAAACTTTATCTGCCACTTCTCAGCCCGTTGGCCCATCTGGTCCAGATCCTGGTGTAATCTGAGGTAACTCTCTTCGCTGTCCACTATCCCTGCAATAGCAGTAAGCTGAAACTCT
Organism: Hemiscyllium ocellatum; assembly: GCF_020745735.1. Taxonomy (NCBI): domain Eukaryota; kingdom Metazoa; phylum Chordata; class Chondrichthyes; order Orectolobiformes; family Hemiscylliidae; genus Hemiscyllium; species Hemiscyllium ocellatum. The sequence continues at coordinate 17,973,697 of NC_083424.1, forward strand.
CCACTTCAGGAGAATGAAGAGGAAAACTACTGACATCTTTCAATAGAGTTTTTTAAAATCGGATTTCTTCAAACGTATTACCACACAACTCTGAAAATAAAAATATGAATGTGTGTGGAATGTTGTCGTAACACACTAATAGGTTCTGCTCTCCTAAAGGGCTAATTAACTAGAATCTTAGTCCTTTGGATTGCAGACTTCAGCAATGTATTAATTAGTTTTGCAGAATCAGTACGTAAGGTTAATTTCTAAGTTCATGTGGAGGCAGGAAGCCTTCCTTGATAACAGTGCATTTTGGAAAATTGCAAGTGCACTATTCACAATTTTTCAGGATGCGCTAATCACACAGGGGTTTTGCCTTCCCAGTAAATTACATCCACTGTTTCAGTTGATAATTATTGCAACAAGTTCATTAGATGATTAAAAACAAGAGACTGAATATTTTACACTGAAAAATCTTACACTTTTCAGTTAGTAAAAATCAGTTGAATGCTTGCTTTTGGACAGAGTTGCTAATTTAAATCTTCACCCTCCTTTTTGTTGCTTCCCACCTAAGTTCTGTCACACAACTTGGCTAGGTGAAGAAACCAACAAAAGGAAACAAGTGAGCTCCTTCCAGATCTCTCATATGCTGCCCTTCTATTAACTTCTAGCAATTGGCAGGAAGCGTCTTGAATATCTTATCTAGAAATTTCCCATCAGAAGAAAATGATTGGATTTTCCCAATTGCTCTGCTGAGATTAAGAGCTTGTGATTGTGCAAGTGATACTCGGAGCAAAACCAAAGCTGTCTACTTTCTGTTAAAATACATTTTAAGATTTATTTTTATCAAAGAAAATTAGTTTTCATTAAGACCATGAAGTCAGTGGGAGAGCAAACCATTGAGGAAATTATCATTGTGAAATCTTGACCTGGATTTTCCAATGCCCAGTCATTATTTCAGCGTGTTTGGGAGTTGTTCATGGGGATCCTGCACAATCCTCATTTTAACAGACTCTAAAATGTAAAGCTTGAAGACTTGAAGATTCCACTGGGAAATTCTCAAACATTTAGAACCCTCTGAAAATCTCCAATTAAAATGGAGAGTTCTGATGCAATTAAGTAAATAGTTGCCCAGGATCTGTTAGATTATTTAATACATAGCTTAACTCTTGAGTAAGTAGTCATCTGATCTTGTACTTAGCTCATATACCTCCCCTGAACCTCTTGCAACCCCCAGACTGATCTGAGACTCTTTCCTCTGCTGCCGGTCCCAATCTGTTATGGACTAGGCCAGAGCACTCAAAGCATTCTTAAACAAGCAGCCCAGACTATAACTTTGCTATTTATTTTGGTAAGCATACAGTGAACATTACCTGGAGTAAGTTAAATTAGATTCCCTACAGTACAATTAGATTAGATTCCCTACAGTGTGGAAATAGGCCATATGGCCCCAACAAGTCCACACCGACCCTCCAAAGAGTAACTAACCCAGACCCATTTCATTCTGACTAATGCACCTAACATTATGGGCAATTTAACAATGCCAATCCACCTGACCTGCATATCTTTGGACTGTGGGAGGAAACCAGACCAACAGGAGGAAACCCATGCAGACACAGGGAGAATGTGCAAACTCTACACAATCACCCGAGGCGGGAATTGAACCCGGGTCCCTGGTGCTGTGAGGCAGCAGTGCTAATCACTGAGCCACCATGCCGTCCCTAGCTAGGTTGACTATCAGGTTTTAAAACAGACAAAAATTTATTCATGAAATTACTGAATGAAACACAAAGAACAGAATATAAAATACTGTCTCTTATCCCATCCAAACTAGACTTAATTATGCAATTCCGAAAATACACAACAGTCCCAATAAACAAACCCCTTAAACACAGAGTAAAACTGAGACAGAAGCATACAGATCGAAGTTAGGAGGGCAGAAGGAGGGAGCGAAGTTCTCAACTGACTGACCTCAGCAGCCTTTCTACACAAACACACTACTGCTGAACTGAACTAAAAAACAGAATTCAGCTTTCAAGACTGACCACTCCCCTTTCATTGTATAGTTACTTCTAAAACAAAAAAGTTTTAGCCTGAAGACCCATTGTATACATATAAACAAAAAGGCCTCTCAATACCCTCTTCGTCTCTGTATCTCTTCAGCTGATTCGGAGCATGGGCTGTTTTACGACTCTTCTGAAAAAAACCAAGGAGACGGTATCCTTGAGAAGAAGGACCAGCTTTTAGAAAAATGACCAGCTTTGTGACAAATGCAACATCTCTTCCCCATCACCTGACATACTCATTCCCTTCCCCTGTTCTGTACCTGATCTCCCTTACCTCAGTTGTACTCAATCCTTCATTCACCACCATGTTGAGCATTCTCAACCCAAAAATCTTATTCCGTATCAGTGTGCCAGGATACTCCCAGCTATCTGACATCATATTTACTTGATGTTCTGACTTTATCAGCAGCTGTAAATGTGGCTGTCAGGATCTTTACGTTTCAGAATATGGCAGCTGACTGCAGTGAACAGATATGGTTTGTCTTACATGACAGTTATGCACTATGGAAGAGTAATCAGCATGGAAATATGGCTGCATATGCCTGAAGGAGCCCTGATTGGTATGTCCTGTCAGAAATGCAGAACTTCCTTAATTCATAAAAGTAGGAAAGGGTGGCGTACAGCCTGAGATTGCCACTCCTATGAAAATCCAACCCATTATAGACAGTACAGAATATAATCTGATCTGATTTTTGAATGATAGTTTAACTTATAAATATGATTTGGAGAGCCGGTGTTGGACTGGGGTGTACAAAGTTAAAAATCACACAACACCAGGTTATAGTCCAACAGGTTAAATTGGAAGCACACTAGCTTTCGGAGCGACGCTCCTTCACCTGATGACCTGACAATCACCTGATGAAGGAGCGTCGCTCCGAAAGCTAGTGTGCTTCCAATTTAACTTGTTGGACTATAACCTGGTGTTGTGTGATTTTTAACCTATAAATAATTATTATTAAGTTCCTGTGTACCTAAACTTGGAGTACTGCTTTTGCTTTTATTAGTTAAACTTGTATCTTTCTTCTTTGCAAAACAAGTATTTTTCAGGTCAAACATAACTAATCTAGTTTCCTTTTGGAAGACTTAGAACAGCATAATGAAGGCACTTTAGTAAACACTTTATAGACTTGTTAGGTCAATTAATTATTTGTAAATTACATAAATGTATTTTTTCTGACAGTTAAAAATAATCCATTAAATAAACCATTTAAGGCTGAAGTGCTTTGAATCTTCAGAACTTTCTACTTCAGAGTGTAGACATAAGGTGGAGATTAATTTTGGGGGCGAATTAAAATTAGGAAATATGGGATCATGTGGTTAGGTGACTTTGACATCAAAAATCACATGATCTGTTCGAATTGCTTAGCAAGCTCAAAAACCAAATGATTACTCAGAATCCTATTTCTTAGTTTCTTGTTAGACATGATTGAGATACAAGTGGCTTCAACATTTTCTGCATGGAAAAAAGGTTTCTTTTTTTTAAATTAACTAATTTATTAATATAATAAATCAAAATCATATAATGACACATGTCTGTAGCAGGTGGGGCTTTAACTTGGGCATTTTGGCCCAGGCAGAGGACACTACCACTGCACCACAAAATCTTTTGTTTTCTGGATGAATCCGAGCAGAACCAAAGATTAACTATTCAGTGGCCCAAAAATCATATTGAACACAGCTGTCATGTTTCCTGAATTAAACTGCCCTCTGACATTCATTGTGTGAGTCATATTCTGTGAAGAATGTTGATTTTGGTGAGTTAACAACAGATTGTATGGCAGTGGAATAACTTAGGCAAAAGTGAGGACTGCAGATGCTGGAAACCAGAGTTTAGATTAGAATGGTGCTGGAAAAGCAGCAGGTCAGGCAGCATCCAAGGAGCAGGAAAATCGACATTTCGGGCAAAAGCCCTTCATCAGGAATTGAGGCAGGGAGCCTTCAGGGTGGAGAGATAAGTGGAAGGGGGGCTGGGGAGAAGGTGGCAAAGAGTACAATAGGTGAATGGGGGGATGGGGATGGAGGTGATAGGTCAGAGAGCAGGGTGGAGTGGATAGATGGGAAGGTCATGAGGACAGTGCTGAGCTGGAAGGTTGGCGTTGGGGTGAGGTGGGGGAAGAGGAAATGAGGAAACTGGTGAAGTCCACATTGATGCCATGGGGTTGAAGTGTTCCGAGTTGGAGGATAAGGTGTTCTTCCTCCAGGCGTCGGGTGGTGAGGGAGCATCGATGGAGGAAGCCCAGGACCTGCATGTCCTCAATAGAGTGGAACGGGGGAGTTGAAATGTTGGGCCACGGGGTGGTGGGGTTGATTGGTGTGGGTGTCCTGGAGATGTTCCCTAAAGCGCTCTGCGAGGAGGTGTCCAGTTTCCCCAATGTAGAGGAGACCGCATCGGGAGCAATGGATAAATAAATGACATTGGTGGATGTGCAGGTGAAACATTGGTGGATGTGGAAGGCTCCTTTGGGGCCTTGTTTGGAGGTAAAAACAATGACTGCAGATGCTGGAAACCAGATTGTGGATTAGTGGTGCTGGAAGAGCACAGCAGTTCAGGCAGCATACAAAGTGCAGCAAAATCGACGTTTCGGGCAAAAGCCCTTCACCAGGAATAAAGGTCAGGGAGGGGGTGTGGGTGCAGGTTTTGCAATTCCTGCAGTGGCAGGGGAAGGTGCCAGGATGGGAGGGTGGGTTGTTGGGGTAGTCACGGAGGGAACAGTCTTTGAGGAAAGCGGAAAGGGATGGGGAGGGAAATATATCTCTGTGGTTGGGTCCATTTGGAGATTGGGGAAATATCGGCGGATGATGCAGTTTATGCGAAGGTTGGTGGGGTGGAAAGTGAGGACCGGGGGGTTCTGTCCTTGTTATGGTTGGAGGGGTGTGGTCTGAGAGCGGAGGTGCGGGATGTGGATGAGATGCGTTGGAAGGCATCTTCAACCACATGGGAAAGGAAATTGTGGTCTCTAAAGAAGGAGGCCATCTGATGTGTTCTGTGGTAGAACTGGTCCTCCTGGGAGCAGATACGGCAGAAGCGGAGGAATTGAGAATACGGGATGGCATTTTTGCAGGAGGTAGGGTGGGAAGATGTATAATCCAGTTGGCTGTGGGAATTGATGGGTTTGTAAAAACTGTCAGTGCCAAGTCGATGGTCCAGGTGAATTTAAGGTCAGGGTGGAATGTGTTAATAAAGTTGATGAACTGCTCAACTTCCTCACGGGAGCACGAGGTGGTGCCGATGCAGTCATCAATGTAGCAGAGGAAGAGGTGGGGAGTGGTACTGATGTAACTACGGAAGCCGACAAAGAGACAGGCATAGCTAGGGCCCATACAGGTGCCTGTGGCTATCCCTTTGGTCTGGAGGAAGTGGGAGGATTCGAAGGAGAAATTGTTAAGGGTGAGGACCTGTTCAGCCAAACAAATGAGTGTGTCAGTGGAGGGGTACTGTTGGGGACATAGGAAGAGGAAGAAATGGAGGGTTTGGAGGCCCTGTTCATGGCGGATGGAGGTGTAAAGGGATTTGATGTCCATGGTGAAGTTGAGGCATTGGGAATACCTTACAGAAATTCCACAAGTAAAGTTTGGATGAGAGAGATAAAGCTGGTTTCAGCATCTCTAGATTAGGAACAGAAAAATGCCTTGTTCAGGTTCTAACTACTGTAAAGCAAACTCATAGTGGAAAGACATATATGGATGTTAGAACGATTGGGTGGCTTAACTCTAATGGTTTATATTTGAAAGTTGGTGTTTAGTGGTCTCTATTATTTAACATTGTTTGGAGAAGAGTAGTGAAATTTTATTTTGCTGTTTTAAAATGGTGCTGTTCATTTAACTACATTATGTAAACTTTATTTTGGGGTTTTAGCATAAGAATTTACTATTATTGACCTTTTCAAATTTTCCAAAACTTTTTAATGTCCAACATTTAGACAAATTATAGTGAGGCACAAAGATCATAAAATGATCACCCCTGCACATTAACCACAATTGCAGAGTTTGATTTATAAGGAGAAGTTGGATAGGCTGGGACTTTTATTCATGGAATGTGGCTGGTTGATGGGTGACTTTGCAGAGTTTTATAAAATCATGAGAGGCATAGATAGAGTGAATAGCAAAGGGGGAAGGAGATTAAAACTAGAGAGCATATTATTATTGGGAGAGATTTAAAAGGGACCTGAGGGTTTTTTGTTTTTCACACGGAGGGTGGTTCGTAAGTGGAATGAACTGCCAGAAGATGTGGTAAACGGAGGTACATTTACAACAGTTAAAAAACATTTGATCAGGTACATAAGTAGGAAAGGTTTAGAGGGATAGGGGCCAAACACAGGCAAATGGAACTAGTTGTGGTTTGGGAAACTTAGTTGGCATGGACAAGTTGAATCGAAGGGCCTTTCTGAATCAGTATGACTCTGACTCTATCACTGAATATATCACATTTCACCACTTGACTCTCCATCCTTTGAAAAATAGTCTATGATATGACCTTTTATTATAATAAGAATGAGCTCCTGAACCAACAAATGGTTTTGGTTTTCCAAGGCATTTAAATGAAGAGTGCTGTACATTATGTGACAAAGTCAGCTTAGGAAACTGTGAAACTCTTTGCTCCACTTTAAGCAGAAGAAGCCGAGAAAATTCAGACCAGATATTGGAGGAGCATGAATCAGGGGACCATAAATTAATAAATTAACTTTGCAAAAAGCCAATTTTTCTTTGTACATATTTTCTGATCAACTTGATGTTATTACTCATTTCTGGAGCAATGACACTTGAACCCAAGCTTCTGGCACAAATGCAGGGGTACTGTCACTGTGTCACAAAACTCTAAAGTGAGGATGAATGAGAATCGTAGTCAGTAGGATTCAAATTACAGGGAGACCTCAGTGGATTTCAAATCCATCACCTTAACTACTCAAAACTATAAGACCAAATTTTATTGTATATTTGTACATAGATGTGAGCATTGCTGGCTAAGCCATTATTTTATGCTAATACTACAGGCAGTTGACTGATACTTGTTAACTCAAGGAGAGTGATGTTCCGTTCCCAGGGTTATTTATGATGTGAGTAATTCAAGAGGAAATATAGAGTTATAATAAGGACCAGCCTGATAGCAGTGATTTTGAATTTGAATTACAGTGAACTATGATTATATTGATCTGAAAGAACACACTTTTTCCGTAATAAAGCTAGTTCCAAAATAACTTAAGAGTGAAAACATTTGATAATGGAGCAACATTGTTTTTTCATGCTATTATTTGGCTTTCATTAAGAAAGATATAAATTAGGTCACAACAGCTTTGTGGCTGCTAGTACTGTCAAAATTAAACCATTTTGATTCTGATTCATTCTAGTCATTAGTAAAAATTAATTCTAAATAATTTAATTTTATATTTTCAGTTAAAACTTCTGCCTAATTAGAGTCATAGCGATGTACAGCATGGAAACAGACCCTTCGGTTCAACTCATCCATGCTGACCAGATATCCCAACCCAATCTAGTCCCACCTGCCAACAACCGGCCCATATCCCTCCAAACCCTTCTTATTCATATACCCATCCAAATGCCTTTTAAAAGTTGCAATTGTACCAGCCTCCACCACATCCTCTGGTAGCTCATTGCATACCCATACCACCCTCTGAGTGGAGAAGTTGCCCTGTAGGTCTCTTTTACATCTTTCCCCTCCCATCCTAAACCTATGCCCTCTAGTTCTGGAATCCCCAACCCCAGGGAAAAGACTTTGCCTATTTACCCTATCCATGCCCCTCATAATTTTGTAAACCTCTATGAGGTCACTCCTCAGCCTTTGACGGTCCAGGGAAAACAGCCTCAGCCTGTTCAGCCTCTTCCTAAAGCTCAAATCCTCCAACCCTGGCAACATCCTTGTAAATCTTTTCTGAGCCCTTTCAAGTTTCACAACATCTTTCCAATAGGAAGGAGACCAGCACTGCACATAATATTCCAACAGTGGTCGAACCAATGTCTTGTACAGCCGCAACATGACCTCCCAACCCCCGTACTTAATACTCTGACCAATAAAAGAAAGCATACCAAACGCTTTCTTCACTATCTATCTACCTGCAACTCCACTTTAAAGGAACTATGAACCTGCAGACCAAGGTCTCTTTGTTCAGCAACACTCCCTAGGACCTTATCATTAAGTGTATGCATCCTGTTAAGATTTGCTTTCCCAAAATGCAGCACCTCGCATTTATCTGAATTAAACTCCATCTGCCACTTCTCAGCCCATTGGCCCATCTGGTCAAGATCCTGTTGTAATCTAAGGTAACCCTCTTCGCTGTCCACTACACCTCCAATTTTGGTGTCATCTGCAAACTGACTACAAAACAACCCTCCATCACCACCCTTTGTCTTCTACCTTTGAGCCAGTTCTGTATCCAAATGGCTAGTTCTCCCTGTATTCCATGAGATCTAACCTTGCTAATCAGTCTCCCATGGGGAACTTTGTCGAACACCTTACTGAAGTCCATATAGATCACATCTACCACTCTGTACTCATCAATCGTCTTTTTTACTTCCTCAAAAAACTCAATCAAGTTTTTGAGACATGACTTTCCACGCACAAAGCTATGTTGAGTATCCTGAATCAGTCCCTGCCTTTCCAAATAAATGTACGTCCTGTCCTTCAGGATTCCCTCCAACAACTTGCCCACCACTGACGTCAGGCTCACTGGTCTATAGTTTCCTGGCTTGTCCTTACCACCCTTCTTAAACAGTGGCACCAAATTAGCCAATCTCCAGTCCTCCAGCACCTCACCTGTGACTATCGATCATACAAATATCTCAGCAAGAGGCCCGGCAATCACTTCTCTAGCTTCCCACAGAGTTCTCAGGTACACCTGATCAGGTCCTGGGGATATATCCACCTTTACCCATTTCAAGACATCCAGCACTTCCTCCTCTGTAATATGGACATTTTGCAAGATGTCACCATCTATTTCCCTACAGTATAATCTTCCACATCCTTTTCTACAATAAATACTGATGCAAAATATTCATTTAGTATCTCCCCCAATTTCTGCAGCTCCACACAAAGGCTGCCTTGCTGATGTTTGAGGGAATCTATTCTCTCCCTAGTTACCTTCTTGTCCTTATTGTATTTGTAAAAACCCTTTGGATTCTCCTTAATTCTATTTGCCAAAGTTACCTCATGTCCCATTTTTGCCCTCCTGATTTCCCTCTTAAGTATACTCCTACTTCCTTTACACCCTTCTAAGAATTCACTCGATCTATCCTGTCCATACCTGACAAATGCTTCTTTCTTTTTCTTAACCAAACCCTCAATTTCTTTAGTCATCCAGCATTCCCTTTCCTTTTACCCTAACAGGAATATTCTTTCTCTAGTTTCTTGTTATCTCATTTCTGAAGGCTTCCTATTTTCCAGCTGTCCCTTTACTTGCGAACATCTGCCCCCAATCAGCTTTTGAAAGTTCTTGCCTAATACTGTCAAAATTGACATTTCTCCAACTTAGAACTTCAACTTTTAGATCTGGTCTATCTTTTTCCATCATTATTTTAAATCTAATAGAATTATGGTCACTGGCCCCAAAGTGCTCCCCCAATGACACCTCAGTCATCTGCCTTGCTTTATTTCCCAAGAGTAGGTCACGGTTTGCACCTTCTCTCGTAGGTGCATCCACATACTGAATCAGAAAATTATCTTGTACACACTTAACAAATTCCTCTCCATCTAAACCCTTAACCATATGGCAGTCCCAGTCTATGTTGGAAAGTTAAAATCCCCTACCATAACCACCCTATTATTCTCACAGATAGCTGCGATCTCCTTTCAAGTTTGTTTCTCAATTTGCCTCTGACTATTAGGCCGTCTACAATACAATCCCAAAAAGGTGATCATCACTTTCTTATTTCTCAGTTCCACCCAAATAACTTCCCTGAATATATTTCCAGGGATATCCTCCCTCAGCACAGCTGTAATGCTATCCCTTATCAAAAATGCCACCCCCCCCCCCCCCCCCCCCCCCCCCCTCCTCTCTTGCCTCCCTTTCAATCCTTCCTGTAGCATTTGTATCTTGGAACATTAAGCTGCCAGTCCTGCCCATCCCTGAGCCATGTTTCTGTAATTGCTATGATATCCCAGTCCCATCTTCCTAACCATACCCTGAGTTAAGCCCCTTGCATCGAAATAAATGCAGTTTAATTTATTAGTCCTACTTTGTCCCTGCCTGGTCTGACGGTTTGACTTGCTTCTGTTCTCAACTGTACCAGTTTCAGAATGATCTCTTTCCTCACACTCTCTCTGGGTTCCACCCCCCCACCTTACAAGTGTAAATCCTCCCGAGCAGCTCTTGCAAATTTCCCTGCCCGTATATCAGTCCCCTTCCAATTTAGGTGTGATCTGTCCTTCTCGTACAAGTCACTTCTACCCCAAAAGAGGTTCCAATGATCCAAAAATGTGAATCCTTCTCCCATACACCAGCTCCTCAGCCATGCATTCATCTGCTCTATCCTCCTTTTCCTGCCTTCACTAGCTCGTAGCACCGGGAATAATCCAGATATTACTACTCTCGAGGACCTCTTTTTTAAATTTCTGCCTAACTTCCTGTAATCTCCCTTCAGAATCTCAACTTTTTCCCTTCCTATGTCGTTGGTTCGAATGTGTACAATGACTTCTTGCTGACCCCCCTCCCGTGTGTGAACATTCTGCACCCTCTCTGAGACATCCTTGATCCTGGCACCAGAAAGCAACACTCCATTCTGTTTTTTCACTGCTATCCACAAAAATGTTTGTCTATACCTCAGATTAGAGAATCCCCTAACACAATTGATCTCTTGGAAGCCGACATACCCCTCGTTGCATTAGAGCCAGTCTCAATACCAGAAACTTGGCTGTTCATGCTATGTTCCCCTGAGAATCCATCACCCCCTACATTTTCCAAAACAGCATACTTGTTTGAAAGGGGAATAGCCACAGAACACATCAGCACTAGGTGCCTAACTCTCTTACCTTTCCTGGAGTTAACCCATTTATGTGACTGTATCTGAGACTTGCCCCCCCTTCCTATAACTGCCATCCATCACATTCTGTTGCTGTTGCAAATTCCTCATTGCTTCTAACTGTCTCCAACCAATCCATTTGATCTGATAAGATTTGCATCCAACAGCATTCATGGCAGATATAATCCGCAGTAACCCTTAAACTCTCTTTAAACTCCCACATTGACAAGTACATATCACTCTATTAAAGGCCATTTTTGCTCCTTCCAAATCTACAGACCCAGAAAATAACACTGTCTTATTCCTCTACAAACATTGCCCCAGGTTAAATTAATAGTTATGGCTCATATTTTAAGTTGAATCAAGAGACATATCTCCAAAAGCATATAATCAAGAAATAACCCACTCTACTCACTACTGCAGATTCTCTGTAGGGCACACTTAAAACAACGATTAACTTATCTGATTCTGTCCTGTGAACTTCGCCCAACAGTTCCTCTAAGATCAGTTGTGAATTTCACTGTTAATTTTCCCAGATGCACTCCGATGTCCAGCGATACATGAATTCAAACAACAAAGGCAGTAACTGTGCAGATTCTCTCTCTCTCTCTCTCCTGCAGTGACCTCACCATGTGCTTCCTTTGTCTGTTCTTCTCCCTTTTAAAACTGCTGTTGTTTTGACTGTTTTTTTTCCCCAAAGTTCCAAAACAAGGCAACAGCATATGAAACAGTAATTGCTGCTCCTGGACTTCGAGGAAATTCCTCGAAGTACCTCCAGCACCTAGAATACCTCAAAAAAGAAGCAGCTGTTACAGCCAGAAATGTTTCCCGTCCTCCATTTTGGATTACCCAGAACCCTTCCTTATAAAGCATGTTTTTAACATGCAATATTTCATAACTGTAACTGTCTGTTTGTGCAATATAAATCAACGTGGAAACAAAAATTTGCAGAAAACTTTGCTTTCCCTCTCGTCAGAAACCATGTCTCATGAGAAGAACAATTCTACCACTAATAGGGCTCCCATACCTCATAAAAGCTAGATGTCTTCATAAGTATCCCTATAAAATTAAGAGTAATTTTTGCTGAGTATTTTTCAAAAAAGTCATTGACACTGTAGTGATAGGAATGAGGGCCAGATGGATCTCATTGAGTATGATATCTCTGATTGGGGTGTTACCTGGCCCAATCAGTGGGCCCTGGCTGACAGATATAAACAGGGGTCTCACACACCATGGGTGCTGGGGATAAAAATAATAAGCACTACCGCAGTTAGGTGGTAGTGTGGGGGTTTGGAAAAAAAAATAAACAGGGGGGTTGTGAGGGGCACTAGAAAAAAGAACCAAAAAGAAAAAAAAAGAAAAAAAAGGAAAAAAAAGAAGAAAAAAAATAAACAGGGGTCTAAGGACACTGCTTGTCATTGGCCACTCGGGTGTTTCCTTTCTTCCTGGTGGTGGAAATTAAATAAAGATTTGTGCACTTGTGGGAAAAAAATAAACAGGAGTGTCGCAGCATCACCCTTTGATGTGAAGGGCACTGCTTGTCACTGGACCACTTGAGTGTTTTCCCTGACTTGAGCTGGATCAGTGCGAGTGTGTCCACGTGTGAAAGGACTCTCCTCCTTGAAGGTGTCAGAGGGGAAGGGGACTGTCCCTGAACTAGCTGGCCCACATTGAGAGAGAGGAAGGAAAGAAGGAAGGAGAAGATGAAAGAAGGAAGAAGAAGAAGAAGGTAGAAGGAGGTGAGAGCTTTGAGTCCTGGGCATACTTAAAAAAAAATAAACAGGAATGTCAGGGGTTCTGGGAACTGGCTCTGAGCTAGCTTAAAGACTCACACATCTATACTTCATTACAAGAGATAGTTGACCCATGGAAATGAGTTAGTGTATTCAGATCTGATTGGTTACTGCTAGAATAAGGCAACCAAGTGTTGACTTCATTGACTATGAGCTCTGAGGGGAGATCCCATTTGCTCCGGAAGTAGATAATGATGTCTCTAAACAGGTTGATTAGAAAATGTGTAAAATATCTGATGTAATGATTCTATCGAGGTCAGCCAGCTGCACTTTATAGAATATGTGTCCCCTGCTTGCGACTGTTAATCTAGTCCAGTCAGGAAGCTCTGGCTGACATAAAAAGGGTGAGTGTCAGAGATACTGACACTCTGGTGCCTGAATGAGGAAGTACTAAATTCAAGGAAAAAAAGGAATAAACAGGGGTCTAAGGACACTGCTTGTCACTGGCCACTTCAGTGTTTTTTTTCTTTCTGATGGTGGAAACTAAATAAAGATTTGTACACTTGGTGTCTTTCACTGTGTCTCACACCTGCACACACACAAAATGGGTGCGGAGGAAAAATAAGCACTACCGCAGTTAGGCAGTAGTGTGGAGGTAATGAAAAAAGAAATAAATAGACAAAAAAAAATAAACAGGAGCGTCAGGGGTTTTGTTCACTCTGAGAGCTGGCTCTTGAGGGAGCTGGACCAGTGTGGAGTGAAGGGAAGGACTCTGCTCTTTCAAGAGGAGAAGAAGAGACTGATTTTAAAAAAAAACAGGGGTCTAAGGGCATTGTTTGTCACTGGCCACTAGTGCCGGAAAATAAATAAAGAAAAAAATATATAAACAGGAGTCTCAGAGAGTCTCCTCATTCTAGGGACTGGCACTAAGCAAGCTAGTCAGAGTCCATGTACTGTGCACATGGAAATAAAAAGTGACTTGATGATGGGATACCTGCCTTCTTGGAGTTATTACATTGGCGAAGAGAGTGGGACAGTAGTGAGCCAATACTTTAGCTGCTTTTCCACTTCCCTAAAGGCTACTTCTTGGCTATGTGGCCATTTCCAATTTTTCCAATAGCAAGTGTAATGGTGCCAGGATGGAGGCCCGGTTATGTATTAATTTCTGTTATAATTCACCAGCCCAAGGAAAGACATAAGGTCTGGCACAGACATGGGAGCCAGGGCACCTTTGATCATCCTCACTTTGTCTTCCAATGGTGTAACCTGGTCCTTTGACTCTGTAGCCCAAGGAGGTCACTTCCTTCCTTCTAATTCCAGCTCAGCACCATCCTCGTGACCTGTCCTACCTGCCAATCTCCCTTCCCACCTATCTGCTCCACCCTCCTCTCTGACCTATCATCTTCATGCCCACCTCCATCCATCTATTATACTCTTGGCTACCTTCTCCCCAGCTCCACCCCACTCCCATTTATCTCTCCACCCCAGAGTCTCCCTGCCTTCATTCCTGATGAAGGGTTTTTGCTTGAAACGTCGATTTTCCTGCTCCTCAAATGCTGCCTAACCTGCTGTGCTTTCCCAGCACCACTCTAATCTCGACTCTGATCTCCAACATCTGTTGTCCTCACATTTGGCCACTTTCTTCGAAGGCGTACGCCCGTCTGGGAGAAATGTTTAAACACTATATCCAAGTTCTCCAAGTGCTCTTTATTGGTCTTCCTGGTTATTAGTTCATCATCCAGATAAATAGTAACCTGGTGTAGACCTTGTAAAATGCTCTCCATCATATGCTGAAAAAGGGTGCAGGCTGATGATACCCGAAATGGCAGTCGTGTGTATTGGTACAATGCCTTATAAGTGTTAATTGTGGTATACTTCTGGAACATTTTTTCGTATCAGGTCCAGTTCCTCCAACTCTAACTTGGATACAGGCGCTATATAATTGATCATGGCCCATCTCTTACACCCAAAGCATCTTAGAATAAATCCCCCCTTTTCTTTGGGTGGTAACAGTATCGAGGCTGCAATATCAGCTGCATCCATCTCGGATTCTGAGGTTTTTTTCAATGCTAGACAGAGGGAGAGAACCCATGGTTTCTGACAGCGTTTCTGGCTGTTCTAAGGGTTGGGGTATGTTCCACACCTGGCTTGTTTTCAAGGTAGCAACTTTCATGTGATCCACATGTTTGTTCAGGACTACCTCACCTACCCAATCTTTATATGTCATATGGCCTCACCTCATGTCGACCTCACCAGGTTGAGTTTGCGCTCGGTCTCTCTGATGCAAAGGAGACCACATCAAGAGAAACAGAAATAGTAAATAAGGTTTAAGGATATCCTCGATGTCGTCTCCTCTGCATTGGAGAGACCAATGCAAACTTGCAGAACGGTTCAGGGAATATCTCTGGTCCGTACACACCAACCAACCTCACCTTCCTATAGCCATCCATTTTGAATCCCCCTCCTAGTCCCTGCATGGCATGTCCATTCTTGGCCTCCTCCACTGCTTAACGAAGGCCACTCATGAACTGGAGGAAGAACACCTCATCTTCCCCCTCAGGAGCCTACAACCACACAGCCTTAACATTGAATTCACCAGTTTCCAAATTTCCCTCCCCTCAACCCATTCCAGATCCAATTCTCCAACTTGAATCCGCCCTTTTGACCTGACCTACCTGTCCACCTTCTTTCCCACCTATACACTCCACACTTCCCATTGACCTATCACCATCACCTCCTACCTTGGCCCAGCTATTGCCATCCCAACTTCCTTTCCCCCAGCCTGACCCTACTATTTATTTCTCAGCCCCCTTCCTCCTCCTCAATGCTGATGAAAGGTTAAGCATGAAATATCAACTCTCTTGCTCCTCAGATGCTGCCTGACCTGCCGTGCTTTTTTCTATGCTGCACTTTATTGACTTTGACTTCTCCAGCATCTGCAGTCCTCACTATCTGTTCATGGCTAGCAATGGGTTATGTATAATAACAGACTATGTGATAACAAGGCCTGAAGTGTGGTGGGTAAGAACATAGGTGAGCTCAAGCCCTTAAGTTATTGAACACAATGCTGAATCCAGAAGGTAGCAGGCTCCCCCCAAGCATAAAATGAAATGTTGTTCTTCCAGCTTGTGCTGAACTTCACTGGACCACTGCAGCAAGCCTGAGACAGAGATGTTGGCTGGGAATGGGGTGGAGTGTTAAAGTGGCAGGCAACTCGAAGATCAAGGTCTTTTTTGCAGACAAAACATAGATGTTCCACAAAGCAGTCACCCAGTCTACACTTTGTTTCCCCAGTTGTAGAGGAGACCACATTGTGAACAGCAAATTCAGTAGACTAGATTGTGTCAAGTGCAGGTAACGCCCTGCTTCACCTGGAAGGTGAATTTGGGCCTTTGGATACCGAGGAGGGAGAAAGTAAACATACAGGTGTTACACCTTTTGTGGTTGCAGGAGAAAGTGTTGTGGGAGGGTGTGGGGGTGAAGGAACAGTGTCCCAGAGAGAATGGTCCCTGTGGAAGGCTGACTAGGAAGGGGAGGGTAATATGTATCTGGTGGTGGCATCTCACCGGCGATGGCAGAAGTAGCGGCTAATGATCCTTGTATCCATGGTGCCTGAGTTTAAGGGGCATATACTGACCCAACTAAAAGGGATTGATACTGACACCCTGCAGCCCTCCATTTGTTTCATTTTATTCTGAGTTTGAGGGTACATTTAGAACAGGCAGTTAAAAAGAAAAATACACACCTTTTTTAATTAAATGGAAACACCTAGATAAAGTTCTTCTGTTTTGCAATGTGTTCCAGTTATATTTAAATAAAATTTGAATTAACTAATACTGTGGGGGTGAAAATCAACTCTCTTGGGACATAAAATGAGCATTAACAGATTTTGGTCAACTTGTAAGATTTGCTAAGAAGGGGAACGGAATAAGAAATATTATTTCCTAACATGTTCTTTTGTTTGGAGAACATGGTCATCATTAATGAGGCCAGCATGTATTTCTGATCCCTAACTGTCCTTTAATTGAGCACTTTGCTAGGTCATTTCAGAGGACAGATAAGACTAAATCACATTTGTGTGGGTCTGGAGTTACATATAATTCAGATTGGGTAAGAATGACAAATTTTCTTCCCAAAGGACATTAGTGAACCAAATGGATTTTTATAACAATTGACAGTGGCTACATAGTCATCATCTGGCTAGTTTTTAATTCCATATTTTTATTTTAACTGAATTTAAATTTTAACCATCTTCCGTAGTAGGATTCAAACCCATATCCCCAGGACATTAACCTACAGTTCTGATTGTCAATCCAATGATATTACCATTTTGTTGCCACTGCCTCCATTGCTATCTGCATAGGAAACAAGGTTAACATTCAATAAAATAGAATATTAAATATCCGTGGAGCTTTTTGAATTAAGTAGTGACTGAGATGCATAAGAATTTATGTTCTGGCAATTTGCAGCTATCATGAAAACAAGAAGTAGGAGCAGAAGTAGACCATTTGACCCCTCAAGCTTGCCAATCACTCAACGAAATCAAGGCTGATCTGCCCCAGATATGAACTCCTCTTTCATGCAAGCTTAGTATAGCTGTTAACTCCCTGTTTTTCAAAACTCCATCTGTCTTCTGTTTAAAGACTTTGGTTGATCTATCCTCCATAATACTCTGGGTAGGCAATTCCAGACACTCACTACTCTCTGGAAGAAGAAATTCCTTTGCTTCTCAGTTTTAAATCAGTATCTCCTTATTTAGTAACTGTGTTCTCTAATTTAAGATTCACCCATAGGTGGAAACATCTTCTCAACAAATATCCAGTCAGCCCCCTCAGAATCTCATACTTTCAATAACAATAATGCCCCGCATTCTTCTAAACTCTAATGAAAAAGGCCTAACCTATTGAAGTGTTCTTGATAAGTCAACCCCTTCACCCCAAGAATTAGCCTAGTGAATCTCTTTTAAACAGTCTCCAATACCAGTGTATTATTTTTTACATTCAGGGTCCAAAACTGCATACAGTACTCCAAATGCAGCCTCACCAATGCCATGTACAATTGTAACAAAACTTCCCTGTTTTTAAAGTCCATACCTAACAATTCTGGAATATTAACTCAAGGTTTTTATTCAGAACATAGAACATTCTTATCAGCCCTCAATGTTGCGCCGATCTGTGTAATGTAGGGTAGTATTTACACAGTTAGCAGGACATGAATGTCTCGAGATCCCCACAGGAGTGAACCTAGTCTTCTAATGTGAAGGCAAGAATTCACTTCTCTTGTGGAGTGAAGAACCTGATGTCCAGAATCCTCCACTGTACTGGTTTAGTTCCCTGTTATGGACTCATTCATCTGTAATGAGAGAAAGGGCAGGATTGAGTTAGATGTCCTCTACTAATTGACCTTTCTATCCTGGGAAAAAGATTCCAATTATTCATTCTATCCATGTCTGTCATAACTTTATAAACTTCTATCAGGTTGCCTCCCATCCTTCGATGTTCAAATGAAAACAAACCAAGTTTAACCAGTCTTTTCTCATAATTAATACCATACAAATCAGGTAACATCCTGCTAAACTCTTTCTACGCCCTCTCCAAAGCGTCCAGATTGGTGATATGCCATGAGACGTTTTAGAGGTGGCACAAATTTGGTAGAATATGGGATTAAAAACTAGCTAACTCTCACAGTGAGAATGTTTGCTAGACCTTGCAGCAAAAAAATCATCCAAAAACTTTGATGCAAAAAAATCCATTTCAACCCTTTGGGTTTTTATTTAGTGAAAGAAGCAAGAGTTCATAAAAAAAATAGTTAGAGTAATATCAGTGTGACAAATGTTTTTAGGACTGTTTCAAAATGTAAACACAAGAAAAATTGCGAATGTTGGAAATCTGAGATAAAAACAAAATATGTTGGAAATGTTCAAATGTGTATGGGGGTGTTTGTGTGTTGTATTGCTTAAACATATGACCCATCCGGAGTGTACTGATTGAATATTAAATCAAGAACTAAAGGGATCAGAAAAATGGAGTAGAATCTGTTTTGAAGGACAAAATATGCTCACCTGTTTGTAGAATTAGATATCTAAAATGGAATGTCATCATGGAATTCAGGGCGGCACGGTGGCACAGTGGTTAGCACTGCTGCCTCACAGCGCCAGAGACCTGGGTTCAATTCCCACCTCAGGCGACTGACTGTGTGGAGTTTGCACATTCTCCCCGTGTCTGCGTGGGTTTCCTCCGGGTGCTCCGGTTTCCTCCCACAGTCCAAAGATGTGCGAGTCAGGTGAATTGGCCATGCTAAATTGCCCGTAGTATGGGTGGGTTGCGCTTCGGCGGGTCGGTGTGGACTTGTTGGGCCGAAGGGCCTGTTTCCACACTGTAAGTAATCTAATCTGGGAAAAGAGAACCAGTTGTCTCTAGAATTCAGGCTATATCTGGATTTGGTTGATGGATGAGTTTTGTTGAAGTTTAGAATGCAGTAGAGTATAGGATTTACAGTTCAAGTAAGCAGTCATCTCAAGTTAACTTTGATTCAGAGACCAATTGAAAACTTCAAAACCAAAGAAGGTGTTGTATTCTTTTCCACTTCAATTTGGCACCTGACATGAAAACGAGTGTATATTTAGACGGATTGGGATCATGAGTCTGACTGGTTTTCCTGTAGCTGAATTTGAATGAATGTATTTGATGAAGGGATAATTTCATGAATATGGGGAAAACAAGCCAATAAAGGACTAAGTCATTATCAATTATTGAGATACATTCTGTTGTTTCTTATATGTTCAGTTATGAGAGATTTGCCTTTAGATTTTCCCTGTAAATTGGTAGTAATTTTGTTTTAGGAAAAGCATTATGAAATTCTATTTGGCAATTAAATTTGGATAATACTTTTTATTCAGCATTTAAATGTCTCACAATTCTAATTGAGGTAATAAACAATATTGAATAATGGATAACTTGTATGAATTAGCAGTGTTTGAGGTTCCTATATACCGTAATGATGAGGGAACCTATATGCATCTCCTACTTGCTAAATGTATACAATTTATCCACCTGACATATGCATGTGAAATATATCTGATATGTCCTGGCCAGATCAGGGTGATGTCAGTCGTGATCAACTGTGTATGAGAGCAAAAGGTGATGCGATAGTGAAAGCAAACAAATCGCTTTCTCTTATAAAGTCAAACGCATTAAAGGATTGTTTTCTGTTGTTTCTCTCATGAGCTTTCTTCAACCTGCTGCCTATTTTGAATTTAGTAACATCTTTTTCTAGTACAGTTCCATTGGTATCAAATGCTTCTAGATGTACTGCAGAAGATTTTCTCCACATATGCACCTAATCAGTGAAAATCAACAGTTTTTTTTTCACATGGCTTCAGTTTTCAACTTAATTTTCTCATCTGAGGTCTTCACACTCAACTGTTTCCAACAGAGGTTCTTACAAAGCAGTGTTGAGTAGATTCTGACCTTTTCTAATCTAGGGACACAGAAATCATACATGGTGTCTCTATCATAGTTTGCACAGTGATCAACTATTTCACCAAAGGTATTTTTGCACATTTTAGTAAATGTAGCACACAGTTTTAAAGAGAAAATAATGGGAGATTTTTTAAAAACCTTGTATGTAAAGAATAGTTCCTTTGAATTAAATATCTAATTGACTGTTTCAAATGTTATCATAAGCTGCAATAAACATTCATAACCTCAACTGTAATATTATCATAGGGTCAAATTAAAGTGGGTTATTATACGTAGTTGTGATCTTTGAGTCTCATTGAGGGATAGTCCTGGTAGATGTTGTCAGCCAGTGCAGTGCTTGAAGTTGATATATGATAATTACACTGAAGGATAGAGTTAAAAATCACACAACATCAGGTTATGGTCCAATAGGTTTATTTGGAAGCACTAACTTTTGGAACGCTGCCTGATGAAAGCTAATGTTTCCAAATAAACCTGTTGAACTACAACCTGGTGATGTGGGATTTTTAACTTTGTCCACCCCAGTTCAACACCTGCTCCTCCATACCATGACTGAAGGATAGGCAATTGTAATGAGACTGCTACAAGTGTATCTAGTGTATTACTGGGAAACGATACGGATGGTATGAATTAGACTGTTTTTAGTGCCAGTGTTGACACAGGTATGATATAGAGGAAAGCAGCTGCCAGCATTGATGTAGTGAACATAAGACAAAAAAAGTTCCAGTTTAATAATTAAGTGCTCTTTGTTTTTTTTTGTATCTACTTTAATGCTTGCATTCATGCTAACAAATATTGTTGAAAGGTCATGCTGATATTTAAGTTTTTGGATGGGGTCATACCCAATAGAAAGGCAAAATGCATTTTGCAGTACCGCTACAGTAAATTGTTTACTATTACAAAAAGGGCTCTTCTAAAGTATAAAGAATGATAGTCAGTTGGTGAAATGATAAAAAATAAAAGTAAAATATTCCGTGACCACATGGATATACTTTAAATGTGCTTTTTCTAATTCTGTTTGGTGGGCACACTTGACATAAGCTTAGAAACAATGGGCAGATTTTCAGCTGGCCAAATAGTTGTTATACCAGCAAAGGTGGGAATTATGCATGGGAGTCCTGTGGAATCACCATTTTAGCATCTCTGAAGGAATTGCCTCGGAACTTGAAAATTTGTCTTGATAATTCCTCTATGCCTAGGACCCACAGAAAGTCTCCATAAACTTTTTCTCCGTAAGAGTTAAGATCATTTTGATGAAATTAAAGAAAATACCTTATTCAAGAAATTATAGACTATTTAATATATATTCTAAGTCCTGAGTAACGATTAAACTGATCCTATACTTAGCTCACACACCCCCACCTACACCACCCCCAGATCCCTTACAGTGCCCAAACCATGACCTGACACCTATGGGGACATAATAAACCCCCCCAACACCTTCCATCAGAACTGCTGCTGACACTGAGCTCAATTTCCCTCCCCCAGATCCCCCTTCCTCTCTTGCATCCTGACATCCACTGAGCAGAGCCAATCCCTAAATCACCACATCACCACCAACACTGGAACCAACACCCACATCCCCTCGACAGTGGGACCTGATCTGACCAGACACCTCTACCATGGCACCCAATCACCAAATCCCCTTCTCCTGCCATATAAGACTCGATCTGACCCCAATGCTGCCTGACTCAAACCCTGTAGATCTAACACTCAACCTCCCCAGTTCCACCAGACATAATTTCTCCAGCCCACCCTGATCTACCGTAAACACCCTTGCCACCTTGCCATTTTGCACCTTGGCACCCAGCTGACATCTTACCCATACCTCAGCAGGCACCTTCCCAGCTTCCACCACACCCTGTCCTCTGGTTAACATCACTCCAGATGGCTTCCCTGACACCCTACTTACCTGGCAATTTACCCATTGCCATCTGGCATCCAAAAACCTAGAACACTACACACTTCCCAGCTGGTGCCCTGCTATTCTACCCACCTGGCAACCCACTAACCTGGCACCCTACCCATCTCTACCCTCCCAGGACCCTAATTTACTCATGTAGCTCATGTTTAAGCCTTGACAGCAGCTGCCAACGTGACTGTTAGGACCTTTAAAATTGAAATTACAGCACCTGATTTGTAAAAAGAGGGCATGATTTTCCTTGCTCTGGTAGTTCCCTGCTATGAAAGACTTGGTTGTGAAAATTGAAAGGGTTCAGAAAAGATTTACAAGGATCTTGCCAGGGTTGGAGGATTTGAGCTGCAGAGGGAAGCTGTATAGGCTGGGGCTGTTTTCCCTGGAACGTCAGGGGCTGAGGGGTAACTTTATAAAGGTTTATAAAATCATGAGGGGCAGGAATAGGATAAATAAGCAAAGTCTTTTCCCTGGCATGGAGGAGTCTAGAACTAGAGGACATTGGTTCAGGGTGAGAGGGGAAAGACATAAAAGGGACCTAAGGGATGGTGGTACATGTATGGAGTGAGCTACCAGAGGAAGTGGTGGAGGCTAGTACATTTGCAGCATTTAAAAAACATCTGGATGGGTATATAAATAGGAAGGTTTTAGAGGGATATGGCCAAGTGCTGGCAAATGGGATTAGATTAGTGTAGGATATCTGGTCGGCATGGACGGGTTGGACTGAAGGGTCCGTTTCTGTGCTATACATTTCTATGACTCTATGACTGTAAGTACAGCTGCACATTTCTGAGGGAGGCCTGAGCGGAATCTGCTTTCAGAAATATTGAGCTTCTGTGTAAGATTGCTACACCCTGGAAAATCTGGCCTAAAATTTTGTGTTTTTGCTGAGATCAATAACTTTATATTTGCTGTTGTTTTGGCTGAGCATCGCTGCCATGTCATTGTACAATGATTATTGTGCTATTGAAAATAGTGTTTTGTGTTGTGTTGATTATAGAATTTGAGAGAGAATTAATATTTTAATTTGCTCCTGAAGTTTTCATAATCTATGGCAGTTTCATGCAGCCCTTATTTTTGATTAAAATATAATTCATTCCATTAACCTAAGTTAACTTTGGAGAATGTGATGAAATTTAAACTGGAAAGTTTTATAAGCAATAATATTCAAGCCAGTTTGTATCTAATTCATTTGTCTACTATCTTAATTGAAGTATTACTCATTTAAATTAAAATAACTAAAGTCTTTGTTCACATAATTGTGAAGATTTGGTGCAGATGCATTAAGCATTGATGTAACATCACTGATGGTACAATGATTTCCAGGCTTTAGAGTTAAATTTAGTAATTTTGCCTTGATTTTTGTTTGATTAGACAAGAAATATATTAATTTGCTTCATATTCATCTTACCAACCAACCCTTTACAACCACTTGCAAAAAGTTCCTTTAAAACTAGATGTAAGTAAGAGCATAATATTTGTCTTCAATGTGAAAAAACTGATTAGTTTAGAAGTTGAACAATACTGTTGGTAATTGGTTGGAAATTTACAAAATATTTAAATGCAGTCAACAGAAATAAATAATGAAAAAGAAACAGTGTAATGATTACTACAATTTCTTATCACAACTTGGTTTACTGAGGAAATTCTGATCATGGAGTTCAATAGTGAAGGTCATTTTCTCTTCATCGTGTTAAATTTGAAATGCATTAACACTGAGACCAGGCAGATACAACAAATTGATTCTGTTTAATTTATCTGTCTTTGCAGATGGATACTGAACAAGTAATGACCGAAGCTGCCCAATCACGACAACATATTGAGGCTATTTTACCTAATGGTACAGAGAAGGAAAAGGAGAATAATACAAAAGAAAACAAAATCAAACCCGGTTTGGAGGACTTAAGCACTATTGAAGATGAAGAAGTCCTGGATAAAATGGTATGTGTTAATTGTGCAAACTTGTGGTCAAAAGTTTGTCTGCAAGTGGGGAGTGGCCTATAAAATTACCCAGTTTGCCTTCCTGCTGCCCTCCTGCCCATCCCAGATCCATTTGCAATCGTACAGTGGTCTAAATAGCCTGCCAACCCTCATCCCAGTTGAAGCCCTTTAGTGCTCATTGACTAGTTGCTTAAGAACTGGTTGCAATACTGAGCCTAGTGGAGGGGTTCGGAGACAAGGGTGACCCGACAAGTTACTCTGCTCAATCCAGGGATGGTGAGGGAGGACTTCCTTAAGAGCCTCATTTGCGCAGTACATATCACCACTATACCCACCATCTCCTCTCCACTAAGAAAAACTTTGTCATAGACGACAGGACTTAAAGTCAGATTAGCTGTTACTTCCCTGCGGTGGAACGTCTACATGAGCAAGGGATGGAAGCTCTGTCCTCAGCTAATTAATGCATGTTGAAGTATTAAGTGGTTATGGGGATATGTTCCCCACTGCTCTTCAAATGGCAGGGCAAGAAACCCCACCATCCACAATCCTGATGTATTAAGTGTAGCACCAAATAGCAAAGAATACTTAAATTGAGGTATTTGTGAGTGATCTGTTTATAAATTATTTCAAATACTCTAAATAGGAGCAAACAGTTGGAGATGCATCTCTGTCACTCAGAATAAAATCCTAATGTAAATGTTTGTAAGAGAAGCAACTACTGAGTAGAAATACTGATATCCCAAAATATTCAAATGTCTTGTCAATACCTACCTTTTGAAAAATTCTACTATACACTTAAATGGTTGAGTGATCATTTTAGGTTTAAAAAATTGCTGTAGGATTGTATGGTTTACATAATTGATCAGATATCGTGGCTGCCTTAGTTTTTACTGGAATATTACACTCCATTATGAAAATATTAATGTTTGTTTGATCAATCGATTTTTTTTCATTCAGATATGAAAAATTTGCATATTTAGCTACATTAGTCTGAATATTCTTTGGTTCTAAAAATTTTTTGTGCTCAGCATAGAAAATTTTTACCAGCATGTAGAACTTTGCATATATGTCACTTACAGTAAGAGTAGAAGGAAAGGAAAATTCTAAAGTAGTTGGAGTTTTATCGACTGAGTAACCTAATCTCAATCTTCAATAACTATGAAAGAACTGACTCCAGAATAAATGGTGAACAAAAGGAGTCTCTAGCCAAAGTTCCTATGTATGAGTTTCCATTAACCCAGGAAGTGTCAGTCACCATCTTTTATACTTTTCCAGTCTTTTATTTCTCTTATTTCTCCCAAATTTACATACTTTTATAAATTATGAAGTTGCTGATTTCTTGCTAGAAAATAGTTCCATGGACTTCTTCTGTGTTTGCTTATTTGGTGAGCAAAGCTGCCAAGATCTTTTACACAAATACCCTGCATCCATTTTCACAACTTTCCATGGGCTTTGCTGGCAAAGGTTGTAACCTTGACTAATTTTTACTAGCTCTTTTTCACCAAAGTCAATTATAGAACCTATATTGAACCCTAATTGAAATCAATTAACAGCACAGGTTGAAACTCAAATCTGGGATTTTCCTTGTCATTGTAGCACATTGACTCGCTGCTCAAACCAGGTGAGGCACCATAAAAGTTCAAGTCTTGTAGTGTTAGCATTAGAGAAGCTAAAAGATCTGTATCCTTTGAAGTATTGCAATATTATGATATTGTTTTTCTTATATTTTCTGAAGCTTGATGCCACAACAGATTATGAGGAAAGGAAGATAATTCGAGCTGCAATGAGGGAGCTCCGGAAAAAGAAAAGAGGTAGGTGGCTTAAACAAGAAACAAGATAGCACTGTAAAAATAATTTGGGATTATTCCTGTGACTTTGAAAAATAGGAAATCTTGAACCTGCACTGTGGGAGATCCTGAGCAGACGCCAGACATTACAAATTGAAGGATAGTGGTAGGCTGTGTTGAGATCTAAAATTTTACTTATCCCTAATGGACAGGCAAAAGTTTCATTTGGGCATAATTAGAATCCTAATTAGAGTCAGCCTGGGTAATCTGAATTAATGTCTCAATGGACAATGTTCCCTTTTGGTGACCCATTCTTCCACGTGGGATTCTAACACTTCTTTTTGTACATATGTGCATAAGAATTCTAGAAAAAGAATTGTACAGTGTTTTTCAGGCTGTTCAATAGTCATATACACATTTATCTTAGTGAGAACATTGGATATTAATCCACAGTGCATATTAATTAATGCAATTGAGGACTATTTTGTGGTGGTGGCATTCCTTCATACAAAGGATTGCAATCTTGTCTTAAAACGTATTAAGTCTGTTTTTGACTATTTAGGCCAATATGACAGAGATGTAACTTCCTGCTTTTTTTATTATTTTAAACACCAGCCTATGTTCAATAGCTTGCAGTGTATATATTTACAGGCTTACTGTTTCTTTTCTAGCAGATCTACATTCTGATGATTCCAGAAGTTATTGTAACTGCAGTAAACATCACAAGTTTGCTTATTTAGCTCACCATTATATATCTTGCTCATTCTCGAGTCGGTTCCGTTGCTCATCTTGCATCTCGCAGAACTGCACAATTGATTGCCTGCTTACTCTGCCTGCCTTGTTCCAGCTAACAGTGAAGAACTTCTTGAGTAATCTAAGATCCTCCATGTAGCCAACAGATGCTGAGTCAGCAAAGCTGTGGTCTTATCAATATGTCTTTAATACTTATGGTCTTTAGTGTGATCAAATATCATGCTGTTGTAACTTTGTCTTGCTACATGATGTACATGACGGAACTCAAGCTGTGCTAGCTCTTGTCAAGCTTCCAAACATGATAAGGTAATAACCTGCAATAATACAGTGCCTTTCATGCCCTCAGGACCTTTATAGCCACACAATGTTCCAAATGTTCAACAATGTAAATTAATTACTTTTTCCTACTGCTATTAAAAGTGTCAAAAAATTATTTATGCTGCCCAGAAAAGTAGAAAATGACTATACTTCATATTTTGTCTGACGTACTATATGTCTTTACAATAGCAATGAGCAAGGATAGATATCTACCGCAGGGAAAGAGGTATAACTGGGGGAAAGGCAATTATGACGTGATTAGGCAAGGTTTGCGGGGATAGACACAATTGAAATGTGGAACTTATTCAAGGAACAGCTACTGCAGGTCCTTGATAAGTATATACCTATCAAGCAGGGAGGTAGTTGTCGAGAGAGTTTACTAAAGAGAGTTGAAGCTCTTGTCAAGAGAAAGAAGGCAGCTTACATGAGGATGAGGTGTGAAGGCTCAGTTGGGGGCTTAAGAGTTATAAGTCAGCCAGAAAAGATCTAAAGAAAGGGCTAAGAAGAGCCAGGAGGGGTCATGAGAATTATTGGCAGATAGGATCAAGAAAATACCTAAGGTTTTCTAGAGGTATATCAGGAATAAAAGAATAGAGTAAGATTAGGGCCAATCAAAGACAGTTATGGGAAGTTATGTGTGGAATCTGAAGACATAGGAAAAGTG
This sequence comes from Hemiscyllium ocellatum, assembly GCF_020745735.1. Taxonomy (NCBI): domain Eukaryota; kingdom Metazoa; phylum Chordata; class Chondrichthyes; order Orectolobiformes; family Hemiscylliidae; genus Hemiscyllium; species Hemiscyllium ocellatum. The sequence continues at coordinate 18,001,307 of NC_083424.1, forward strand.
CTTAATGAATACTTTTTGTCAGTATTCACATTGGAAGAGGGCAATGTTAGTGAGAATATGGAGATACAGGCTACTAGATTAGATGAGATTACGGTTGACAAAGAGGATGTTTAGTCATTTTGAAAGATCTGAAAATAAATAAGACCCCTGAGCGGATGAAATTTATCCTTGGATTCTCTGGGAAGCCAGGGAGGAGATTGCAGAGCCTTTGGCTTTGATCTTTGTATCATCATTGTCCAGAGTAGTGCCAGAAGACTGAAGGATAGCAAATGTTGTTCCTTTGTTTAAGAAGGGGCGTCAGGACAACCCTGGTAGTTATAGGACAGTGAGCCTTACGTCACTTGTGTGTAAGGTGTTGGAAAAGGTTATTAGCGTAAGGATATATAATCATCTGGAAAGGAATAATTTGATCAGGCGTGGTCAACACGGTTTTGTGAAGGTTAGGTCGTGCCTAAACAACCTTATTGAGTTCTTTGAGAAGATGACAAAATGGGTGGATGAAGGTAAAGCGGTTGATGTGGTATATATGGACTTCAGTAAGGCAGTTGATAAGGTTCCATATGGTAGGCTATTACACAAAATACAGAGTTTCGGGATTGAGGGTGATTTAGCTGTTTGGATCAGAAATTGACTAGCTGAAAGAAGATGGAGGGTGTGGTTGATGGGAAATGTTCATCCTGGAGCTCAGTTACAGTGGTGTGCTGCTAAGATCTGTTTTGGGGCCACTGCTGTTTGTCATTTTTATAAATGATCTTGATGTGGGCGTGGAGGATGGGTTAGTAAATTTGTGGATGACACTAAAGTAGGTAGAGTTATGGATACTGCCGAAGAATGTTGTGAGTTACAGAGGGACATAGATAAGCTACAGAGCTGGGCTGAGAAGTGGCAAATGGAGTTTAATTTTGAAAAGTGTGAGGGAGTTCACTTCGGAAGAAGTAATAGGAATGCAGGGAACTGGGCTAATGGTAAAATTCTTGGCAGTGTAGATGAAGGAAGCATATGTCAGGTATAGACAGGATAGATCGAGTGAATCCTTAGAAGAGTATAAAGGAAGTAGGAGTATACTTAAGAGGGAAATTAGGAGGGCAAAAAGGGGACATGAGATAGCTTTGGCAAATAGAATTAAGAAGAAGCCAAAGGGTTTTTACAGATATATTAAGGACAAAAGGATAACTAGGGACAGAATAGGGCACCTCAAAGATCAGCAAGGTGGCCTTTGTGTGGAGCCACAGAAAATGGGAGATGATACTAAATGAATATTTTGCAACAGTATTTACTGTGGAAAAGGATATGGAAGATATAGACTGTAGAGAAATAGATGGTGACATCTTGCAAAATGTCCATATTACAGAGGAGGAAGTGCTGGATGTCTTGAAATGGTTAAAGGTGGATAAATCCCCAGGACCTGATCAAGTGTACCCGAGAACTCTGTGGGAAGCTAGAGAAGTGATTGCTGGGCCTCTTGCTGAGATATTTATATCATCGATAGTCACAGGTGAGGTGCCGGAAGACTAGAGGCTGGCAAACATGGTGCCACTGTTTAAAAAGGGTGGTAAAGACAAGCACAGGGAACTATAGATCAGTGAGCCTGACCTCGGTGGTGGGCAAGTTGTTGGAGGGAATCTTGGGGGATAGGATGTACATGTATTTGGAAAGGCAAGGACTGATTAGGGATAGTCAACATGGCTTTGTGCATGGGAGACCATGTCTCACAAACTTGATTGAGTTTTTTGAAGAAGTAACAAAAAGGATTGATGAGGGCAGAGCAGCAGATATGATCTATATGGACTTCAGTTAGGTGTACGACAAGGTTCCCCATGGGAGGCTGATTAGCAAGGTTAGATCTCATGGAATACAGGGAGAATTAACCATTTGGATACAGAACTGGCTCAAAGATAGAAGACTGACGGTGTTGGTGGGGGGTTGTTTTTCATACTGGAGGCCTGTGACCAATGGAGTGCCACAAGGATCGGTGCTGGGTCCTCTACTTTTTGTCATTTACATAAATGATTTGGATGCAAGCACAAGAGATACAGTTAGTAAATTTGCAGATGACACCAAAATTGGAGGTGTAGTGAACAGCGAAGAGGGTTACCTCAGATTATAACAGGATCTTGACCAGATGGGCCAATGGGCTGAGAAGTGGCAGATGGAATTTAATTCAGATAAATGTGAGGTGCTGCATTTTGGGAAAACAAATCTTAGCAGGACTTATACACTTAATGGTAAAGTCCTAGGGAGTGTTTCTGAACAAAGAGACCTTGGAGTGCAGGTTCATAACTCTTTGAAAGTGGAGTCGCAGGTAGATAGGATAGTGAAGAAGGTATTTGGTATGCTTTCTTTTATTGGTCAGAGTATTGAGTACAGGAGTTGGGAGGTCATGTTGCAGCTGTACAGGACATTGGTTAGGCCACTGTTGGAATATGTTGTGAAACTTGAAAGGGATCAGAAATGATTTACAAGAATGTTGCCAGGGTTGGAGGATTTGAGCTATAGGGAGAGGCTGAACAGGCTGGGGCTATTTTCGGAGACTGAGGGATGACCTTATAGAGGTTACAAAATTATGAGGGGCATAGATAGGATAAATAGACAAAGTCTTTTCCTGGGGTTGAGGAGTCCAGAACTAGAGGGCATAGGTTTAGGGTGAGAGAGGGAAGATATAAAAGAGACCTAAGGGGCAACTTTTTCACACAGAGGGTGGTACGTGTATGGAATGAGCTGCCAGAGAAAGTGGTGGAGGCTGGTACAATTGCAACATTTAAGAGGCATTTCGATGGGTATATGAATAGGAAGGGTTTGGAGGGATATGGGCTGAGTGCTGGCAGGTGGGACTAGATTGGGTTGGGATATCTGATCGGCATGGGCAGGTTGGACTGAAGGGTCTGTTTCCATGCTGTACATCTCTATGACTTTGTAACAGAGAGATCTCAGTGTCCAGGTGTATAAATCCCTGAAAGTTTCCACCCAGGTTGATACGGTTGCTAAGAAGGCATATGGCGCGTTGGCATTTGTTCCTCGAGAGATTGAGTTTCGGAGCCAAAAGGTCATGCTTCAGCTGTACAAAACACAAGAAAGCCTGCACCTGGAGTAATTCTGGTCACTGCATTATAGGAAGGATGTGGAAGATCTGGAAAGGTTTCAGAGGAGTTTACTCGAATGTTGCCTGGTCATACGAGGAAAGGCTGAGGGAACTGAGGCTGTTTTTGTTGGAGAGAAAAAAGTTGAGAGGTGACTTAATTGAGACGTATAAGATAATGAAAAGGTTAGATAGGGTGAGCCTTTTTCCTCGGATGGTGAAGGCTAACACAAGGGGACATAGCTTTAGATTGAAGGGTGATAGATCTTGGGACAGATATCAGGGATAGTTTCTTTACTCAGAGTAATAGGGGCATGGAACAGCCTGCCTGCAGCAGTATAACTTGCTAGTGTTAAAAGCATTTAAATGGGCATTGGACATACATATGGATAATAATGGAATGGTGTATGTTAGACGGGCATCGAGTTAATTTCACAGGTCGGGCGCAACATCACGGGCCGAAGGCACTGTACTGCGCTGTAACGTTCTATGTTCTATGTCTGCCAGCATTCTTTCAGTACCCTGACACAATACTCTCTGACTGTAGAAACAGAATAATCCAGAACATACTGAAGTGTCAATCTGGGTTATTTGCTCACATACCACAATGCTGACAATATGTTCAAGTTTCCTGTCCATTGTTAAGGGTGACATTTACAACAGCCCTGAACACTGTTATGTTTGGAGTGAGCTTCATACCATACAGTGCTCGTAAGTTTTGTGACTTATTGATCACAATTTCATGTTTAGTGCCAACACTTCAGTCCATCAGTGTGTCATTTGTCATCACACTATCTAATAAATGAACCCATGGGTACAAATAATATCACTGAATTAGAAAGGGTGTGGAGGTAGCAAGCAGAATAATCTTAAATGTAGGCTTGTCTTGTTTCTTGATGTCATATCATCATAGATGATGTTTTGGCTGGGGAGCTTACGAATGACAAAGAAGAAGTGGCAATAAGGATTTAGAATCCGATAATTTACTTCTATCCACTGAATCAGAACACCGCACTGTACAATATTCACTCTGTGTCAGTTCAGGTAGGGCTGCAAGCCACGTACTTTCTGAAAGTGAATGCTACAGTGTAATCAGAATTTTTTTTAAAAATTGAACAAAGTACTTTCATTTAGATGAATCATTTTTTTCTGATGAATAGGAACAAACCTTGAGCTAATTAACAAGTGTCATAGAGTAAGATTACTCTGGGAGGGAGAAAAACAGGTGAACACTCAATGCCCATCTCAGTTTTAAGCGTTTATTTTTGAGGAAAATAAGAGTCTGTTGTGCTATTGAGGAAAGTTTATTGGTGCTCTTTGTCACTTGCTTTATTTAGATCTGTAGAGCAAACTCAAGTGTTAAGGGCAGTGCATGTGAAAAGTTCAGCCTAAATTTTGTTCAGTCCTGCCACCAAGGATTACTGCAATGTGGAAGCAGTAAATGTGTGGGATTGGTGTAGCCATGAACTAACATGTAGAGCTGTCTAACATAACTGTTTTTCATTAAATATTGATCATTGCCAAAGTAGGAAAATAGATTTTAACTCCTCTAACAGTTGTGTTTTTCTCTCTTCAGATGAGAGAGAGAGAGAGCGTGAAATGAGACTACAGGAACTGAAGCAGAAAACAGATGAGAAGAAAGGAAAATCCTTGAATACTGCTGAAATGACTCTATCTAAGACACAAAAATCTACAGATGGGAAGATTGTGACGTCAGTCTCAAAGACTGAGAAAATCACTCAAGCAGGTAATGGAATAAGTACTGGTTACTCCAAACAGAGGGCAATATTAATTACTAATTTATTGAAAGCTTGTATATCTTGGAAAGGGATAGATATATACCACAGGGCAACAGATATAGCTGGGGGAAAGGCAATTACGATGCGATTAGGCAAGATTTAGGATGCATAGAATGGGGAAGGAAACTGCAGGGGATGGGTACAATTGAAATGTGGGGCTTATTCAAGCTACTGCAGGTCCTTGAGAAGTATGTACTGGTCAGGCAGGGATGACATTGCCGAGCATGGGAGCCATGGTTTACTAAGGAAGTTGAATCACTTGTCAAAAGGAAGAAGAAGGCTTATGTTAGGATGAGATGTGATGGCTCAGTTAGGGCGCTTGAGAGTTACAAGTTAGCCAGGAAAGACCTAAATGAGAGAGCTAAAAAGAGCCAGGAGAGGACATGAGAAGTCATTGTCGTATAGGATCAAGAAAAACCCTAAGGCTTTCTATAGATATATCAGGAATAAAAGAACGTCTAGACTAAGATTAGGGCCAATCAAGCATTGTAGTGGGGAGTTGTGCGTGGAGTCAGAGGAGATAGGGAAAGCGCTAAATGAATACTTTCCATCAGTATTCTCACTAGAAAAAGATAATGTGGTTGAGAAGAATATTGAGATACAGGCTACCAGACTAGATGGGATTGAGGTGCATAAGAAGGAGGTGTTAGCAATTCTGGAAAGTGTAAAAATAGATAAGACCCCTGGGCCAGATGGGATTTATTCTAGGATTCTTTGGGAAGCCAGGGAGGAGATTGCTGAGCTTTTGGCTTTGATCTTTATGTCATCATTGTCTACAGAAATAATGCCAAAAGACTGGAGGATAGCAAATGTTGTTCCCTTGTTCAAGAGACAGCCCTGGAAATTATAGACCTGTGATCATTACGTCAGTTGTGGGTAAAGTGTTGGAAAGGGCTATAAGAGATAGGATTTGTAATCATCTAGAGTCGTGCCTCACAAACCTTATTAAGTTCTTTGAGAGGTGACCAAATAGGTGGATGAGGGTAAAGTGGTTGATGTAGTGTATATGGATTTCAATAAGGCGTTTGATAAAGACTATTTCAGAAAATACGGAGGCATGGGATTGAAGGTGATTTAGGGGTTTGGATCAGAAATTGGGTAGCTAAAAGAAGACAGGGTGGTGGTTGATGGGAAATATTCATCCTAAAGTTCAGTCACTAGTGAGGTACTACAAGGATCTGTTTTGGGTCCATTGTTATTTGTCATTTTTATAAATGGAGTAGGAGAAAGTGAGGACTGCAGATACTGGAGATCAGAGCTTAAAAATGTGTTGTGGAAAAGCGCAGCAAGTCAGGCAGCATCAAAGGAACAGGAGAATCGATGTTTCAGGCATAAGCCTTTCTTCAGGAATGAGGACAGTGTGTCCAGCAGGCTAAGATAAAAGGTAGGGAGGAGGGACTTGGGGGAGGGGTGTTGGGAATACAATAGGTGGAAGGAGATAAAGGTGAGAGTGATAGGTCAGAGAGGGGGTGGGGGCGGAGAGGTTGGGAAGAAGATTGCAGGTCAAGAAGGCAGTGCTGAGTCTGAGGGTTGGGGCTGAGAAAAGGTGGGGGGAGGGGAAATGAGAAAGCTGGAGAAATTATTAAAACTCACTGAGATCCTTGTAGAGGGAGGAGGAGAGCTTCTTCAAGGAAGGCATCCTTGCAAAAGGATTCGCAGTAGGTTAAAATCAACTAGGAGAAAGTGAGGACTGCAGATGCTGGAGATCAGAGCTTAAAAATGACCTAGGTGAGGATGCAGAAGGATGGGTTAGAAAATTTGCAGGTGACACTAAGGTCAGTGGAGTTGTGGATCGTGACAAAGGATGTTGTAGATTACAGAGATACATAGATAAGCTGCTGAAAGGTGACAAATGGAGTTTAATGCAGAATGAGGTGATTCACTTTGGAATGAGTAATAGGACTGCAGAGCACTAGGCTAATGGTAAAATTCTTGGTAGTATAGATGAACAGAGAGATCTCGGTTCCAGGTACATAGACCCTTGAAAGTTGCCACCCAGATTGATAGGGTTGTTAAGAAGGCACAGAGTAGCCTTTATTGGTAGAGGTTTTATGGTTTCAAAACCATAAGATCATGCAGCAGCTGTACAAAACTCTGGTGTGGCCACATTTGGAGTATTGTATTCAGTTCTGGTCACTGCACTATAGAAAGGATATGGAAGCTTTGGAAGGTTTCAGAGGAGATTTACTCGGATGTTGCCTGGTATGGAAAGAAGGTCTTACAAGAAAAGACTGAGGGACTTGTTTTTATTAGAGAGAGAAAGGTTGAGATATGACTTAATTGAGACATATAAGATAATCAGAGGGTTAGATAGGTTGGACAGTGAGACCCTTTTTCCTCTGATGATGATGACTAGCACGAGGGGACAAAGCTTTAAATTGAGGGGTGATAGATATAGGACAGATGTCAGAGATAGTTTCTTTACTCAGAGAGTAGAAGGGGTGTAGAATGAACTGCCTGCAACAGTAGTAGACTGGTCAACTTTAAGGGCATTTAAATGGTGGTTGGATAGGCATATGGACAAGAATGGAATGGTGTAGGTTAGATGGGCTTCAAATTAATTCCACAGGTTAATGCAACATCAAGGGCTGGAATGCCTGTACTCTGCTGTAAGGACTGTTAGCCACCTGTAAAATTCGGCCAAAAAATATTGTTTATTTTTTGATGTGATGTAATTTGGATACTGAAGGAAAGACTGTACCCATCTGTTAACCATCCCTAATTACCTTGGAACTGAGAGGCTTGCTTGGCCATTCTAAGAGTAGTTAATAGTCAACCATGTTAAATTGAGTTTGAAGTCACAGGGATGCCAGATTGCATAAGGATAGCAGATTTTCTTCCCTAATGGACATTAGTCAATGGTTTTGCAGTCATGATAGTTTCATGTCATTCTTGATTCTAGCTTTTAATACCAAATTTAATACTAGGCACTTGGGCTGGCAAATAGTCCAGTTCCAGGCATTCCTGTTTGTGCTGTGAATTCTACTCAGCTAAAGACTTCAACACTACCAATCATCAATATTACATAAGGTCTTGCTTTGTACATTGCTAAGTACAATAACTTTTTTTTATGTTGAGCTTTTACTGTAACAGAATATCCCAAGAGTCACTAGACTTGAAATGCTAGCTCTGCTTTCTGTCTATAGATGCTGCCAGATCTGCTAAGTTTCTCCAGCAATTTCTGTTTTTGTTTTAGACTTTCAACATCTGCAGTTCTTTATTTCATCTCTGCTGCAAATGTGTTGCTGGTCAAAGCACAGCAGGTTAGGCAGCATCTCAGGAATAGAGAATTCGACGTTTCGAGCATAAGCCCTTCATCAGGAATAAGAGAGAGAGAGCCAAGCAGGCTGAGATAAAAGGTAGGGAGGAGGGACTAGGGGGAGGGGCGATGGAGGTGGGATAGGTGGAAGGAGGTCAAGGTGAGGGTGATAGGCCGGAGTGGGGTGGGGGCGGAGAGGTCAGGAAGAGGATTGCAGGTTAGGAGGGCGGTGCTGAGTTGAGGGAACCGACTGAGACAAGGTGGGGGGAGGGGAAATGAGGAAGCTGGAGAAATCTGATCCACACCCCCCACCAACCCAACCTCCACCCCCGGCACCTTCCCCTGCAACCGCAGGAAATGTAAAACTTGCGCCCACACCTCCACACTCACTTCCCTCCAAGGCCCCAAGGGATCCTTCCATATCCGCCACAAGTTCACCTGTACCTCCACACACATCATCTATTGCATCCGCTGCACCCGATGTGGCCTCCTCTATATTGGTGAGACAGGCCGCTTACTTGCGGAACGCTTCAGAGAACACCTCTGGGCCGCCCGAACCAACCAACCCAATCACCCCGTGGCTCAACACTTTAACTCCCCCTCCCACTCCACCGAGGACATGCAGGTCCTTGGACTCCTCCACCGGCAGAACACAACTACACGACGGCTGGAGGAGGAGCGCCTCATCTTCCGCCTGGGAACCCTCCAACCACAAGGTATGAATTCAGATTTCTCCAGCTTCCTCATTTCCCCTCCCCCCACCTCGTCTCAGTCGGTTCCCTCAACTCAGCACCGCCCTCCTAACCTGCAATCCTCTTCCTGACCTCTCCGCCCCCACCCCACTCCGGCCTATCACCCTCACCTTGACCTCCTTCCACCTATCCCACCTCCATCGCCCCTCTCCCTAGTCCCTCCTCCCTACCTTTTATCTCAGCCTGCTTGGCTCTCTCTCTCTTATTCCTGATGAAGGGCTTATGCTCGAAACGTCGAATTCTCTATTCCTGAGATGCTGCCTAACCTGCTGTGCTTTGACCAGCAACACATTTGCAGCTGTGATCTCCAGCATCTGCAGACCTCATTTTTTACTCGAAGTTCTTTATTTCATCCCAAGGATCTTCACAGGAACATTATAGAACAAAGTATTTCACTTATTTGATCAAAAAGATAGATTTTAAGAAGTCTCTTAAAGAAGAATAAAGGCATAAAGGGAAGGAATGAAAGAATTTGGGGCTTTGGCAGCTGAAAGCATAGCCACCAATGAGAGATACTTAAGTGGACAGAATTGGATAAATGTAGATACTTGTAGGATTGTCAAGCTGGAGAACATAAGAGAATGGGACAAGAAAACCTTAGACAAATTTGAAGGCAAGAATGAGAATTCTAAAAATCAAGACTTGATCCTGAGCCATTGTAGGTCAGTGAGTAGCAGACTGGATAATTAACAGAACTTGGTGCAAGTGAGGGTACAGGAAGCAGAGTTTTGAATGACACATTTACATTGGATAGATTATGGGAGTCTTGCCCAGAAATGTGTTGATATAATCAACTAACAGAGGTAACAAAGGCATAAGCAAGATTTTGGCAATAGGTAGTAACAAATGAGAAAGAGTCAGGAAATGTTACAGAGATGGAAAAAGATTGTTTTTGTAATGACTCAGGAATTCAGTCAGAAGGTTATTTATGGATCAGATATTACATCAATGTTGCAAACAATTGGATTTAACTTTAATCACCTGCCAGGAAAAGAGATAAAGTTGACAACTAAACGACAGAATATGTGGAGAGATCCGAAAACAATACATTTTATCTACCAAATCTTTAATTAGAAGAAATTTCTGCTCATCCAGTATTGGATGTCAGACAAGCAGTAGACCAAACTCTCTCAAAATATAGCAAGAAGGTAGCCTAGACCCTAACTTTTCCTATTTTAAAGGTAAGTGCAATGTGCTGTGTTCCAGATGCAATTCAGTTGGTCAAAATACTGGACAATAAGCAAAACAATTTATTCAAACACTAACTGAAATACAGCAAAGGAAAGAACTTGGAATACCTTAACTCTGTTGGAAAACTTAACAGAATAATAGATACAGTAATTATTACTAATTTACTGTTCCAATAAAATAACATCCCATAAACCATTGGCAAAAAGGAAATTCAGAAAATAGATTGTTTCACATGCAGGTTCCTAATCCAGGAGGGAAGAACATCAAAATGAAAATAGCTCTGTATTTTGATGGTTCATTTTATTAAGGAGGGAGGCTTTAAGAGGCATATTTTGTCTTAGTTTCTTTTAGAGAACAATTGTGAGATAGATGACAAGCAGTCTATGAAAAGATAAACAACTTGTGAGGCTCTGAGGTATTCCAGACAGAGAGTGTAGAAGCCAAGACAGATTCACTGCCTTCCAACCCTGCTGAGACCCCAGCAACAACTGCTGAGAGCTAACTAAAAATCATGGATACTTGACCACACCCACTTAGGCTGCTTCTATTGTTCCAACTTTTAAAGAATACCCCAGGGCCTCACAAGTTGTTTATCTTTTCATAGACTGCTTGTCATCTATCTCACAATTGTTTTCTGAAAGAAACTAAGACAAAATATACCTCTTAAAGCCTCCCTCCTTAATAAAATGAACTATCAAAATACAGAGCTAGTTTCATTTTTAAAAAACCTTTCTTCTAACATTATTAGTACAAGTACATTACATTGACTCTAAACATGTAAACACTCACTTCTACAGTCTATTTCTGTCCAATTTTTAACCTGCCGCTGAACACCGCCTTCTTTCTTCATCAAAGTCATGACAATACGTCAGCAATTACATTCTCTCATGTTGCCATATGTATAATGTTCAAATTCAATGGCTGCAATAATAAGTTCTTCCTAAACAGTCTTAAATTTGCATGTTTAAATTTCTCCAAAAACTTTAGGTAGTTACAATCAATATATACAATTGTCTCAGACACATTACTGCTGATATAAATGTTGAAATGTTGTAACACCAACATCAAACTCAAGGTCTCCTTCTCAATCATGGAATATACCTGTTGATGCTTATGCAGTTTTCTAAAAAAATTCCCAATAAGCCTTTTGTCTTGCTGTCTTCTTGCAAGACTGGTCTCCCTCCTATCGGAAGGATGTTGTGAAACCTGAAAGGGTTCAGAAAAGACTTACAAGGATGTTGCCAGGATTGGAGGTTTCGAGCGACAGGGAGAGACTGAGGCTGGGGCTCTTTTCCCTGGAGCATCGGAGGCATTACCTTATAGAAGTTTGTAAAATCATGAGGGGCATGGATAGGGTAAATAGATAAGGTCTTTTCCCTGAGGTGGGGAAGTCCAGATCTAGCGGGCATAGGTTTAGGATGAGAGGGGAAAGACTTAAAAGGGACCTAAGGGGCAACCTTTTCACGCAGAGGTGGTGCGTGTATAGAGTGAGCTGCCCGAAGAAGTGGTGAAGGCTGGTACAATTACAACATTTAAAAGGCATCTGGATGGGTGTATGAACAGGAACAGTTTTAATGGGATATGGGCCAAGTACTAGCAAATGGGATGAGATTAATTTAGGATATCTGCTCTGCATGGGTGAGTTGGACCAAAGGGTCTGTTTCAGTGCTGTACATCTTTAAGACTCTAAGAGCACAGCAATGACACCAAGATCACTTGCATCAATAGCCACCTTCAACGGCTTTGCATAGTTAGTCATGTTTAACACTGGGGTAGTGGTTAACACAGCTTTCAGGCTTTCAAATGCATTCTGACAGTCCTCTGTCCACTGAAATCTTCAGCACCTCAGTAAGTCAGAAGCTGAAGCAACAACACTGTTAAGATTTGGTACTAACTTCCGAAACACTCAATCTCAGGGATCGTTGTACTGCCCTCTATGCTGTGGGTATGGGAAACTTCCGAATAACCTTTGTTTTCACATCCTGTGGGGTCATCTGTCCATGTCCAATGACATGGCCCAAGAAGATGACTTGGACTTTCGTGAATTCACTCTTAGGTTTATCACCAAATCCGCTTCCAAAAGTCAATTGAACAATTCCGATAGATGCTGCAAATATTCCTTTCGTATATGACTAAAAATCACTAGGTCATCAATATACACCACACAATTGGATAATCCAGAAATGATGTTATTGGTTAGTCTTTGAAATGTGTCTGGCGCATTTTTCATATCAAATGGCATGTCTTTAAACCTGTACAGTCCATTCGGTGTCATGAAAGCCAAAATTGTCTTCGTTCTTTCGGATAAAGGTACCTACCAGTATCCTCTGAGTAAGTCCAACTTAGAAATATAAGTTGCTTGTCCCATCTTTTTATTACAGTCTTCCAAATGTGGAATAAAATTAGACTTTGTAACTACACTGACTTTGTGATAGTTCACATATAATATTGATACCATCTGTTTTTGGCACCATTTCTATGGGTGAGCTCTAGTTGATGTAACTCACTTTGATTATATTATCTTTCAGCATACAATCAATCTCTTCTTGAATCTGTGCCGACTTTAGCGTGTTAAGTTTATAAGGATATTGCTTAATTGGAACAGTGTTTCTTATATTTATATCATATGTAATTAGATTAATATTCCCAGAGTATTTCTATTTATCTCCCCAGATGATCACGTGATTGTACAGGTAATTCTCTTATAAAGCATGTTTCAGCAGCACAATTTGGCTATAACATCACTGAAAAATTAGGGAACTGTATTTTCGAGAGCGCTTACCTCTGATCGCAATAGTGCTATTCTGCACGTGTCAGATTTTCCACATCATTCAGCCCATGCACCAGTGTGAGCTGCTATCAGAGCATGTGAGAGGCACAGTACTATACATTGAGCAGTTTCATCTCAAAAACTAAACTAATAAATGTTCATTGTGCTTCTTTGAGATAAGAATATTCTTGTATAATTCCTGTATAAGCCCAGGAATAATTCCTGCAGGGCTGCATTACTCTTATACATACCACTTGCCTTTCTAATTTGTTCTTACACCTGCATATCACACAATCTACTCCTAGGTTATGGATGTATCTTTGCTCACTGAACTGGAAGGTTCATTTCCACATGTTTCGTCACCCTACTAGGTAACATCTTCAATGGGCCTCTGGATGACTGCTTTCTATTTATCTGTTTGGGTTTCTTTGGGTTGGTGATGTCATTTCCTGTGGTGACATCATTTCCTGTTCTTTTGCTCAGTGGGTGGCAGATGAGGTCTAACTCAATGTGTTTGTTGATAGAATTCCGTTGGAAAGCCATGCTTCCAGGAATTCTCATGCATATCTCTGTTTGGCCTAGAATGGATGTGTTATCCCAGTTATCCTTCCTCCTTTGTATGTAAGGATACTAGTGAGAGAAGGTCATGTTGTTTTGTGGCTAGTTGATGTTCATGTATCCTGGTGGCATAAAATTCACTGAAGAGGATGAAAACAACAACAAACTGCCATTCCTAGATGTCACAGTAGAGTGAACAGCCAATGGGGAACTTCAAACCAGCGTCTACAGGAAAGCAACATATTTGGATCAAATATTGAACTACAGAAGCAATCGCCCCAACATCCTCAAATGAAGCTGCACCAGAACATTATTCCATCGAGCCACCACACACTGCAGCACAGAGGAACTATGCAGACCGGAGGAAAATCTCCTATACAGTATATTGCTTGAGACCCACTGTGAAGACCTCTGTACAGCTCATCTGTAACAGCTTGTTGCTGAGCAGAAGTGGTACCTGGAGATGAAAAAGATAAAGTCCGAGATGCAGCACCACAAGAGCTTTCTACTTCTCTTTTGTCTTCTATCCTGAGGAAAATTGAGAGGCAGTTGAAGCTCTTAGAGGACAACGATTACAATGTAGAACGCAGCAGGATATTAGTTTGTTCAAAAAGATACCTATGAGGAACTTCTTCAAGACAGAAGAAAAAGGGCAAGGCAGGAAAAACTGAGGTCTCATTTAAACCAACCCCCAAGAAACAGTCAGAACACAATAAACCACAGCCATCCACGTCTGCAACCACAATTGCACCTGAAAGTGGTGATGATCATAATGGTGATAACCCTCTGTCCCTGCATTAACAATATTTTTCAATGTAATGTGTCAATTTTACTTGTGTTTCAATAATAAATATGATTTTAACCTTCATTCAGGCTGTGCTATACTTTGTGTTAGGCTTTTGGGTGATTTTTGAGTGACTGTGAGTGGTACTTATTGCTGGTCCGTTCCAACCCCATTTTTCCCATAGGCCCCATTATTTCTATTAATCGATTTTCTATTAAGCAAGGTTTCAGTGGAATGCAACTACGATGTTATAGGAGGACTACCCATAATAACTCTTTCAAGTCATTTAGATTTTCATCTGGAAGGTAACTAAATAATTTATCCTAATGTTTGAGAACTTCCTCGTTATTCACTTTAATTTGAGTAATATCTAATTCAGAATCATCTGAATTTAGTACTTTGCTCTGTGTTGTAAACAGTAACACATTCTACTTTATATTTCCTTCACTATCAAAATACTTTTTTAGCATATTCATGTGGCATACATTGTGAGGTAATTTTCTATCTGGCATTCTTATCAAATAATTCACCTCACTCAATTTCCTTTCAATTTGATATGACCCACTTAACCTTGCTTTTAAAGGTTCACCTATCATTGGAAGTAATACTAACATTTGTCTTCATTAGCAAAATTTTGAATTTTTGCTTTTTTTGTCTGCTTCCTGTTTCATCACATGCAGTGCTATTTTTAAATGCTCTTTAACCAACTCACCTGCTGTATTTAATCTTGCCCTAAATTTTGAGACATAGTCCAAATACGTAATCTCTGAATACTGACTCATCAATTTCTCCTTAATTCATTTCAATGACCGTCTCACCTTATGCTCAAAAACTGACACAAATGGATTGAATTTGGTAGAATCATTTGGTGCATTCCTAATAGCAAAAAGTACAAATGGAATTCCTTTATCCCAATCCTCTGTATAGTCTTGACTGTAGGCCCTTAATGAGATCTTTAAACTTTGTTCAAATGCTCCCTGCAATTCTGGATAGTATGAAGTGGATTTGAATTGTTTTATTCCTAAGCTATCCATAACTTCCTTGAGTAATTTTGATGTAAAAGTTGACCCTTGATCTGTTTGAATGTTTGTGGGTAGTCTGTATCAAAAAAACAATTTGAGTAACTCGTCTACAATCCTTTTAATCCTGATATTGCATAATTGAATGGCCTCTGGAAATATAGTGGACCAATTATTATGATCAACAAATACTGATTTTCATTTTTTATCTTAGCTATGGGTTCTATGCAATCAAGATCCTTGGCAAAAGGTTCCTCAAATGCAGGAATTTGTATTAATGGTGCTGGATTTATCGCTGTCTAAGGTTTTCCAATTACCTTAAACATATGACACCTCAGTGTATAACAAAGCTGCCTCATGGTGCCAGGGAGCTGGGTTTGATTCCAGCCTTGGAGTTTGCTCATTCTCTCTGTGTCTGCGTAGGTTTCCTCTGGATGCTCCGGTATCCTCCCATAGCACAAAAATGTGCAGGTTAGGTGTATTGGCCATGCTAAATTGCTCGTAGTGTTCAGCAACATGTAGGTTAGGTGGATTAGTCAGGGGTAATAGTGTAGAGGAATGGGTTTGGGTGGGTTACTCTTCAGAGGATCAATGTGGATTTGTTGGACTAAAGGGCCTGTTTCCACGCTGTAGGGATTCTATAAATAAAAATAAAAATAAAATGGCATGTCCAGCAAAATTCAACCACATCTTTATGCAGTCCAAGCAAATAAAAATGTTTGGATTTTGGATTGAGTTTTCCTTACTTCCAAATGACCTCCTACTGGTAATTAATGTGCTACCCTCAACACCTCCTTTCTATAATCCACCTGTAATACAATTTGATGAACTTCTGCCCATTTCTCATCTGCATAAATGTGTAATGGTCTCAATTTCCTTGTCAAGATGTCAGTTTTAAGATAGTAACATTCTGGGATACACTCAGATTCTTCTGTGTATGCTTTTTAATACAATTTCTTTCATTTTTCATCTTCTGTTGTACTTCAGTTAATTTCTCTGAACTAAAAATATCCACTTTGTCCTCCACCTGTTCTTGTTTTCTCTCAACCATTTAGTCAAACATTGTCTCCGAGAATTGTACATCAACTTCTTTATCTTTATTCTTTGATTTCTCCTCCTGCTTCAACCTGTGGCTTTGTGACCTTATTACCTCAGTCAGGAAAAATCCCAGGATGTACTTTCTGTAATACCTCAGTTGACTGATTATCTCCTGGATTTTCAACCACAATAGTCATCACTCCTAACTGTGATCCAGTTATATCATTACCAAGGATAAATTGGATTCCTGGAACTGAGAATTTCTCTATTACTCCTCCTACCACTTTTCACTGGACTGTCCAACCTCACTTTATATAACGGAACATTGCTCACCATGAATTCTATATATTACCACCTTTTTTGGAAATACTCCTTCTGAAATATATATCTCCTTATCTCTCACCACCAAAGATTGACATGCTCCCGTATCTCTTAAAATTTTAATTTCTTTACCTGCTCCTCCTGGCATACATGTGTCAACATTATCCTTGCAAGTAAATTCTTTAAAGTGATCTGGCACTTACTTCACAACCAACCTTTGATCAGGTAGTATATTCTATTGCAGCTTTTTAGCTTCTATTGTGCTTTCCTTTCCCACTTCAACAAAACTCACTGGCTTATTCTGTTTCCCACATCTAGCTTCCCCGTGCTTTTGCTAAACCACCAACACTGCAACTTCATGTGGCCTACTTTATTGCAGTGAAAACACCTGAAAGTTTTAACTTTTCTTTCCCCCCTCAAGGGTTTTATTTTTACAGTGTGGTAAACTATCTTTAATATTTTCAATGAGATCTCCTTTTCCTTTCCCACCTGAGGATTTCTCTTTTCCCCAATTTCTATCCCTGACAGACTGAAATTGATGTCAGAAGCCAAACTTTAATTTATGAACCAACTCCAAATCATCAATCATTTCCATTGCTAATCTTGCAGTTTCTACTCTCTGTTCTTCCACTATTTCAGCAAGTGAATTTTTGAACTCCTCCAAAATAATCTCTAAGGACTTCATGTTTTATCTATTTTCAATACTGTTATTCACTTCTCAGAATTACTTTGTTTGATCCTTTCAAACTCAATGTGCATTTGAACAGGTTCCCTCTTTAGGTTCCTGAAACATTGTCTGTAGGCTTCTGGTACAAGCTGATATACAATATGGCTTTCTTCACCTCCTCATTACTTCCCAGATACCTTCTCTGATGGTGATGCAAATACCTCACGAGCTCCACCTACTGCATTTGTTTGGATCAACAATACCCGCATGGTCGCCGGTCATTTCATTTGTTTAGTCACTTATTCAAATGAAATGAAAAAGGCTTCTACATCTTTCTCGTCAATCTTAGGCAATACTTGGACATATTGAAACAAATTACTACTGGGCCTTTGGCTTTGCTCATCATCACTATCCTCCTCACTAAGCCTACCTTTTACCTTCACCTCTGACCTTTTAAGTTGATTTTCCTCTCTGATGGCCAACCTCTCTTTCTTTCTGCTTTTCTTCTCTCTCTCTCTCTCTCTCTCTCTCTCTCTTTCTTCTGCTAGGCCTTCCTCCCCATTTTCCCCTGCTTTTAATAGTGATTCAAACTGTTTCATTTCCTTTTCTGTTCCTGTTTGTTCTGCCACAGTTTTTCTTTCTTATTCTTTTGCTTCTAGTTAAAGGTACTTCATTTGCAATTGAATTTTAGCCATTTCTAAAGATTCTGATGGCTTTTCTGGCAATCATAAATGTTGAGCTACTGCTGCAATTACCTTCCCTTTTCACATGGACAAAGGCAACTTCAACTCCAGCTTGTTTGCTAGTTCAGAAATTTTTATCTTGTTCACTTCCTATAGAACTCCCAAAGTGACTTCTTCCACCCCTTGGAAACTCTTAGTGACTGAAAGAACCATTACTACACAAAGCATACCTTGTTTAAAACAACCTGAAACACCCAAAACAAAACACTAACACTTACCACTCGCTGCATTTGAGCCCACCTGGAATTAGAGATTTTGATCCCAACAAAACCCCTCAATATATAATAGGGTAGCCTAGACCCTAACTTTTTCGTATTTTAAAAGTAAATGTGAGGTGCTACATTCCAGATGAGATTTGATTGGTCAAACTACTGGATGTTAAGCAAAATACAATTTATTCAAACACTACAGTTAAAATACAATAAAAGAAAGAAGAACTTGGAATAACTTAGCTCAATTGGAAACCTTAATTAGTAATAGTTACTGTATTTATTATTCTGTTAACTGTTCCAATATAGCAACATCCCATAAACACACCCTTAGCAAAAAGGCAAATTCAGAAAGCAGATTGTCTCAGATGCTTTTTTCCAATTAGGAGGAAAGAACATAAAAAGACAATTCTGAGAGAGAGAATGTAGTAGCAGCCAGGAGAGATTCACTGCTTTCCAACCCTGCTGAGACCCCAGAGACAACTGTGGAAAGCTGACTAAAAATTATAGACATGTGAGAGCTTGCCCTCATCTACTCAGGCTGCTTGTATTGTTCCAACTTTTAAAAAGACCCCAAGGCCTCACGAGTTGTTTCTCTTCTCATAGACTGCTCAACACATGTCCTGCAATCTCTCTGTCCTAAAGAAACCAGGACAAAACACACCTCTTAAAGCCACAGCAACCTCACAAGTGTGATAATTGAGCACCAGTGGACGAGTCAATGAAGTAGCACTAGTATTGTCAGTGGACGTGAAGAGATGGTATGCTTTCTGATGGTGTCATCCAGGATCAACGTGTAGATCAGAAATAGAAGAAACATAAGGCATCTCTTTGGGAGCATCAGAGTATGAGTAAGAAAATAGGCCACATATCTGTGTCTTGTTTGTTGTAATCTGCAAGCTGAAGATTAAATTTACACATTGATGAAGATTCTAATAGTTACTGCATCTATGAATATCTTCATCTGAAGTACTACTAGACTTTTGGAAATTTCTTCAGTATACCAGAATATTGCCAAGCTCAATCCAAAAGCCATGGTGGTCATGTACTGGCTTTGGATAGGATGGTCTGGTTCAAATTAGTTGGAAGCTGGCTATGGTTTTGCTGTTTCCTGCCTTTTCTGAGGTAAGTTGAATTTAAAGCTAGGCTATGGAGGTCAGCATACTCAAAGGAAGAAGCCAGGTATTACTTAACTTGACTAGCTTTTCATTTCTTCTGATCAGTGACAACTGAAACACAAAGCAGAAAAATGCATTTTATTGAATATATGGATTAACCATCACACAAATGTGTACCTTCTGGGTGAAATGGAATTTACTAAGGGACATATTAGATGAGGCCAGAGGATTTTTTTGATTATGGGGAGATTTGGTGGGAGAATGTTTTAACATGAGTGTATGCAGAGGTTTGTGTGTAAGCAGTAAAGTCATGGATATATTCTTGTGGGTCATTACTTTTACTGCTCCTGCATTCTATGATTGGATTAGTAGCGAGGCTGTGAGGGAGAAAATCTGTGATTAGAGGAGCTGGAGCAGTTATTCTTGATAATCTTTTTTGCATTTGGACATCCTCCGGAAGTCAAGTGCAGAAAAGATGATTGGTTAAATGGCTGGAAATATAATAGCAAGGTCAGGAGCATGCCATACTAGAAATGTCATCAAGGGCAACAGCCAGCAAAGAGAAGATACATCCTGCATTTTCAAGTTTTTGTACTGCTGACATGTTAGTGAAGTTCATGAGATTTTGAATTAATTGAATGGATTGCATTTTGAAAGTAGCTTATCATGCCTCACAAATATTTTAGCAGTTCACTAACATATTTCTATCATATCATGTAGCTTTTGTTATAATGGAGTGAATTTTTGTTTTATTTTCTATGAGTGGCATGGTTTCTTGGTGGTTAAAACTACCATCTCATGGGGCAAAGGAACTGGGTTTGATTTCAGCCTTGGGTCATTGTGTGGAGTTTGCATGTTCTCCCTCTGTCTGCGTAACTTTCCTCCAGGTGCTCTGGTTTCCTTCCACGGTCCAAAGCTTTGCAGGTTAGGTAGACTGGCCTGGCTAAATTGCCCAGAGTGTGTAGGCTAGGTGGATTAGACATGGGAGATGCAGTGTTATCAGTATCAGGTTGTGCCTCTGCAACTGAAGTATTCTAATCTTGGAACATACGGAACATAAAGACAGTTTAGAGGAGAACGTTGCTGTCCAAGGGATTAGCTGTGAGGCAGCAAGGGCTCAAGATAACTTTAGAAGGAACTATGGGGGGAAAATGCGATTCATAACAAGGTACTACAAGTAAACCTGAAAAATATTGCCCATTAGATCAAAATTTGAGAATCCAGTTCAGATAACAAAGTTGATTTGCAGCAGGATTTGGTTGTAATAAAGATTGAGATTGCTGGAGTAAGGTAAGGAGTAGCTAGTATCTGTAATGAAAAGAAAGCAGAGCTTTTATTCCAGAAGGAGTTAATCAATGGACTAAAACATTATAACCTAATAAAACAAATCCAACCAGATCACCTCACTCTTTGTTCCTTGTATTGGAATCAAGGCCTCAGTACTCCATCTCATTTAATTCCTTGATTCTTAATATCACACAACAATGGAACAATTTATCTTGATCTGTTCAACTGACCTTTCTCTTATTTCTTGAGTGATTCATGAATGTACTGAAAAGAATAAAGTGTAATTAGTAACAATTTATCTTGTTCCTCTTATAAGCTGCCAGCCTTTGAAACTGGAGGTTAATGCCATCTCATGACCTCTTCTTGAGTTACCTTTGCTTCTCTATTCCTCTTTTTCAAGCTTGTTGAATTACAGACGAGAACTCAACATATATATTTCAGAAATTTTTAAAAATCTGGCATGGTTATACTGGTACTGGATCAATACTAATGCCCTTGTATCATTCAAAAGTATGAAAATTATTCTGGTCTTTCAGATGGTGGCAACAGAACGTTACGAACTACCACCATGGAATCAAGCATTTTAAAGAAAACAGATGGTAAGTGGAAATAATTGGACTAATAAAAATTCTTGAACGATGTCAAATTCTCCTATATCTGCGATTAGGGGTCTTTGTGGTATGCAACAAGAATAAATTTCTTCAATATCTCAGTAGGGGGTAAGTGCAATATCAAGTGTGGATCCTAATTTCTTGAACAAGGAGGATCCTGGATTTGACCTCCATGTTCAACAAAGGCAATTGGTGTAACACTATAGTTAACCTCAGAGTCTTGGTTGGGACAATGAAAAAAAGCCAAAGATGGGGCTCTGTTAAAAGGTCTTTGTGTGTTTGAAAATGATAAGTGAAGGCATGATCAGGCTTGGCTATGATGTACTGTGCAACTGAATAGTTTGATAAACCTTTGACTGTCTACGGTGACATATTAAGAATAGTCACTTTGGATGACAGCATGGACACATGGAAAAATAACTTAAGTAAGTCAGCAACATAACAAAGAAGGAGATGATAGAAGTTCATAGCAATAGAATAAAAAGGAAATCCATAAACTTTGTTCTGTTCAACTGACCTTTCTGTTATTTCTTGAGTGACTCGTGAATGCTTTGAAAACAACAGAGACTGTCATAAGTAACAATGATTTCAGACTTTTATAGCATTGGCAATAAATACATGTATGTTTCAGTGCAATCAGTATAACAACAGCAACTTACATGTCACCCTGAACATAAGTTCACAATGTGTTTCACAGGAGCTTTTTAAAAATATAGCATCAAGCCATATAGTGAGATATCAGGTCAGATGGCAAAAACTTGGTCAAAGAGGGAGGTATCTTAAATGTGAAAAGCAAGGTAAAGAGGTGAAGTATAGGGAGGGTATTCCTGTGCATAGCACTGAGGCAACGAAAAGCACAACAGCCATTAATGGAGTAATTAAAATAGGGGAAGCTGCAGGAGCCAGAAGTAGATGAATGTAGATATCTCTGAGGGAGGCACAAGGCCATGGAAGGATTTGAAAGCAAAGATGAGAATTTTAAAATCAACACTGTGCCTGAATGTGTACCAAAAATAGATCAGGAAATGCAAAGTCTTATATGTACTGGATTTGGTGAGAGTTAAGATCTGAGTGATAGTCCTTTGAATGATCGCAAGTTTATAAAGAGTAGAATGTGGGACACCAGCAAGGAATCAAATCTGGAGGTAACAGATTAGCTAAAACAAGGCAAGTTGAGCACTGTTACATAAGTGGAAATAGATGGCCTTACTAGATGGAAGCTTATTCTGGAGCCAAATATGACACTAAAGTTGTGAATATACTGTAATGGATAAATATAACCTCAGTTTACAGAATGAGGGATGGAATCATTAGCTAAGCAACAGAATTTGAAAGGAACCAAATCTGTCCCATTTTATCTTTCAAGGTAAGTGCTTAAAGATATAATTAAGTGGTGAGGCTTCATTAATGGGAAAAGTATTGTCACACCTCAGTCATAATGTCTATGAAATGATCCACTGTAGGTTTACGGAAGGAAAGGATCTTGTTCCCAAGTGAACAGACATTCTGGAAGGAGCTCCTTGGAGGGATAATGGGAGATGAATTGTTACCAGACTCCACAGAGTTAAACAGTTGGATGGGTTATTTGGGCAGGAAGGAAATTGGCAAGATTATCCCCAAATGAGTGCATTGAGCAGGAAAATCAACTGAAGAGTGTGATGAGGTAATGGAAGGAGCTAATTAGTTCTGGTTGTCTGTTGTCATTCTAATCTATTAACCTTGCCTCTATATTAACAATCATGTAACTTAGGTTAGCCTAATATCTCTTAGAGATGTCAGTATCTCTTGTCAAGTGTAATATCGTTATCCTGTCTTAAACTAATGTATTCTGATATCTTAATGTGCAATAAACTACTCCTTGTTACTCAAATATGTCCTAAAAACTTATTAGTAGTTAATCCTTCACCACTTATAGTAGTGAGCCCTGTAGACGAGTTTTACAAGAATGGTTGATGGCAACATTTCTATCCAAAGAAGCAGAACTGGCTATCAACTGTAGATATCATTTACAATACCAACTATTACCAGCTCATGGTTGGAGTAGAGTCTTGCTACCAATCCTTCTTTCCATACAGCACTGAGGGTCATATATGATTAACATCAATCAAAGGTGAACTGCTAATAAGACTTAACAAGAAAAGACATTTGTCTTAACAACAAGATCTAGTTTATTGCACAATAGCGATAGATGCAAGTTACATGGGCTAATTAGAAATTATTACTAAGACTATCAGGAGCCAGTGATGGCACATTTGACCCCATTGGGATCTCAACCTAGATTCCTATTTCTGTCCCTAAAACTGACACCATTAGACTGAGTGAAACTTAATGCAGCCTTAGATATTAATCCTTTCTTATACATCTGCTCACAAACTATTTTACCAATAGTTAATAGCTATACATTCAATTATAAAGCTACATTTTATCTACCACTCCCCCATCAATGCCCAAGACTGTTTACTTAATAAATTCAGGCAGTAAAGAGGTAACACAATTCTTCCAGAATATGGTCTCTTTGAACTTGGAAGATTTGTTTATCTTTGGCTTAAGGATTGTTGACCTTGATTCTGATCATAGAGTCCCTACAGTGTGGAAGCAGGCATTTGGCCCATTGAGTTCACACCAACCTTCCGAAGAGCACCCCACCCTACCCTATCCCTTTAATGCTGTATTTTGCATGGCTAATACAACTAGCCTGCACACCTATGAACACTATTGGCAATTTAGCATGGCCAATCCACCTAACCTGTGGGAAAAAACTGGAGCACCCAGAGGAAATCCACGCAGACATGGGGAGAATGTGCAGACTGCACACAGACAGTCAACCAAGTTTGAAATCAAATCTAGGTTGCTGGGACTGTGAGGCAGCAATGCTAACCACTATGCCACTACGCCGCCCAATCATGACATCAATTAACCTGTGAATAATTTCTCTATTGGAGGATCTTTTATCGCTTGGATGTCCTTCGCTGAGGATTTAATTCCTGCTCAGCCCAGTAGAGGTCCGGTTCTTTATCTGGAGGACTCTAAATTTCCTGAATTCTCTTTGTAGCTTATACATAATATAATCAGGAAGCTGCTACATGGAAACAAGGACTATCTTCTTTGAAACTTGTTTGTTACTTTTGCATTCCTTTAAACATGAGAATTATGCTACCCGAAGCATGTTGTTTCGTCCATGTAAGCTGTAATTTCTGTTTCCTTGTCCATGGTATTTGTCTGATAATACACTGACAAGATCCTCTGTTTAAGGTGTAAATTCATGAGATATTCATAAACAATAAAAGGTTTCTTGATTAGTAAGGTGATCTAGGGTTATGAAAGAAGGCAGGAGAATTAAGTTGAGAAACGTCAGCAATGGTCTGATGGTGGTACAGACTCAAGCCAAATGGCCTAATTCTGCTCCTATAGCTTATAGTCTTTATCAAACTCTAATTGTTCAACTATCAATTTCCATTAGGAATGCCTCTGAAAACTTTTCTAATGTGTTAACATATTAATTTTATTATTAATCAGCATTTGATGTCATGTTGCTGTGAAGTTCCAGTAGTGATCTTTAGATTTACAGATCTAGAATTCATTTGTTATAGCATTATCATGATACTGCTTATGCCTGTGCGTCATTTTTGTTCTGTTGCACTGACAATGACTCTGAGTATCCTGAAGAAGAGCTTATGTCTGAAACATCGATTCTCCTGCTCCTCGGATGCTGCCTGGCCTGCTGTGTTTTTCCAGTACCACATTTTTCAACTCTTGTCACATGTCTGGACAGTGTTTATAACTGGATAGATTCTGTTGCTCTTCTGTGATAAGATTGGCCATCTCCTCTTAGGATATATGTGCTTCCAGCACAATTCGATAGCTTTCTCCAAAGTCAAATCTTTTTGGACTGTAATAATCTGTCTCATTAATAGTTCAAATAATAATTCTATCTGTTATGAATTCAAATTTTAAAACTCCATATTAATTTTTAAACTAATAGGTAGAGGTCATTACTTCAGAAATTATCTTCAGATTCTCCTTGATGCTGAATATTTGTGTTCAGTTTTGCGCTTTCAAGAATTTTGTTTGTTTTTTTTTAAGAAAGTAGTTACCAAAGTCTTGGAGAGCCTCTTCAAATGTATGCACTTTCTTTTATATTTTGATGATTATAATATAAGCTATAGTTCCTATTGAATACAATATAGAATCACATGTTCAGATTAAGAATTGTTATGAATCCGAGTGTCGGAGAAGTATGGCTGTCATTTCTGAGACTTTTTAAAATATAAGGTAGAGTGACTAGTGTGTTGGGTCATGGTACATCCTTGTTGTGTTGTTTATCTGTCAGCCATCTACAGATGAAGTTGCAGGGATATCTATTCTTGGTAAAGACTTTGTAGAGGTGTTTTTCTCCCTCTCTTCGTAGATTGAGAGTTGTGCAGTGTGTTATAGACCTTTTGAACAGGGTCCCAATGCAGCTTACATGTATTTGGGTGTTGCTGTTACAATGCAAGATCTGGTCTGTGTGTGTCCTTACACTTTTATTGTGCATTTCTTGTTCTGTGTTCTTTCTACCATCACATCTAAGAATTAACAGTTGTTAATTTCCTCCTCCCTTGTAAATTTGATCTCTGTGAACATGATGTTGATAATCCAGTGTGTGCACTCAATCTCTGTTCTTTTAATTATGTCCACATGTCTAATCTAAAGTTTGGGTCAGATTTATGGGAGGACTGCTTGTTCTCGTCTTTGAACACTTCTACAAAGTCTTTGTCAAGAACTGATATCCCTGCAATGTCATCTGCAGATGCCTGGCAGACAAACAATGTGACAAGGTCATGCCATGACCTAGCACAATAAATACTTTATTTTAAATAAAACACATCTCAGAACTGACAGCCAGACCTCTCCAACCATTCGGATTCATGACAGCACATAAACCGACAGCCATGCTCAAACAACAACTCACCAGAACAAAAGACCCAATACCATCATAGAGGACAAACATGGTGCACAAGATTTCATGCAGGGATTGCATGAAACACTCTATTGGGAAAAAAAAGGCAGGCACTAGCGATCCACATTCATGAACATCAACTAACCACTAAACACCACAACCAGCTGTCCCTAGTTCCTATATACACAGCTGACAAGGACCACAAATTCGACTGGGACAACACAATAATAATAGGGCAAGCCAAACAGAAGGCAGCCAGAGCATTTCTAGAAGCCCGGCACTCATCCACAGACTCCATCAATAAACACATAGACCTAGACCCAATATACCAACCACTGCAATGAACAACCAGAAGCAGCAGGAATGAAACAAAATAAATTCCAACCAACCAGTACAGCAGCACTTCACAGGAGGCTCTGCAGCACTGAGGACCCTTAGAAAGGAAGCAAACCAACTTCCCAGCTCAGCGAACATACCCACAACAACAGCAACTGGCACCTGAGCTGCAAGTCTTTACATAGATGTTGACTATTGTGTTCTGTTTGGCTTTTCTCTGAAATTAAATCAACTCAGTAGAATTATTTCTCTGCCTTTACTTCTTAACACAAGTGTTATAAAGGTTGGCCACCCCATGCAAGAAACCAAAACACCCAAAGAGGAATACCTCACCCGCTAATCTGTGAAAAGAACGTGAAAAGTGCTGCAATCTGCTTTTCTGCAACTTCTCGTGGTTAAATAAAATAAATCCCTGACACTCACTTCAAAATCAACAAGTAACAATGTATTTATCAGAGCCTGAGGGGTGACCTTATAGAGGTTTACAAAATTATGAGGGGTATGGTTGGGTAAATAGACAAGGTCATTTCCTTGGGGTGGGGGAGTCCAGAACTAGGGGGCATAGGTTTAAGATGTGAGATGAATGATCTAAAAGGGACCTAAGGGGCAACTTCTTCATGCAGAGAGGTAGAGCGTGTATGGGATGAGCTGCCAGAGGAAGTGGTGGAGGCTGGTACAATTACAACATTTGAAAAGCATCTGATGGGTATATGAATAGGAAGGGTTTAGACGGATGTGTGCCAACTGCTGACAAACGAGACTAGATTGGTTTCGGATATCAGGTTGGCATGGACGAATTGAACTGAAGGGTCTGTTTCTGTGCTGTACAGCTCTATGACTCTAACAGTGAACAAATTAACTAAACTTAACAAACCAAAAAACGTCCCTTATATCTACTAACTATTCCCAAATAAAACAAAATTCTAATGGTATGCTGTTCAAATAAATACAAATCCCATTCATATAATTAGAAAAAAGAATCTGGTCTGTCAAAATTACAGCCAGGTTATGTATTTTCCAAAATGTTTTCCATTATTTCTTCTGTCAGGAATGCTTCTCCATCGATTCTTCTGTCAGGAACGCCTTCTCTGTTGTTTCTTCTGTTATTATTTAGATGGTGCTTTCTCTAAGACATAGATGACTGTGAGAGCCAATTAATCTCTCTCGAGAGCTGAGGGCTGTTAACTCTGGCAGATGATAGTTCACACCCTCTTTTATACCTGTGATGACATATCAATATTTTGTACAACAGATTTGGACCTATATTGTCAAAACCATCAGATTTAAATTTAATAGGTTTTTAGTATCTACGTGCCAGGTTCAAATTGATTGGCTAAATTCAATAACTTTTTGTCTTGGTAAAAACTGCTGCTTGGTCTGCTAGCTGTACAGCCTTTTCATATAAATGATTCAGTTTGAGCTCTCAGAGTATTTGCAAACTCAAACTGCTGCTTACAGACATTCATTTTAAATTTCTAAGCCCATAAATAGCACTATCATTTAAAAGAACTATGCAATACTTCCCCCCTAGCATTTTACAATTTTACAAACACAAAATTCTAACTTTCTGCCTCCCAATCTACAACTACTTACCCAACTTCACAATACAAGTCTTTATTCTTCTTGTCCCTATTGCTGTTTTAAATCTGTAGTACCTCAATGCTGTTAGTAATTTGCTGTCTTTTATTAAATCCATGCTTCTCAATTCTCTGCCTGCAAGATTTGGTTATTTTGCACAATGGCAATGCTGTCTTTTTGTCTTTGTTTTGCAAGCTTTTAATCTCTGCATTATACCTATACTTATTTCTTTTTTTAAAAAAAACTTCCAATTCTGTATTGTGACATGCTTTCTTCTAAAGCTTTAAAATCTGTTAAATCGTACAACTATGCTGCCAATTTGGGAGGGGTGGGGTTTGCAAATCTCTTCTGTGAGAAAAATGATGGTTTACCACCTCCTGTGGGTAAACTGAAGGTTTTTCACCATCTGTAGCCAAGATGGAGACTTCCCAATTTTCTACAGGAAAACCAAATGCTTTTGTACGCTTCCCAGCCTAACATCAATGCAGATTCTTTTTTCAAACTTTTCAGAAATGTTTTTGTGTCTGTGCCTTAATAAACCCACAGTTTAAAGTATATATCTCCCAATTTTATCACAGTCTTAAAATTCTTTGAAGTATCTTCATCTGCCAGAGCCTGTCTTCTAAATCTTCTAAATTGCCTTTGGTCCTCGTAAACCTGCTTTGCCACATTTTTAATGCTGTAGCCTTGGAATTACTTCATCTAATGGCTCTAGACTTTACTTCTGAATCTGTGTCTTGTGTCCACTTACACTGGCAGTGACATTGCTGTAAACAGTGAATGTTCCTTTTTAACTTTTCACTTTCTCATTTGTGCAATTAATTTAAATATTTTTTCCTTGTCCATGGGGATTTTTAATTTCAATTTCTGAGCTTTAAATGGTCACTTCCCAGCTGAACCTCAATTTGGTACTGGCCCTATAGGTTTTTCTCCTCTGAGAACGTTTAACACTGAAGTGTGACTACATTTTCGACTCTCCTAATGGCCAGCACAGGTTTTCCTGCACTTCCTTTCAGCTCTGAGGTGAATGTTAAATAGACTTTGTTAGACATAATTACTTATGGAGCCAGAAATAACACATCTGACCCCACTGGAATCTCAAAGTCACATTCCTGATTTTCCATTCAAGTCTGCATGACATCATCAGTTTGGGTGGAGCTTAATTCTGTCTCCAATTTTAATTATTTCTGAAATATTACCTTATACAATCAAAGCATTGGAAATATCACACAGTTTGTGGAATCAATTGCATGCAGCCAGTGATGCAGTAAAGTCTGGAACAAAGGATTGGTCGAAAGATCACTAGCAAGTCAAACTGGCATATGAGTGAAGGTGGAATTCACATGAAGCTATGAGCTGATGTGAGCATTAATTTGGAAACATGATTCAAAGATCAGAACTGATTTGGAAAGAGACCCCAACCCTAGATGTCAATGATTTGGTTTAAGGTCCAGCAATGTAATGTAATCAGCTTGAGAAGTGTCTTCACTATGTTGTTACACGGGATCAAATGTACAGGCTGATCTTTTGAAGTTAAAACCTGTGAATTAGGTAGTTTCGATTTTGTATTGATTGATTAGGAGCATTGATACTGTGATTTTCCACACCTCAAATTCCATATTTCATCAGATTGAGAGGGAAGTGGCAAAAAGGGAAAAGTATCAGTCCAGGTATTCAGCATGTTGTCATGTACCTTGTAGCAAGTGGTTAGACAGTAACAGGAAAAAATACTTTAAGGATAATGTTGTGCTTTTGTTTAAGAAGGGATTTAAGGAGAAGCCTAACAACTATAAACTTGTGAATCTGACTTCAGTGTGAGTAAGTTGCTGGAAGTGGTTTTAAAAGATAGGAGATGTAAGGAATGATTAGAGATAGTCAGCATGGCTCTGTGCAAGCAAAGTTGTATCTCACAAACTTGATTGAGTTTTTTGAAGAAGTATCCAAGGAGATTGATGACGGCAGAGTGGTAGATATTGTTTATTTGGATTTCAGTAAAACTTTTGGCAGGGTTCTGCATGATGTGAAGGTGCTGGTGTTGGACTGGATGAACAAAGTACAGGGTTCTGCATAGTAGACTAATTAATAAAGTTAGATCACAGGGGATTCAAGGTGAGCTTGCCAGTTTGATACAAAATTGGCAGAACACAGGACACAGAGTGATGGTGGAGGGTTGTTTGTCAGTCTGGAGGCTTGTTACCAGCAGTGTTCTATGGAGGATTGGTGCTGGGTCCACTTTTGTTTGTCATTTATATAAATGATTTAGACGAGAATATAGAAGGCATGGTTAGTAAGTTTGTGGATGACACCAAGATTAGTGGTATAGTGGACAGTTAAGAAGGTTATCTAAGATTACAAACAGATCTTGATCAGTCGGGTAAATGGGGAGGGGCAGATGGAGTTTAATTTGGATAAATGTGAGGTATTGCATTTTGATAAAGCAAACAAGGGCAGGACTTATACAGTTATAAGTAGGACCTTGGGTAGTGTTGTAGAAAAAAGAGACCTAGGAGTTCAAGTACATAATTCTTCGAAATTTGCATCACATGGACAGGGTGGTTAAGAAGGCATTTAGCATGCTTGCCTTCATTGCTCAGTTGAGTATAGGAGTTGGGGCATCATGCTTAGGTTATACAGGCTGTTGGTGAGGCCTCTTCTGGAGTACTGTATCCAGTTCTGGTTACCTTTTATAGAAAGGTTATCATTAAGCTGGAGAGGGTTCAGAAGAGATGTGTGGGAATGGAGGGTTTGAGTTATAAGAAGAGGCTGGACAGGCTGGAACATAGGCGGTTTCAGGGTGATCTTATAGAGGTTTACAAAATCATGAAGGGTATAGATAAAATGAATGGCAGGTGTCTTTTCCCTAGAGTTGGGGTGGGGGGGGGGGGGTTGGTGGGGAGCTATTTCAAAACTAGGAGACAGTTTTTAAGATGAGAGCAGGAAGATATAAAAAAGGCATGGAGGCAGGTTGTTTTTTACACAGAGAATGGGTTGAGTGTGTAATGAACTTCCAGAAGAAGTGGTGGATGTGGGTACAGATGCATCATTTAAATGAATTTGGATAAGTATATGATTAAGAAAGGTTTGGAGGGTTATGGGCCAAGCACAGGCAGGAGAGACTAATTTAGTTTGGGTTATGGTTGGCGGGAGCTGGTGCACCGAAGGGTTTGCCATGGATAGTCATACTAACTATCTCTAATCATTCCTTACATCTCCAGATCCTATCTTTCAGAATTACCTCCAGCAACTTACTCACACCGAAGTCAGATTCACAAGTTTATAGTTGCCAGGCTTCTCCTTAAATCCCTTCTTAAACAAAAGCACAACATTATCCTTAAAGTATTTTTTCCTATTACTATCTAACTAGTTGCCACAAGGTACATGACAGCACGCTGAGTACCTGGACTGACATTTTTTCCTTTTTGCCAGTTCCCTTTCTATCTGATGAAATATGGAATTTGTATGACTCTACGAAATATTAGTCATGAGTATTAATAAGACATGTTTAATTTCATTTCCTGACTCAGATAGTAACAACAAATTGCATGCACATATTCTCTTTAACTTAAAAATAGCATTCTAAGGTACATTTCATAAGAGTTTTATCCCAGAAAATTTTATATCTTTGATTGTTTCTGTCTTAGCAGGTGGAGCTACTGTTGTCCAGACCAAGTCCTCCTTTACTTCCAGCAGCACATCATCCAAAAAGATCGGCAGGTAAGAATGACTTTTTAAAATTCAGAGTATAACTGTAAATAAATAAACATTAAAACAGTGAATAAATCTCCTAACTCTCAGACACTGCTTCCAATCTCCCCCAAGGCTCATGTCTGTACCACTGAACATCAAACTGTTATTTCCAGGACTGTCACTGATCTCATCTTCTCTGGCGATCTCTGTAGTTTTTCATATCATAGTCCCTCAACCTTATGCAGCCTGCTTCTACGTCTTTTCCAAAATCCACCAACAGAACTGCCCTATTTCTGTTCCTGCCTCACTGAATTTATTTGTTCCTATTTTGACTTTACTTTTCTCACCATCTTTGTTCTGTCCCTTCCCACTTGCATCACGATTCTGCTGATGCTTTGCAATGGTTCCAGAATTTCCAGTTGTTGCCTCCTGTTCACCAGAGATGTATCATCTCTTTGCATGTCCATCCTCCCTCAGTCTGAAGGCCCTCTGCTTCTTCCCTGAGAAGAAAGCCTAAAGACTCCTCATTTACCACCACCAATCTCTTTTGCATGCTGAACTCATTCTCACTTTGAACAACCTTTTTTCAAAATGGGCGGCACGGTGGCACAGTGGTTAGCACTGCTGCCTCACAGCGCCAGGGACCTGGGTTCAATTCCCGCCTCAGGCGACTGACTGTGTGGAGTTTGCACGTTCTCCCCGTGTCTGCGTGGGTTTCCTCCGGGTGCTCCGGTTTCCTCCCACAGTCCAAAGATGTGCGGGTCAGGTGAATTGGCCATGCTAAATTGCCTGTAGTGTTAGGTAAGGGGTAAATGTAGGGGTATGGGTGGGTTGCGCTTCGGCGGGTCGGTGTGGACTTGTGGGCGGCACGGTGGCACAGTGGTTAGCACTGCTGCCTCACAGCGCCTGGAGACCCGGGTTCAATTCCCGACTCAGGCGACTGACTGTGTGGAGTTTGCACATTCTCCCCGTGTCTGCGTGGGTTTCCTCCGGGTGCTCCGGTTTCCTCCCACAATCCAAAGATGTGCGGGTCGGGTGAATTGGCCATTCTAAATTGCCCATAGTGGTAAGGGATAAGGGATAATGTAGGGGTATGGGTGGGTTGCGCTTCGGCGGGTCGGTGTGGACTTGTTGGGCCGAAGGGCCTGTTTCCACACTGTAAGTAATCTAATCTAATCTAATCTAATCTAATCTAAACTCAACTCACTTTCTTTAAGCTAAACGTGTAACAGTGGGTACCAGCAAGGGTCCCATTTGTGCCTGTCTCTTTTTGTGGTATCTGGAACATTCCTTATTCTAGTCCTACTCACCCTCTCACCCACAACTTTCTCTACTACTTTGATGATGTCATCTGTGCTGCTTCCTGCTCTCTTCTGGAATTAGAAAAGTTAATCAACTTTGCTTCCAATTTCCTTGCTTCTCTTCTATTCACCTGCACCAAGTATTTTGTGTTGGTGTTTACTGTAGAGAAGAACATTGAAGATACAGAATGTGGGGAAATAGATGGTGACATTTTGAAAAATGTCCTTATTACAGAGGAGAAGACTGGCAGATGGAATTAAAATTTAGATAAATGTGAGGTCCTGCATTTTTTTGGAATCAGAGCAGGACTTATACACTTAATGATAAGGTCCTAGGGAGTGTTGCTGAACAAAGACACTCTGGAGTGTAGATTCATGGTTCCTTTGAAAGTGGAGTCTCAGGTGTATAGGATAGTGAAGAAAGCATTTGGTATGTTTCCCTTTGTTGGTTAGAGCATTGAGTATAGGAGTTGGGAGGTCATGTTGCAGATGTACAGGACTTTGGTTAGACCACTTTTGGAATATTGTGTGCAATTGTGGTCTCCCTCTGAGATGTTGTGAAACTTGACAGGACTCAGAAAAGATTTACAAGGATGTTGCCAGGGTTGGAGGGTTTGAGCGACAGGGAGAGGCTGAATAGGATGCGGTTGTTTTCCCTGGAGCATTGGAAGCTGAGGGGTAACCTTATAGAGGTTTATAAAGTGATGAGGGGCATGAATAGGCTTAATAGACAAGGTCTTTTCCCTCGGGTGGGGGAATCCAGAACTAGAGGGAATAGGTTTCGGGTAAAGGGAAACATTTAAAAGGGACCTAAGGGGCAACGTTTTCACGCAGAGAGTGGTGCCTCTATGGAATGGGCTGCCAGAGGAACTTGTGGAGGTTGGTACAATTACAACATTTAAAATGCACCTGGATGGGTATTTGAATAGGAAGGGCTTCGAGATAAGTGGGCCAAGTGCTGGCAAATGGGACTAGATTATTTTAGGATATCTGGTCAGCATGAACCGAAGGGTCTGTTTCCATGCTGTACGTCTCTATGACTCTATGACTGTATAGTCTATCTCTGACATGACCTTTCTCTTCCTTGACTCCACAGTTTCCATTTCTGGGGATGTGCACCAACTTTCACCAACTCCTAGGGTTACCATTGACTACATTGTCTTACGCACTGTTTTGCAAAAGTCTTTATCCATTCTCCCAGTTTTTCTGTTTGCATTACATCTATTCCGATGATGCCACCTTCCACCAGGCCTCAGATAAGACCGTATTTTTTTCTCAACTAAGGATTGCTACCATTGTGGTTGATAAGTTGCTCAACTGAGTCCATCCCATCTCCCTCACTCCTTCTCTTCCATCCCAGAATAACAATAGGATTCCACTTGTCCTAACTTACCAGCCCCACCAGACTCTCATTCAAATGATCATCCTTTGCACATCTTCCCCTCCCCTCCACTGTCAGAATTCCAAATAAAATTCCCTCTCTGACACTCTGGTCCATTCCTCCATAACTCCTAATACTTTCTCAATATTCCTCCTCTCATTGGTACATCCCCATGCAATCACAGAAAGTGTAATGCTTGCCCATTCACTTTTACTATCTAAGACACCAAACACACCTTACAGGCGAACCAGTATTTTACTTGTACTTCTCTTAATGGTGATTTTTATGCTGTTTGCTGCTCACAATGCCCACTTTTTATTACATTAGCAAGATCAACTGCACATTGGGGTGACTGCTTTGCAGAACATCAACACTCTCTCCATAGGAATTACCCTGGCCTTCCAAATTTCTCACTATTCTGTCTTGTTCCTATGCTAACATTTCTACTCTGAACGTGATACAATGTGCCAACAGAGATTAACATAAGCTGGGAGAACAGTACCTTGTTTTCCATTTGGCATTCACACCCTCTAGGATTCAATATTAAGTTTCACAACTTCAGAGCATAACCACTGCCCTCCATTTTTTTATACCCCATCACCCTCCCCTGGCTGTGCCTTGTTGACTTTGCTCTCAGAAGAATGAACCCGTCTTCTCCTGTTCACATCTATCCTATTTTATCTCTACTACTCCTTTACCACAATTAGCATTTTCTAAACTCTAGCCCTGAATATTAAAACCTCTCACTTTAATTGTAACCAATCTAATCAAGATCTTTTAATCTAGGAACTAGACCAAGGAAATGCACAGTCTACATTATTCAACTTCTCCCTGGAATTATTTACTGAACCATGTACATTTGGAATTCTTTCACTGTACGGCTTTTTTCCAGTATTTTTGACAGAGAAGATGATGCACGGTCTAGTAGTGTGTCAGCACTTGAGAGGAAGCAGGCTGAGAAGAGGAAAGAGGTGATGAGGTCACAAACGCTGCCACGCACTTCAGGAACACAGGCACGGAAGGCATTAATTGAGAAACTAGAAAAGGAAGGTGGAAGGTAGGACTCTCAAAAAAGAAGTTTATAAAATACATTTTCTGTTGTGTTCTGAGAAATTCACCTAGGCTCCCAGGCCACACCTTCCAAACCCACGACTACTGCCACGTACAAGGACATGGGTAGCAGATGTATGGGAACACCAACACCTGCAAGTTTGTTTTGAAATCAGATGTCGTCCTGACTTGGAAATACATTGTCATTCTTTCCATGTTCTTGGGCCAAAATCCCAGAACTAACAGTTCGTGGCTGTACATTCACCGAATGGACTGTAGCAGTTTAAGAAGGAAGCTCACAGCTACCTTCTTGAAGGCAATTAGGGATGGGCAATAAATGCTGGATCAGCAACATCTCGTGAATGAATAAATAAATTATTTGTAAAAACAACATGCTGAAAATCTTATATTGCGCATTATTCTATATTCCATATATTATTACAATGTTACATGAGAAAAAAATTACTAATTTTGGTGCAGAGTCAATTCAATAAAGTATATTCTTTAAAATGCTTTTATAGAATGTGAGAATTGCTAGTATGACCAACATTTATTGTTCGTCCTTTATTGTCTACCGATGAGAAAATGGCAGCAAGTTACCTTCTTAAACTGCTCTGTCCATGTGATATAGGTATTACACCCAAAATGTCATTAAGGAGGGAGCTCCAGCATTTTAATACATTGCTAATTAAGGAACAACAAAGCATTTCCAAGTCAGTATGATGTGTGATTTTGGGGGTTCTTGTGGATGGTGGTGGATTTGAGTATCTGATGTTCTGGTTTCTCTAGTTGGAAGTGTTAGTAGACTGTCAAATGAGTCTTGATGAATTACTGCTGTGCATCATGTACTGCTAACACCAATTGCAGAGACAACAATTCAAAACTAATGTAAGAAATTGGTTATGAGACAATACATTCTAACTAGATAAATCAAATAGATTGTGATTTCCTGCAGTTATCAGTTTTTTAAATTGGTTTAATGATTTTTCTTAATGATGAGTTCAGTATCTTGATATTTACCACAATTAATCATGTAAGTTCTATCTTCTAAGGCAGGACATTTTTAGATGAGAATGTTTCCCATCTAGCTGTCGGAAAAGTCCGTGCAGAACACATCTCCACCAATACTGACTTAGATGTGGCCATTTGACAAATTAGCTGGAGACAGGACTTCTGCCTTCACTTGGAACAAAGTCCTACTGCAGACAGCTGATTGCCAATCAGATTTGTTGATAGTGTTATAGCCTCTATAAAGCAGTATTAGCAGTCCACGACTGGGACTATAAGTGGTCATTAATTGCTCACTTAAGGCCATCAATTGGAACAGGGTCAAGTGGGCTGGCCTAAGCCTAACTTGTCCCACCATAAAATTGCAGACATGTTGAGACAACAATGGGAAGGCTATCTGAAGTATATTAGACTCCTCCATTGGGTGCAGATATGCTCGTGAGAGACTGTAAAATTCTCCCCCTGCTATTATTTTACATATTAGTTAGATTAGATTCCCTACAGTGTGGAAACAGGCCCTTCGGCTCAACAAGCCCACACAGACCCTCCAAAGAGCAACCCATCTCACTCTGACTAATGCACCAAACACTATGGGCAATTTAACATGGCCAATTCACCTGACCCGACTGTGGGAAGAAACCGGACCACTCGAAGGAAACCCACACAAACACGGGGAGAATGTGCAAACTCCACACAGACAGTCGCCCGAGGCTGGAATCGAACCTGGGACCCTAGTGCTGTGAGGCAGCAGTGCTAACTGCTGCACCGCCCAAACATATAAATAGAAAGCAGGAAGCACCAGCAGTGCTTCATCAGAGGCTCACTGAAGATGTTGCCTGGTATGG
This sequence comes from Hemiscyllium ocellatum, assembly GCF_020745735.1. Lineage (NCBI taxonomy): Eukaryota > Metazoa > Chordata > Chondrichthyes > Orectolobiformes > Hemiscylliidae > Hemiscyllium > Hemiscyllium ocellatum. The sequence continues at coordinate 18,038,634 of NC_083424.1, forward strand.
TGACAAAACATCTGAAAATTAACCTTCCAGCTCAGCGAGCAAACCTACATCTAGAAGAGAGAACAGTATTGAGTAGTTGTTTCATGGATTGGGGGAGATGTATAGTGCAGTTTCCCTTTGGTACTAAGAATGCCTCTTTATGAAAATATAAAGGACCAGAACTTTGTAAACGGTGTGATATCGAAATTTTACATCCCGCAACTCTTCTTGCAAAGATAACAGTGATAAACGTCAAAGGGACATAGAGATGGAATGGGTGCTCAAGTAGAAAATGGAATTTAGTGCAGCAAACTGTGAAGTAATATATTGTGGTAGGAAGTAAAATGTAAAGAAGAATATATTTTTGAAGGGAGTGTATTGTAAGAATTGTATGTTTTTATTTCTCTGTATTTTTAGTTATAACCTGAATTGAGAAAAGAACTGTTTTAAGGCCAGGGATGATTAGTGGATTGTTGCATGTTTTGAGAGCAAGTAACCTGACACTTATTATAAACACTGTTTATACAGCTGTTGGTTCGAGCAATCATTTAAGTGTAGTTTACAGATGAGCTAGAGCCATAGGGTTGCATACAAGTGAAACTTTGATAGGCAATAAGTAGCCAAATGGTCTGTTTTCAGCACTAAAATTCACTTTAAGCCTGAAGAAAACCAGTTTTTTTTTCTCCAGCAGTTGCTGTAAGCCATGACTTTACCAGGTCAGTGAAATTTTATAAGTGTGAACCCCTGGGCCTCCTGCAAAAGAACCATCTCAGCAGATGCTGTGAACAGAGACCATCAAACTGCTTTCTCAGTTTTCCTTTTGTCAATAATACAGATATTTTTCACTGTATCTGCACACATTAGGGGGGATTTATAAAGGGAATAGAGTTTTAATTAAAGTTATATACCAACAATTCATCATTGAATACCTGTAGCTAAAGTCTAATAACTAGTTGTAGATAGTAATTTTTGTTAAGTACAGAAACCTGCTGTGTGTACATAAACATAATTTCCCCCATCAGTGAGAATGTCCACAAATCAAGTTCCAGCCAGAGACTTAAATGATGACCCAATAGGTTTTTCAGCCAATCAGGTCATGGAATAGGAAGTAACTTAACAAATTTAGCAATGTAGATGTCAGGAAGTTGGCAGTCAAAGGTCCTGGCACTATATTTAAAGTATATTCAGATAGACATACATTCCCTGCAAGCCACAAGGATCACATAGGCTATCTGAGCGGATATCTGCAGCTAAATAATTTGGCCCTTCTGCTGTTTTCCAGTGAGATTGACTCCCTTCCGTTACCAGCCTGGCTGTCTTCACCATATTCTCTGAACCATTACACTCCAACATGCCCCCTTAAGTCATCCTCTGCAGTCCAATTAATGTTTCGAACATGACACGGTATTGACAAACACCTCCCAGAATGCACAAAGTAACAGTTATTCTCTTCAGTTCTCAGGAAGTAGAGTACTTTGCTTGTTGCAAGCCTCTTATATGCAGTTTGGAAATCCTGCACTTGCTTGTGGAGAACTCAATTGGGAAAGGGAATTTAATTCTGATGAGCTGACCTTTTAATGAGTATGCTTGACAACCAAAGCATCAAGAAGAACAACCTATCCTCGAGGCTTCCAAGAACTTATTGCAAATTGTCATACTGCTCACTGGAACCTAATTTTGGCCCTTTGTAGAATTAGATTCCCTATCTGCCTTTTTTCCCACTTCCACAAACAGTATATGATTCCAGCTCCTGAGACATTAATTTCTCCTCTTTGTTTTGCAAATGCACATGAGGAAGAAGTCAATATTTCATTAGTCGCTTTGATTAGGTTTTGTGTCTGTTGGTTTTTGTGTCTGTTTTAGTTATTGATGTCCCAAAATTTGTGCCGATGTAGAACTTAATGGTTACCTCACAATTTAAATAATCACATGGTACATCATTCCTAGACCCAAAGTGAATGGCATTACACTTGCTGATATCAAACTCTATTTGTCATTGTTTTACCCATTCATTTACTCTGTCATGGCCCTTTGCAACTTAAATAAAAGCAAAACAAAAATGGAAAGATGTCCAAAACAAAAATAGGAAGTGTTGGAGAAACTCAGCAGTCTTGCAACATCTTTGGAGAGAGGCACAGAGTAAATGTTTCAAGTCCTATATGATACACTTTTGAAGTGAAAAGAGGATTAGTTTTTATGCAGTTGGTGAAAGGGGAGGGGCAAGTGGAACAAAACATAAAATCAGAGAAAGTTAGAGGACAAGGGAAATTACAAATCAAAGATGTTATGTGACAAGAGTTGATGGTCGGCAGAATAGCTGCAGTGATGAAACAAAGCATTTTTCCAGAGAAAGTGTTAATAGCAGAATAAAGGTTAACTGTGGCTGAAAGCAAAATATGAAAGCAAGAAGCTGGATACTACAGAAGGTAAAAATGGAGGACAAAGTTAATGGTCTGAAGCTGCCAATCTCAATGTTCAATTTACAAGTCTATAAAGTACCTAATTAGAAAATGGGGTGCTATTTCTCCAGATTGCATTGAGCTTCATTGGAACACTGAAGGAGGCTTAGGACATAAATGCCAACATGAGAGCAAGGTGTTACATTGAAATGATAAGCAGCCAGAAGGTTGGAGTCCTGCTTGCACAATGAGTGGAGGTGTTCTGCAAAATGGTTACCCATCCTGCATTTTGGGTGCTCAAAATAAAGAAGACCCCATTTTGAGCAGCACATACAGTAGAATGGATTGAAAGAAGAACAATGTTCACTGTTGACTAAATCAATGTTTCACCTGTGAGTTACCTTGGACGTTGATGGGGGAAGAGATAAAGGGACAAGTGTTACAGTTTTTGAATTTGGGAGAGACATGAGGCTTGTGAGTAATGGAGTAGTGGACTAGGGTAGCAGGTTGGGAGTCCTGCATTTCTGACAGAATTCATACTACAAAATAAAATCACTTGCATATAGATACATTGTGGAGAAATATGGAAAGACGTTCTCTAGTCAGTATCTTTGAGCATGTTCATAATCTCACTAGAAATGGTAACCAGAGAAAATTGCTTGCTTGAATACTCACTTTGAGTGGCAACAAGAGCAAAGCATTTCAAATCACCCAGCAAATGGGGCAGTGTAAATATGAGTAATGTAATTGTTTTAGCCATTTATAACAAATAACATTCATCTGTATTTCTAAATTTCAGCCCTGGAAATCCAGCCATTGCCAAAATGAAGGTGCAGAGATCCTCAAGTTGTGGTGTACCAAATGCTAACAGTATAAAGCAGATGCTACTTGATTGGTGTAGAGCCAAGACACGTGGTTATGAGGTATTCTCATATACATTCACCCTACACAGGAAGAAAAATGTAGAAAATCTTATCATGACTGCGGGAGAAAATTTAATTTCATTTCCATCAGAAAGGCAATTTTTTTAAAAAAATAAAGATTGTATTGCTGGATCAAAAGATGTCTTGCAACTCTTCTAGCTTGTTCCACAAATCAAATAAATCATGGCTGATGCACTCCATTTATCCACCATTTGCTCCATTTCTTTTCATATCATTACAGAGTGATCTTGCAATTTCACTCTTCCAAATTTGTTTGTAAATGGCAAAACCTTAATTTTATAATTGCAGTTTTTTGTTCTGTATTCCACAACAAAAAGAAAATTGTTTCTCTGTATCTATTCTTGTTATCTCCTGCTGTAATCTATTTGAATTAACACTTTATTAAAACAGCAAAATAATGTAATATAAACTTCCTAACATTGATTACAGGACAAGACTTTGAAAGTGACATATTACTTAATATTTTCAACATTGAATATACTTTACATCATTTAAGATAGATAATGATTCAGTTACTTTCTTATTTGTAATAATAAATATAATGGCATGGTATGAGACTTGTTTTTTCGAACAGATATTAAAAAGGAAAATTTGCTGGTTTGCTGAAGTAAACTATAACTTGTAACAAAAAGAGAAATTGCTGGTGAAACTGGCAGCATCTGTGGGAAGACAGCAGAGTTAACCTTTTGAAATTGCTAGTGAAACTCAACAAGTACAGTGACTGAAAATGTCAACTCTGCTGTCTTCTCACAGATGTTGCCAGCTTCAACAGTAATTTCTCTTGTTTCATATTTCCAGCAACTACATTTCTTTATTTTATTATAATTTTGTAATAGTTTGATTTTAAAAAGAGTGAGGTTGTAAAACTCCCTCCTTGAAGAACAGTTTTGTTTTTGTCAATAGAAGCGTTACATTTCAATGTGCAACTCAAAATAACTTATCCTCTGTTCACTTAAATCTATGTTTGGTTTTGTCCATCAGCATGTGACTATCCAGAACTTTTCCTCTAGTTGGAGTGATGGGATGGCATTCTGTGCTTTGGTGCATAACTTCTTCCCCGAGGCCTTTGATTACTCAGAATTGAATCCCAACAATCGTAGGCATAACTTCGAGGTGGCATTCAAAATGGCAGAGTAGGTACCATTTCTGGATCCTCATGTGCTTAGAATGGTGGCTCTAGCAATAATTATTCATTGTTTTCTTTTTTAAAAATCATTACATTTTAAAGATGAGCTAGGAGCATTATTACCCATGAAGTAATAAACTATGCTGAATTTTGGTTTCTAAAACATAACTCAACTGCCAACAAGAGTGATCATATAATATTTATTGAAAACATGGTTCAACAAAATAATCTTGGTGTGAGGAGGCTGTAAGTAAATTCACTGCAGAATCAAGGAATTGTGCATAACCACCTCTTGATAATATATATAATAATCTTGTTCATTTTAGGACCTTTACATTTCCTCTCAAATGCCATTGTCCAAACAGAAATATTACAGTGTTCTATTATACAGAGCTGAACAAGCCTTAGTGCTGTCTACAAATTCAAGGATTTGTGCTCAGGGATTGGGACTATTTTTAAAAAATGCTTTAAGCAAGAGTCATCTAATGACTGAAATATATTTCATATCAAACTGAGTAACTCACATATCTGTGTAGATGCAACATCTGTGTCATTTCTTACCAGCTTAACACCAGTGACCAGCTATGCTATAATCAGTGTTACCACTAAGTATGCTACATGTTGTGAAAGAAGTTAACAACTGATGTTAGCATTTGTATTGGTGTGTGCTAATATAAACCTGATAACTGTGGTGACATCTATCTGCTTTTGAGGTGAGTGCCCAAAAATTATTGTAAATGTAAACGAAAAAATGCAGGTTTACCTTTCTTCATTGTATATGCAAAAAATCAGCTCTATATGTTTGAAAATGAAGGTACCCCTGTGATGATGCTATGGCTTTAAGAGGTGTATTTTGTCCTTTTTTAATGAAGAAGAGTTGAGCAGACTGCTCCAAAGCCAATAAAGTAAACAGCTTGTTGTGCCTTGAGAGTTTTTTTTTTAAGTTGAAACAATAGAAGCAGCCTGAATGGGTCCCATAGAATGAGGATTTTTAATTTTAGCCTTCAGTAGCAGTTGCTAGGATATTGAAGCTGTATGTGGAAGCTCTTATTCCTATCTCAGTGACAGCTAAAAGCTAAGGTTCTCTTCCTGTTGCTAGAATTGAATGTGAGACAATCTATTTTACTGAATTTGTCTTTGCCGAGGGTGTGTTTATGAGATGTTACTATATTTGAACAGTTAATTAGCAGTGGTTAATGTATATATTATTTTGATAAGCATTTCAATAGAGTGACAGTTAAGCTACTTTTCTTTCATTTTTAATTTGTCTATCTTTTAACTGTAGTGTAAAAGTAAAGTGTGTTTTGCTTAAAGTCAAATAATTTTGACAGAATGAATTGCATCTGGAACACAGTGCTTTACGCTTACTTTTAAAATAAGAAAACATTGGTGTCGAGGCTATCTTCTGAATATAATTTAAAGGGTTTAGTCTGGTCCATAACAATCCAAAACCCTTATTTCTTGTCCGATTGTAGATTGACAAGAGGTAACCCTCATCCTGTCAGCGCTGGTTTGATTTTGGTTCTATCTGCTGTTCATGTAGATTTTTTTTCCAATTCAGGATTGGTGTTTGTACTGGCTTATTATGTATGGTCCACTGTTGCTTCATGTCTGATTTCTGTAAGAGCTTGGTTTGGTACAGACCTGCTTCAGTACAAGGCCTGGCTTCAATACAGGTCTGATTAATGTTTTCCATTAACATTTATCTTCTACTAAGGTTTAAGATAAATTTTCTTTACCGCTTCTGTCAGTGTCAATGGTGATGTTCCAGTTAAACATTTATGGTAAGTGTTTGTTCACTTATCGGTATTGTTAGAATTAGTCAAGCTTCAAGAATTTCCTGGGGTTTTCAAGCATGTAACTGATTATTGATAAACTAAACACATAACCTATTTGTTGCATATCTAATGCTTATTACATTTTTGATAGCTAAACTTTACGATAAGCACAACATAGATTAGTTGGAGCTTTCTGGTAAGTGCATATATTCTAAGCTTTCATTACTGTCTGTCAGCTTCTTGGGTTGAAGGTTATTTCAATAATCAACTTTCATTCACACATCTGTTTTAAGTGATGCGATCAATAATCTCAAGAAATTGTAATATTAATGCAATTGCGTTCATGTTTTATCTCTTGACTGGGGATATGTGACTTGAATACCTATTAATGCACTGTACAGTTTGCTATTGAACTATACAAACCTGGAAGATGATGTGGGCACATAGCATTTTGGAACAGAAGTGGGCCATTTTGCCCTTCAAACAGGTTGTGCTTTTCAGTAAAATTTTGGCTAATTTGATGGTGGTGTCAACTCCAATTTCCTGCCTGCCCCTCACAGACAAGCAAATCAAGGTTTATCAAAAATTATCTGATGCAGCCTGGAATTCCTGTTTTCTTAAGGAAGAGAATTCCACGGACTACTGACAATCTGTCCTATAAGGAACAACTCTTCCTTTAAGTCATGTTCCCTAGTTTAATTTCTCCAACAAGAAGAAATGTTTTTGTGGTTAATTTCTGAACTGTTCTTGATGAGCTGATTTTAAATAAGTTATAGAAATAGGAATAATGTAAGTATTTTAAATTATTTTAAAATTTATAAATCTTTAGAAGTGTTCTTGGCAGAATGGGAATATTTCATTTTGTTTGGATTGGTTTTTCCCCAAAATTATCTTACATTTCTCCTCTATGCTTCTTTATTTCCCATTAATACCTTTCCTCTGGCATTGTAACCCATCATTTCCTCAAGGTACCAATTGCACAAGTGTCCTTCTCTCTTGTCGTCATGTTATTAAATGAATAATTTTCCCATTCTAAGTCTTGCCATATTACGCATCAAGCCTCAGATGAGAGGGCATGTGGGAAGACTTGTGTCTTGACACTCTTCCAGCTACATTATCCCGGATGTACTTAGTCTAACTGTTAAAAGTTGCATATTCGTGGTTTGAAATGACTGTTACTTCCTTTCAGGTAATTGTCATCCAGTCAGAAATTTGATAGCCTTGTTGAGACTAAAACTTTATTCTATGGAGAATTTTGGATATGGACTAGAATCCTATTTGTGTGGTGAACTATCACTGATTTTGTCCAGTGATTAAATGGAGGATGTTTTGGTTTCATTCTGAATTGGCATTTCTGTATATATGGAAGTGCTTTGATGAACAAGACTATATTTCTAAATGATAAAATTGGGATGGTTAAAAAATTTAGGAAAATGTAACAAGGCAGGAAATAAATTTAGCATGTTCAAATCCTTAAAAATAATACTAAGTATGCGCTTATTTCTCTTTATTGCTATATGCAGTTCTTATATTTAGTGGAGCAGCTTCTGAAGTTGAAACATTCAGAATACCATCAGCAATGTAATTATGAATTGGTGTTCCTGGAACCTTTCATTTTAATTAAAAGTGACTAAAAATATATTTATGTTTTAAAAATAGATACCTTTCAGTAACCGAAATTGGTTACAATTTCAAATAATTGTATCATATATTTTTGAAGGAAAGTAACTTTTAGGATGTGCAAGATAAATAATGAATAGTGTTATTAGCCTTAGAAAATATAGCTTTTGACTTTATTTATTTAAACTGCAATGCTTACTTGAAGGCACAGGAATGCTGGATTAATTAATATTATGGAAATGTAACATACATTCAGTTATGTTAATTCGGGGAAGTTGCCAAACAGTTCTTTGTGTGCTGCCAAAACTGATTTCTTCCATTCTTAGTGGAACTGAAGAACCAACATGTAGGGAGGTGTCATGCATGTCATAGGTCTACATAATAGATGGACTACATTGCCCAACATTGCTATTTCCTCACATGTATTATCTAAGAAAATGTCTGAAGTGAGTTCTATAAGTAACACTTAAGGTGAGATTTAGTGATCTCCCTTGGCCCAGGTTTGGTGGTGGAGTGGACATTTAGTCAGGTAGGACAGTGGGTGATGGGGACTCTTCCATCCTTCAGTCTTCACCTTAATTAAGTCCGTGGCAATTGAGATTATACATGTAGAGCGACCATTTAAAGCCCTTAGAACCTTTTCCAAGAATGGGAAGTGGGCTTGCCATATGGGAGCACAACAAGAAAACCCATGATTGTTTTAAAAACAAAGGTTCATTCATTCATGGGATATGGAAGTTCACAAGTGTCCAATACTTAAGCTTGGTAGTGGTGTGCTGCCGTCTTAAATGTCTGTTCCTTTGGGCATTGGAAATCCAAAAGTGCTGCTAGAGACAGAGTTCCAGGAATTTGATGCAGCGACATTGATAAAATGGTGATATAGTTCCAAGCCAGAATCAGGGGAACTCATAGTTCATTTAAGCTAGTACATGTCACTGCCACTGTGCATCAGTGGTGAACGGGTGCCAGTAATGTGGCTGCTTTGTCATAGATTGTTTTAAGCTTCTTGAGTGTTTTTTGGAGCTGCCCCTATTCAAGCACGTGGAAAGTATTCCCTCACACTCCTGACTTGAGCCTTATAGATGCTGGACAGGTGTTAGGGAGATCGAAAGTAAGTTACTCACCACAAAATTCCTAGTCTCTGATCTGCTCTTGAAGCCACAGTATTTAAATAATTGGTCCAGTCCATCTGCTGATCAATGTTAACCTACATGATGTTGATAGTGGGGATTGAGCAAATGTAATACTATTAAATATCAAAGGGATCTGGTTAGGTTCTTGTCTGCAGCAGATAGTTATTGTGTGGCACTGTGAGGCACAAATATTACTTCCACATATTAGCCCAAACTTGGATGTTGCCTAGGTCTTGCTGCATATAAACAAGGCCTGCTTCAATATGTGAATTGTTGTAATTGATGCTGTTCAATGTCATCAGCAAATATCCCCACTTCTGATATTATGATGGATGGAAGATCATTGATGAAACAATAGAAGATGGTTAGACCAAGGCTACTATCCTGAAAAATCCCTACATTAATGACGGGAGCTTAAATGACTAATTTCCAACAACCACAATAATCTTCCTTTGTGCTAGGTATGATTCCATTCTGTGTTTGCTATGGTTCTAGTTTTGCTGGGTCCCCTTGATACCACATTTGGTTCAAATGTGGCCTTGATGTCAAGGACAATCACTCTCACTTCACTTATGGAATGCAGCTCTTTTGCATGTTTGAATCAAGGCTGTAAGTTGCCTTTGTAGAAACCAAGCTGAGCATCAGTGAGTTCTTTGCTTGTACCTTTTGATATCATTTTCAACTATCCTTCAATCATGATAATTGACTGCACATGAATACAGCAGAAATTATCCAGGTTGGATTTGTCCTGTTCTTGTACACAGGACAATTTTTCACATTGTTGCATAAATGCCACTAGTATATCTGGGCTGGAAAAACTTGACTGGGGCACAGCTAGTTCCGGAAGACAAGTTTTCAGGAATTTGGCAAAATGTTATCAGTACCTGTACCCTTTCAATATCCAGAGTTTTCAGCCATTTCTTGATATTACGTGGAGTAAATAGAATTGATTGAGGACTGACATCTGTGATGATGTACACTTCAGAAGAGGCCAAGATTAATCAGCCATGTAGCATTTCCAGCTATAGATGGATGCAAGTACTTCAAACTTGTCTGTTGCACTAATGTAGGAGCAAATTATTGCAGAAGCTGCAATCTGAACTGAAAACAAAAAATGCTAGAGGTCACAGCAGGTCAGGCAGCATCCATGGAGAAAACGTAAACTAACATTTTGAGTCTAAATTACTCTTCATCAGATGTAGAGTCATCCAGATTCAAAATATTAGCTTGCGTTCTCTCCGTGGATGCTGTCTGACCCGCTGTGATTCCCAACATTTTTTTGTTCTCAGTTTTTGCAATAATGTGCTATTCTGCCCCATCTTTGAGGATAGAAATATTTGTGTAGCCTCCACCAAATGTTAATTGTTTATTGTCCATCACTATTCATGTCTGGAAGTGGTAGGACTGCAAAGCTTAGGCCATAATCCACTCATTGTGGGATTGCTTAGTCATGTATATTTCATATTGCTTCTGCTGTTTGGCATGCAAGTAGTCCAGTATTGTAGCTTCATCAGGTTGAAATCTCATTTTTAGGTATGCCTCTTCCTGACAAACTTTCTTGCACTCTTTATTGAATCATGGTTGATCTCCCGGTTTAATGATAATGCTAGAATGGGGCATTAGTTAGGCTATGAGGTTACAATTTGTTATTGAATATAATGTTGCTGCTGGTTTTGAGTTGCTAAATCTGCTTTAGGTTTGTCCCATTTAGCACGGTGGTAGTGTCACAGAATATGATAGAGTTGTGATTTGATACAACTCCGTGTCATGTTAAGCCTTTCAGAGGACAGCTAAGAGTTAACCACATTGTTTTCACATTCACACATAGGCCAGACCAAATAAGGAGAGTCAATTTTCTTCTCTAATGAACCAGATGAGTTTTAACGACCTTTCGACTAGTTTTTTTTAAAAATTCCAGATCTCATTGAGTTCAGATTTCACTATTTGTCATATATCCTGGGGCATTATCCTGGGGCTCGAGATTACTATTCCAGTGATTTGCATGTAAGTTAAAAGATACTAATCTAAATTGGATCTTTTGAGAAAAGTATATACTAAACGTTGCTCTGAATTTTTTAACCCACCCTTTGCCAGAATGACCCTGACAGGTTAGCTTGCTCAAAGCTCTCTGCCTTAATGAGAAACTTGCTTTTCTATAAAATTTTAGTTTTTGTATTCGCCGGTTTACCTGCGATTCCACTTTCAAGGGACCGTGCACTTGCATCCCTAGGTATCTTTGTTCAACAACATTCCCCAGAGCACTACCATTAACTGTCTCAGTCCTGCACTGGTTTGCCTGATCAAAATGTAATATTGTGCATTTAACTAAATTAAATTCCACCTGCCATTCATCAGCCCATTGGGCCATCTGATCAAGGTCCCTGAGACAATTTTCTTCACCATCCATACCACCTGTTTTGGTGTTGTCGGCAAACTTACTAACAGTACCTCCTATGTTCAAATTATCCTTGCAGCACACCACTGGTCACAGGTTTCCCATCCAAGAACCACCACCACCCAGTGTCTCCTACTTTCAACCCAATTTTTATTCCATTTGGCTAGCTCCCCCAGATCCCATGTGAACTAACCTTACAAATCAGTCTACCATATGGAACCTTATCGAACGCTTTACTGAAGTCCATATGGATAACATCTCCTGCTCTGTTTTCATCAATCTACTTTTGTATTTCTTCAAATATCTCAATCAAGTTAGTAAGACACGATTTTCCATGCACAAAGCAATGTTGACTGTCCCTAATCAGTCCTTGCCTTTGCAAGTGTAAATCCTGTCCCTCAGAATCTCCTCCAACAATTTACCTACCAGTGATGTAAGGTTTACCAGTCTATAGTTCCTTACAGCCTTCCTTAAATAAAGGCACCACATTAGCCAACTTCCAGTCTTCCAGCACCTCACCTGAGGCTGTAGATGATACAAATATTTCAGCAAAGGACCCAGCAATTTCTTCCCTAGCTTCCCACAAAGGTCTAGGAAACACCTGATTAGGTTTCAGGGATTTATCTGCCTTTATATATTTTAAGATGCCCAGCACCTCCTCTTCTGAAATATGAACTCTTTTCAAGACATCACTATTTATTTCCCGCAGTAGCCTAGCTTCCATGCCTTTCTCCACAGTAAATATGGCCGCATTGAGGGACCCTATTCTCTCCCTTGTTTCTCTTTTACCCTTGACATACTTCTAGAATCTCTTTGGATTCTCCCTAACTGTATTTGTCAATGCTACTTCATATGCTCCTTTTTGTCTTCTTGATTTCCCCTTTAAGTATACTCTGACTGCTTTTATAGTGCTCAATCTCAACTGTCTATATAAAGGGCTTTTGCCTGAAACATCGATTTTCCTGCTCCTCGGATGCTGCCTGAACTGCTGTGCTTTTCCAGCACCATTCTAATCCAGAATCTGGTTTCCAGCATCTGCAGTCATTGTTTTTACCTGTATGTGATATGTGCTTCCTATTTCTTGAGCAGAGCCTCAATTTCTCTAGTCATCCCGCATTCCCTATTCTCACCAGCCTTGCCCTTCACATGAATGGGATCTTAATGTAAAATGTATGCAGGTATTCCTTATTTCTCACTTGACAAGATCAAATATGCATAGTTTAATTTGACTATCTCTATAACAAACAAAAATACATAATGCTCACTAAGTTCTGACCAATCACAGTTTAAAAATATAACTTCTGGAACAGAGAGTTTTTTTTATTTTAAAGATGCAAATAAGCTATCTATGTACACTGTCTCTGACACAGTAAAATGGAGCATATCTTTAGGTCATAGCAACATGTTGATTAGAACTGTGTTTTTGGCCCTGCGGGCTTCGTATTAAATAGTACTGTGCATCAATCTCTGACTTTTGTCGAGAGGTAATGGTGGAACTGTGCTGTTTTCTTTTCTTTGTTCAGTTCTTTTTTTTTGCGTTTTCACATAATGCTTTTTAGTCCCTAAAACTTTTAACTTATTTACTTAACTTTCTGTGTTAGTCTTTTGTCCACAACTATCGCTAATACTTCCATAATTGTTGTGTATGTCCTTCAAAGGGTTATATATTTCCCTGTTTTCCACTAGAATCATTGCTTTTAATGTAGTTGCATACTCATGTCATGTGCTACATTCCCTGTTGAATGAATCTGTATTGGGCACAATGTTATTGATGTTGTGTATCATGAAGCATGGTTTTTCTTTTTGTTCATTGTATGTCACTAGATGAATGTAATTTATGTTTTCTTCTGTTTTTTTTTCTTGCTTTTTCTTTCTCCCTCTCTCCTTCTGTTCCCTGTTGTGTCCCGTCTCCTTTCTTGTTTGACCCTCTCTCTGGCCCCTAGGAAGCATGCTGACTGCCCACAGCTACTGGATGTGGAAGATATGGTGCGAATGAAGGAGCCCGATTGGAAATGTGTTTACACTTACATTCAGGAATATTATCGCTGTCTGGTGCAGAAGGGTCTGGTTAAAACCAAAACCTCCTCCTAGCGATTAACGGAGTGAAGGGTGAGAGATGTTATCTAATTAGACATTTTAGGCCTTGGTAAAAAAAGTTCTTATTTTGCTGCCCTACTCAAATTTTTCAAGCTAACTTTAGTTATTCTTTGAACTTCTTCCTATTTGTTTCTGTAGAGCTCCTGAATTTTTGTTTTTAAGTGTACAGTTGTTCTTGCTCTGCCATTATTTTGGAGTGGTACAAAGAACTTTGAATCATAATAATTGCTCAGATCTCTTTACATTTTGTCTCTCTGTATGTAACTGTATTTCTCTAACTCATTCATGTCTTCTCACAATGTGATGTTTTATTTTTAAAATAAAAATGTATAATTAACTCACTGCATTTTTGCTGCATTCACATACTAGTGCAGTTTTGTTTCTTTGAGCTGGATTTAACATTCCCAGACTGAGCATGAAGTGTAGGAGAATCATCCCGTTGAGTCTGCTCCATCACTCAATGCTATCATGATTAATTTGATAATCTTCAGTCCCTGCCTTTTATCCCATAACCCTTGATTCTCTAGCTGATTAAAAATCTGTCTATTTCAGCTTGAATATTCTTAAAGACCCAGCCTCTATAGCCTTCTATGGTAAAATAAAATCCACAAATTCAGTACCCTCTCAGAAGAAATTCTCCACATCTCTATCTTAAAAGCTAGAAAATCAGCAATCAAGGAATGAGGTTGTTACCCACTGTGACAATCTAGAATGGTCATTCAATCGAGCATTACAAACTTAGCATTAGATTTGGCATTACAAGATCCACTGAAGTAAATAAACAAGTGTGTGAAAATCACAGTTGGGTAATTTTTTGATCTGCGCCCTGCCCAGAGCCTCAGTGGGTACATGCATAGCCAGTGTAGAGCTGTATAGAGCACTAAACCATAAGATATAGGCTATTGAGTCTGATCTGCCATTCACAGAGATCATGACTGATCTGTTAATCCTCAAATCTGCTTTTCTGCCTTTCTCATTCCCTTACTAATTAAAAATCTATCTATCTCAGCCTTGAATATTTTAATAACCTAGCCTCTACAGCTCTTTGTGGTAAATAATTCAAAAAATTCACTTGCTCTGAGAGAAGAAATTCCTCCTTATCTCTGAGATGACCCTTTACTTTGAAATTATGCCTTCTGTCTTAGACTCTCCCACAAAGGGAAAGAACCTTTCCAAATCTACCTGTCAGGTTCCCTATCAAACTTTTATGTTTCAATAAGGTCATCTTTCATTCTTCTAAACTCCAGAGTGCGCAGACCAAACCTCTCCTCATAAGACAATCCCTTCATACCCAGGATTAACCTATTGAGCTTTTTCTGCACTGCATTCAATGCTAATACATCTTTGTTTAGATTAAGGGCCTAAACCTGTTCACTATTCCAGTGGTCTTGACTAGTGCCTTGTATGATTTTAGCAAGATTTCCCTACTTTAATATTCCATTCTGTCTGAAATAAAGACAAATGTAGTATTAGCCTTCCCTATTATCTGCTGAACATGTATGGGTTTTTGAGATTTATTCATGACGACTCCCAAATCCTCTGTGCTGCAGATTTCTGCAGCCTTTCTCCATTTAAACTATATTTGGTTCATCTGTTCTTACTGCCAAAATGTATAACCTCACATTTTCCCACATTGTATTCTATCTGCTATGTCCTTGCCTACTTGTTTAACCTGTCTATGTCTCTTTGCAGACTCCTTGTGTCATCCTCGCCACTTGCCTTACCACCCATTTTTGTGTCATCCATAAATTTGGCTGTAGTACATTCACTTTTCTTAACTAAGTAATTAATATGTCTTGTAAATAATTGTGGCCCTAGCACTGATCCTTGTAGCACTAGTTTCAGGTAGCCATCCTGAAAATGCCCTCCTTATCCCAACTCTCTGTCTTTTATTAGTTACCCAATTCTCTACCCATGCTAATATACTACCTCCCATACCCATGGGCTCTTATCTTATTAAGTAGCCTAATGTGTAGTATCTTATCAAATACCTTCTTAAAATCCAAATGTATTACATCCAGTGCATCTCTTTTACTTTGCTCGTTATTTCCTCAAACAATTTTAATATATTTGTCAGGCATGATTTCCTCTTCATGAAGCTATTCTGACACTGCTTGATATCACTATGTATTTTTAAATGCTTTGCTATTATGTCCTTTATAACAAACTCTTACCTTCTCCCAAAAACAGTCTTTAAACCAGCTGGCCTAAAAGTTACTTGTCTTTGTCTCTTTCCTTTTTTAAATAAAGATCTCACATTGCCTGTTTTCCAGTCTTTTGGGACTTTTCCAGAATCAAAGGATTCTTGGAAGATTACTACCAATACATCTACTATTTGAGTCGCTACTTCTTTTAATATCCTAAAATGCATCCCATCAGGCCCAGGAGATGTATCGCTCTTTAGCCCCATTAGTTTCCATTTGATCATTTCTTGCTATGGTACTATTTCCTTCCCATCCTAACAATGCTGCCCCTTTCCTGCCTGGCCTTCTGAGTTTGAAGATGATGCGTGTCAAAACCATCAGTGTACCAACTTTCCTGCCTATTCTATTGAGTGTCCTGCCTGCCAGTGGACAACTGCCATGCAATGAATATCTCAAACAAAAGAGAATTTAACCATCACCCTTGACATTCAGTGGCCCTATCATCACTGAGTACCCCATGAAAAACATTCTAGAGAGTTCCATTGGACAGAAACTGAACTATACCAAACTTAGAAGAGTAGGTCAAAGACTCAAAATTCTTGAGAGTAATTCTCTCCTGACTCCTTAATTCTGTCTACTATCTTGAAAGTACAAGTCAAAAGTGTGGTGGAATACTCTCCATTTGTTTGGATGAGTACAGATCCAACAATACTAAAGAAGCTGAACACTACCCATGACAAAGCAGGGTGGCTGACAGCCATCTGCCACCTTAACCATTCACTCCTTTCTCTGTACAATGACAGCAATGTGTACCATCTTACAATATGCACTGCCATAACTCACCAAAGTCCTTTCATTGGAACCTTCCAGACTCACAACCTCTACACCCAGAAGGATATGGACAGCAGGTCTATAAAATATTATAGTTCTCCTCCAAGCCACATATATCTGAGGTGGAAATATCCTGCCTTTCCGTTATGTCACTGGGTTAAAATCTTGGAATGTACTTCCTATCAGCACTGTGGATATAACTACACACCAGGGAGTGCAACAGTTCAAAATCTTAGCTCACCACCAATTTCTCCAAGGCAATTAAGGATAAATAATAAATGCCAACCCAACCACTGACAACTACATCCCATGAGCGAGTTTTAAAAGAAACTCAGTAATTTTGCACCTGATCTCAACTGACATGATGGTGATTTTTGAAGTAAATATGCTCTTTACCAGGGAGAGGGAGGAGTCACTAATTCTATCTGTGGCATATTTTATAACAAAACAGGGCAGAAAGAATATCAAGCATTTCAATTAGCTTGACTTAAGGTATTTAATTGGTGTTAAATTCTATCTTTCTGTCTCAGTTCTTTTAAATGACATTGTTTTATCAGAGTAAAGTTGCAGATCAGTTTAATAAATCGTAACTTATATTTAAGAACCTATCCAGGATAAAAATGAGAGGAATTGCCAAGACGTGGCATTGGAATAAAGAGATAATGGGGGGAAAAAAAATTCTCAAAGAACCAAGGGTTTATTTTTGTTGATAGTAGGTGTTTTGTCCTCATATTCTATCAGTGTATTTTGCCTATTGAATATCAGAATGTCTGAAGTTTCAAAGGATGGAAAACAGAAATTATATTTGTGCTACTGAAATACTTTAAAATTGAATTGTAAAAGTCTATAACACACTTGCCGTTTTAAAATTTCTTTTTAACATATAACATTACAGCAGAAAAAGACTTTAATTATTTTTAATTAGTCTGTTGAAAAGAAAGAAAGTTAATGATTTAAATGGAAAATTTAAACTTGTTACTGAATGTTTACAACCTAGGGCCTCATTCTCAAATAATTTATCTTGAGGTCGCACTGGATTTCAAAGGAGATTCGCCAGGCTGTTATTCTAGAATAGAATATTTCAACCGTGAAAAGAGGTTGGATAAGTTTGGGCTGTTTTCTTTGGATCAGGGAAGGTTGAGGGTGTATATAAGATTGGGAAGGGTATGGACAGGGTGAATAGAAAACAGATGCTGTCCTTAACTGAAGGGTCAATAACAAGGGGCATATTTTAAAGTGAAAAGTGGGAAGTGTAGGAAGATTTGAGGAAAATCTTTTTTCATCCAAGAGTGGTGAGTGTCTGGAATGCACTATCTCGAATGGTAGTTGAGGCAGGAAACCTCACAATCTTTAAAAAGTACTTGAATGAACACTTGAAGTGTCCTCAGTGTTGGACTATTGCAGGTGGTAGTGTATTTTTGGCAGTGAAGTCTTGATGAACCGAGTGGCCTCTTCTGTATGGTAATTTTCTATGAGATCCTTATTTATATTTCATCAGAATATGAGGATGGGTTTGTTTCTACATAGTGACTACTTGCTGTTGATAAAGACATATTTCTGCATAAAATAATTCAGTTATATTCTTCCTGCTGATTATACGATCTGCTCTGTTTTATATATATGAACATAAAACATTACAGAAGCAGTAGGTTATTTGGTTCCTTGATCCTGTTATGCCATTCACTAAGATCCTGATGATCTGATTGTGACCTTAACTTCACTCTCTTATCTATCCCCATGATTCTTGACTCTCTTGTCAATGAAAAATCTGAATCTAGATAAGCTGAGCTGGATAATCATAAAAAGTAACCATTTGGGTTAATAGCAGATGTTTGCTAATGCTCATGGAAGCATTTTAAGGTTCTTGAAAATCTAGGAGAGGTGTTGTAAAATGTCAGCATGAATCAAGATCTGAAGATGATTAAAAGAAAGTAACAGAAACAAAGTACTGCCAGTATTAATAAAACACACTCTGGTTAAATTATGTCATTTGATTTAATTTAGACCACATTATGGCAAAATACATGTCTGTTAAGTTTAGTGTACCAAATTTGTACTCTGATTAGGATGTCATTCCAGTCTTTGTACATGCAAATAATTTGTAAACCTGTGTCACAGAGGCGTGTAATGATTCATTCAATGACTCAATATGTAAAAAAGCACTTAAAAAAACAATGTTTTTGTTTAAAAAGCACAAACCAAACTGAGGGATGAAGGTATAAACAGTGCTATAACAGCAAATTTGCAGTTGGTTCTGCTATAACATGGTAGTATCAGTCTCGTGCAGAGCTGTGAGGAGAGCTGTGAAAGGCTTCAGAAGTACATAGGTTGAACTAATGGACACAATAAACAAGTGCACACATGGCAAATCAGATTTAATGCAGAGAAACTACAGATAATGTGTTTTGAGAATGAATTGTAGTAAAACTGTGAAGGGAAGAATGCAGAAGGGTGGATAAAGAAGGAACCTGGAAATTCAAATGCTTAATTTCCTGAAAATATGAATACAGATAGATAAAACCATGAATATGCTTGTTGCATTTTAGGTTTTATAAAGAGTAAATGATTAATTTGTAGATGCATAGGCTAGGCCTTCCTTCTAACAGGATGTGCTGAAATGCACACAGTATTATAAGAACAATAATAAGTCACAGAGTAAACAGAGCAGGTTGATAACCAGAATAAGATAATATAGTTATGAGGAAAGATGTTCTAGAAAAAGTTTTAACAGAGACTTTTGCTTGTTTGACCCTACGTTTTTATTAGGTTATATAAGGTACTTCTCTCTGACTAGGGAGTCAGTGATGATGTCAATTCCAAATTATCACTAACAGTAGAGAAAACAGAGCATTGAGAATAGATTTGGATGGCTCTGGTGAAGAAAGCAGGCAGTGACCAGTGTCTCTTTCTGTGCTGTAGAGTTTTACCATTCTGGGAACACACCTTTTAAAAACAAATTGCTCTGCTCTGTGTGCAGGATGGTAAATTATGTTATACTAACTTTCTTTTAAATATCACAATTTGAATAAGTCCAATCCAGCAATAAAGATTTGTCTGTCAAACACTGCATACTGTCAATGATGCATTAGCTTCAAGCTAGGTTACATCATAGCTTGGCTTGAATTTGAAATAACAATGGGGGAAGGGGTGAACTAAGGTTTAAATTAATATAGAAGTTTTGTTTGTGAAACCATATGCATCTCCTTGACTACTAAACAGTGTATCAAACTGAAGTTTGAAATTGTTAACACTGCGTTCAATGATTGTGTATGTTTTATGTGTTTCTAAAAAATTACACGTTAAGTATTTATGTCAAGAAAATTAACGGGCATCTGGGAGCTATTCCAGCCTTTGAAGGTCACTGCCTTTGTAGGCTGTAAACATTGACTTTTTATGGTATTTTTTCTGTGAGGTGATGGTCACAGTGTGCCTTTGACTGCTGCACATAATGACTTTAAAAGGAAGGTTGCAGTCATAGTAATGTATTTCCTGCCAAAAATAAATTAGAAGGATTTATCTATTTAAGTACTGTGCTACTTTCTTAGGCTTTTGTATAACCTGCCTGTTTTTACAAAATGGATAAAAGCGCATGGTTATGTCTGCTCAGTTGATGGGGTAGAAATTTGTATCAGGCTATCTTAGGCTTAGACTCAGAGCTGTGCAGCCAGCATACACCTAATTATGCAGACTGAACAAAGAAATAAAATTAGTGGAGCTCCTCCTTAATAGAAATTAGGTGAACTCCACTACCAGTCACACTATTTATTTGCAGTCTATCTAATCAGAGATGAGAGAATCATCGGTTTCTATTCCAATTTAAAGTCAATCACAGTATCAGAAAGTATACTTCAGCTGCAGATAGCTGGCAGACAATTTTCAACATGGCAGGTCAAATAGAAACTTCAAGAACCCACTGTTTCTTTGATGCGGCAATCACTATAGCATACTTCATTCCACCATTTATGGTTCCATAATCACAGTCTGAACCTGTAACTATCCTCACTACTATTTCTGTCATCTCCTCACATTTCTGTCAGCCTTCAATGCCTCAGCATCAATATTTCATATTAATATGAATAATAATGTAAAGTTGTTGACAGTTGGGAAAGTGCAATTCTGAAGGATATCCTGGGAGTGACAAGTCTTGAGGCTCAAGGAGGTATCCTGTACAACATGAGTCCACCTTGCACTCTTTTTCTCCTCACTTTCAGCATCCATTCATCTATCTTAGTTTATAATTGACACTTAAGGATAATCATTGTTCTCTTCAAATTCAGGTGAAACAAATATAGTATCCCGTTGATTTCTTTAATATCTAAAAATGTATAAATCTAGTTGTTGGATGTACTCAATGACCTGGCTTCCACAGCATTCTGTGGTAGCAAATTCCACAGTGCGATCACTCTTTGAATGATGAAATGTTTCCTTATTTAGCCTATCCTATAGTTTGAGGCTGTAACTCCTGGTTCTAGACTCCACATCCAGGGGAATCCTCAAAACAATAGTTCCCTTACCAAAGAAAAGATGTATTGTCATTGAAGGCAGTCCAGAGATGGTTTACTCTGTTGACCTCAATTATGGAGGGATTGTTTTATGAGGGAGGTTGAGTAGTTTGGGCCTGCACTCATTGAAGTTTAAAAGAATGAGAAGTGCACTTATTGAAACAGGGTCCTTAAATGGATAGATACTGAAAGATTGTTTCCCTGTGTGGGAAGGTCTAGGACCAGAGGGCATAATTTCAGAATGAGGGGCCTTGCATATAAGACAGAGATGAGGAAGAATTTCTTCTTTCAGAAGGTAGTGAATCTATGAAATTCTTTAATACACGGGGCTGTTGAGGATAGATCATTATGTAAATTCAAAGCTGAAGTAGACAGATTTTTTAATCATTAAGGAAATCAAGAGAAAGCGGGAACATCAAATCAGCCATAGTGTAACTGAATAGCAGAGCAGAGCAGACTGGATGGACTGAATGGTCTACTTCTGCTCTTACATATTATGATCATTCTGTTAAGTAGTTAGCACATTAAAGATAATTATAAGTAGAATGAACACCAATTTATTTTCTAAACCAAACTTCTTAGCTCAACTTCCCTTCTCCACTCTTTTGACTTGCATCTCCAATACTCAAGTCAGAGATTTACATAAAATAAAAGATTATCCAACTGGTGTGAATACCACTTCAAAGATTTGCAGAAGACTGATTTTTCATGAACCTTCCAGTTCCAGCAAAGAAGTCAAATCTCCAAATATCCAGTTCAACTAGACATTGCTAGCATTTTAAAATATAATCACCTTGGATCAGAACTCACTGTTTGCAGGAATCTTCAGCTGTAGAGTTTTGTATTGAAAAAACCATCTCTGGATCTTCTCAAATTGGCCATAACAGAAGTTCAACTCACTGTTCAAAGACCTTCAGTTGACATGAGTTTCAAACTCTTCAAGTAAAAAGTGAGGTCTGCAGATGCTGGAGATCAGAGCTGAAAATGTGACTGAACTGGTCCTCACCCTGAATAACTTCTCTTTCCAATCCTCCCACTTCCTCCAAACTAAAGGAGTTGTCATGGGCACCCGCATGGGCCCCAGCTATGCCTGTCTCTTTGTAGGATATGTGGAACAGTCCATCTTCCGCAACTACACTGGCACCACCCCCCACCTTTTCCTCCGCTACATCGATGACTGTATCGGCGCTGCCTCGTGCTCCCACGAGGAGGTTGAACCGTTCATCAACCTTACCAACACCTTCCATCCCGACCTCAAATTCACCTGGACTGTCTCAGACTCCTCCTTCCCCTTCCTAGACCTTTCCATTTCTATCTCGGGCGACCGACTCAACATCTACTATAAACCGACTGACTCCCACAGCTACCTGGACTACACCTCCTCCCACCCTGCCCCCTGTAAAGACTCCATCCCATATTCCCAATTCCTTCGTCTCCGCCGCATCTGCTCCCAGGAGGACCAGTTCCAATACCGTACAGCCCAGATGGCCTCCTTCTTCAAGGACCGCAGATTCCCCCCAGACGTGATGGACGATGCCCTCCACCGCATCTCCTCCACTTCCCACTCCTCCGCCCTTGAGCCCCGCCCCTCCAACCGCCACCAAGACAGAACCCCACTAGTTCTCACCTACCACCCCACCAACCTCCGTATACAGCGTATCATCCGCCGTCATTTCCGCCAACTCCAAACGGACCCCACCACCAGGGATATATTTCCCTCCCCTCCCCTATCAGCGTTCCGCAAAGACCACTCCCTTCGTGACTCCCTCGTCAGGTCCACACCCCCCACCAACTCAACCTCCACTCCCGGCACCTTTCCCTGCAACCGAAGGAAATGCAAAACTTGCGCCCACACCTCCTCCCTTACTTCTCTCCAAGGCCCCAGGGGATCCTTCCATATCTGCCACAAATTCACCTGCACCTCCACACACATCATCTATTGCATCCGCTGCACCCGATGTGGCCTCCTCTATATTGGGGAGACAGGCCGCCTACTTGCAGAACGCTTCAGGGAACACCTCTGGGACGCCCGAACCAACCAACCCAACCACCCCGTGGCTCAACACTTTAACTCTCCCTCCCACTCCACCAAAGACATGCAGGTCCTTGGACTCCTCCATCGCCAGAACATAACAACACGACGGTTGGAGGAAGAGCACCTCATCTTCCGCCTGGGAACCCTCCAGCCACAAGGGATGAACTCGGATTTCTCCAGTTTCCTCATTTCCCCTCCCCCCACCTTGTCTCAGTCGATTCCCTTGAACTCAGCACCGCCCTCCTAACCTGCAATCCTCTTCCTGACCTCTCCGCCCCCACCCCACTCCGGTCTATCACCCTCACCTTGACCTCCTTCCACCTATCACATCTCCATCGCCCCTCCCCCACGTCCCTCCTCCCTACCTTTTATCTTAGCCTGCCAAGCACCCTCTCCTCATTCCTGATGAAGGGCTCTGGCCCGAAACGTCGAATTTCCCGTTCCTTGGATGCTGCCTGACCTGCTGTGCTTTAACCAGCAACACATTTTCAGTTTCAAACTCTTCAGCCAGAATCCAGAATTTAAAAAGAATTCTGCTAGAAGGAGATATTCCCAGCTCAGCACCCACCAGATTATTCTTAAAATAAGAAAAAGCTTTAAAACCCTGCTTGAAACAGAAACTTACACCCAATCTACTCCTTCCCATCCCCTTCCCCAAATTAAATTCTTGTTAACCTTTCTCTCAATTGTTTCTCTCAGCAAATTGATTATGTGGCAAATTTCAGGTATTTTATCTGAAATCATTTACCATTGAAACCATTCCTTAAATGGATCATCAACCATAGTTTTTATTTAGGATTTTTATTCAAAAACACATTGATAACTGTAAAGCAATCTGTACAACTGTACCTCATGCTGTATAAACTCTCTATTATTGTTTATTATATGGTAGATTTGCTGTAAACACCCCCTTTCCAGGTTCGGATCTACAGGGTCTGCTTGGTCCATTGTGGTTGAGGAAAGCTACTTGGTAGTTTGACAAGATGTAGCTTATTACATAATAGCACCTATATGCAAGTTACATTAATATCATAGACATGATTATCGAGAAAAAGAGGAAGATCCTGATGATAGTGCTTACTTCTTCAACATTATCATAGTGGAGCCTTAAGACATTCCTCAGTAATATCTCTTCCCAACCCTTTATATCCTTATACAACATATCATCACAATACTGATAAATCTTTTATAGACTTAAACAGCAATCTTCTTCAGAGCCTGAATGAAATGGGCTTTAGCAAGGAATCTAGGACAATTGCAGCAAGGCCTTTCTTGATGTCGGGAGCAAAAAGTTGCATTTTCCAAGAGTTCTGCTAGTTGAATTCATGTTAGGGAGGTATGGGAGGCCAGCCATGGTGATCTTTACTCCTCATTATCACCCTCATTATCACTGAAGGTAAGCTCATTAATATGTCGGTTCCTATTTTACCATGCTGGATAAGAACTCAAGAAATTATAACATGATAGTCACGGACCTTGACATCTGACACATTCTAGTCTCTGCGTCAATCCATTTGCCATGTGCTTCTGCATTTTAATGCTGAACTTTTTTGAGTACGCCAGCACCTTGCATTGCAGTGCTGCTGTAAGGACACTTTGCATTCAGGGCAGCTCACAAATTGGACCAGACTACAGCTGAGGCTTGCTCACTTGCTGTCCTAGTTCATTCACTTACACTTATTTGGATGTTCACAGCATCTCTGCCTTTCTATATCTTGCCTTTCAGCATAGACACAAAGCCAGGCAGTTTGTAATGTGTGTGAGCAGGTACCAGTTATGGGAGTGGACATGTTGCTGAATGTCATCATGCTATGTCACGAATAGCCCTGCACTACGTGCCAGCAACTGATGTGACAGACATGTGCTTCACTCAAATGTCCATGTCTTCAAGTTGGAGTTGAGTAGCACTCAGTTACATCAAGGGAAACACCTTCCAGTCACAGAGTCCCAGCACAATCAGTAAAGGGCAGCCTCCAGTATAGGTCCAAGGGCTTGGAAACATTTAGTCAGTGACTTAGGTTGATCAAGGTCACGATCCTTGAAGTCAGTGAGGATCCAAATGTCAAGCATCCTACCAAACATGTTGGCTCTTTCTGCCCTATTATAGGGGTTAACTGAAATGAAAGTGGATGGCACCACCATTATTCTAGTGCAGATGAGAGAAGGATTGTCAGGTTTTCCAGTGTTTTCTCCCACTTCTATTAAAATAAACTAATTTCAGGAAAGATTCACAAGTTTTATGTTCAATTACTTTATGATTTATTCCCAAAGTATTCAATGATTTCCTAACATTGTTTTATAAAGCTAGCTGTTGTTCATCCCATTGAAAGGAATAAAAACCCAGACTTTATAGCAAAACATTGCAAATTTGGACATATAGTTGGTTATTTCTGGTAAGTACAGCTTCAGATTCTTATTCTTTATTATTTCATTCTTATTGGAAGGTTTCAGTAGGATTTCAATGATGATTATGTGCAGTATCTCAAATATGCGTATCTATTTTATTTATTGTAGGACAGTTTCATATCAAGTATGGTCTTTTAATTTGCGTCTTGTCCTGTCTAGTCACAACTCTTTACAATGTTCAAACTCCTAATGCATTGTAAAAAGACTGAATACAAATGAATCAGTATAAATGCAATTCTCACAACTGAAAATTCCTAAACGTAATATGTGATCACATCAATCGCAAAAACCAAAGGATCACATCAAATAATATTCCATAAGAACTTGTCTGAAACTAAATCCAAAAAGTTTTTAATATTTTAATTTTTGACACAACGGCTGGATTTGAACAAAGGGTGACCAAAGTCAGCAATGCAGAAAGTGGCTGTGGGTGACATGTCAGCTTGCTGGACTCTCTCACCTCCCAGCCATTTTAACGAAGCATGTTGAATTTATAACTGCACTGGTTGTGGGTAACTAATTAAGAATCCTGCCCACACAGACTGGAATTTTCTAGTTAATAGGTAGGCCCACTGAAATGACTCAAACATAACCAGTGAAATGGAGCAGGCTCCTCCATATTTCTTTATAACAACATCCTCCTACCATGCTAGGTATGACCCTTTTCAAAGTCAACAATTTTGAAAAAACTGAGAGGACATCTCTTCTTGAGATTCTCCTCTGTCCCATATCTGCATTATCAGGCAGGTGCAGGGCCTTTTTTCATCCTTCAACTTCTACTACCTGCCTCCCACCCTTGAACAATGAGCACACTCCGTGTTCATTAGTTAGCTATTCTTTCAAAGTTTGCAGCTTGTGTTTCAAATTTTCCTGATGTAGAGGTTCTATTTCTCCATTTGGATTTAGAAGGTGATTTTATAGCTGATGTCCTTCCTATCATTAACCCTCCCCAGTTATCTGCACCAAGACTGTGACTGATACATGCTGATTTGGCTGCACCACTAACTGAGATAAGGTTGAAGTGGTATGGTGGAGAAAGTGAGGACTGCAGATAGTGGAGATCAGAGCAGAAAGTGTGTTGCTGGAAAAGCGCAGCAGGTCAGGGCAGCATCCAAGGAGCAGGATTCCTGAAGAAGGGCTCATGCCCGAAATGTCGATTCTCCTGCTCCTTGGATGCTGCCTGACCTGCAGCTTTTCCAGCAACACATTTTCAGCTCTGAAGTGGTATGGTCACTGGTTGTGGTGGAGGAGGAAATGTGGTGAGGTGAGTAATAGAGTTGGGATTGTCAGGAGAAAGGAGGAGACAAATACTGATATCATTGGATGATTGTAGCAAAAGACTTGAATGATGGCAGGATCGGAACATGAATTATTGACTGACAGGATATGGAGAAGGGTAATTGACCAGTATTGTGGCAATCCCAAGTAAATTGGGAAAACCCAAAAGAAGAACAGGTCCCAGTCAAGAAATGGAAATCTGACCTAGTCACAATACATAGGATCAAACCGGTAGCATCTGAGCTGTTTGAAATTTGGATGCTTCCAAGTTTAAATGTGGTTCAGGAATTCAGTAGATGGTATAATAGTTCCCCTTAATGTCATTGTTTGCACTGAATTATATTGGGAGCATTGAAGCTAATCATTAAAAGCTAATTGAATTGAATTAGCTTTATTGTCACATGCACTTGAATGACTGCAGTGAAAAGTTTGCAGTGTCACTACATATGGTGCCATATTGGGTACAATTTACCTGGGTACAGATACTGAAGTATTTGGTATAAAATATAAAAAGAAGTAAAAAGTCCAGACATTAGAATAAAAAGGAACTTTTTAAAAACTACTTAATTTGCAGTCCTTCCACCCCAATACATGCCAGCACCTAGCCTCTAGACCGCATCAGACCAAGTCTCCAGACTATGCCGGGCTTCAAAGGTCAAGGCCTCACCTCCAGTCCACAAAGGGTCTCAGCTCCCTGTGAAAGCCTCCATTTCAGAACTTGTCTCCTAAAGTCATGCCTGTTTTATGTTATTCAAAGTAGTGTTTATATTAATACCATTTAGTCTGGCTGCTTATATTTGGCACCCAACTTGTAGACCAGCCAGGATCAGAAATCCAAGCTAAAATGCTGCTATTATTTCAGGAAAAAGCACTGAATTCTGCAAGTAAAAGTGCCTTCTGTTTTTTTTCCTTTTGAGTCATAGTAGTACAGGCAGTGAAATGGCCACAGATTTCATTTAATAACAAGTTTCCTCTTAGGGTACTAAAACTATTTGCCCAGTTAATCGGGAAAACTGAATGCACTAAAAAAGGCATGTTGAACAGAAATATCTATTGGTCTGACATAAACTGAATTTGTTTTCAGGAAATGAAGATAAATTCACCTCAAGGTTTTGTTTCTAGAATGTCCTTTCCTTTCATGGTACTAATAAAATGGTAGCTATTAATTACTCTGAATGTTGAACTTCTAATTCAAGTCGGTTGCCAATATTCTGTCATTTATTGACTCAAAGTTTATTAAATATTTCGCATAAAATATTAGTTGGCTAACACACTGGCAGTAGCTGTCCCTTTATCCATTTTGACCATAATATTACCTCCTTTGGTGCAGTTTCCAGTTTTGTCTGATTTACAGCTCTATGAAGTGCCTTGTGACATTCCTCTGCTTTAAAGGTGCTTTGTAAATATATATTTTTGTTGTTCTCCATTTAGGCATACAGTCCCAAATATTTAGATTTTCTGCCTAACTAAAATATTATTCCTGGTATTAACTTAATGATGGATTTTAAAATATATTTTGTCTGGCTCCTTTGACTGTCACCAGATGGTGAGTTCAATTAAGATTAGCTCCTGTTTAATGGCTATGCCTTTATCGTTTCTTCCTTTTCTATTATTAAGGAAGAATAACAGAATGAATGAGCATTCTGTTCGAGTATTCTACAGGATTGTATAAATCCTTTCCATCCACTATTCTGACATTGGCAATGGCTCACGGCATTGTGGCTCATTGGCTAGCACTGCTATTTCAGAGCACTAGGTACCTGAGTTCAATTTCAGCCTTTGATGACCGTCTCCCTGTATCTGTGTGGCTTTCCTCCCACAGTCTAAAGATGTGCAGGCTAGGTGGATTGGCCATGCTAAGTTTCCCTGTAGTATCCAGGGGTGTGCAGGCTAGGTGGATTAATCATGGAAAATGCAGGGTTACAGGGAAAGGGGAGGAGTTGTGGGTTGTTCTTCAGAGGGTTGGTGTGAATTTGTTGGGCTGAATGGCCTGCTTTCACACTGTAGGGATTCTATGAGCATCTTGAATGACAGATAATGCGTGGCAGAGTAAAGTTTTTTTTAAAAAAATCTATTTTCACAGCATGTTACGATCGTAAAGCATTACTTTGGCTTAATTTACTTTATCTAAACTTTCTCATTGCAGACAAATAGCTTCCTGTGATCCCCTGATTGAAGTTGAGGATATGATGATAATGGGCAAAAGACCAGATCCAAAGTGTGTCTTCACATACGTGCAGTCCCTGTATAATCACTTGCGAAGGTACGAGTAACCAGCCCTAGAATATGGAAGCCAGAATATCTTGAATTTCTGTTTAAACTGAATATCAGTCCACAGCATGCTTGTGTTTTTAGATAGTTGTCAGAAGACATGTATATATTGTGTGCTGCATTTGCGCTCTAGGATTTTATTTCTCTTTCTGCATTAAGACAGGATGAAAATGCCAGGGTAATGAGTTGTCTACTTTGTGTATATTATAAAACCATTGTATATGACCCTTTTTAAATTCTAAATCAAGAAAAAAAATTATAAATATACTGAGAAAGAACCTTTCATACAATTGTCTGCATAAACATTTGCAAATAGGCACATTACAGCACTGAATTAAGATCCTTAGACCTCTCAAGACCTTTTAAAATTGATTTTATTCGATTCTAATTGATTGAAATTATACCATGCATTTCTCTTTCTCTCTCCCTCTCCCTCTGTCTCTCAAAACAATAAAAGAAGGCAGTTTCAGGATATGTGGTAGACCTGTTTTGTCTCACTGTGACATTTTTAAGTAATAATTCTGCATTGCAAATAATTCACTTTTGCAAATTTACTTCTATATTGTACCAAATGTGCCATTGGTGAGATCAGAGGAAATATGTACATCATGCAGTCATAATAAAAAATATAGTATTGCTTTCAACAATCAAAATAATGGATACATTTAATAGATATTCTAATAATGAGGAGCTTCCTATACATTCGAGCAAAATATAACCAGTATATATCCAGCTATGGAATTCATTTGTCCAAAGAACCAACCATATTTTGCCACTATTGAGATTCAAATTCTTAAGTTATTAGCCTCACTCAAACAGTGCTACTTTGGAATAACAATAAACAATTCAATTCTCATTATGTCCTCAGCTGATTAAAGTTGGAGTTATAGTTTAGGAGTGCTACAATTGGTTTTAGAGCTGAGGAAGAAGAAAGTGAAGCGTACTACCAATTTAAGTGTGGGAATGGAATGCTTGCACTTTGCTGTGTTGCCAGGTTACCTTGTGTGTGCATCAGTATGTTATTACATCAAGGAAGTTTACTAGGGGAGATTTAGGAATGCTGCCAGTACCTATGGAATCATACCTCACAAAGTATCTATATTTAACAGAGGAGAGGAATTGAAGGTGAACGTCATTGACTTGTCCATGTGATACGTAAAGTGTGCTGAAAATGTTTTGTTCTCTTTCACAATGCTTAAAAGCGAAATATTAAAGTGTTCTCAATGTGAAAAATTGAAGGGTAAAATTATCACAATGGCTGTAATCACTGTGGTTCAGACACTATTGTGTTTAGCAAGGGATAATAAGATACATGAGAGAAAAGCTTTTTTTTTTAGGTTTCAAGTAAAGTATAACAGGTAGTCAAGCTGGAGAATTCTATAGAGCTGCACTCAGTTAGAAGATGGGTCATCACCTGTATAGTGAAAACTTATACTTCCTAGATTTGGAACTAATATGTTTAAGTATGTGTCTATTTAGAAAGAAAAACTTCCCTCTATTCCTCTTTTGCCCAAAACGTCGATTTTCCTGCTCCTCGAATGCTGCCTGAACTGCTGTGCTTTTCCAGCACCACTCTAATCCAGAATCTGTCCCCATACCAAGCTTTCCAAATTAAACAACATTAGGATTCTCAACCAAGCTGCTTCAGTGGGAGAAATTGTTTGATGTGTTATTAGAATGTTGACCGAAACACATCAAGAATACTTAGCAGTCACTTACAGTTTCTTGGGGGATTTCTGCTGATCTTCTGCCACATTTACCGAAAAAGGTAAAGTCACCATAGACTTACCACACCATAGGGCTGCTTTCTTGTTACAGAGAGACAACTGATGATAGCTTAACCTGAGGGTCACCATGCCTCAGGTGAGGGAGAGGTTGAGAAGAGGAATCCTTATGAAATCAAAAAGGTTTCACTGAAATTTCACATCTAACCATGTTGTTCACTGGTCATCCAGGCTCTTCCTGAATTTTATGCTTTTTCTTTCTCTACATATTATTGTCCCACTGATTTGGTGGAGGCAGATTCCCACTTAGCATCTTGGTGACAGACGTTATTACTAGGATAGTGATGACTAGAAGCAGGCAGCAGGAAACCTTATCTACATCCAATACAAGTTGAAAAATGCAACAGTTTATAACTCCTTCCTCAAAGTATAATGTATTTTAAAGGTTAGTGCTTGAAGGGGGAGACTCATTTGCTTTGAGACAAACAAATTTGTTTATTTTGATAGCTTTGGAATCCTGCACTCTACTACTGCTGCCTCCACTGTGCACAAGGCATCCCCCAAACACTTCTTCCTGCTTTTTCACTTTAGCTGGTATAAAAGTGGACTGGCCATTTTCCTCCACTTTTCATTGTTGATTGTGTTATGGCACCAGATTATCTGGTTGGTTAACAGCCTCAAAAAGCCTAAGATAGCAAGATAGCCGATGTCTTATATAACACTACTATGAAAACAACTCGGGGGTGGGGAGGAAATCAGAGTGCTGGCCATGTGCCTTATTTATGTGCACCTCACCTGCCAAAATCACACGTGGTCAGGAATCATTGGTCTCTGAAAAGAGATCTGACAATGCTGCACTCAAAACATTAAGAAGAATAGAAAATACCGAGCAGATCTAGCAGAATCTATTGGAAGAGAAACAGAATTGGTGGCCAGGATTTGGAGTTCTTTGCCCTATGCATAGAGTGGGCAACTTCAGGGTTCAAGATTAGAGAGGTGCTGGAAAAGCACAGCAGGTCAGGCAGCATCTGAGGAGCAGGAAAAATCAACATTTTGGGCAAAGCCCTTCGTCAATTTTTCCTGCTCTTCGGATGCTGCCTGACCTGCTGTGATTTTCCAGCACCACTCTAATCTTGACTCCAACCTCCAGCATCTGCAGTACCCACTTCTGCCTAACATCAGAGTTCATTAACACCCTGGTCTCACCAATAAGAAAACTCACAAAATCAAAAGCCAGTTACATTCTTAAAGTGCTGACTGGTGAACTTCCTATCCGATCAGGAGCCTTGCTATTGAAAACCTGCCATGCCTGAGACTGCCAGTGAATCAGAACCTGGTAGCTTTGAAGATTCTTGATGGAGAACCAGGCTATGAAGCCATGATGGTCTGAAACAGAGTAGATGAGGACCACTTAGGCGGGGTTGAAAAGTGAGAGGTATCAGGGAGTGAGTCAGAGTAAGGATTGGAGTGGCTTTTGGAGGCCATCCTCTTGCCCCGTCCCTATCCTCCATTGCCAATGATTGTGATGGATGGAGGTTCCCCAATCTCTCTCTCTCTCTCTCTCTCTCTCTCTCTCTCTTTTTCGCGCTCTCTGTCTCTGTATACACACCCACACACACACACACACACACACACACGATTGGCTTTTTAGTCAGGAACCAGCTAGTATCCTTGCATGCTAAGAAGACAGTTAATCAGATCAATGGTCAGTTGAAATCCTAAAGAAGCCCTTAATTAGCCAATTAATTTAATTAATTGGTGGCATTGTGAGAAGGTTGTGCAAGGACCTCATACTCAGAATTTATTTGCTGATGTTGTGAGAAAAAGATCAATATCTCTCTGGGGCCAATTCACTCAATTATTTGCTCTTCACACCAATTTAAGGAAAGGTAAAATCAGACTAGTGTTTAGTTCAATGATCTTTAATCAGAGCTCAAACAATGTCTCTGAATCTGTTTGAAACACATATTGAACTTTTCCACAGAGACAGATTGAAAAGATCAGTGATATCCACTTTAGTCTTAATAATTGATGTTATAAATTGATATCCATGAAGATACAACAAACATTTTATGTTATTACCCAGTCACTAGTTTGTTAAACAATTATTCTTTTTAATCATGAGTATATTCCCTTTAGTCCGCTGATGCTGCCACAAAAGAGGGGGCAGGTACATATGTTTTATAATCAAAGTAACTTTTCAATTGCATTAACAAGAGAAAATTATACTTTGTGGTGTGCTCATTTTTTTCTTCACCTCCAATTAACCAGAGAACAACCATCACATCACACCAAAATAAATATATTTGTACACACACGTATCAAGTTAAGATTTCTGCTGCACTGTTATAGAGGGTCACATCTCTAGCACTGTTAATGTAAGCACAAACTGCACAGGTTTTTAATTTCATATGACTTGAAAACTGCTCAGTGTATTACACTCTGCCAAGCATATTGTATGAGTGTGTTATTAAAGAATCTTTGCAGGGGAAATTGGCGATACCTTTTTTACTGTATCAGTATAGTGCTTAATGCCACATTTAGCTTTTAAAAGTGCAATGTGTCTGTATGTAACCTGTATGAAGAAAACTGCCTCATGTGCTTCTGTGTATCTGTACATTATTCCAGTGTTTCCTTATTAAAGTTAGCATTCAATTGCTGCAATATTTTTTATCAGTTTAAATGTTTAATTTTACAAATGTGGATTCTTTATCCTCCCTGTACTTGAGATGGTGAGAAATTGTTGGTTTAGAAATCAGTTTTTAACAGTCTTCAGCTTTGGGAAGAACAGCTGTAGCCTTTGATCAACCTTATTTCCTCTGGCACCCCCTGACCATCCTATAATAATGGCTGAAACTTCATGTAGGTGATCAGGGTCCAGCCTGCCAACTGGGAAAGGAGGCAAGTAAAAGTGGGAGGGAATTGCATGGGAATGGGAAAGGGAAACAACAGAAAGGACAGGAGGATAATTCCTAGTGTCCTATTTTTCTAAAGCTCCATCCTACCAACATCACAATGCTTGATTCACGGCACTGACCATCCCCTCTTCCAGAAACCCACAAGCAACGCTGATACAGTTTGTTTACCTGGCCTCTTGCATGGCCTTCTCACTTGGTGAGTCTTCCACCTGGTGCTGGATGAACAGCAGCAGTGACAGGATGAGGTTCTGAAAGTGACAGAGTTCTCACGTTCTGCTCTCTCCGTGCCCTACCCCTCTATTTTAACATGCTAAGTAGATACTGTAACACTGCTTCTCACTTAGACGTTTGCGCTATATAAAATAACATTCACGTTGATGTGTGAGACCTGCTCAAAGGATTTAGTCCATAGAAAATTGCTTATAAAACATAGGCATATACAAAATGCAGGTCCACATGTAAAGGTGGCCCAAAAAGGACATGGGGCTGAATGTTCTCATTCCTACATGAGAGCTTTGGAGATAGGGGGTGCTGAAAACCATATGGGGAGTTGTGTGGGGATGGATCCTGGATTCATTCTGCTGAGACAGGGAACTAATTACCTTGTTCAGGCGCTATTAGGAGTAATTTTACTGGCATTTTGTCACTACCAGAGCTGTTCCTTACCATGGCACAAGCCTGTCTGTGACAGTGTGGTGGTTCATTGATTCTGGAGCCCACAGAAGGCCGCATTTGTAGCCATTCCCAAATAATCAGAGGGTTTTGCACTCAACCCTGTGACAGTACCAAGGTTGATTGTGTTTATGTCCACTCTACTATGAAGGGTGCTTACGTGTTGAGGCACTTTTACCGTCCCTGATCTACCTTAGTAATCTACTGAGGTTCCAAAGCTGCTGACCCTTTGGGGCTGCATCATGAAGAGCCTACCAGATGGAAGTATACAATTAGGAGACCTCCATGAACGTTGCACTGCTGGCTTTGCCACTGAAAAATTTTATCTTGACAAAATTATCTGCTTGCGTCTCTGATTTACAGCACTTAAGTTGTACTTCCTTTTTGAATTAAAGAAAATCAATTTTTGACTGCCATATTGGATTTTTCACCTCAACTGAAATGTTGGCTCCAAATTTTTCTTTGGGAAATTCCTCTGATTTTGTTTTTCTGTCATCACATTGCATGATGTAAGCAGATACCTATTCAGTGGTAACTATTTGCATTTAACATCTAAACCATGATACCTACATTCCATTGATACTGGCGAACAGGAGGTTGAAACAGAGATTGGAACTAAATAGGAATTTGGAAATTTAGGATACAAATTTTAAAAACTGTACTGCCATTGGTGTCAGATGAGTTTCGGCTGATCATTCAACTACATCTATGCCATTGTTACTGCTACTGACTGCAATTTAAAGGTACTCCTTTTTGAAACAATGGATTTTAGCCCATTGGTACATGGAGGATAATAATTGTTGGAAGGAGGAAGACATTATGTTGAAGGTTACTAATGTATCTAAAGTGTATGAGGGGAAAGAGTTCTAGGCCCTGACTTTATGGACGCAACATGTAAATTTGTGACACAGAGGAGCATTTTCACAAACAGGCTGCAAATTGACACACTTTGTAAGAAACTTACAATATCTGCTCCACTACATAGTTCATTTTAGAGCTTGAAGTTCTTTGTTAGAAACGTACAATATCTGCTCCACTACATAGTTCATTTTAGAGCTTGAAGTTCTTT
The DNA here is from genome assembly GCF_020745735.1 of Hemiscyllium ocellatum. NCBI lineage: Eukaryota > Metazoa > Chordata > Chondrichthyes > Orectolobiformes > Hemiscylliidae > Hemiscyllium > Hemiscyllium ocellatum. The sequence continues at coordinate 18,073,955 of NC_083424.1, forward strand.
GTTGGTTTGTAAAATGTACTTAGAAGTTTTAATTAAAATGTACAAAAAATATATACATTGCCACATTACTAACTAATTATTTGCAGTACACCCTGATACACAAAATTCTGGTGCAAGCGCAAGGGTCTGGATGGCTTCTTTCTGTGTTGTAACATTCTGTGATTCTTGGATCATGCACCCATTTTACTTTGTAATAAAGTGAATCTTGTTGCTGGCTTTTATTTGCATGAAAGGTATTTTAACATTGACAGAAATTCTTTGCTGCTAAAATGTCTTAATTTACAGCAGCCATCCATTCACTTCAAGCAAAATTTAGTCTATTCCTGTAGCTTTTAAGATATTCATAGTACCTCATTATCTCTGGCTGACCCAACATGCAATGCAAACTGGATGAATTAAAGAGCAATACAAAAACAGCAAAGCTTTACTTAATGCTGAATGATCAGAATTTTCCTTTAGAATTGCATTCATTGTGTGTTTAGCCATCCATGATAAGTTGCCTCTGGGAAGATCATTTCAATCTTTTGTGTTTTTTTAGAATACCACATGCTCATCAAGGTGGGAGTGTTAGAGATGAAAATTGGACATATTCCAATTTTTGCAACTGGTTCAAACATTACTGCGTAGAATATTATATCGGTTAGATGCAAATACATTGCCAGTTGCATTGTCCCATATTGAATCAGTGCTTCTGAGCCTGACAATCACATTTAGATGAAGATTTGATTTCACACTATTTCTGTTCAAATACTTAGGTAGTTGATCATCAGTCACAAAGTGCAGGCTTGCCCTACTTCTAACAAACTGGTTTATTAAATGACATTGCTAAACTCAATTTAAAGAGCACAAACACACATTGCCTTATATGAAATTTGAAGTCTGTTCTCTTTGTAACTTGTGAAGCAAATTAAAATAAATTAAATATTTTGTGTTTTATTTCAAAGAGCTCACAGCATGACCATATTTTTGCTTGTACTACATTGAGGTATGTGTCAGACAGGCCTGACTTTACCTTCAATGTCATGTATTTATGTATTTTTCAGGCCATAACACCATTGTAACACAGTCCATATTTTTATGTATGCATTTTATAACTTGCCTGTTTTACACAGTATATGCAGATATACAGAAATGTACTACAATAAAATAAAATAATATTTGCAAACAAAATGATTGTGTTTCTGCTGATCTCCATTTCCAGTTGTTTTATTTTCCTTCATCTTTGGATGCTTTTGTTCCCTAACCCCTCTCTCCTGACTTTTTGTGCATGTCAGACCCTTTCATAAATTCCTCTCTAATGATAGAAGCATGAGATAAGAAATACCTTGCAGTTAAAGAGCACTTTATATACTTGAGTCACATTTAAACCAATTTATGTTTTTGCAACTATCACTAGTGTAGACAACCACAACAGTCGGCCTACATACAATGAGATTTCACAAACAACAAAATCAATTTGCTGATAATCTTTTCAAATAGCATTGGTCGAAGGAAAATGTTGCAAGGCTGCCAGAAACAATTCCTGCTATTCAAATAATGTCATGACATCTTTTATATTCACAGTTCAATCTTTAATTCTCTGACTTTGTAACGTCCCCAATGTGCTAAATTATGCTCTCAAATCTGCAATGGGTCCATAACATTCTGATTCGAGATAGGAGACCTATAATTGTGTTAAGATTACATTTCTGTTGGAACTGTGATTTGTATATGTGACCTGCCATTATGTACAGGTCATCCTTTGTTTTATTTAAAGAGCCCAACAATAATTTATATATTTCACCCTTCTGCCCCACCACACACACTATTTGAAGCCCTTCATTCTGGTTTCTGGAACTGCTAAGTTATCTCTGTCAATAATGCATAAAAGATTCAAACCTTAAAATGTATGGACTTCCCAATGTTGTTTTAAAGCCAGTCATGTGGCTCTCCTACCAGCTTTGTATCCCCGACTGCAGCATTAAAACCATTTGGATATTTGATGTGACCTATACCAATCCATTTCTCCAGTCCTTACCTTCTCTGCAGCCTTCAGTATTGATGAGTACTCTTCTTTCCATCTCCCATTCTACAGGTCAATTTCTTGGCACCAATTTTATCTCGATCTGTCTCTGTTTTTCCCAACACAGTGACGGTTTCTCCTCTAACATTCATCATTACCATGTCAAAGATTACATCCTTTTTTTCCTGCCCTTCAGCAACATCATCTTTAAAATGAGATTGATTTCCCTTCATCATGACAATCATCATTGACCCGACAATGACTTTGCTATATGACTGATGCTCAGCATAACATTAGCAAGACACAAGTTTATCTATCCATTCCTTCAACCCAACCTGAAAATAACAAGTAGAAATTCTGAAACTATGTGTATGGAATGATTTGAATCAGATATGGGTGAGAAATGTTAAAAATCACACAACACCAGGTTATAGTGCAACAGGCTTAATTGGAAGCACTAGCTTTCAGAGCCCCGCTCCTTCATCAGGTGGTTGTGATGAAGAAGCAGCACTCGGAAAGCAAGTGCTTCCAATTAAACCTGTTGCACTATAACCTGGTGTTGTGTGATTTTTAACTTTGTACACCCCCAGTCCAATACCAGCATCTCCAAATCATGGGTGAGAAATGTTCAACTACTACTCCCACCTGAAAATGTGTAGTCAGTAGCAAATACTTCAGAAAGGGACTACTGTGGGAGTGAAGTCCCTCCGAATTAAATTATCTGCATGCCTATTAATACACAACATGCCAATCTAAAATAGACTGGAGGGTGCCAGCAAATGCAAGTTGGAATCTTATACAGCAACACACCAGTGACCATTTGGATGCTTGTCCTCAATCACCTCAATAATTTTCAATTCCGGTCACTTCTTGAGCTGTTGGATTTCTTACACCAGCATTGTGCATTACCCAGTCACTCATTACATGTTCAGAAGTTTGCTTTTATTATGGTGATAAGAGCCAAACCTGAAAATAGTTTGGGCCTTCTAACAGTATATAACTCAATGCCAGTTCTGAATGGGTTAAAAATTGACCCGACGAGCGGAAGTGGCATTTGGTATTATCTATCAGCATTTTATGATTGTCTGAAAACTAATGATTTAATATTCAGTCCATCGGAAAAATCAATATTTTTTTAAAGAGAATTGATTTTCTTTACCAATTTTTGTTGGTTAGGCTACTAATTGAATGTTAAATCTGAAACACAATAATGACTATATAATTTTATTTACGTAATAATATAGCTAGTAAAATACTTTAAGTTTATTCTTATTTGACCATACCAACAAGTTGGGTTCAGAGGATTTCACAATCTCATTTCTAGCAAAAACTTCATTAATATACAACAGAACCAAATTAAAAGCAGTTGTATAATGGGCGATGGCTGAGATGGGAGGAGGACATTGCCTTTCGCTAATCCCACCACTCTGCAGTTCACAACATACGATTACCTGATTTACCCAGTTCCAGATATGGACAATCATACGTTTTTTTCTATATTTAGACTTAGAATAAAAAGATTCATTAGCCATTTATTTCTTTAATAAACACAAAATTATTGATTTATAATAAAATAAAACATTTCAACAAAATGCAGGAAAAAATCAGAAATTGCTGGAAAACCTCAGCAAATCTGGCAGCATCAATGGAGAGAAAACAGAGTTAACATTTAGGGTCAAGTGGCTCTTCCTCAGAGCTGCAGATTCAGCTAAACATTAACTCTGATTTTTCTCCACAGATGCTGTCAGACCTTCTGTTTTGTTCTGATTTACACCATCCACAGTTCTTTCATTTTTTATCATAAAGATGCAGAGTTAGTTAATACCTGGAATATGAAAACATAAATATTTACCCTTCAAAATAACCTCGAGCACATGCATCTATTAACACCAAAAAAGTCGGGGTGGGGGGTGATATACATACATCTCTACAGACATTTGCTTTAAGAGAAAATAACTTTTGGCCAATAAATTTTAGTTCTTGACAACAACAGTTGTGTAGATTGTTCAGATGGCGGTTGGTTTGGCATTCTGGCAAATGTAGAATTTACCAATACAGGTTATTACCAGGGTCTTTGCAAATTCTGCATGTTCAGGAAGGACAGAACCCCAGATTCTTCCAGAGGGACCTAATCAGCTGTATCCTAGAACTTCGTGGGAAGTTAGGGGAGTGATTGTTGGGCCCTGTGCTGAGATATTTGGATCATCAATAGTTACAGGCGAGGTGCTGGAAGACTGGAGATTGGTTAACATGGTGCCACTATTTGAGAAAGGTAGTAAGGAAAAGCCATTCGACTATAGACCAGTGAGCCTGACATGGGTGGAGGGCAAGTTGTTGAAGGGAATCCTCAGGGACAGGATTTATATGTATTTGGAAAGGCAAGGACTGATTAGAGATAGTCCACATGGCTTTGTGTGTGGGAAATCATGTCTCACTAACTTGATTGAGATTTTTGAAGCAGTAACAAAGGGAACTGATGAGGGCAGAGCAGTGGATGTGATGCATATAGTCTCAGTAAGGCATTGAACAAGGTTTCTCATGGTAGACTTGTTATCAAGGTGAGATCAAATGGAATACACGGAGAACTAGTCATTTGGATACAGAACTGACTCATAGGTAGAAGATGGTGGTGATGGAGGGTTGGTTTTCAGACTGGAGGCCTATGACCAGTGGTGTGCCACAAGGATCGATGCTGGGTCCACTGTCTTTCATTGTTTATATAAATGATTTGGATGTGGACATAGGAGGAATAGTAAACTTGAAAATGGCACTAAAATTGGAGATGTAGTGGACAGCGAAGAGGGTTACCTCAGAATACACGGGATCATGATCAGATGGGCCAATAGGCCGAGAAGTGGCAGATAGAGTTTAATTCAGATAACTATGAGATGCTGCATTTTGGAAAGGCAAATCAGGGTAGGACTTGTACACGTAATGGTAAGGTCCTGGGGTTGTGTGTTACTAAACAAAGAGATCTTGGAGTGCAGGTTCATAGTTCACTGAAGGTGGAGTTGCAGGTAGACAGGATAGTGAAGAATGCATTTGGTATGTTTGCCTTTATTGGTCAGTGCATTGAGTATAGGAGTTGGGAGGCCATGTTGTGGCTGTACAGGATATTGGTTAGGCCACTTTTGGAACATTGTGTGTAATTCTGGTCTCCTATCGGAAGGATGTTGTGAAACTTGAAAGGGTTCAGAAAAGATTTAGAAGGATGTTGCCAGAACTGGATGGTTTAAGCAATAGAGAGAGGCTGAATCGGCTGCAGCTATTTTCCCTGCAGTGTCAGAGGCTGAGGGGTGACCTTATTGAGATTTATAAAATCATGAGGGGCATGGATAGGATAAATAGACAAGGTGTTTCCTCTCAGGTGGGGGAGTCCAAAACTAGAGGGCATGGGTTTAGGGTGAGGGGGAACAATTGAAATGGGGCCTCAGGGGTAACTTTTTCACACAGAGGGTGGTGTGTGTATAGGATGTGCTGCCATAGGAAGTGCTAAATTGCAACATTTAAAAGGCATCTGGATGGTTATATAAACAGGAAGGATTTAGAGGGATATGAGTCAAATGCTGGCAAATGGGACCAGATTTATTTAGGATATCTGGTCGGCATGGACGAGTTGGACTAAAGGGTTCCCATGCTGTACAGCTCTATGACCCCATGACTTTATGCTCTCCAAGGAGAGAATCAGATTTCATACTGGCTTTACAACAAAGGTTCTTAATAGACAGAAAAAACAGCTGGAAAGTTTTTCTTTCCCTCCACGGGCTGGCTACCAACTAAAGATTCTAAACCAACCCAAAATCTGAAAAACACTGCTCAAACAGAAGCCACAAAACGCAGTAGTTCAAACAGTCAAAGTGAAGTGTTGTCCCTGTAGTGAGCTCAAGCAAAGAAAATGGGCATTTATCTGGAACCATGTGGTTTCTAAGAAATGTATGTTGAGAAAAGTTCCAAAAAGTATTTTTTTTAATCTTTCAAAAGAAACCATTCCAGTTATAATCACAATCCTGCAAATTCAAATTCATAAAATATGAAATATCTTCATAATACATAGTTAACTCTGTGTGACCCGGTGTCTTTAGAGCAACACAAACCAAAGGTCCCATTATTCAATCCTTAGCTGATTAGGCTAGGCTTACCATAAAAGGGAGGACCAAAATCAAAAATAGGTTCTGCTCTTTATCCAATGACTTTGCTCAAAGATGCACCTGGCAGATATCAGGTAAGGATAGGATGGGATTTATCCTACCAGTGCAGTAACACAAAACATAAAGCCATTGGTCTCCTTAGTCACAAGCAGCATTGCTTCAGAGAAGCAGAAAGCAAGAACAACGAGGATACAACCCATGGTCAGCCATGACCGAAACAGGCCTCACAAAGTGGCAATGTACCTCCTCAATAAGAAGAAATAATGAATTCAGACCAAGGAGATCTAATCAAAAATCTTTAAACTGTGACTTCTCTTTTCAGTTTCAGAAAAACGTACTGTATATTGCAAATATTTTCTATTTTTATCTCACATTGACCCTATATTGCATTACAGCAGGATACGTTCCATGCTACATTATTAATTGATGATATAAATTGTATTATCCTGTTTTTTATCTGCAAACTTAATATTAAGTACATTTTGTAAGCAATGTCCCTATGTAAATATAAACAACTGCTCATGGATTTCATATCAACTTTAAACTTCTCAGACAATTGAAAACATTTTAATTCAATTTTCAATCCTGGTTTACAGCAATTTTCTGTAATTCATCTGGGCTAGAGATCTGGAAATAGTTGCACCTCACTTGGGTAGTGCACTAGAAATCCTCATTATTCATGAAGTCGTCACAGAAGTTAAAGATTTTATAAAGATATGTAATTTATCTGTCTCTTAGACCCAGATTAACGGAAAGCACAGATTGGGTTTCAGTACTTAAAAGATTCCTATTCATTACTAAAACAATTCTAGCTACAAATAAACAAATATAAATCACTGACATATAGTTCAATCAATTGAAACTCTAACCCCCTTCTAAAACTCTCCCTACACAGTTATACATGCATATACAAAACAAAGTTGGATGTTATTGATGGAGGGAAAGACTGGGAAGAGAGTTCAATAATCCCCATCCACAGAGTTCACTAAAACGATCCTTTAGCTTGTCATGACTTACTACTCCTTGATCTTCTTTCCCCAAGTGCTTCCACTTGCTTGCAACAGGCACAGAGCAACCGGTTCACATTGAAGTCACTGACTTATTGCTTAAAAACCACAAATTGCAGCAACTGATCTGGGGAAATGAATTGGCTTTCTTCAGACTTGAGTTTTTATTTGCTATAGAGAGGACTCCCTTCCACTTCTGTTTGAACAAGTAGCTGTACAAATGTCAATAACAATGAGTTAAAAATTACACAGCACCAGCTAATAGTCCAATGGGTTTATTTGAAAGTAAAAGCTTTCAGAGCGCTGCTCCTTCATCAGGTAGCTAGTGGGACAGGATCATAGGACACAGAATTTATAGTAAAAGATCAAACTGTCATACAACTGATGTGATGTATTGAACAAACCTCGATTGTTGTTAAGTCTTTAATCACTTAGAATGGGGATGTGGGTTTCGATTGATTAATATGTAAATCCAGAACTTCTTTTGAGTCAAAGTCCCAAGATAACTTAAGGTTGTATCAGTATAGAAGAAAAGGTGTGAGGTTAGAGTCTGAATATTAGATTCCTTACAGTGTGGAAACAGGCCCTTCAGCCCAACTTTGAGTTGTCTCAGGAATGTGACTTGAAACAAGTTCTGGGATTTCTATATTAATCAATTGAAACCCGGGTCCCCATTCTAAGTGATTAAAGACTTAACAACAATCAAGGTTTGTTCAATACATCACATTAGTTGTATGATACTTTAATCTTTTATTTTAAATTCTGTGTCCTATGATCCTGCCCCAGTAGCTATCTGATGAAGGAGCAGCGCTCCGAAAGCTTTTACTTCCAAATAAACTCGTTGGATTATAACCTAGTGTTGTGTGATTTTTAACTTTGTCCATCCCAGTTCAACACCGGCATCTCCACATAATAACAATGAGGATCCTGTGACCTGTTTTTAAGAAGTGCAGCAATCCCTTGTACAGTCCTTATGGTCTGACGAAAAGGGACTGGTTTAAAAAATTAGACCATAAAATATAGGAGCAGAATGAGGTTGTTCAACCCATCGAGTCTGCTCTGCCATTCAATCATGGCTGATTCATTTATCAACCCCATTTTCCTGCCTTGCCCCTGCAGCCCTTAATCCCCTTATAATTGAGAACCTATCTATCTCTGTCTTAAATACACTGAATGACTTGGCGCCCACAGCCTTCTGTGGCAATGAGTTCCACAGATTCACCTGCCTCTGGCTGACAAAATTCCTCTTCATCTCAGTTCTAAAGAACTGTTCTTTCACTCTGAGACAATGCCCTTAGGTCTTAGTCTCACCTACTGGTGGTAACATCATCTAGTTTATCTTGATATTCTGTAAATTTCAAATCAGAATAGCCCCTTTTGGAGTGTGACACCCCCTCCCAGCCACCCTTTTGACTGAGGACAAAGACTCAGGAGGCAGACAGGATGCAGGCATGTGGCAGACTTTTATTCAGGCAAAAACCAGTTAATGTAAGGAGAGGCCAAAGGATTTTCCCTGACCCTGACAATTATTCACTTAATCTTCAGCTCAGATTGGAAAAGAAATCAATGACACATTCTGATTTTTACAATAAAAGACAGTATTTGTATACATTTTGTGTTATAATGATCATACACAATGTGGTTACTATGCCCTCCCCTTCCCCTTTATGGGACCAATCCTGAAAAATACCTGATCAATGAAGCACATTCCTACAGACAACCCTAGGTTCCCATAATTTTTTAACAATTTTAGTAAACTCTAGGCCTTGGAATCTTTTGAAGTTGCATTCCAAAGTTACTGACTGTTCTGCTTTGGTCATGTCCCTGAGGACTACTTGAATTCTATTGTTCATTGTACTTGCTGTCTCTATGAAATTTCATTACTTCTTTTTATATAAAAGACAGTTGATTCTGTTATAAAATTTGTAATATTAAAATTTTGTAATTACTCCTACTGTTAGAACCCTTTAGCTAATGAGACAAGATATGCCAAGCATCTCTTTAATGTTTTCCCTTAGTGCTTTCATTATAAAGTTTTATAATTACATTGAAATCTATCTCTGTGATCATTTAAAGAATCATTAGGTATAATAGCAAGTTGTAAATAATTTCGAAGAAACAACTGATTTCTATGAGATAACTTTAGCTACCATTTTTAAGGCTAAACATATCCTTTCCTTAATGAGACTGGAATTAATTACCTGTCGTTTAGTGATCTTTCAAAGCTTTTTTTATGAGTTACAATTCCATTATTTCTTCTATGTTTGTTACAAATCTTTGAACTCTTCATCCTTGAATCTCCTTATCACATTGTCTTTTGCATTCTTTGGAATCTTGCTGTTCAGATAATGCTCCTTTTTGCCTTGGAATAATCTAAAAGGCACTATTGTTTTACACTTAATTGCTGAAGTAGGCTTTTTAAAATTCCGGCTGTTTTGTGTATCTTAAAAACAGAGAGTTTAAGCTGGCTTTTCTTTAAATTCTAGCCTTTTTGTGTCCTTTAAAAATAAGAACAGCTCCAACACCCCTCCATCTTTTTAAACTCCATTAACTACTGACCCAGAGTTCTCAAAAGCTCCCCATATGACAAGCCTTCATACCCAGGATCATTCCTGTAAATTTCCTCTAGACCCCTTCCAGCACCAACACTTCCTTCCTTAGATATCGGACTCAAAATCCCTCACAATATTCCAAATATTCCTTACACGGCCTCAGCAGTACATCCCTGCTCTTGCATTCTAGCCCTCTTGAAATGACTGTTAACATTGCATTTGTCTTCCTCCCTGCTAACTCAGCCTGCATGTTAACCTTCAGAAAATCCTGAACTAGGACTCCCAAGCCTCTTTGTGTTCTGAAGTCTTTCCCTTTGAGAAAATAGTCAATGCCTCTTCTTCCTACCAAAGTGCATAACCTCACACTTCCTCACATTGTATTCCATCTGCCATTCCTATGTCCACCCTCCTAGCCTGCTCAATTCCTCCTGCAAACTCCTTGCTTCCTCAACACTACCTATCCCTCCACCTATCTTTGTGTCATCTGCAAACTTATCAACAATGCTTTCGCTTCCGTCATCTGTATTGTTGATGATTAACGTGAATATTTATGGCCCCCATACAGACCCCTGAGAAGCTCCCCGAGTAACCAGTTGCCATTCTGAAAAAGACTTCTTTATCCCTATTCTCTGCCCTCTATTAGTCAAATAATCCTCTATCCATGCCAGTACCCTGCTTCTAAGGCCATAGTCTCTTATCTATTTTAGCAGCCTCCTGACCTTTTCAAAGGCCTTCTGGAAATCCAAATACATCATGCCCACTGGCTTCCCTTTGTCTAGTTTGCTCATTACCTCCTCAAAAACATTCACAGAATGTGGACATCACTGGCCAGGCCAGACTTTACTGCCCATCCCTAATTGAAAAAGTCAACCACATTGCTATGTGGGAGAAAGTGAACACTGCAGATGCTGGAGACCAGAGTCAAAGAGCATTGTGCTGGAAAAGCACATCCGGTCAGGCAGCATCCAAGGAGCAGGAGAGTTGACATTTCGAGCATCAGGAATGAAAAGTTTTAGCTCGAAATGTCGATTCTCCTGCTCCTCGGATGCTGCCTGACCGGCTGTGCTTTTCTAGCACCACACTCTTTCACATTGCTATGTGATCTGGAATCACATGTAGGCCAGACCAGGTAAGGATGGCAGATTTTCTTTCCTAAAGGACATAGTGAACGAGATGTGTTTTTCCTGACAATTTACAATGATTAGGCATCATTAGACACTTTATCTTAGATTTCTTCTTATTGAATTCATGGTGAGATTTGAACCCAGGTCCCCAGAACATTACTTGGGTCTCGGGATTAATAGTTGAGTAATAATACCACTCGGCATTCACCTCCCTGAGGTAGGTTCTTCTGTATCTATTTCATAGTTTTGCCATTAAGTACAAAAATCACAATTCTTATACTTCATTACCTATCTCTCCCACAGCTCTGAAAGTACACAAGCTTTCAGCTGCACCCATCTCACTCCATACTGTCAGTGATGTTCTGTTTAATAGCTGCTTCTGTCTGCTCACACTACAGTAGGCCACATGACAACAGCAAGCATACCCAACGTACAATTACATTTCTCTAACACCAACCCCCTCCCCCAGCCCACAGGCACAGATGTTATCCTAAATCAACCTGTTCAGTTATGTCATGACACACCTCTGGAGCAGGTGGAATTTGAATACAGGGATCCTGGCTCAGAGGCAGAGCCACTACCATTGCACCACAGCCAACTAGCAGCAGTTTACCATTTGGGTAGATCACTTCTGATTTGTCTAGCCTAAAGCTAGATCATTGCAGCCCAGACAGGACTAGGTCCTAATATCATCCTTAAGGTGTCCTGAATTGATCACTTCAAATCCTCAATTGGCAATAGGGTAAGAATGCAATTCCCACTAACAACTAATTCCAGTGAAAGTGGAAGGTGGCATGATGCCATTACATCAACAGCCAGTTGCCTTGTGCCTCCAAACTCGTTGCTTCCTGAGATTCCGGGATTGCACTCAACATCTTAATTCAACAAGAGCTTTTTTAAAGCCCTGTGGCATTACTACATAAATATTTGAACCGTTTGTTGTGGAATCAAGGTCACATATGCTTAAACACTGCCTGCCCACCTTAGTGAGTTCCTTAGTTTACTGGAGTGAGCCATTAACTCCTCTCACCCGTTGGGTAACCTCATATCAGAAAAGTGAATAATGATTTTGGTTTTTTTCCCTGCCCCCTGGTGGTGACTATTTGCAGAGCATCAGCACAATCCAATCGAGCAGCAGTGGTTCTCAAACATTTATCTGTGAATCACTTACACAAGATTTTTAAAATCCTCTGAATTGATCCTTCCCACTTACACTTGTCACTCTTCTTTATTTTCAGTCCTACAAGTTTTAAAAATTGAATCCCACATTTGCAACAATAGCCCAAATCATGTTTATAATATTACATTCGGTCGTGCTGTTAGTACTACGGCTGATACATATCACTAACGTTTCGGGCCGGAGTCCTTCATCCTGATCCTCCTGCTCCTCGGATGCTACCTGACCTTCTGTGCTTTTCCAGCACCACACTCTCAACTCTGATCTCTAGAATCAGCAGACGTCACTATCTCCACATTTTCATTAACACCAACTGTGGCTTCCGTGCTTAAAAATATCACACTAAGACCAAATGATATTGGAGCAGAATTAGGCCATTTGGCCCATCAAATCTGCTCCACACTTTGATCATGACTGATATGTATCTCAACCCCATACTTGTGTCACTCTATTCAGGCCTCTCAACATCCTGAAAGTTTCAATCAAATCACCCCTTATCTTCCTAAACTCCATCAAGTACAGTGCCAAAATCTTCAACTGTTCCTCATAGGAACAAGCCCTTCAACCCCAGGGTTATTCTTGCAAATCTCTTCTGGACCATCTCCAAGGCCAGCACATCCTTCCTCAGAAATGGGGCCGAAAACTGCTCACAACATTCCAAATGTGGTCTAAGTAGAGACTTATACAGCCTCAGCAGTACATCTCTGCTCTGGTATTCCAGCCCTCTTGAAATAACTGTCAATATTGCATTTGCCTTCCTAACTACCAACTGAACCTGCATATTAACTTTAAGAGGATCCTGAAATAGGTCGCCTTTGTATTTCAGATTTCCAAAGCCTTTCCCCATTTAGAAACTAGTCTTCCCAATTCCTTGACATTACCTGTCCCCCGTAACACTGCAAGCTTAGCAATAATGACTCCTTCATCCAGATCGTTAATGTATAACATGAATCACTGTAGTCCCAACACTGACCCTTGCAGAACTCTACCAGTCACCAGCTGCCATCCTGTAAATCACCCCTTTATCCCCACTCTCTGCCTTCTGCCAGTCAGCCAATCTTCTATCCATGCCAGTACCTTGCCCCTAACACCATGGGCTCTTATATTATTGAGAAGTCTCCTGTGCAGTGCCTTGTCAAAGGCTTTCTCGAAGGTAGCACATGTGAGCCATGAATATATAATTTCTGCAAAATACAACAATTTCACCCACTTAGACCAGCTCAGCTCAAAACAGCCATTACAGATCCTCACCAAGTTCCATCAGTCTCCTCTCATTCTTAATGAGTGATGGTATAATGCTTGGAAGGGCTGTGACATACTGAATTACTTTTCATTGCAGAATCCAGCTGAGAATTGTAAGTGTTTTACTTTCCAGTTCATTGCTGCTCCCAGAGTTTCAGAGGAGTCAACACTTCAGGATAGGCTCACTGGGGTTGGGAAAGCTGCCCGAGGTTTAAATGGATATGGATGGCAATGCTACAATATTGAATCTACCAGGATCAGCGAAATTATTCATGTTGCTAAGTGAAAACAGAACACCACCCCACGTGGGTGAAAAAAAGAATTTCAAGCCAGGAATGAAATGTAAAGGAAGCCAAGGTGAACAAACCAATGAATTAAACCGTAAACAGTGGACAATAATTAACCATCTCCACACTGATGGCACTACTTGTAAACCACCTTCTCCAGAATAAAAGATTAAAACATGTGACTGTGGAGCTCCTATCGAACTCTGACACACAGAGCATTTGTTGTACCAGAAGCTTTGGCCTGAATATCTGACCCAATATTGTTTTTGGATTTCTGTTTAGCCTGTACAGTGTGAAAGAAAAGCGAACAGTTCTGTTACAGCCTTGGTGATTGTAGTTCTTCAACTGTCTACCTTCATCAATATGTGGCATGTTCCTCTTATCCCATCCAGCAACATCCCTGACAATCCTCTCCCATTACATCCTTCAACTTCTGATCACAACACATACCGCACAATCTCTTTCTTACTCTAATCACAGACACATCCTCCTTTCTCACCAAACCTAAACCATGTACTCTTCTGATATTCGATAATTTGCATAATGAGCAAATTCATCCAGCACTTCTCGCACACCAGAAAGGTGACATCGCTCGTTTTTACATTCATTACATACAATTGGGAAGGAAGGTGTGAGCTGGAGGAGTCCACAGAGGCCAGTATCCCTTCACCATGGCCCCCTTTATTTATATATGGAGAATACTTGACACTGATCCAGCTCCCTCAGAGCCAGCTCTCAGAGTGAGCAGAATCTCTGTGGTTGGATGTGGGGTCAGTGAGTGTAGCAGGGGGAGGATCAGGTACGGGTTTGGAGGTCTGGGTTCCTGCGCCAGGGCGTTGCTGGCACGGCCACGGGGCATTGTCGTGCCGGGGCGGGTCAGGTCGTGGGCTAGTCGTAGGGGAAAGTGATAGGGTGATCTCCCCGTGGGCAGGCCTGGTGCGTTGCATCTACCTGAGCGCCTTCCGGCCGGCTTGGGAGCCTCCGGCTTAGCCCCCGGTACCGGGGCTTGTGGTGTTGACTTCGGGGGAGGGGGAGTGGGTGCAGCGGCGCCACCCTCAGCCGCTGGTGTGGGCTGGGGAGCCTTCTGGGTGGGGCAGTTTTTTCAAATGTGCCCCACCTTGCGGCACAGGTGGCACCGCTCGCCGTCCGCAAGACGCGGTAGGCCACACCCTCGTGAAGGAGGGTGAAAAAGCCCTCGGTGACCAGCAGCAGCGGTGGAGGCAGGCCTCAGGCAAGTCCCAGGCAGGGCCTTGGTCGCAGCATTGGGTGCAGACCTGTTGGGGAGGGTCCCCAAGGCAGGTCCCGGGCAGCAGCGGTGGAGATGGGCCTCAGGTCGCAGCAGTGGTGGAGGTTGTGGGGAAGGGCCCAAGGTGAGTCCCAGGCAGCGGTGGTGGAGGCAGGCCTCAGGCAAGTCCTAGGCAGGCCCTTGGTCACAGCGGTGGGGGCAGACCTGTAGGGGAGGGTCCCCAAGGCAAGTCCCAGGCAGCAGCTTCAAAAGTAGGCCCAGGACTCAAAGCTCTCACCTCCTTCCGCCTCCTCCTTCTTCTGTCTTCGTCTTTCTTCCTCCTTCTCCCTTCCTTCGTCTCTCTCAACGCAGGTCAGCTGGTTCAGGGATAGTCCCCTTCCCCTCTGACACCTTCAAGGGGGAAAAGAGTCCTTGCACGTGCACACACTCTCACTGATCCAACTCTCAGACAGGAAAACACCCGAGTGGTCCAGTGACAAGCTGTGCCCTTCACAAAGGGCAATGCTGTGTGAGACACTCCCATTTATTTCTTTTTCTTTCTCCCCCCTTTTGTTTTTTTTTAAAAACACCCCCACACTACCGCCTAACTGCAGTAGTGCTTATTTTTCCCCAGCACCCATGCTGTGTGTGTGCAAGTGTGAGACACAGTGAGAGACACAAAGTGCACAAATCTTTATTCAATTTCCACCAGCAGGAAGATAGGAAAGCACCGGGGTGGCCAATGCCAAGCAGTGCCCTTCACATCAAAGGGCAATGCTGTGTGATCAAACAGTGAAGGGGAGGGCAGGGACTAAATCAAAATAGAGTTGGAGGGGGAAATAATGTACTCCACTCCCTGTGGCGCCCACCTCTCCCTGAACAACTCCAGGGTGTTGGTGGACACCGCGTGCTCCTTCTCCAAGGACACCCGGGCCCTAACGTAACCGCGGAAGAGAGCCAGGCAGTCGGCCCTAACCACCCCCTCCACGGTCCGTTGCCTGGACCTGTTTATGGCCAGTTTGGCCAGGCCCAGGAGCAGACCCACGAGGAGGTCTTCAGACCTGCCCTCCCTCCTCCGTACCGGGTGCCCGAAGATCAGGAGCGTGGGACTGAAGTGCAACCAAAAGCAGAGGAGGTTTTTGAGAAAATCAAAAAGGGAGTGCAAATACCCACACCCAATATACACATGGTCCACGGACTCCACAGCACCACAGAACAAGCAGTTGGGCTGGGAGTCTGTGAACCACCGCAATCTGCGGTTGCAGGGGACTGCTGCGTGCAGCACCCTCTACCCCAGATCCCCGAGAGAGAGAGAGAGAGGGAGAGAGAGAGAGAGAGGGAGAACTCCCACGTAGAGGGCCCTCCACTGGGGATCCCCACCGCCCGGTGGCAAATAGGCACGCCAAGGCGGATCCGGACGGTGGATGAGGGAGTAGAGGTGGACGGTCTGCAGCAGCAGTCGATACAGGGCCCGCCTTTTCACCCCCTGAAAGGAAACAAAATTAAAACTCCGGAGGCGGCTCAGGTTGTGGGCACAGGCTCCCGCGGGAAGTACGGGACCTTGGGGCCAATGTGAAATTCTGTCCAGGCTGGGGTGAGCGCAGACAGGATCCCACCACACACCTGAGCGTCCTCCAACTGGTGCACTACGTCGGGTCCGAGCACTGCCGTTTTAAGGTGTCGGATGGCGGTGGCCACGTACCGGACGTCTACCGCTGCCTTGCTCGCTATGTCCTGCGGCAACATCCAGACAAGGCCCCCGGCATCCGGCACCCGGCACGTCCCCGACCCTGGTCACCCTTGCCACCACAGCCCTCCCCTCCGACAGCCACTCGAACCCACGAGCACGGAGGTGCGGATTCCTGAGCAACGGCTCCCTGATGACAGCCGCTACTCCTGCCGGAGGGTAGGCGCGGCGCGATTCGACCATGTTCCAGACAGTGATCAGGTCCTGGTAAAAGACAGGCAGCACCTTGAGGGCGGCCTCCAAACTGTCACGGTCGACGAACAGGAGCTGCGTGTCGTAGCTGAGGTTACGCACCTGGCGGAAAAAATACATTGTCGCCAGGGCACACCACCTAGGAGGAGGCTCGACATAAAGGTAAAGGTATCGCTGCAAGGTCTGAAGGCGGAACGTGGCAACCTGGGAGCGGACGCACACCAGCGATTGACTGCCCTCCTCAGTCCAGCCCATGCCCCTTCCAGTTCTCGGTCCGCCCTGCCACACCTTTCGACCACCTCTGGGGCAGACTGCCCCAGTACCTGCCCGGGGTGACAGCGCTGAGGACGGCTACCCGCCTTCTGGCTCTCTGTCTGTCCCTACGTACCATTGGGCTCTCACCCACCCCATCGCGCCTCTGACCAGTGGGCTATCCTAGCACACCTTTCGACCACCTCAAAGGCAGCCCGTCCTTTTCCCTGGGATGACAGAGTGTAGGGTAGCCCACAAGCCTTCCGGATCTCAGCCCGCCCCACGCGCCTTCTGGCTCTCTGCTGCTCTGACACCTTTCGACCACCTCTAGGTCAGCCCGTCCCAATTACCCCTTATCGGGACGACAGCGCTCAGAACAGCCTACTCACCATCTGGCTCTCGGGGTGACTGGCATCAGGGTGGCCTACCCACCCTCTGGCTTTTCGGACAGCCTACCAGCCTTCAGGTTCACAGGATGGCCTACCAACCTTCCAGCTTTCGGGGTGATAGTTTTCAGGACGACGCATGAGCCTCCCAGCTCACGACAAGGTCTGCCAGACCCGGGGGACACAAGAAGTGCAGGTGATAGATCCAGGAAACACCACAATACAATTAGTTACCACAAAAAAAAGAGTCCTTTCTGGTACACAGTCCAAATCTATACATTCTATATCTTGAAGAGTATAGAATCCATTTCCAGGAGGAGTCCACTCCAGTATACGATGTGCGTGGTCGGAAATAGAGTCCGTTGCTAAAAGCAGAGTCCACTCCTGAAGGCAGCAAATGCACACCCCACAGCACACAGTTCAGTCTCCATAGAGTCCTGGCCCAGCCTTGGAGAGCCAGGCCCACTCACAGGAACAAAGTACATCATACAGGTGCAATTAACTCACAGGGGTTTGGTCCACTTCTAAAGGAAAGGTCTTCTCCCAAACTCCAGGATACAGCAATTGCTCACCTCCCAGCACACACATAGGTGTTCATTCTTCAGAGGCCCAGTCCCAGGGCTAGGCTTCCCCACAGGAACAGCTCCTCTGATGAAATGGATGTCTTCCACAAAGGCTCAGTCAAAACACCAATAACAAGTGAAGACGCATACAAAAAGCAAAAAAAACTAGAATCCAAGGGCCAAGCCCTACCACAAAATTAACATTATCCTTTTCTCAAAAGTAAAAAAAAGGAGAGAAAAGAGTAACACAGGCTGTAATCAACCAGTGAAACAACAATCTCCCAATGAGAACTGAGTTTCACCTGAAACACTTTATGTGCATCAGGAGTTTAACAATCAGTCCTCACTAAGAGGAATGCCAGTTAACAAACTGGCTAAATAATTCAGTAAGTTCAAGAATCAGGTATTTCCCCCTCCAAAAAAGAGAAGCAGATACTAACAGTGACACACTGACTATAACACCAGCCAGCATAGAGTCAGTTCCCTAAACTGAAGAGACTCTGAATCTCCTGTTTATATCAGTCAGCCAGGGCTCCCTGATTAGACTCATATTCTGAGTTCCCTCCTGGCTGACCTTGTAACAATCACTATTTTGCAATTTGAGGTTAATTGAAGAGGTACTGAAGAAGCCAAATAATAGCCATTTAAATGTCTAATCTCACCTCCCAAGTGGAGCATCATGTCTGGAAATTTGTGCCCTGGGTTAATCCACGAACCTTTGGAATGTTGAGGCTGGCAACTTTGCTATATGTTACTTTTCAACCTGTAATTAATCAACAAACCTACAGCAACCTTCACAACTTTGTGCTGAATTCTTAAGTTTGTCATCTCCTGAGGCTCTGCCGACCTAACATTTAGCTCCTTCATTGACTCTTGACTGCACCTTGGACAGACCAGTGACAGAGCTTCCTGCAGATCAGTAGAGATCATGACCCCTGGCCCTAAAGGAGTGACCATGGTGCAATAGGAGCTGTACGTGTTTCTAATCTCAGAAAACATTGCCAACCTCTTCATCAGCTCCTTAACACTTGGTTCCAGTGGATTAGCCTGGCAGCAGCTAAGGTGCAGCCTCCTGCAGCTAGGTTCTCATATGTTTCCACGTCCAAAAGCCAGTAGCTTACCAAAGGTGCTGAGAGCAGTGTCCTATTTGCTTTGTTGAGACAACCTGTAAACAATCCCCACTTGATCCAAAATGTGATTTTATTTCAGCTCCTGAGACTGCAGTTAGAGTCGTAGGGATATACAGCTCAAAAACAGACCCTTCAGTCCAACTCGTCCACGCCGACCAGATATTACAAACTTAAATATTTTGAAATGCAGCTACTTTGGACCCTTTGCCTTGAGCATTCAGCAGACCAGTGCCACAACTGGAGGACTGCATAACACTATCCTCCCGCTTTTCTGAACTGCTGCAGTCCATCCAGTGAAGGGTCTGAGATCCTCAGCGCTCGGAGGGAGAGGGCTGCCTTTGGTTTTCTAGGTGCTAAACACCACAGGTTTAGAAGGTTCTCTCAAAAGAGCTTTGAGGAGTTGGTGCAGTGCTTAGTGTAGACAACAAGCTCTGTCGTTGGAAAGACATCAAGCATGTCTTTCACTTAAAGGGTAATAAGCCAAATCAATAAATTGGAAAATGACACCATGAAAGCAAACAGTATAAATTGGCCTATAAGATAGAATGAAGGATTTTGGGAGAAATTACAGAGGTGGAATTGATTTATGAGGAAGATATTCAAACCTTTCATAAGAACATAAAAACATAAGAATGAGGAGCAGGTCTAGGCCATCTGGCCCTTCACGCCTGCTCCGCCATTCAATAAGATCATGGCTAATCTTTTCATGGCCTCAGCCCCACTTTCCTGTCCTCTCAACATAACCCTTCATCCCTTTGCTGTTCAAAAAAATCATTTATCGCTCTAAAAAACTTAATGAGAAAGCCACAGCTACTTCACTGGGCAAAAAATTCCAGAGATTCACAACACTTTGAGTGAAGACGTTTCTCCTCAATTCAATCCTAAATCTACTCCCTCTAATCTTGAGGCTATGCCCTCTTGTTCTAGTTTCACCTGCCAGTGGAAACATCCTCTCCACTTCTATCTTATCTATTCCCTTCATAATTTATGTTTCTATTAAATCCTCCTTCATTCTCTTAAATTCCAGTGAATATAATCCAGGCTACTCCATCTCCCCTCATAACCCAAACCGCCTCAACTCCAGAATCAACGTAGTGATCCTTCTCTGCACTCCCTCCAGAGCCAGTATATCCTTTTGCAAGTAAGGAGACCAAAACTGCACACAGTACTCTATGTGTGGCCTCACCAGCAACCTGTACAGCTGTAACATAACCTCCCTGCTTTTCAACTCGATCCCTTTAGCAAAGAAGGACAAAATTCCATTTGCCTTCCTCATGACCTGTTATACCTGCAGACTAACGTTCTGTGATTCGTGCACAAGGACACCCAGCTCCCTCTGCATAGTAGCATGCTGCAACTTTTTACCATTCAAGTAAGAGTCTTTTTGTACTATTATTCCTACCAAAATGGATGACTTCACATTTATTAACATTTTATTCCTTCTGCCAGACCTTTGCCCATTCACTTAAACAATCTATATCCCTTCATAAAGTTTCACAGTCCTCTGCACACTTTGTTTTGCCACTCACCTTAGTGTCATCTGCAAACTTTGCCACACTACACATGGTCCCAACTCCAAATCATCTATGAAGATTGTGAACACTTGTGATCCCAACACTTGTGGTCCCAGAGGCACACCACTAGTCACTTATCATCAACAAGAAAAGCACTCATTTATCCCCACTCTGCTTCCTGTTAGTTAACCAATCCTCTATCCATGCAAATGCACTGGCCATAACACCATGCATCTTCATCTTATGCAGCGGTCTTTTGTGTGGCACCTTGTTGAATGTCTTTTGGAAATCTCGATACACTGCATCTACTGGGTCCCTGTTGTCCACTGTGTTTGTAATGTATTCAGAGAGGTCAAGTATATTAGCTAAGCATGACCTGCCCTTCATGAACCTATAATGAGTCTGCCCAATGGGACAATTTCTATTTAGATGTTTTGCGATTTCTTCCTTGATAATAGATTCAAGCATTTTCCCCACTACAGAAGTTAAATGAACTGTCTATAATTCCCTCCTCCTTGACTACCTCTGTTATTAAACAGTGGCAGCACATTTGCTGTTTTCCAAACTGCTGGAATTGCTCCAGGGTCCAGCGAATTTTGGAAATTACCACAAGCATATTTCTTATTTCTCCTGTCATCCCTTTTAGTACCCTGGGATGCATTCTTCAGGACTAGGAGACCGAAAACGGCGATTTTGCTGCTCCTTGGATGCTGCCTGAACTGCTGTGCTCTTCCGGCACCACTGATCCAGAATCTGGTTTCCAACATCTGCAGTCATTGTTTTTACTTCGCTGATTTTAACCCTACTGCGAATCCAACCCATCCCACATGGACTCCGAACCACCTTTAAACCAGCAGAGTTCAGACCCGAACAGCACAAACAGTACAGACTACAGATTCAAAAACACCAGCAACGGTTCTCTTTCAGGATCCTCCGCTCCACGCTTGCAGCAATGCGCCGGCACTTAACCTCTCTACAGTCAGCCCTCCCTCAGCTGAGGGCCACACTCTCTCAGAATTGCAAAAGACCCACTCTGTACTACATCCTCAGGAGAATTCATACTCTCAACAAACAGTATTTCAACTCCATCTCAAACATCAAAAACTGTAAGGACAACAAACTTTTATCTACCCACCTCTATAACCAGTGCTCCTCAAACATTCCAGAAGATTCCCCTGGCCTCGGAAACTACTCAGAAGCCATTAGCCGTGCAGCTGATGCAGCTGCCACCCCTACGCTGATTGATGATGTCACTTCTGCCCCCATCATGGCCACTCCCACAACCACTTCCGCCCCTCTCAATTCCTCATGCATCACACATGACATCATTTCCGTCCCTCACATCATCGCTGATACCACATGCTCAGTGATGTCCGCCACCCTTACTGCTGTGGTCACCACCACTTCCGCCCCCACCAACGCCACTCACCTGCATTCTGCTGACACGCCCCCCCCCACAGACCCCACTGTCACTATCCCCACCTCCCAGAACCCCGAGGGGAACACTACCCCTGCTCATGACTCCACCTCCATTCCAACCACCATCACACCCACTCCAGTTACCAGCTCCAACCCCACTCCCAACTCCACACCCACACCAGATCCCAGCTCCTAGCCCAGCAGAGTTTTCGCCATCCCTCCAGACCTCCCCCTCACTGAGGATGAACGATCAGTCCTCAGCAAAGGACTCACCTTCATCCCCCTCCATCCACGTATCAATGAATTTAATACACGCCGTGACGTCGAACAATTCTTCTGTCGCCTCCGCCTCCGAGCTTACTTTCACAATCAGGGCTCCCGCCCACCTTCCGAGGACCCCTTCGCCCACCTCCAACACACTGCATCTACCTGGACACCCCGCGCTGGCCTATTACCTGCCCTTGACCTCTTCATTTCCAACTGCCGCCAGGACTTTAACCACCTCAACCTGTCTACCCCCCTCCCCCACTCCAACCTCTCACCCTCACAATTCACAGCCCTCCAATCCTGACCTCACCATCAAGCCAGCGGATAAAGGGGGCGCAGTGGTAGTCTGGCGCACTGACCTCTACACCGCTGAAGCCAAACACCAACTCGAGGACACCTCTTCCTACTGCCCCCTCAATCATGACCCCACCGCCCATCACTAAACCATCACCTCCCAGACCATATAGAACCTCATCACCTCAGGAGATCTCCCACCCACAGCTTCCAACCTCATAGTCCGGGAACCCTGCACTGCCCGGTTCTACCTCCTTCCCAAGATCCACAAGCCTGACCACCCTGGCTGACCCATTGTCTCAGTATGCTCCTGCCCCACTGAACTCATCTCTACCTACCTCGACACTGTCCTATCTTCCCTAGTCCAGGAACTCCCCACATACGTTCGAGACACCACCCACGCCCTCCACCTCCTCCAAGACTTCCGATTCCCCTGCCCCAATGCCTCATCTTCACCATGGATATTGAATCCCTCTACACCTCCATTCGCCATGACCAGGGCCTCCAAGCCCTCCGTTTTTTTTCCTCTCCAGACGTCCCCAACAGTACCCTTCCACCGACACGCTCATTCGTTTGGCTGAACTGGTCCTCACCCTTAACAATTTCTCCTTCCTCCAGACCAAAGGGGTAGCCATGGGCACACGTATGGGCCCCAGCTATGCCTGTCTCTTTGTTGGCTATGTAGAACAGTTGATCTTCCGTAATTACACCGGCACCACTCCCCACCTCTTCCTCCGCTACATCGAAGACTGCATTGGCGCCACCTCGTGCACTGCAAGGAGGTTGACCAATTCATCAACTTCACCAACACATTCCACCCTGACCTTAAATTTACCTGGACCATCTCTGACACCTCCCTCTCCCTCCTGGACCTCTCCATCTCCATTAATGATGACCGACTTGACACTGACATTTTTTTACAAACCCACCAACTCCCACAGCTACCTGGATTACACCTCTTCCCACCCTACCTCTTGCAAAAATTCCTCCACCTCCGCTGTAACTGCTCCCAGGAGGACCAGTTCCACCACAGACACACCAGATAGCCTCCTTCTTTAGAGACCGCAATTTCCCTTCCCACGTGGTTAAAGATGCTCTCCAACGCATCTCGTCCACATCCCGCACCTCCGCCCTCAGACCCCACCCCTCCAACCATAACAAGGACAGAATGCCCCTGGTGCTCACCTTCCACCCTACCAACCTTCGCATAAACCAAATCATCCACCGACATTTCCGCCACCTCCAAAAAGACCACACCACCAGGGATATATTTCCCTCCCCACCCCTTTCCGCCTTCCGCAAGGACTGTTCCCTCCGTGACTACCTGGTCAGGCCCACGCCCCCCTACAACCCACCCTCCCATCCTGCCATCTTCCCCTGTCACCGCAGGAACTGTAAAACCTGTGCCCACACCTCCTCCCTCACCTCTATCCAAGGCCCTAAAGGACCCTTCCACATCCATCAAAGTTTTACCTGCACATCCACTAATATCATTTATTGTATCCGTTGCTCCTGATGCAGTCTCCTCTACATTGGGGAGACTGGGCGCCTCTGAGCAGAGCACTTTAGGGAACATCTCCGGAACACCCGCACCAATCAACCACACCACCCCGTGGCCCAACATTTCAACTCCCCCTCCCACTCTGCCAAGGACATGGAGGTCCTGGGCCTCCTTCACCGCCACTCCCTCACCACCAGACGCCTGGAGGAAGAATGCCTCATCTTCTGCCTTGGAACACTTCAACCCCAGGGCATCAATGTGGACTTCAACAGTTTCGTCATTTCCCTTTCCCCCACCTCACCCAAGTTCCAAACTTCCAGCTCAGCACCGTCCCCATGACTTGTCCGGACTTGTCCTACCTGCCTATCTCCTTTTCCACCTATCCACTCCACCCTCTCCTCCCTGACCTATCACCTTCATCCCCTCCCCCACTCACCCATTGTACTCTATGCTACTTTCTCCCCACCCCCACCCTCCTCTGCCTTATTTCTCCACGTTTCAGGCTCTCTGCCTTTCTTTCTGATGAAAAGCTTTTGCCCGAAATGTCGATTTCGCTGCACTTTGGATGCTGCCTGAACTGCTATGCTCTTCCAGCACCACTAATCCAGAATCTGGTTTCCAGCATCTGCAGTCATTGTTTTTACCAGGAGACATGTCAATGCTTAGCTCCATTAGCTTGGCCAACACTACCTTTTTCATGATATGATTGTTTTCAGGTCCTCAACTACCTCCATCTCTTCGTCACTTACTGGCATGTTATTCATGTCCTCCACTGCGAAGACCAACACAAAATATCTGTTCAATGTCTCAGTCATTTCCTCATATCCCAATACTAAATCCCCCTTTCTGTTTTGAAAAATGTTTATTATTAATAGTGCAGCATTAGAGACAAGTGGGTCTTTTGTTTTTGTTTGATAAAGATACTTAATTGGAAGATTTTTTTTTAAAAATTGTTTTTCTTAATCTTTTCCCAGAGGAGTTGTGGATCTCTGCTAGCACTGTTCTAAAAGCAGCCACTAGATGGCGCATCAAGTACAGAAAAACGTCGCATCATACTTTGCCTCAGTCAGGAAATGATGTTGTTATCCACTGTGTCAGTCTAGAATGGTCATTTATTAAAGCATTACATAACTTGGGATTAGGTTCGGCATTACAAAATCCACTGAAACAAATAAACAAGTGTGTGAAAAATCAAAGCTGAACAATTTTATGACCCGTCCCCTCCCCAGAGCCTCGGTGGGTACATGCACAGACAGTGTAGAGCACTAAACCATAAATATAGTTCATTCGGCCCATTGAGTCTGATCTGCCATTCACCGAGATCATGTCTGATCTGATAATCCCTAATTCCACTTTCCTTCCTTTTCCCATTTCCTTACTGATTAAAAATCTATCTATCTCAGCATTGAATATATCTAATGACCTGGCCTCTACAGTTTTTTGTGGTAAAGAATTCAACAATTCACTCGGTCCGACAGAAGAAATTCCTCCTCATCTCTGGAATGACCCTTTATTCTGAAATTATGCCTTCTGTCTTAGACTCTCCCACATGGGGAAGCAACCTTTCCACATCAACGCTCAGAATAGGCCTTGCATTCTTCTAATCTCTTGCGATTTTTCTTTTGAACTCTTGAAAGAACAAGGTCAAGCCTAAGTATACATTCTTCTGGTGGCTCCCTGTTAGTTTGATTGTTCCTTACCCATATACAGACAACAGATGATCCCAGTACTAACCTCCTTGTCCTGGGGGAGACCACCTGTTTCTATCAGACACAGCCCCAAAGCCGGACAATAGTTCCAAGTTAGTTTGACAGTGTCTTACCCAGGCTTCCGTCCTATCAGCTCCGTGTCTCTCTGTAATAATGCAGCTTTTCATCCCCTACTCCCACCCATGTTCCTCAGATGACTGACCTAGACAGCATCCACATGCACACATATGCACGCATCCACCAAGTGGAAGAATTACATTGCAAAGAAATCTTGGATTTGGATTTACCCTACGTGAAAAGGAAGTGCTGGTGTCACTTTGAAGATTTGGTGTGCTTGACAATGTGGGAACTAGATTCAAACTCTGCACTATGTTGGATGAATTGGAGAAGCACAATTGGCATTTCTAGGTTGAAACGTGTGGCGCTGGAAAAAGCACAGCTGGTCAGGCAGCATCTGAGGGGCAAGAGAGTCGACGTTTCATGAGGATTGTGGAGGGGAGAAGGATTGTCAACCTGGAGTGGGGCTGCTGCTGACTGGTACCCTGCTGGGAAGTGTGCACATTGGAATGTGTGGGACCTAAATTGGGTTTAGTTATGTATTGCATTGAGTTACACTCACACGCTCAACTGCAAGTTGCCATTATGAAGTAGTCATGATTTGGAGATGCCGGTGTTGGACTGGGGTGTACAAAGTTAAAAATCACACAACACCAGATTATAGTCCAACAGGTTTAATTGGAAGCATTGTGTCTTACAATCGTGTACTCCACAACCACCTGATGATGGAGCAGCCCTCCGAAAGCTAGTGCTTCTAATTAAACCTGTTGGACTATAATCTGGTGTCGTGATTTTTAATTATGAAGTAACTTTATTTAACACTTCCATAATGGAATAGGCATCAAGTAAGAGAGCGTAGCAAAATACTCAGCTTTTAAAATGCTCTATACTTACTCACATTTAAATGTATTTTTTAATAGGTAAAATAAAATATCTATGAAAGTTCCCAGAATCTAGAATATAACAATTAGATTGTGTTTAACTCCATTATTCCTCAGAAATATTTCAAACTCTTCTGATATAAGCTGTGGACCATTATCTGACTACACCGCATTTTGCAACCTATAAATTACAAACTAACTTCTCAAAACCCCAATAGTTTTGGCGCTTGTGGTTTTGTGCATAAAATTCAAACTTTGTCAATTTGTCATTATCAAAACAAGGTATTGCTCCCCCTTCCACTTCAAAGAAATTGATACATTCTCACAGTTTCTGGGGAATGAAAATAAACTTAGTTGGATCATCTCTCCTTCTGAGGCGTACTTTTCACCAGCTCTTCAATATTGCCACCTACTTTTGGATACCAAAATTAGATTCTCATTACCGCTTTCTTATGGATATCCCTGTGTGTTCTTGATGACATTCCCCTAGCTATCTCCCTTTAAACCTTAGTGGAATAATTAGAACCCATTGGCCACAACCTTGATCTATACAGATCATTTCTATGTGTAATATACCCTGCAGTTTCTCTTCATCACACTCTTCAGGAAACCCATTCATGACCTAATTGGACACTTGGCAGAGGACCATGTCCTTGTGAATTTCCTCACTCTGGTAGACACTGCCATGTGATTTGTGTATGTTCAGTAATTTCACAGTAACTCAGTGGTTAGAAACAAATCAGTCTTCCATGTTTGAATGACCTGATGATTGAGATTCAATATCTTGCTGATGGCAATTTCTATCCCCACCTTTTCCTCCATTACATTGATGACTGCATTGGCACCACCTCATGCACCCACGAGGAGATTGAGCAATTTATCAACTTCACCAACACATTCCATCCAAATCCTAAATTCAGCTGGACAACCTCAGACACCTCCCTCCCCTTCTTGGACCTCTCCAGCTCCATCAATGGTGACCGACTTAACACTGACATCTTCTACAAACCCACCAACTCCCACAGCTACCTGGACTTCACCTCTCCCACCCTACCTCCTGTAAAAATGCTATCCCTTATTCCCAATTCCTCTGCCTCTACCGCATCTGCTCCCAGGAGGACCAGTTCCACAACAGAAAACACCAGATGGCCTCCTTCTTCAAAGACTGCAATTTCCCCTCCCATGTGCTTGATGATGCCCTCCAGCGCATCTCATCCACTTCCTGCACCTCCACCCTCGAACCCCATCCCTCCAACTACAACAAAGACAAAACCCCCCTCCTTCACCTTCCACCCTTCCGTATATATTGCATCATCCTCCGGCAACTACACACAGACCCCACCACCAGAGATAGTTTGGTGCACTGACCTCTACACCACTGAAGCTAGGTGCCAACTCAAAGATACTCCTCCTACTGCCCCCTTGACCACAGCCTCATCTCTCATCACCAAACCATCATCTCCCAGACAGTACACAACCACATCACCTCAGGGGTTCTCCCACCACAGCTTCCAACCTCACAGTTCGGGAACCCCACACCCCTACAGTTACCCACCCCTATCCACTTTCCGTTAAGACCATTCCCTCCACGACTCCCTCATCAGGTCCACGACCCCTAACAACCCACCATTCCCTCTCGGCACCCTCCGGTGCGACCACAGGAATTGCAAAACCTGTGCCCATACCTCTCCCCTCACCTCCGTCCAAGGCCCCAAAGAAGCCTTTCACATCTATCAAGGATTTCACCTGCACTTCCACGCGTCATTTACTGTCTCTGTTGCTCCTGATGCGGTCTCCTCTACGTTGGGGACACAGGACACCTACTCACAGAGCGCTTCAAAGAACATCTCCGGGACACTCATACCAACCAACCCCACCGCCCTGTGGCCGAACACTTCAACTGCCCCTCCCACTCTGCCAAGGACATGCAGGCCCTGGGCCTCCTTCATTCCCAGACCCTAACCACCCAACGCCTGCAGGAAGAACGCCTCATCTTCCGCCTCAGGACCCTCCAACCCCAAGGCATCAATGTGGATTTCACCATTTCCTCATTTTCACCCCCCCCCCACCTTATCCCAGATCCAATCTTCCAACTTGGCACCGCCCTCATGACATGTCCACCTGTCCATCTTCCTTCCCACCTATCCTCTCCACCCTCCTCTCCAACCTATCACCATTACCCCCAACTCTAGCACTCTCAGCTGTCTACACCCCAGCCCCATCCTCTATCCACCCCCTTGGCTCACAAGCCCCATTCCTGATGAAAGCCTTTTGCCCGAAACACCAACTGTCCTGCTCCTTGGATGCTGCCAGACCTGCTGTGCTTTCTAGCAACACACTCTCGACTCTAATCCCCAGCATCTGTATTCCTCACTTTTGTCTTGTGAAAACATCCTCTCCACTTCTATTTTATCTATTCCCTTCATAATTTTATATTTTTCCATAAGATCTCCCCTCATTCTTTTGAATTCCAATGAATATAATCCCAATCTACCCAGTCTGCCTTCATAACTGACCCCCTCAACTCTGGAATCAATTGAGTGAACCTCCTCTGCACCCCCTCCAGTGCCAGGACATCTTTTCGCGAATAAGGAGACCAAAACTGCACACAGTATTCCAGGTGTGGCCCTACCAGCACCCTGTACCGCTGCAACACAACCTCCCTGCTTTTAAACTCAATCCAAAATTCCATTTGCCTTCCTAATTACCTGCTGTACCTGCAGACCAACCTTTGGTGATTCATGCACATGGACACCCAGGTCCCTCTGCATAGCAGCATGCTGCAACTTTTAACCATTCAAGTAATAATCCTTTTTACTGTTACTCCTAATGATTTCACATTTATTAACATTGTATTCCATCTGCCACTCATTTAAAGTATACATGTTCCTCTGCAAAGTTTCACAGTCTCTGCACACTTTGCTTTGCCACTCATCTTAGAGTCACTTGCAAGCTTTGACACTGTACCTAACTTTGACACCTAACTGTAAATCATTTGGACAAATTGTGAATAATTGCGGTACCAACACTGATCCCTGAGGCACACCACTAGTTACTGATTGCCAATCAGAGTTGCACTCATTTATCTCCACTCTTTGCTTCCTGTTAGTTAACCAACCCTCTATCCATGCGAATACTTTACCCATAATGCCATGCATCTTTATCTTATGCAGCAGTATCTAGTGCGGCACCTTGTCAAAGGCCATTTGGAAATTTAGATACGGCACATCTACTGGTTCGCTGTTGTCCAGCTTGCTCATAATGTTTTCATAGAATTCCAAAGGATTTGTTAAACATGACCTGCCCTTCATAAACCCATGCTGCGTCTGCCCAATGGGGCAATTTCTAACTAGATGCCTTGCTATTTCTTCTTTGATAATAGACTCAAGCATCTTCCTGTAAAAAGTGAGGTCTGCAGATGCTGGAGATCAGAGCTGAAAATGTGTTGCTGGTTAAAGCACAGCAGGTTAGGCAGCATCCAAGGAACAGGAAATTCAACGTTTCGGGCCAGAGCCCTTCATCAGGAATGGTTTCCTGATGAAGGGGTCTGGCCCGAAACGTCGAATTTCCTGTTCCTTGGATGCTGCCTAACCTGCTGTGCTTTAACCAGCAACACATTTTCAGCTCAAGCATCTTCCCCACTACAGAGTCAAGCTAACTGGTCTATAATTCTCCATCTTCTTGTCTACCTCCCTTTTTAAACAGTGGTGTCACATGTGCTGTTTTCCAATCTGCTGGAACTACCCCAGAGTCCAACGAATTTTGGAAAATTACCACAAGTGTGCTTGCTATTTCTCCCGCCATCCCTGTTAGTTACCCTGGGATGTATTCCATCTGGACCAGGTGACTTGTCTATCCTTAGCTCCATTAGCTTGCCCAGTACTACCTCTTCCATAATAATGGTTGTTTCCAAGTTCTCACCCTACTTTTGTCTCTTTGTCAATTTCCAGCATGTTATTCGTGTCCTCCACTATGAAGACTGACATAAAATACCTGTTCAATGCTTCGGCTGTTTACTTATATCCCATAACTAAATGCCCCTTCTCATCATCCAAACGACCAACGTTTGCTTAAGCCACTCTTTTTCATTTTATATATCTATAGAAACTTTTGATGTCTATTGTTATATTCTGTGCTAGTTTTTTTTCTCATGTTCTGCCTCTCTTCTCTCCATAGGTCTTTTTGTGACTTCCCAACCTTCTAGTTTAATGCTGTTCTTGGCCACTTTGTATTTCTTCTCTTCTAATTTGATAGCCTCTCTTATTTCCTGAGACACTCATGGTAGATTACCCTTTCCTTACAGTCCTTCCTTTTCACTGGAAAATATTTTTGCTGAGCACTTTGAAAAATTTCTTTAAAAGTCCTCCACCGCTCATTAACGGTCCCACCATAAAGTCTTTGTTTCCAATCTACTTTAGCCAAGTCCTCTCTCAGTCTATTGTAGTTTCCCTTGTTTAAGCACAGGACCCTAATTTTGGATTTTATCTTCGCACATTCCGTCTGTATTCTAAATTCAACCAGACTGTGATCACTCCTTCCAAGAGCATCCCTAACTATGAGGTCAT